>NC_092876.1:132851595-133536595 GCF_028372415.1 Notamacropus eugenii | reverse complement strand
TACTTTCCCTTCACTATGACTCACTTTCTTTCAACAGAAAATGGTTTGCACATGTGAAAATGTCCTTGAACCCAATTTGGTGACCCTATTTGGGCTTTTCTTGGCAAAGATGCTGGAATGGTTTACCAGTTCCTTCTTCAACTCACTTTACAGATGAAGAAACTAAGATAACTAGGGTAAAGTTGATGGGGTGATGGGACCTGGACCTCTAAAAAAAGACTGTCTCTGGAAGCAACTCGGTCCTCAGATAAAAGATCATGCCTCTAGCTAACCTTTGTCTGAATTTTCCTATAAATTTCAGCAATCCAGATCTCTGGGGTCTCTGCTCAAAGCACTTGGCAGGCTGAAGACTATTTGCATATGAGGACCACTGCTTGACCCCATTCAGATCACCTAATTAGCCTACTTGATATTCTTTTTACTGCTGTACCTGGGACACCCCAGACTGCTCCTCAGTCCTGAATCCCACCCAGATCTTTTCACTACCTTTTTGTGTGTAAGTATCATTCCCACTTCCACTAAGCTGCAAGTTCACTAGGAACCCTGCCCACTTCCATTGGTTAAAATTCACCTTGCCACTTGACTGGAAGACTGTTTGAGTGGCTGAATACTTCCAGGTGGATGCCACCCAGTATCCTGACATTCTCAAGGTTCCTAGCAACCCTACACCACTGCATCATCAAGGTTCCCAGCAACCCCAAACTACACCTAAATGAATTGCCCAGGGTCACATAGCTAATAAGTGTTTGACACCAAATTTGAACTTACAAACATGAGTCTTTCTGCCTCTACTTCCAGCACTCAATCCACTCTGCCACCTAGTTGTCCAGATTGGCACATAGTAGTTAATACAGGGTTGGCTCCTTCCTTCTTTGTTTTCCTTCCATGCAGGCAGTGATATGGCACAGTGGACAGAGTGCTGGGTCTGGAGTCAGGAAGGAATGAATTCAAAACGGACCTTAGACACTTACCACTGTGTGACTCTGGGCAGATATTTGAACTTCTCTTTGCCTCAGTTTCCTCAAATATAAATTAGGAATAATCATTAATATTTAGTTCCCAGGATGGTTAGGAAGATTAAATGAGAAAATAATTGTAAAGGGACATAATCACAGTGTCTGACATAGAATAGGGGCTTAATAAATATTTGTTTCCTTCCTTCTCTTCTTTCTTTCATTGCTTTCTTCCTTCATTCCTTCCTCCCATTCCTGCCTCCGTCCAGTCTTCCTAATTCTGCCTACCAGGGTACTATGAGATCAAAGCTATGTATTTCTTTCTTTCTTTTTTTTAAAGCCAAAGAAAACAGAGTTTTCTAAAGATTCGCCTAATTGGATTGCCTCTTAAGGAGTCTAAGCATTTGTAACACTTGTATTCACAAGCGGGCCAGATAGAATCTCAGCTAGACAGAGTCTGAGCTGGATTGAATCTGAGCACCTTCATGGAGGCAAGATGAACTTAAATACAGAAAAGAGTATAGGAGGGATCTGGGGGGTGGTCTGGTAGTCCAGGGTGATGGGAAGAGGGGTTTAGGAAGGGTCTTGAGGAGAATCAATATTCATCAGACTAGAGGCGCCTAGGTGGGAAGCAGGTAGGGCAATCAAGGGATAACAGACCCTGGTCTCAGATTTGAGTATGAAAAGCCAGATTCTGTGAGGAGATTCCAGGGGAGCTCAAGGAAGTTCCCAGAGTCTGAACCCCATCATTCCTCCCTCAAACAGATTGAACCCAAATTCTTTTGGGGTATAGGGCAAAGGTCTCAGTTTCTGAAACTTCTTCCTGCTGGCAAGAGGTGTAGAGCTGTCCCTGCCTTGATGGGTCCTTTTCAAGGGGTCAGACTTCAGAATCTGGGTGGTGCCAGGTCCAGTGGGCTGGAGACCAACCTTGGATTCAGTCGGAGGTTGTTATATAGCCTGGGCTGTCATCTGGAAGTTAATGGCTCTGACCCTGAAGGAGACAAATCTGGCCAACGTGTTAAGCAGACAAGGACCAAATAGGCACAAAAGGATTATAGCTACTAGAAGAGTAGAGGGGGGGATACGATCATAGGTGTAAGTAGGAAATGCTACCTCAGAGCAATCAGTCCAACTAGCACATGTAAAGTTCCGGAGACATTTATCACTCTTTGTATCTATGCAGGTAGTGCAGGTTAAATGTCCAGCTGAGACTTCTACAAGCCCTCTCTTAACAGGAGTTTTAACTTGTTCAGTGGCCACGGAACTCATATGGAAATATTCCCCCACGAAGAAGTTGAGATGGAAAGGGTAGCCCATAGGTGGGTGGCCAACATAAAAGGGGTGGCATAGACCTCTGAAGAAGTTGTATTGGGGAAGGGAGCGTTCGCAAAAACAGCCTGTGGTGGGAGGTGAGTGTTGCCTTGTGGGTGTGAATGACACACCCAACAATCTTCAACTCCCCCCCCCCCCCCACCCGCTACTGAATTTCCCAGTTTGACCAAGGAGTTATCTTCCCATTTCTGGAGGCCAAGTGTATTTGAAGTATTGGGGAGCAGGAGGAAAGGATTAACACTATCATGTCAGTTTAAAAGGAAATAGTTTCACAAGAGAGAAATAGAGGGAAAATAATTTCCCTGAGGGGCATTAAAGTGAAAATGAAAAGGACAAGTACAGATTCACTCCTCTTTATCCACCTGTTTGCTGGAGGTGGGCGGGGCCTTTCTAAACAGTAGCTTGAGATCCTCCAAGGGTCCACAGGTACAGAAGGAGTAGAAAGAAAAAACAATTTCCCTGGCATAAAAGATAATTTCTCTGGAGAGAATTAAAGATGACTGTGGCAAGGCCAAAACATAGAAGGGAATGTTTGCTAGGGGAGTTGTTTAATGTCAGATATCCCCTTTCTTTGCAGATTGCTCCATAGGTATATAGAACAAGGAAAGCATATTTTGAATAAATAAAAACATCAACTGGCCTGGGGTCAGGTCCTAAGGAATGGGTTAAGACTCCCAAAGCCTGTCGTCTCCTTTCTTCAACATACAGAATGAAAGGTTTTCCCAGATTGGGTAGGTCTAGTGATGGGGTGGTGGTCAAATTAGTTTTCAGAGTCTCAAAAACTTTAGCCTGGTCTGAGTCAATGCCCTGAGTAGGGTCATAAAGGGGTTTAGCAATAAAACCAAAATTAGGAATCCAGAGTCTACAAAATGCAGTCATTTCTAAAAACACTTGAACTTGTTTCTTAGTGGCTGGAACAGGGGTAGACAGGATTGTCCTTTTTCTCTCAGAGGTTAAGGAGAGAGAGGTGGGTTTGAGTTCATGGCCCAGATACCTTATGGACTGGCATGTTATCTGGACTTTGTTCCAAGAGACCCTACAGCCTCGAATGCCTAAGAAATTAAGGGCTCCTGTGGCAGCAGCCAAAGAACCTTCCTGGGTGGGGCTACAAATAAGAATATCATGCACATACTGCCTGCTAGTTTCAAGTGCCTTAAATCCTTTCCCAAAGGCTGGCCAAATAAATGACGGTTATCTTGAAAGCTTTGGGGCAAGGTTGTCAGCGTTAGCTGAGAAGGACTTGATTCCCCAGGAAAAGTACATCCAAAAGCAAAAATAAATTGTGAGTATTCTCCACTAGGCTTTTTTGTGGGAAGGATTGCAGTGTTGCATGGACATAAACAAGGGACAAAGATTTTATACTTAAGGAATTTTTCAATTAAAGATTGTAGTCCTTCCCAGGTCTCAGTCTTAATCAGATACTGGCTGTGTTGGGGGAGCACTTTAGGGTCTGAGAGACTAACAATGGCTGGGGTGGTAGAAGTAGATCTCTCTGAAATTCCAGTGCCCCAAATATTTAGCCTGACTGTCTCCCACACTCTCAAGCAAACTGGGGAAGATGTAGTGAACATCGGCAAAAGGGAGATGGGAGGTTTAACTAGAGAAAATTGGCTCCCCAATTTCACCATCAGGTCCCTTCCCAACAAGGGAGCAAGGTCAAAGGAGGGCATAAGGAAGGAGTGTTTAAACAACAGCTCCTCAAACAGGCTGGGGAGGGGGTATGTTTAGAGACATTCCTTAGTTTCCCCTTCAATGCCTATGGCCCAAGGGGTCAAGGGACAGGTAGGGCCAGAGTGACTGCTTAAAGCAGAGAATGTAGCCATGTTAAAGTGGGTAACCTTACCTTCAGCCTTCATTTTTGCCCAGGGCTTGGCAAGAAAGGTGGAGAAAGTGGGAGCACTACCAGCACCCAGGCTTTCCCATTGTTTCAAGTCTTGAGAAGACTGGAGGACAGGGTACTAGGGGGCAGCTCCACCACTTTTCCAACTTGAGGGACAATCTTTCTTCCTGTGTCCCTCCTGGTCACATGAGCATGTGTGTGGGATGGCTCGGGTCCCTACATAAATCAATTACTCTGAGGCCTCTCAAAGTGATGACAGAAAAGAGATTTATTCGATTCTCAAGAAGCGGGGCTCACCTGTAGGAGTAGGAAAGCCGAAGACAAAGAAAAGGCAGTGATTTATATAGACTCTAACGCAAGTCCCTCCCCCCGCACTGACCATTATTCTCATTAGCTGAGAATATGATCTTACATTCTAGACACGAAATCTAACCAATCCCTTTTGAAATGAAGACATTGAAGAATTAGGTAAACTTTATCCAATCATTGAGACCCTAATCTACTACACAGTTTTATATCCTTATATGGAATTATTCTGTTCTAAAAATATAGTAACCTTTAGCCTCTCAGTCTTACCTCACCCCTGGGAGAAGAACTACAATCTGAGAAGTCTTCACTAAACCTATCCCACTCAGCATGGTTCTACAGGTGTTGGTTCCTGGGGCTCCCTCTGGGGGGGGGGGGCGCCCTGGAGGGGCACTCCTTGGACCAGTGACCCTCCTTGTGGCAACGAAAGCAGGTTTCCCCACTGCCCAAGTAGCCAGCCTTCCTCCAACGGGGTGCCCTGGAGGGGTGCTCCCTGGGTCTTTTCCTGGCCAAGGTAGCAGCCAAGAATTGAGCATGCTCCCTGGCCCTGGCCCTTCTCGGTTTTAAAGCTATGTATTTCTAAGAGCACTAAAGAAATGGGAGCTCCTGAGAAAGAAAAAACCAAACCTCTACTCTCAGATCCATCCTCACTGACCATGGTCTCCTGTCCTTCCATTATGCCCTTGCCCTGCTTCTCTGAAACCTGGTCTTCCTATGCAAAATGAAGAAACGTTCCCAACCCTATCCCATCCCTCTCTCTCCTCTAGGCCCCACCTCCCTCCCTCTATCACTCTGTCTTTATTATTAAAGAGGTCAGCCATGCACTGTCCTCTAACCTGGAATTCCTTGGCCCTTGTCCTGCTCTTGTCCTGTAGTCCTCATCTGTGGGGATTTTCAAAATTGTCCAATCTGCAAGAAAAACCACTGAGGCAGAGCTCTGAGCCAATGGCACTTTATTAAAGGCTCCTTGGTCCCCTCTAATGAAATGGACTTCAGGTCTTCCTCATGATCTTAGATGCCCTCATCCTCCAGAGCCTTAGTTTGTTGGATACCTAGACAGTCCCCACACTCATGCCCTCCACACCTAGATTTGGCCCACAAGATTTATCTTTGGCAGAATTGCGAAAAATCTCAGTCTCGAGGACATTGAAAAAGAATACTTTGTGCCTAGCCTCAAGGCGATCGAGAGGACGAAGAAAATTGTCTAATTTGCATCTCTCTGAGCTTTTGGATTTTCCCCATCATTATCTGTATCATCTTGTCTGACTGTCATGTTAGTCTGTTCTATGTATGAATGGTGTACATGAGTGTCTGTGTATAATGGGAAGCCCTGTATGGTTTCAAGTGCAGCCAGGTAGCAAGGGAATCATCCAAGTGGGACTTTTCTTAGAATGCCTGTTTCTCTTTCTCTCCCCTCTTCCTACCTCCCTGATTTGGAGCAGCCACAGAGGAGCAGGTGGATGAGACAGACTAAGAGAAAGAAAAATACTTCATTGCCTTGGTTATGTGATTGATAAAGGCAAATAAAGGAGGGCAAGAGAAGAGTCAGGTCAGAAGTAGAAAGAAATGAAGATACGTGGAATTTTAAAGGGCCTTTAATCAAAGTCTCCCAGAGAAATAACGTAGGAATTGAGGAGCATGTATAGAAAGAAAGACATCATCTATTTGCACAAACTGTGTGAAAAGAGGGTTTGAGAGTAAATGGTTTGAAAACTTTTGGAAAGAAAAAAGTTGTTGATTAAAAACCCTCTCTCTACATTCAAACTCTGGCCAAGTTCTGAATGTGGAGAGAGAGAGAAGGGAGAAAGAAAGGAGTAACCTATTTAAACCATCAGATAAAAGAGGCAGGTTGACTAGCACTCGACCATTTCATGCATCACATAAAGAGAAGAGGTTTTGTGTAACGTGACTCCCACTAGTCAGTCTCCTGCAAAATAAGAACAAATACAGATGACATGATCTTAAAAAGAGATGTCTTAAAAGTGAAGCCTTGACACTCTCTGGTACTGGGAGAAGGGACAAACCAACAATAGGATCTTTTTCCAGAGGTCCCATCTTACCTGTCTGGCAAGGTCAATGCACCACTCTTAAGGTTTTAAGAGGTGAATGAAAAGTGAAGTCTATTTTGAGTAAAAATTTTAAAAAAATTTTCAAGATTCCTTTCCCTGCGGTTGGTGGCTCTCACCAGACTGAGTTCACAGTGAAAAGAAAAGCTGGAAGAGCTAAAAATATCTTAGTAGATTCTGGAGGATTTGAGATTGATCATTAAGGAGTTTTGAAACGCCTCCTTAAAATCCAAATGACTCCTTTTCCCCTTTCCCTTTTCTTGAGTCAAGAGAATATCTCCGTGTGGGGATTACAAACAGCTCCCCATTTACCTGTTTACCCTCTCATCCCAGATCAGACTAAGAGAAGAAAGTGCTGGAGAATAGTAGAGAACTTGAGTCACTCTCTTCCACTGGGTGAAGAGGGGAAAAGGGCAGGAGCTACAGCTGAGTCCCACTGGCAATGGCCCTGGCCCCTGGGCACCCTATAACCTGTCCAGAAAGCCTGGAAATGTCATCCAATTTCAGTGCATCCCTGTTCAACCCACCTCCACCACCACCAAGCAAGTGCAAGTAGGAGCTGCAGTCATGGGAACAGAGCAAAGGGGGATAGGTCAAGGCAATAAGAGGTAAGAATCCAGTCAACCTCTGCAGTTGGTAAGCTCACTCTTTTTTTAAAAGAAAATATTTATTTATTTATTCATTTATTTGTTTATTTATTTTAAGGTTTCAATATTAACTTTGACAAAATTTTGAGTTCCAATTTCTCTCCCCATCTCTCCCCTCCTCCCACTCCAAGACACAGTGCATTCTGATTACCCCTTGTCCCATTCTACTCTCCCTTCTATCACAAAGCCCCCCTTCTCTTATCCCCTTCCCCTTCTATTTTCCTGTAGGGCAAGATAGCTTTCTATACCCCATTCTATACCCTGTATGTCTTATTCCCTAGCTGCCTGTAAAAACAAATTTTAACATTCATTTTTGAAACTTTGAATTCCACATGCTCTCCTTTCCTCCCTCCCCACTCACTCTCATTGAGAAGGCAAGAAATTTGACATATATTATATACATATAGACATGCAAAACATTTCCATAACAGTCATGTTGTGAAAGATTAACTGTATTTTCCTCCATCCTCTCCCAATTCCATTTATTGTATTCTCTCCTTTCACCCTGTCCCTTTTCCAAAATATTTGCTTCTACTTAACCCTTCCCCCAATCTGCTGCCCCTTTTGTTATCCCCCCTCCTTTAAGCTTTTCCCCCCTACTTTTCTTTATGGTAAGATACTTTTCAATATCCAATTGAGTGGGTATGTTATTCCCTCCTTAAGCCAAATCTGATGGGAGTAATTTCACTCATTCCCTCTCACGTCCTGCTTGTTCTCCTCCTCTATAAAAATTTTTTCTTGACTCTTTTATGTGTTGTAATTTATCCCATTCTGCTTCACCTTTTCTCCTTCTTCCAATACATTCCTGTCTCAATCCTTAATTTAATTTTTACATAACATCCCTTTATATTCAACTTACTCTGTGCCCTCTCTGTGTGTGTATGCTTACATACACACTTACACACACACACACACACACACACACACACACACACACACACACACACACACACACACACACATATATATATATATATATATATATATATATATAATTTCTCTTTCTTGTTTACCTTTTCATGCTTCTCTTGAGTCTTGTATTTGAAAATCAAATTCTATTCACCTCTGGTCTTTTCATCGAAAATGCTTGAAAGTTTTCTATTTCAAAGAATGTCCAATTTACCCCTGAAGGACTATACTCAGTTTTGCTAAGTAAGGGATTCTTAGTTTTAATCCTAGCTCATTTGACTTCCAGAATGTCATATTCCAAGCCCTCCAATCCAATAATGTAGAAGTTGATAAAATCTGTGCTATCTTCATTGTGTTTCCACAGTGCATGAATTGTTTGTTTGTGGTCACTTGCAATGTTTTCTCCTTTACCTTGGGAGCCCTGGAATTTGGGTATAATATTCCTAGATGTTTTCCTTTTTGTATCTCCTTCAGGAAGTAATCAGTACATTCTTTCAATTTCTATTTTTCCCTCTGGTTCTAGAATATCAGGGCAGTTTTCCCTCATTATTTCTTGAAAGATTATGCCTAGGCTCTTTTTTTGATCATGACTTTCAAGTAGTTGAATAATTTTTAAATTATCTCTCCTAGATCTTTTTTCTATGTGAGTTGTTTCTTCCAATGACATATTTCACCTTGTCTTCTATTTTTTTATTCTTTTTTGTTTTGTTTAATAATTTCTTGATTTCTCACAAAGTCATTAATTTCCATTTGTTCTATATTAATTTTAATTTTTTTAATTTTTAAAAATGTTTCCACTTGTTTTTTGCTTGATTTATTCATTTATTTTTAGTTTTAAACACTCATTTCCACAAAATTTTGAGTTCCAAATTTTCTCTCCATCTCTCCCCTCACCCAACCTAAGATACCATGCATTCTAATCACTACTTCCCCCAATCTGTCCTCTCTTCTATCACAGCCCTCCCATCCCTTATCCCCATCTTCTACCTTTTCTTGTAAGGCAAGATAGATTTCTATACCCCATTGCCTGTATTTCCTATTTCCCAGTTGCATGTAAAAACCATTCTCAACATTCATTCCTAATACTTTGAGTTCCAGCTTCTCTCCCTTCCTCCTTCTTCACTTATGCCCACTGAGAAGGCAAGCTATTCAATATAGACTATACATGCGTAGTTATGTAAAAGACTTCCATAATAGTAATGTTGTGAAAGACTAACTATATTTTCCTCCATCCTATCCTGCCCCCAATTTTTTCTGTTCTCTCTTTTGATCTTGTCCCTCCCCAAAAGCATTTCCTTCTAATTAATCCCTCCTCCCATTTGCCCTCTCTTCTATCATCCTCCCCACACCATTTATCCCCTTCTCCCCTATTGTTCTGTAGTGCAAGATAGATTTTCATACCAAATTGAGGGTGCATGTTATTCCCTTCTTAAGCCAAATGTGATGAGAGTAAACTTCACTTTTTCCCTCTCACCTCCCCACTTTTCCTCTCTATTGAAAAAGCTTTTTCTTGTCTCTTTCATGAGAGATCATTTGCCCCATTGCATTTCTCCATTTCTCCTACCCATATAATCCTCTCTCACCCCTTAATTTTTTATATATATATATATGTAATATATAAAAAATATGTATATGTATATTTACATATACATATATTAGATATCATCCCTTCCTATTCAACTCACTCTGTGCTCTCTGTCTATATGTGTGTGTGTGTGTGTGTATAATCCCTCCAACTACCCCAATACTGAGAAAAGTTTAAAGAATTACAAATATTATCTTTCCATGTAGCAATGTAAACAATTCAACTTTCATAACTCCCTTATGATTCCTCTTTCCTGTTGACCTTTTCAAGTTTCTCTTGATTCTTGTGTTTGAAAGTCAAATTTACTATTCAGCTCTGATCTTTTCATCATGAAAGCTTGAAAATCTTCTCTTTCATTGAATGACCATTTTTCCCCTGAAGTATTATACTCAATTTTGCTGAGTAGGTGATTCTTGGTTTTAATCCTAGTTCCTTTGACTTCTGCAAGATCATGTTCCAAACCCTTTGATCCCTTAATGTAGAAACTTCTAGATCTTGTGTTATCCTGATTGTATTTCCATAATACTTGAAATGTTTCTTTCTGGCTACTTGCAATATTTTCTCCTTGACCTGGGAACTCTGGGATTTGGCTACAAAATTCCTAGAAGTTTTTCTATTTGGATCTCACTCAGGAGGTCATCATTGAATTCTTTCAACATTTATTTTGCCCTCTGTTTCTAGAATATCAAGGCAGTTTTCCTTGATAATTTCACGAAAGGTGATGTCTAGGCTCTTTTGTTGATCATGGCTTTCAGGTAGTCCCATAATTTTTGAATTCTCTCTCCTAGATCTATTTTCCAGGTCAGTTGTTTCTCCAGTGAGATATTTCATATTGTCTGCTGTTTTTTCATTCTTTTGGTTTGGTTTTGTAATTTCTTGGTTTCTCCTAAAGTCATTAGCTTCCATCTGCTCCATTCTAATTTTTAAGGAACTTTTTCCTTCAGTGACCTTTTGAACCTCCTTTCCATTTGGCAAATTCTGCTTTTTAAAGCATTCTTCTCCTCATGGGCTTTTTAGACCTCTTTTGTCATTTGGGTTAGTCTATTTTTAAAGATGCTATTTTCTTCAGAACTTTTTGGGTCTCCTTTAGCAAACTCACTCACTTTTCATGATTTTCTTGCATTGCTCTCATTTCTTTTCCCAATTTTTCCTCCATCTCTCTTCATTTATTTTCAAAATCCTTTTTGAGCTCTTCCATGGCCTGAGACCATTGCGTATTTATTTTAGAGGTTTTGGATGCAGAAGCCTTGACTTCCTCTGGATTGTTCTTCCTCATCCAAAAGGATGGAAGAAAATAGCTGTTAACCAAGAAAGCAACCTTCTACAGTCTTATTTTTTTTTCCTTTTTGGGGTATTTTCCCAGTCAATTACTTGACTTTTGAGCCCTTTGTCAAGAGGAGGGTATACTTTAGGGACCTATAGGTTCTCATTACTTCCACAGTGGAACAATCAAGGAAGAGGAATTTACTGCTTTCATGGCCTGTGCTCTTGTCAGGGAGCAACCACAAGCACTATTCTACTAAGGATCTCTGAGTAGCATTCCCTCTCCAGAGCCTCCACTAGCTCCACCATGCCAGCATTCTTACCTACCCCAGGAATGCCAGTCAGAACTGAGATCCTGATCAGCTCCTTGATCCCCTCAGGGTCTTTAGGCGGATGGCTCCAAAAATGGACACTTCTGCTGCAGTGGCTGCCACTGCCCTGGGGCCAAGTCTGTGGCTGAATAATTTTTCCTTCTCACCCAGGTGAAAGAGGTTTCTCACAGACCTTGGAAGCTGTCTTTGGTGTTGGTGGATTGAGAAATCTTGGAACTACAGCTGCTACTCACAATTCCATGCCCTGAAGCCTGCTCCAATCTTGTCATGCCTCATGACCAAGGCTGGCCTGTGCCCCGCTCTGAGACTGGTGCATGGACCTCTCCTGTTGGCCTTCCATGCTGTCTTGGGCTGGAAATCTCTTTCATTCTGTCATTTTTGTAGCTTCTGCTGCTCTAGAATTTCTTTTAGAGTCATTTTTTACAGCTTTGGGCTATGGGGGGAGAACTACAGTAGTTCCATCCTTCTACTCCACTATCTTGGCTCTGCCCCCTCCATTCTAATTTTTAAGCAATTATTTTCTTCAGTGAACTTTAGGACTTCCTTATATGCTTAGCCAATTTTGCTTTTTAAGGCTTTGGTCTCCACACTGGCTCCTTGAAACTCTTTTGGCATTTGGTCTAGTCTATTTTTAAGGTCTAATTTACTTCAAATATTTTTTGGGGGTATCCTTTGGCAAGGCTTGTTTTTCATGATTTCTTGCATTACTCTCATTCTCTTCCCAATTTTTCCTCTACTTCTCTTACTTGATTGTCTTTTAAATATTTTTTAAAAATAAATTTATTTATTTTCAGTTTTCAATATTCACTTCCAAAAATTTTGAATTTCAAATTTTCTCCCTCTACCCCCACCTCAAGACAGGATATATTCTGACTACCCTTTCCTCCAATGTGCTCTTCCTTCTATCATTTACTCCCCACTTCTGTTATCCCCTTTCCTTCTATTTTCCTGTAGGACAAGATAGATTTCCATATCCCATTGCTTATGTAACATTTCCTAGTTGCATGTAAAAATAATTTTTCACATTAATTTTTAAAGCTTTGAATTTGACATTCTCTCCCTTCCCCTCTCCCTATGCACCCTCATTGAGAAGGCAAGTAGTTCAACATAGGTTATAGATGTGTAGTCACGCAAAACATTTCCATGACAGTCATGTTGTGAACAACTAACTATGTTTCTCTCTATCCTGTCCTGCCCTCCATTGATTCAATTCATTCTTTTGACCTGTCCCTTTACTAAAGTGTTTCCTTCCAATTACCCCTTCAACCAGTCTGCTGTCCCTTTTATTTCCCCCTTCTCTTATCCCCTAACCCCTGCTTTCCTATAGGATAAACAATATGAAAGATAAACTTCCATACCAAATTGAGTGTGTGTGTTATTCCCTCCTGAAGTCAAATCCAGTGAAAGAAAGGCTCATTGATTCCCTCTCACCTTCCCCTTCTTCCTCTCAGTTTTAAAAGCTCTTTCTTGCCATTTTTATGTGTGAGGATTCACTTTATTCTACCACTCCCTTTCTCTTAATCTCAGTAAATTCTTCTCAACACTTACTTTCTTTTTTAGATATCATCCCTTCATATTCAGCTCACTCTGTGCCCTCTTTCTCTTTCTCTGTCTGTCTGTCTGTCTCTGTCACTCTGTCTATATCTGTCTCTCTCTCATCTCTCTCTCTCTAGATATGTATGCATATACACATATGTGCATATACATATAGAGAGATATATATGTATGTATGTATATGTGTATTCCCTCCAATATCTTAATACTGAGAAAGGTCTCATGAGGTACAAATATCATCTTTTCATGTAGGAATGTACACAGTTCAACTTTAATAAGTCCCGAATGGTTTGTCTTTCCTGTTTACTTTTTCATGCTTCTCTTGATTCTTGCATGTGAAACTCAAATTTTCTCTTCAGCTCTGGTCTTTTCAACAACAATGTCCATCTATTTCATTGAACGACCATTTTTTCCCCTGACCACTCTCCCCTCTCAGTCAGATGAGAGACTCTTCCCATTGGCCTTCTAAGCTATCTTTGTTGTTTCTGTGTTGAGAAGTCTAAAAACCACAGTAGCCACCAGTGATTCAATCCCCTACGGTCTGTTCCCACTCTGTTCACTCTGTTCTGGTGTGCCCCATGCCAAACTGCACTTTGCTCCAAGTCTGGGGCAAAACAGTCTTCCTGTCAACCTTCCAGGTTACCTTGGGCTGAAAATTTGCTTCGGTCTGTCATTTTGTAGATTTTGTTGCTCTAGAATTTGTTTAGAGACATTTTTTTACAGGTTTTTTGAAGGGTTTGAAGGGAGAGCAAGTCCCTGTTTCTACTCTAGCATGTTGTCTTTGTCTCCTCTTATTTGATTTCAAAATCCTTTTTGAAATCTTCCATGGCCTGACACCAATTCATATTTTTCTTAAATACTTTGGATGAAGGAGCCTTGATTTTCTTGTTTTCTTCTGGTTCTATGTTTTGATGTTCTTTGTCACCAAAGTAAGATCCCATACTCTGTGGGTTTTCCTGCTGTTTACTCATTTTCCCAGGCAATTGACTTTTTAACTCTTTGTTAACATAGGGCTCTGCTTCCAGTGTGGAGAGTGTACTGTCGAAACTTTCAGGATTCTGTGCAGCTGTTTTCAGAGATACTTCTAGGGACCTGTAAATTTTCACTTCTTCCAAGGTGATGAAATGAGATGTGTTTACTCCTCTCCTGGTCTGTGAGTGACCACAAGCATTCTTTTCTACCTTGGAACTGTGAGCATTCTTTCTCCACCGTCATCACAAGCTTCATTAAGCCACTAGTCCTCCACAACCAAGAACTGCCACCCAAGACTTTGACTCAGATTCAAGCACAAGCAAAGCAGTAGAATCTTGGCTCAGTGCCAGGAAAGAGATCTCTGCAATCCCCCTCTGATCAGCTGCTCAATCTCCCCATCTGCTGTCCAAGAGCTATGGAAGGAGTCATGGCTACTGACACCATCCTGGGTGTGGGGCTCAACCATGCTTCCCTCTCACTCATGTCCAACAAACCTTTCCTACTGAACTTCTAAGCTGCCTTTGGCATTTGTGGGCTGAGAATTCTGGAAGCCCCCACAGTTGTCAGGGATTCATTCCTGAGGCCTGCTCTGGGTTTGCTGGGACCCAGACAGCACTGGCATATTTTGTGCTCTTAGACTGGTGCAACAGACCTTTCCTGTCCACCTTCCAGATTGTCCTGGGTTGGAAATTTGCCTTACTCTGTCATTTTGTAGGTTATGTTATTGTAGAATTTGTTTATAGTCATTTTTACAGGGATTGGGAGGGGTAGAGGGGAGAGTTCAAAGGAGTCCCTGCTTTTACTCTGCCACCTTGCCTCCAGCCCCCCTGCCTGCCTCTACTTAAAACTGATTTTTCTGAAGGATAAGGGAATGGACTTGGGATTTCATTGGTCCAGGGAATTTTGGAGGAGGAACTCCCATTAGCAATGCTAGTCTGTGCCTCTTGTCCTACATCTAGTCTTACAGAGCACTGAGAAATAGGTGACTAGCCCAGGATCACACAACCAGGATGTGTGAAAATAAAAATGGAAAAAGGTCCATAAGAACCAAATTAGAGAGATTTTGACAAGTAACATAAACATAGAAAATGTGAAGAAAATACATATTAAAACAGAAATAAGCTGTTTTCCGAAGCATATACGAATTGCATTGTTGTTCAGGCTTTTTAGTTGTGTCTGACTTTTTGCAACCCCCTTTGGAGTTTCCTGGCAAAGATACTGAAATTCTTTGCCATTTCCTCCTGCAACTCATTTTGAGGAACTGAAGCAAGTAGGGTTAACTGAGTTGCCCAGGGTCACACAGATCGTAAATGTCTCAGGGCATATTTGAACTCTGGAAGACCACCTACCTATCATTAAATTGAATTTAAAAGACCCAACTCAACTAGACAAAACAACAGTCTCACTGGCATACTTCAAGGTAAAATGTCTGACAACTGAAAAGACAAAGTCTAAGACAATAGGTAACAAACCAGAGAGACCTGGGGTTCCTACCTGAGTTCCAAATAGGTATCCTATTGCCCTCTCATTAAAACCCTAGCTAATATTGGCCCTCAGAATCAGAGCCTCAGTTTACTAGGGCTACAAACATGGGGAGAAGGCTGCCTCATTTAGGACAAAGGAACTGGAGCCAGGGTACAGGCTTGCAAGGAGGCTGGCAAGAAGAGCTGGCACCTAGGACCAGACTGTTTAAATTAAGGACATAAAAGAAATTCAGATGAGGGAAAATCCAATCCACACCTGGAAATCAAGTCAGCCTGTGGGTGGGCAGACCTGGGGAAAGGACAGTGTGTGGGACAAGAATGGCTGAGGAGTGGTGAAGGGAGTAAGGGAGAGCAGCCTAAGACAATCCAAAGACTGACTGGGGCTGGACCAGGGCCACATTCAGGGATTGAAGGGTACAGCTCTGGCAAAAAGCTGATTGGCAAAGGACAGCACCAGCAATCCACATTCCTCCACCTAGATCTAGAAAGTAACCCAGAAACCAGTTCTTGGATGGGAAAGTGTGAAGGATTAGACTGAGCTGAGTACATGGCTAAGAGTTTTCTCCACAAGAATCCATCCCTCTGACTCCCAATGGATAATCAATTTTGACACAACCCACCTGTCACAGGAATAACCCAGGAGTTCCTCTATAATCAAAACAAAGCCCAGAACCCTCAGCCAGGGCCACACAATATGTTCAGAGCCAAGGGAAGTGTCCTAGTACAGCAAAGGAGGGGAACCTCAGATCCCTCTCACAGCAATCACCAGAGGGTCTGGTGAGTAACCAGAGGATTAAAGGCCTAAGGGCAGGGCCTTCTCTTACCTCTGCATCTCTGTAATTTTCTTTCGTATAAGAAATCAATCATGAAGATGTCAGTGAAGTCTATGGGGTTTGCAGCAACAATCCTTTTAGCAAGAGTTTTCTGAGGTGTAGGGAGATTCTCAGAAAACAGGCCCCAAATTTCATTACTTTCAAAATCAGGGAAGGAAAGCCCTAGTCCCTGATCCCTGAGGCACAGGTTATCAGTGACAGCATAAAGGGCACCAGGATTCAAGAAATTCTGTGTAAAGATTGTGGCCCCTTCCCCCACCACCATCCTCTAATCATCTTCACCAAAATAAAGCTTCCCCAGGACTTAAGAGAAGTGAATGTAACAACTGGAAGAGAGCTTAGAGAGAATCTAGCTCAGCTGTCTCAGTTTGCAGACAAGAAAATGAGAGACACAGGCCTTCCATCCTTCAGTTTGTAAGTCCTAGAGCCAGGAATGAAGTCTGGGTCCACTGACTCCCAATTCAGGCCTTTTCCCACCCCCTCACAGCTGTGTCCTTATAGTTTCAGAGCCTGTCAGGGGATGATGGGACCTTAGGTGACATCTAGTCAACCCCATCATTTATTAGACAGAGAGCAGGGAGAGAGAGAGACTTATCCAGGGCATTACAAGGAGGAAATGACAGAGATAGGTCTAGGTCCCAGGACTCCTGATTCCAGAGGATGCTCCTATCTTTTGAAGTCCATTCTGGGTTTGGTTCATCCATCCTCACTGAGAAACTCTCTGGCTCTTAGCTGAGCAACCTGGACTCCAGCAACCCTGGAGGCAGCCCTCCACTAAACTGCCACCCTGGCGCATTGTCCCCTCTGGACCTTGGTTTGACCACCAATAAAAGGAGGGGGCTGGGGGCAGCAGTATGATACAGGAGAGAAGAAACAGCCTAACCCTTGGAAAATCAGAAGATCTGGTTTCAAATGGTGACTGTGTCACTTGGTGGCTAATTGAACTTTGACAGTTCACTGGGCATCAGTCTCTTCCTGTGTAAACAGAGGAGGGGCCTGGATGACCTCTGGGGTCCCTTCCAGGTATGACATTCTTCAAAGACAAAGGAGTCTCTATCAATGTCTTTTAGCAACCTTCCCTCCCCTCAACCTCCCAGGAGCCCAGTGTTTCACTGTCCTCATCAGTATCATGGACAACAGAGTCAAGAGTGGGGCCAGGATGTTGGACACTTATGGTGGGGTCATACTGTGGAGGACTCTAAGACACCAGCAAGCCATGGAAGCTTCTTTAGCAGCTGAACTGATATGACCACAGCTGTGTTTTAGGGGGATGAATCTGACAGCCTGGGCAAGATGCATTGGTGAAAGAAGAAAATGGAGACCTTCCTTTAAAACAAAAGTGGAAGCTGGATTTGGAGTCAGGAGAACTAGGGTCAGATCCCATGTCTGATTCTTCTCAGGCACTTATGGTAAATAAGTCCTTTTGGTGTTTTGGGTCCCTTCCACCTGCAATGTCAGATTGGAACTGCTCTATTCTAGAGAAGGGCAGATTTTGAGGAGGCTAATTTATTCTGAGTTGTAACAATGGCTAGAGGGAGGCTGGATGATGCCAAAAGTCACGGTTAAACTTGATTTGCAGTCCAGAAAGGTAACCACCCTTCCTCAGGACTCTCCAAAAATGTTTCAGAAGAGAATTTTTCTATCAAGTTAAATGTCCCTACTGAGAGTCATGCATGGGCCTACCCAGGCCTGTCCCAGGACCTTAGGATATGGAAGGACCAGGGAAGAGACATCAAACAATGTAGGCCCTGCTACAGGCTCAGGGTCTAGGTGGGGATACAAGCTGAAATCCTGTAAAGACATTTGTGAACCAGATGACACTGCAGGGTCTGCTCATGGAGCACAGAGAGACAGCCCTCCAACTGCTTACAGACCCATCTCTGACTTTCACCAGATGAACCAGTGTCCTGGGCCAGGGGCCAGATTTCTTTCTTGTGGCCCCAGAGGCTGAATTGGGAACAAGAGCTAGAAGTGGGAGGGAGGCCTATTTAGCCTTCCTGCTCAAGTGAGCTGGCCCAGGTGGGAGGGGCTATCTCAGGAGGCCCCAAGTACAGACTTGTTTGAAAAGATGGAGAGGGAAATGAGAAGAACCAAGACAGAAACAGGGTTTGAAGAATAGCTTGGAGTGACCCAGTTGTTTTGGATATGAAGGAAGACGTTATCAGCACTCCGAGAAAGAACAGATAAGTGGAAGAAGGTAGAGAATGATTTTACATATTTATATGTGTGTGTGTGTGTGTGTGTATGTGTGTGTGTGTGTGCGTGTATACATATTGGTATCTAATGATTGCCATCTGCAGAGTGGGAGGGTGGGGAAGGAAAATGAAAGGTAAAAAAGTTACATAATTACATATTTCAAATGAATTGTAGATTTGCAGTCTGATGTACCATCACCTTTTCCCCCCCAATTCTACTATGTTACAAAAATGCTTGTTTTATTTCTTAAGTTGAGAATAAAATATATTTTTTAAAATGAGAAGGGGCCAAGGTTTCCTTCTCCTGAAGGTCTGCAGCCAGAGCCTGGATGACTATGTGCTCTGGATATTTCAGACATTTCAGGGGTTTCCTTTGTTGTCACCGGCTGCACGAGGATGTCTCTAGCTCCCTTCCATCCCTGAGGAAGCTGAGTCCTGTTGAGACAGTCCAGTGTAAGCCTGAGTGGGAGTCCTCCTTTCCCCACCTTCATCCTCAGAACTCCTCTGCATCATCTCTCACTCTTCTCTTCCTCTGGCTCCAGAAGGAGAGGCCTCTCTGCTCATTAAAGCTGATTCCCCTCCCTGTGCCATTGATCACGTGCCCTTTTCTCCTTCCCTCCCCTAGGACCTTGTTCCATAATCCTCCCCTCTCTCATTCATCTTCTGGGTCTCTTTCTCCAGTGACTCCTTCCCATTGGCCTAAGACTCCACAGCCCTGGGGCTTTCCTTGGTGTTTTTACCCCCATGCAGTAACTATCCCTTCATTGCTAAAATTGGGGGCAAAGTGGCCAACACTCATAAAGCCTTAAGGGAGAAATGAAATGGGGCAAATTATCTCTCATAAAAGAGGCAAGAAAAAGCTTTGTCAATGGAGGGGAAAAAGGGGGAGGTGAGAGGGAAAAAATGAAGCTTACTCTCTTCATATTAGACTTCAGGAGAGAATAACATACACACCCAATTTGGTATGAAAATCTATCTTGTACCACAGGAAAGTAGGGGAGAAGGAGAGAAGTGGGGTATGGAGGTGATGATAGAGGGAATGGGAAATGGGAGGAGGAGTAATTAGAAGTAATACTCTGGGGGAGGGATAAGGTTATACGAGAGAATAGAATAAATGAGGTCAGGATAGGATGGAGTGAAATATACTTAGTCTTTCACAACATGACTGTTATGGAAGTGTTTTGCATAACTACACATGTATAACCTATATTCAGTTGCTTGCCTTCTCAGTGGGGATGGTTGGGGAAGGAGTAGGGGAGAGAAGTTCAAACTCAATGTTTTGAAAACAAATGTTAAAATTGTTTTTTACATGCAACTGAGAAATAAGAAATACAGGTAATAGGGTATAGAAATTTATTTTACCCTACAAGAAAACAGAGGAGATGGGGATAAGGGAAGGGAGGGGTGTGATAGAAGGGAGGGCAGATTGGGGGAAGGGATAATCAGAATTCATGGTGTCTTGGGGTTGGGGAGGGGAGAGATGGGGAGAAAATTTGGAACTCACAATCTTGTGGAAATAAATGTTTAAAACTGAAAATAAATAACTAAATAAAAATAATATATCTGAGGCTGTGTCAGAACTCAGGTCTGTGCTGCCTCCTGCCCAGTGGACTACCTCTACTGCCTCTTCTCTCTCTGATAGTAGTAGTAGTCAACTCCATCCTCATAAACCTAAAGCTATATAAGAAATAGTAGCTGGTATTTATCTCCAAATCATTCTGCTTAAGGTTAAGGATTCCCCACCATTTGATACTCACAATCACATAGATCCCTTAGACATTGGGAATCTCAACTATTTCATGTAAAGAACTCATCCTCTTTCCCTGAAAATTCCTACTTTTTCCAAATGTCCTTCCTTGTATTGAGGACACCACTGTTCTCTTCATCCATTGAGGGTCATAGCCCTGGTGTCCTCCTCATCTCCTCTCACATAGGCAGGCTGTTGTGATTTCTTGATATTTCTTCCTCCACAATATTTATGGCTTCCTACTTCTCCCCTCCACTCAGGGAGCCCCCACCCTCATTCCGCCCTCTTCATCTTTCCCTTAGAATATTTGCCATGGCCTCTCACTGGCCTCATATTCAGTCTCTCCACTTCCCATCCATCCTCCATTCAGTTGCCAATGTGTTTTTCCTGAAGGGAGGTCTGATTATGTCATTCCCTGCTCCAGAAACTTCAGTGACTCCCAGGTACTTCTAAGATCAAATTAAAATGCTATCATCTTTGTACACCCTTAAAACCCCAACCTCCCAGATGCCAGCCTTACCACCTCACTTTCCTTCATATGTACTATGGTCCAGTCACACTGGCCTTACTCTTCTCACACCTGACACTGCTTTCCATCTTCCCACCTCTGTGTGTTTGCAGTGGCTGTACCTCCTGCCTGGAGTGCTGACTGTCCTCCCCTCTGTCTCTTGGCTGCCTTGGCTTCATTTCAGACTCATCTAAATTCCTCCATCTGTAGGAGGCCAGTCCTGGTTCTCCCTACCTCACACCTGCTGCTGCTTCCCCTCAGGATGCCTCCATTGGCCTTTTTTTCTCTCTGATATCTGCTGCTCTAGTGGTTTCTCTCTTCCCAGTGTGAGCAAACAGAGAGCAGTTTGTGGCTTTTCTCCTTCCCCCCAATGCTTACCACAAAGCCTGCCACATGGTGGTAAAAGAATAGACACATTCCCAGCCCCAGCTATGTGCCAGGTGCTGTAGTACACAATTTACAATTATTATCTCACTTGATTGGCACAACAACCCAGGTACTCATAACATACTGACAAGCATTATAATGATTGATATTAGCAATAACAGTAACTGCAGCTAGTATTTATCTCCATTTGCCACGTCATCTTTTGGTTTTCTGGCTGTTCTTAGTTCCTCATTTCATATAACAGTCCAGAAACAGCAGTTATTTGCTTTTTCCATATCAGGAACCAGCAGCCAATGGATGTTGACTTAGCTTCAGACCTAATTCTAATAAGTTGTAATTCCACTTTGATATTTCCTCTTCCTGACTCCAATCCCAGTCTGCCCTGTACCATGCTGCTTAGCTGCCTAGATCAGTAACTGAAAGGGATGCATTGGATAACTGGTCAGGCTCCCTCAATTTGTAGATAGGTAAATTAAGCCCCATGGAGGACAAAGGGTCTTGGCAGGTCCCACAGGCACTAAGTCTCGGGGAGGATTTGAGTACAGCTCCTCTGACTACAGAGAACAGACCATTCTCTTCCTGATGGGATGAAATCTCTCCTCCTTTCTGACTGAGAAGGAGCCTAGAAGACTGTTTATTATTCAGCAAAAGCCAAGGTGAGTCACAGAGCCCTCCAAGGGGGGTCCCTGTCTACCCTCTGGGAAGGCTGGGGGAACCCTTTTGTTGGAAGGGGCTTTACTGGAAAGGGCTAGTGTTCATTTTCATGGTGGTCACTCTTCTCTGAGTGTGACCTTGTCTAAGAACCTTGGGAAGTGAAACGATTGTTAATCATCTCCTCTGACCACAAGGTCTAATGGGGTGGGGAATCTACACTCTTGAGGCCACATGTGGACCTTCTAGGTCTTTGAGTGTGACCTTTTGACTGAGTCCAAATTTACAAAACAAGTTCTTTTATTAAGGGGTTTGTTCTGTGAAGTTTGCATTCCATCAAAAGGCCATACTTGAGGACCTCTCTAGGTCCCCTAGGCCACGTTACCTCAAAGCTTCAGGTCCCCATCCCCTCTCCCCCCCACCCCCCAGAGGCAGATTGAATTGTAAGAGGAAGCTTAGGAGACATCCTGCCACACTGGACAAAGGACCAGTCTTGGATTCATGTCCTAACTGTGCCATGAAGGAGCTGTGTAACCTTGGGGAACTACTTTCTCCTCTCTGTGCCTCATTTTCCTTAAATAGGACATGATTGACACATGAAAATGCCCTGGTGGGAAATGATGTTTTTTGTAATTCAGTTCATTCTGACTCTGTGGCCCCATTTGGGTTCTCTTGGTAAAGAAACTAGAGGACTTTCCCATTTCCTTCTCCAGCTCATTTTACTGATTAAGAAACTGAGGCCAATATGATTAAGGGACACACATTTACCTATTACCAGTCTCAGGCCACATTTGAACCCAAGAAGAGTCTTCCTGACTCCAATCCCAGCACTCTATCCACTTTACCACCTAGCTGTGCCAGTTGGTGCACAGTGGTGAATAAAGGGCTGGTTCCTTAATTTTTTGTTTTCCTTCCACAGAGGCAGACGTGTAGTGCAGTGGATGGGGTGTTAGGCCTGGAGCTGGGATCGCCCAAATCCAAATCTGACCTCAGACAGACACTAGCTGTGTGGTGGTAATAAGAATAGGGTGGGATCATATCTTTAAAAAATGAAATTAAGTGGTGGGAGAGAAATATATTAGGAGGAGAAAGGGAGAAATGCAATGGGGCTGTTTATCTCTCATAAAAGAGGAAATTAAAAGACTTTTCAGTGGAGAGAAAAAGAGGGGAGGTGAGAGAAAAAACATGAAGCTTACTCTCATCACATTCGACTAAAGGAAGGAATAAAATGCACACTCATTTTGGTATGAAAACCTATCTTACAATACAGGAAAGTGGGTGAGAAGGGGTTCAGCAGTGTGGGGGGGATGATAGAAGGGAGGGCAGTGAGAGGAGGGAGGTATTTGAAGTCAACACACTTGGGGAGGGACAGGGTCAAAAGAGAGAATAGAAGTGATGGGGGGGCAGGATAGGATGGAGGGAATTATAGTTAGTCATACACAACACAACTGTTATGGAAGTCATTTGCAAAACTACACAGATATGATCTATATTCAATTGCCTGCCTTCCCAAAGGGAATGGGTGGGGAGGGAGGGATGGGGAGAAATTGGAACTCATAGTTTTAGGAACAACTGTTGAGTATTGTTCTTGCAACTAGGAAATAAAAATACAAATAATGGGGTATAGAAAGTTATCTTGCCCTACAGGACAAAAGAGAAGATGGGGATAAGGGAAGGGAGGGATGTTAGAAGAGAAGGCAGATGGGTGATAGGGGCAATTAGAATGCTTGGCATTTTGGGGTGGGGGGATGGGAGAAATGGGGAGAAAATTTGGAACCCAAAATTTTGTGGAAATGAATGTTGAAAAGTTAAATAAATAAATAAATTTAGAAAAAAAAGAGAGAATCAGACACAACTGAAAAAAAACACACAGGACAAGGAGGCATAGAAATAGTCTTCTCCTTCTGCTGAACTGAAATTGGTCCTTATGTAGCTTCCTCCTTTGGTTAATTTGTTTTATACCTTTGTACTTGACAAGTAACGAGCAAAAATGAGCATTTTCCTATATAATGGAGAACAGGAGGGGGAATATTGTGTATGAAACCACAAACTGTAATTTTTTACATCGGAAAGTTTTGTATATCTTGAGATAAGTGAGAGTGCTAGCCTTCACTATCTGAAGGTCAATTATGCCATGTTTCTTTTTCTTTGAACCTGACAAAATTCACTTCCTTTATGTTTTCTTTAGATGTAAACTTATAATTTCTCTGATTTCCTCTTCTGAAATTAACTTATTGAAATTCTTTATTCCTTATACTTTAACCTAAGTATTTATCCATTTGACTTATTTTTTTTGTTTTTATACATTTGAAAAAATCATTTCTACTGAATTCCTTTCATTCTCTTCATGTGTTATAAATTATCTTTTTTCTTTTTGATAGTGTTAAATTAATTTGGCTCTGAGGAATTTGATTTAATGTAGATCACTTACTCTTTTTCAATCAGTATCAATCATTTCATCTGACTATAAGCTCTGTATATTTGACTCCAGAGCTATGAGCTGCAGATGGTAAGATTACTTGCTTAATCATGAGAAGCTAGTTGGTGGCCCTCGACCCTTATTTCTCCTTCTCATGGTGACCAAGCCCAGTGAGGTAGAAATGACATGACCTCATCATAAGTCCCCCCAAATTATTTTTGTACCTCCCAATCATTCCCTCTTGTCCAACATGAGCAGGTGCCCATCTCATGGCAATCTTATGAGCACCTAGTCAGTGGAGATATTCCTTACTTTGTCCAAATTGTGATTCTGTTGATACATCATTTTGCTTATTTAAGTTAATGCATCATATGTCAACCAATGAAATTATTCTGTATCTGGCATAGCTGCTCTTGAATGTACACATATTGAGCTCCATAAAAATAGGGCTCTTTAGAAAGGAGTAGGCAGCTCAGATGATGATCTGAGGTCCACTTCATTAGAGGGGACCATGGATCTTTAATAAACTGACATTGGCTCAGAGCTCTACCTCAGTTTCTATTTTTGTAGGTTGGATAATTGTTAACTGCACAGCTCTCTGCTAAAACAAAAGCAACATTACATTCTAATTTATACATTTTCCTCTAAAGACTGATTTGGCAGCCTCCAAAATTTGTTGTCTCATTTTTACCATTTTCTTTGAATGAATTCTATTCTTCTTACGATTTATTGTTTGACCCAACAGTTCTTTTTAATTAAATTACTTCATTAAAAAAAAAAAACTTTGAATTCTTTCTTTAAGTGACTCATTGTCATTTATATTTCATGTGTATGCATAAAATTTTTATT
This sequence comes from Notamacropus eugenii, assembly GCF_028372415.1. NCBI lineage: Eukaryota > Metazoa > Chordata > Mammalia > Diprotodontia > Macropodidae > Notamacropus > Notamacropus eugenii. The sequence continues at coordinate 133,511,763 of NC_092876.1, read as the reverse complement.
TTTCTGTATTTAAGCATGGAATCATATGCCCTAGACAGGTTTAATTTATGTTGAAAAGCCTTTCCTAGCTGCGACATATGAAACTTCCAATAGTCTCACTCAAGTAATCATATGAGATATAATATATCTTACATTATATAGATCTATTCAGGCTACTAACTTCCATTCTTTGGTTAATATTTGGTAGAAGACCGAATAAAATGAAACCTGAAATGACTGAATAAAATAAAACCCAAGCACCCCCAGCTACCAAGGAATCAGTTGGGACTTCAAGAAACTCTGACCACAGCACTTCTAGAAAGTCCTTAACCATCAGTGTTGTTCATAGAAAAGGGACCTATATTCCACATTTACGAATTAACTATCATGCCTTTACTGGGAATGTAAGGACTTGGATCTGTGCCCAGTTAGTGTGGAGGAGCAAAAGGACATGCAGTCTGTACTCTCAAAGCACATCTACTCTGCTCAGTGACACTGATAACAAGGGTAGAAATCAAGGCAACCCAATAAGTATTTGTTAAACACCTACTATGTGCCACACAGAGAGGTAAGCATAGGGGTTACCATGAGTCTCTGCTCTCAAGGAACTCACACACATCTTTATGCAGACCAAGACAAATGCAGGATTAATTAGACTTAATATGAAGATGGAAGATTCTAGAATTAAGGGAAATGAGGAAAAGTTTATTGCAAAGGGGAGGTTTTACCTGAGATTTCAAGGAAGTGAGGATCTAGAGATGAAAAGGGAGAATTCCAGGTATGTCTGACTGCCACTGAAAATGCTCTGAGTTGGGAGGTAGAGTGGTGTTGTTATTTTTGTCCTTTGCTGCCAAAGAAGACCATACCGTCAGAGAAATGACGACATGACTTGCACTGGACTTTGTTTTGAGTGAGGGAGAGCTGTGTAGGTCACCAGCCTCACTTCTCCTCCAGAGCCATCCTGTATCCAGTGACCAGATATTCATCAGGATGGCTTGGGATGGCCCAGGATTCAATGGGAGAGTGTATTGTTTGAGGAACAGCCAGGAAACCAATGTCACTGGTTGGTAGAATACATATAGGGAAGAAGGTGTAAGGAGACTATAAAGGTGGGAAGAGCTAGGTTCTGGAGGACCATCAACACTAGAGCGTTTTTTATTTGATCCTAGAGGTGACAGGAAGCCACAGTATTTTACAGTACTTGTGTTTCGCAGGGTCACGCCTGAACTATAGGAAAGTTATTTTGACAGACGAATGGAGGATGGACATATTGAATTTATATCTAAAAAAAGAAACATTCATAAGACTTATTACATCAGAAACAAAATGATTTAATAACAATGCAAGCAAGTTACCTAAAATCAGGTCAACTAAACCCTCAATGATTAACGACCTTTTGAGAGGTTTACAGAGCTTATTTTATAACAGAAAGAAAAGGAACTATATTCATGAGATTGATTCTTAAGTTTTACAGAGAAATAGGTAGATTTGCCATATTTAGCTGCTCTGCCTATTAGGGGCATAATGTGGTTAACTAGGGGTGAGATAACTGCTACATTCAATATTTCATTGTTCCAGAACTCACGTTTATCATTCTGTGAATTTTTAAAAATTAATTTATTTAATTCTAAACTTAATAAATTACATCATCCTTTCCATGGGGGAGAAAGACAGGATTGCACTTGAAATAATGGATCCATTATGTACAACTTACTATTCATTCAACCATATAACAAAGTTATCATGTAAGTTTCTTCCCCCCCCCACATCCTTTCTACCAAACTTCAACATGGTTAACATTAGACACAAATCTGTATGTATTATATGTGTCCATATATGCATATGTATTTACATACATGGAAATATATGTATACACACATCAGTTCGTTTTCTGGATGCAAACAGCATCTTTCTTCACAAAATCTTTGTGGTTAATTTGGGTATTTATATATTACTCAGAATGACTTAGTCACTCAGATGTTTTTCAAACAATACTATTGTTACTGTATACAGAGTTCCCTTGGCTCTGCTATTTTGCTCTTCTTTATATCATGGAGGTCTCTGCATGCTTTTCTAAAATCATTAGGCTCATTATTTCTCGTAGGACACTAATATTCCACCATGAACATATACCACAATTTGTTTAGCCATTGCTCAACTGACAGGCATCCCCACAATTTTCAGGTCTTTGCCACCACAAAGAGAACTGCTGTAAATATGTTAAAACAGAGAGGCTCTTTTTCTTTTCCTCTAACCATCTTGGGAAATAGACCTAATAATGGTATTGCTGGATCAGAGGGTATACTCAGTTTAACAACACTTTGGGCAAAATACCAAATCTCTCTACAAAGTGGTTGGATCTGCTTACAGATCAACTGGCAATGGATTTTTCCACATCCTTTCCAACATTTGTCACTCTATCAATTTGGCTAATCTAATGGGTTTAAAATGATGTCTCAAGGTTGTTTTAATTTGCATTTTTCTAACCAATAATGATTTAGAGATCTTTTATATCACTATAAATTGTTTTGATTTTTTCATTAAAAAACTGCCTGTTCATATACTTTGACTATTTATCAATTGGGAAATGGCTTGCATTCTTATAGATTTTGCAGAGTTCTTGAAATTTTCAGATATGTCACCTTTTCTAGAGGAACTGTCTGTAAAAATTTTCTCCAGGTTTCTCCTTTCATTCTGATCTTGGATACACTTTTTTATTTGTACAAAACATTTTTCATTTAACAGAATCAAAATGGTCACTTTTACATGTCATAATGCTCTTTGTCTCTTGTTTGCTCATAAATTGTTCACTTAAGTGGTAAGTTTCATATCACCTAGATTTTTGCTAAGTGTGTCTTCCTTTTAGAGAGGCAATCCTTCAATCAAAGAATTCATAAAGAAAGAAGAGAAAGAGAAAAGGGGAGAAAACAAAACAATCTCCCAAAAAATGAAAATTCTTTGCACTGTGCCATATCCACGGACTCAGAGATCTGAAGCAATGTGTGGGTGTCAGTGGGAGGAGGGAGGTTTCCTCTAATATTTCTTCTTTGAACACAAATTTTATTTTAATTCACTTAACTCTAGTATGGTTTGGGGGCTTGTAACTTATTCCTTATGTCTTGTGGACCCCATAGCAACTTTATTAATTGGGACTGAAGATCTGGTTATCGCCACTTTTCAGGAGAGGAAACAGCAGCAGGGAGATGTTGTGTCTTTTGGGGTCCCACACCTGATAAGGGAGCAATTCAAATTGTAACTTCGTTGTCCTGGATTGAAATCCAGCACACTCTGTACCAGTTTTCAACAATCACTCTAATAAGATTTAAATTTGCCCTGCCTCCCTCCCTGAAGCAGCATGCAATCTTATAAGGGTTCTATACATACATTCTTATTGAATACATTTTCACATTAATCATGTTGCATAGAAGAATTAAAACAAATGGGAGGAACCATGAAAAAACTAAAACAAACCAAAACACTAAGTGAGAGAAAATTATCCTCTTCATTCTGTGTTCTGATTCCATAGTTTTGTCTGGATGTGGACAGCATTTTGCCTACTTTGGGAATATTTTACGCTCTTGCATTACTGTGAAGGGCTAAGTCTATCAGAAGCAGTCTTCACATACTGTGGCTGTTACTGTGTACAGTGCTCTCCTGGTTCTACTCCTTTCCCTCAGCATCAGTTCATATAAGTCCTTCCAGGCCTGTCTGAAGTCTTCCTGTTCATCATTTCTTATACCACAATAGTATTCCATTACATTCACACACCATAACTGGTTCAGTCATTCCCAACCTGACAGGCATTCCCTCGATTTCCAAGAACTCACCATTTCTTATGGCAGAGTAATATTCTATCAAAATCATATACAATAACTTGTTTAGCCATTCCACAAGTGTTGTACATACCTGCAATTTCCAGTTCTTTGCCCACAAAGAGTGATGTTATAAATATTTTAGAATAGATAACTTCTTTTCTTTTCCCCAAGCATCGTCGGAAAATAACCTAATAGTAGTATTGCTGGATGAGGGTACAGTCAATCTAGAAACTCTTTGGGCATAATTCCAGATTGCTTTCTAAAATGGTTGCATCATTTCATAATTCTATCAACAATTAGTGTCCCAATTTTATCACATCTCCTCCAACATTTGTCACTTTCCGTTTCAATCATTTTAGCCAATTTCTTTGGAGTAAAATGATATCTCAAGCTTGTTTTAACTTGAATTTTTCTAACCAATAATGATTTAGAACGTTTGTATATGACTAAATTCTTTTGATTAATTCATCTAAAAAACTGCCTGTCTGTATCCCTTGACCATTTATCAGTTAGGAGGTTGCTTGTTAATCACTCCCTTCTGACCACCACATGTATGCAGGAGACGAAATTTTAAGGTGAAGCTTGAGAGGTGGCCCTGAACATGGGGCAGAGGACTAATTTTGGATGCAGGAGTCCTAAGATCAATTCTTCTTTTCAAAGAAATCATTCATTGTCATTTGTGTTCCATTGTGATCAGTAAAGCAAATGCTTAATTTTTTCCTGTATTCAAGTATGGAATCTTATTCTGTGGCACATGGTTAATTCCTGTAAAGATGCCATAAGCAGATATGAAAATAGAAACTCCATTATTTTCCCACTCAAGTTATCACAAGACATCTAACATATCTTACTTTCCACAGATGTATTTAGGCTACTAACTCTTATCTTTTGGTTAATATTTTTGAATGATTGAATAAAATGAAATCTAAACCATTACAACCTCAACTACCAAGGAACCAGTTGGAGACTTAGAGAAGCTCCAGTCCCAGCATTTTTTAAAAAGCCTTTGACCAACAGTGTTGCTCATAAAAAAGGGAACTGTATCACATATTTGTCAATCATACATTATCTATATGCTGGGCCTGTAATGTCTTAGATCTGTGCCCAGTTACTCAGTGTAGAGGAGCAGAATTAGAGACCCCTCACTGTCATTATACTTTGCTTAATGACACTGATAATAAGGGTGTAAGTCAAACCAAGTCAAGAAGCATTTAGTAACGTATGCCAGACATTGTGCTATTAGAGGTAGGGCTTACCATGAAAAGCAAAAAATAGTCTGTGTTCTCAAGGAGCTCACAGTCTAATGAGGGAGACCACACAAACCTTTATGCATAGTAAGATGTAAGAGGGTTAAATTGGAGTTGATATTAGGAGGATACTAGCATTAAAGGGAAGGAAGAAAGGCTTCTAGCAAAAGGCAGTTTTTGAGAGGGATCTGAAGGAAGCCAGAAGAGCCAGGACATAGAGAGGAAAAGGAAGAACTGCAGGTATGGGAGGCAGCCCCTGAAATTGCTTCAAGTAGGGAGGTGGAGTGTATTGTTTGGGGAACAGAAAAAAAAGCCAGTGTCCCTGAGTGGCAGAAGACTCTAGGGGAAGAAGGTATAAGAAGGCTAGACAGGTAAGAAAGGAGAAGGTTCTGAAGGCCATTTAACACTCTTTATTTATCCTAGATGTGATAGGGAGCAACTGTATGTTATTAAATTGGGGGTTGACATGGTCACATTGAACTGAAGGAAGATCTTTTTGACTGCTGATGATCAAATTCTGGAGAGAAGAAAAGTTGGAGGCAGGGACACCAACCAAGTGGGAAAGTTCTGCATGAGATGGATACTAGAGAAGTCAGAAAGTTAGACTAGACAGGATTGGGGAGGCAGGGAAAGAGAGAATAAGGACTTGAGAATGACACCTAGGGTGAGGCCTGGTGCTGTCCTGGACAGTATTAGAGAAGGGAGGAAATTGGGAACATTTAGGGGGAAAGAAAGTGAGTTCAGTTCTGGACAAGTTGTATTGAACATCTATGGGACATCCAGGTCAGAGTGTCCAACAGACACTAGATATCAGAAGAAAGGTTAGGGCTAGATCAGTGAGATGGAGAGACCTCTGCAGAGAGGAAATCATTGAGTTCATTTCAAGTGCTGAGATCCTGAAGTGAAATATAAACATAGAAGTTCAATGAGCAAGACCTTAATCTAACAGGTTTTCAGGGAGCAGGTGCACATTGAGTTAGACATTGAAATATCTGAATAAGTAGAAAGGAAGAAGGAGGATATTATAGGTCAGAAAGCACAGAGTGAACTCAGGTATGAAAGATGATACGGGGTGTGTGGGGACCAGCCTGACTGGGAGATCTGTATGAGGGAGGGGAAATGAGGTGGGATAGACACAAGCTCTACCACAGTATCTGTGCTCTTTAATGTGTGGTTATCCAGAGGCTGAGACAACACTCCTGATTCCTGGACTAAGAGCTGAGTGGGAATTGTTTTCTGACTCTATTATTGTGATCTTTACTGACAATATCCTTGTTTGTTCTAGCATCTCCCTGGTTGGGTTCTTGTGAACCATGATCTGGACCATGAAGTGGAATCACCTGCCAGCTTCCTACAACAGCCCCACTCTACCTTTGTACCACATACACCTCATCCTTCTTCTTTCTGGTATTCCTAACTCAGGTAAGATCACTTTGGTCTCTGCCACTGTGGCCTCCACATATCACAAGCCACTGATATTTCACTTCATTTAAACCATCAATTCAAGAAACATTCATTTAGCCCGCATTGCTCATAAGACCTTGTGTTTTAATATTACTGGGGGTTAAAAGTTGAGATAAGGAATGGTCTCTGACCTCTGGGTCATTGCCCCCCTTCTAGGCATCTTCACCAATATTACCTATGCAGAATGATATGATTATAGAGATGGAGGGGATCTCACCCATTTCAAGTCCATTATGAAGGCCTGTGAAACATGGAAATGCATTTCAATAGAAGAATCTCTCATAACAGGCTTTCACACTTGTCAGTAAAGGGGCAAACTGTCATCGTTCAGATCACCTCCTGAATATAGGGGGAAACATTTGATAATTTTGTAGAATATATGAGGGATCACTTACAGCAATATGGAAGGGTTTTTATATATCTCTGAGCATCCATCTAAGCTTTGGAACTTTATATTTCTCTCTGATCCACTAATAGGTCATCTTAAATATTCATAATGTAGGAAAAGTAATGGAGAATGCTGGGTATACCCCAAAAAGGATTTTTGGAACATGAGCTCACCGCCTAGGAAGGTAGGGGAATTAAAAAAAATTTTGTAACTCCAAGAAACTATTCTCTGGGTCAGGAATCCTGAGCCATATACTTAGCCAGATAATTAACAAAAGCCATAAGAATGTTACAAGATTGGCATTTTTTTTAATTGTCTTGGTCCAGCACTCACTGGGGATGTTTGGTTCCAGATAGCTCTCTGAATAGGGAATGGAAAATCCCTCAGAACTTATATGAAATAGTTGCATAAGAGCCTAGGTCCATAGACCCATTTGGGGACCCCAATTCCTATTCCCCCAAATCCCAGCAACTCTCCAGGTCTTATTTGGAGTTCGTGACACAAAGACTCAATCTTGCTAACCAGATCTTCTTAGATTGGCCTGAAAGACATCTAGGGACAAGAAGCATGAGTACAAGCAGAGGTTGCACATTGGTGTCTTTGTAGGGCAAATCTGCCAGCAAAAGTATTGATCATTTATGGCTAGCAGAGATCTCCCTGGTCTCCCCACTGGACAGTGTAGACTAGAGAGTCATAGAGCATTAGAGCTGGGATGGCTAATTGTACACATGAACTGGTGCAATCCCAACCCCTGGTTTTTCAATTTATTTTTGAATTTGTATTTAATTTTATGGACTATAATATTGTATAATAAAAGATGATTGCATCTAAAACTATAAAAATGTTATGTCCAAACTGTTATTCCTTTTAAATATATAATAAATTTACACATGAATTTCTTTTTTTCCATTTTTTTCTTCCCCTCTGCAATGTTTTTGGGATAGGAAGATCTTCCAGTCCCATGAATAGACCTCACATGGAGCCCATTAAGGGAAGCTTGCTTATTGAAGGCTTACTTGTAGGAAGACTTTCACACCTTTTGGTACTAAGTTGATAAGGCACTGAACTATGAGGGTTGTGATGCCTTCTGACTCTGAGAAGTGTGTATATACTCTGAGTTGGTATTTTGCTTTGGGGGTTTGCTTATGAGAAGGATCTTTTGATTCCCTGGTTGAGACTCTGAGTAGTCACATGCTCACAGCTCCCTGACAGCTCAGATGTAAAGACTCTCTCAATCCAGTGGTGTATACAAAGTTTATGTCAATATTACTTTGGTTCAGGTCTTAAAGAGCCCTGTCTCTTGGCTTGTTGGTCCTTGTTCTAATTTCTATACTTCTATGTCCGACTTTTCCCCTGATCTAGAAGGTGTAATTAAAGAAGATTGTTAGCCCCCTCAGTTGCTAACTTTCATTTAAAAAGCAGATTGAAGAACCTGTGCTAGCATGCTATCCTTGCTGCAGCATCTAATCCCACTCTGCTCTAGTGATGACTACCATTAGACAAAAATATGTGTGTATATATTGATATATAAGTAAAATCATTTTATACATACTTTTATTTATCAATTCTTTCTCTGTCTGCAAATAGCATCTTCCTTCATGTGTCCTTTCTAGTTCATTTTCATATTTATAATGGTCAAAATAAATTACTCACACTAAGCCATGTTTAAAAAAATATTGCTGTTATTTTACACAACATTCTCTTGGTTTTGCTTATTTTGCTCTGCATTATTTTGTGCAGGCCTAGCCATGTTTTTTCTAAGATTATACAGCTCATCATTTCTTATATCCAAAAGTAGTCCATCACAATCATGTACCACAACTTGTCCAGCCATTCTACAATTAATGAGCATTCCTGCAATTTCCAGTTCTTCACCACCACAACGAGACCTGCCAAAAACATTTTAGAAGATATAGTTCCTGGGTTTCTTTTAGCAGTGTGTTTCCATGTATTTTCTCTATTAACATAATTATGACTTTGAATATGAATGGGATTAGCTCCCCCATAAAAAGAAAAGAGAAAGCAGAATGGATTAAAAATTAAAATGCAACAATAAATTGTTTACAAGAAACATAATTATGAATCAGATATACACACAGAAGTAAAATGGAGGGTGTTTAGAATTTATTATGTTTTACCTCATGCATAAAATGTAACAGTAGCTATTATGATCACAGACAAATTTGTGACTAAAATAGATTTAATTAAAAGTGATAAATAGGATAACTACATTTTGATGAAAGGTACCAAAAAAAATGAAGCAATATCAATATTGAAACTTGATGTGTCAAATATCATAGTAGAAAGCAGAAAGATTAAAAACATGCCTTTCAGATCACAGTGCAATATAAATTATCTGTAATAAAGGACCATAGAAATACGGAAAACTAATTGAAGATTAAACACCCTAATCTTAAATAATGAGTGGGTCAAAGAACAAATCATGAAAACAATCAACACTTTAATTATACATAATGACAATAATGAGACAATACATCAAAACAAAAAGAAGTGAAAGTAGTGATCAGAGGAAAATTTATATCCTTAAATACTTGCATGAAGAAAATGAAGAAAGAACAGATTTAGATTTAGGTATGAATTAGATATGGTTTTTTTTAAAAAGCGAGAAAAAAATGAAGGGGAGCAGAGCTAAGATGGTGGAGTGATAGCAAGTACCCACCTAAGCTGTCCAACAAACTCCTTCAGACACCTCTAAAAAGAAAATCTGAACAAATTTTAGAGTGGCAGAATCCACTAGGAGACAGAGTCTGGGAGACTTCCAACCCAGGACAACCCGAAATATCAACGGGAACGATCTGTTTTACAGGTATGGAGTAGCGCAGAGCACACAGGTTGTACCAGCACAGACCTCATCATAGCAAAGGAAAGCAGGAAGTGCCAGAAGGTCTGAAGCAGAGGCAGCAGTGCAGATTCCCAGAACTATCAATCCAGAATGGGAATACTCTGGAAGTGAGTGAAAGAGAAGTGCAGAACCCCAGGTAACAGCAGCAGCCACTCCTGAGACTATCAGCGCACAGATTAAATGTCTGTAAACCACCTATGTGAACTTCAGGGAGGCAAGAGTGATCTGTAAATGCTGACCCCCTCCCCTTGCTGGCCTTGAAAAACCCAGAGAAAATATGTCCCCAGGAAAAATCCTGGAATTGTTAGGATTAGCCAAAGGATTAAACACTCTCTTATCCAGAGAAGCTATAAAAATCACAAAGGGGGGCCTCTTGCTGTGGCTTTTGGGGAATCAGTGCAGGACCAGAGCTGTCCCAGACACCCCCACCTTAGCAAACCAGGAAAAGATCCTGAGCCCCAGTGGGGTGGAGCCCTTAAAGGCCAACACCAGGGACCCTAGGAGTGTCTTAGCACAGCCAGGGGAATCGCAAAGAAACTAGCACACGTGGGGTTCACCAACCACTGAGCCTGTCTGTGCTCTACCTCAGATCTGGATCTCAGCCCTCAGTGACAGTCCTGGGGTGAGGAGGTACACTTCCATGGTAGAGTTGGTGGTGACTGTGGAGAGAGAATCCTACTTGCAAATCCTGGGCAGATGGAAAAGGAGATGCAAAAGTTAGCTGAAGAAAACTATATGATAAAAACTAGAATTGGGCAAGTAGAAGCTAATGAACCTATAGGACATCAAGAATCAGTCAAACAGAATCCAAGAAATGAAAAGACAGAAGAAAATGTAAAATATTGAATTGGAAAAACAGCTTACCTGGAAAATAGATCCAGGAGAGAATATCTAAGGATTATTGGTCTGCCAGATAGCCCATGGTGAAAAAAAAAAAGCCTAAACAGTATCTTCCAAGAAATCATCACAGAAAATTGCCCAGAAGTCCTAGATCCAGAGGGTAAAATAGTCATCGAAAGAATCCACCATTCACCTCCTGAAAGGGACCCCAAACTAAAAACACCAAAGAATATCATTGCCAAATTCCAGAACTATCAAGTAATGCAGAAAATACTGCAGATGACCATAAAAAAATAATTCAAATATCGAGGAGCTGCAGTCGGAATGGCACAGGACTTTGTAGCTTGTACATTAAAAGATCGAAGGAACTGGAATATGATATTCCATAAAGAAAAAGAGCTGGGATTACAACCAAGAATTAATTTCCAGCAAAGTTGGGCAAAATGTTTCAGGCAAGGAGATGGACATTCAATGAAATAAGGGATTTCTAGATCTTCCTGATGAAAAGGTCAGAACTCAATAGAAAATCTGATCTTCTAACACAGGTCTCAAGAGAGACATAAAAAGGTAAACAGGGGGAAAAACACATGGTGTTCAATATGGGCAAACTGTTTACATCCCTATAAGGGAAAATGACACTTGCTAATCTTGAGAATTGGACATTTATTATGATATATGAAAGGGATATACATAGATAAAAGGAGTGGGTATAAATTAAATGATGTGATGATAAAAATGTGATTTAAAGGTGAGAAGGGATTATAATGGGTGATGTGAAAAGAAGGAGGCAGAAAAAAAATAAATCCCATTGGACGGAGAGGGTATGAGAGTTGAGGTAAAGAGACGAGGGAGATGAGCATTGTTTGAGAGGTACCCTCATCTGATTGGATTCAAGGAGGGTAAAACAACCTCAGTTAAGTATAGAAATACAACTAACTCTATAGGCAGTAAGAGGGGAAGGGGGAAAGAAAAGGGAGGGGAGGATAAATGAGAGTGAAGAAGTAGTAAGGGAAAAGGGAATTAAAATGGAGAGGGGCAGAAAAAAGGGAGGGAAGAGTGAGGGAGGCAGTGGTCGAAAATTAAAACTCTATTGTGGAGGGGAAAGGAGAAGGGAGAACTAAAAGCATAAACAAGGGGAAAGAGGATGGAGGGAAAGACAGATAGCAATCATAACTGTGAATGTGAATGGGATGAACTCTACCATAAAATGGAGATGGATAGCAGAATGGATTAAAAACCATAATACAACAATATGTTGTTTACAAGAAACACATTTGAAATGGGGTCAAACAAACGGGGTAAATATAAAAGGCTGGAGCAGAATATTTTGTGCTTCAGCTGATGTAAAAAAGCAGGGGTAGCAATCCTAATCTCAGACAAAACAGAAGCAGAAACAGATCTAATCAAAAGAGATAAAGAAGGGAACTATATCCTGCTAACAGGCACCATAGACAATGAAGAAATTTCATTACTAAACATATATGCTCCAAGTGGTATAGCATACAAATTCTTAGAGGAGAAGTTAAGGGCGATACAGGAAAAAGTAGACAGCAAATCTACACTAGTGGGGGACCTCAACCTCCCACTCTCTGAACCTGATAAATATAAACTCAAAATAAACAAGAAAGAAATTAAGGAGGTGAATAAACTTCTGGATAAGGTAGATATGATAGATCTTTGGAGAAAATTAAATCGGGAAAGAAAGGAATATAGCTTTTTCTCTGTGGTACATGGCACATATTCAAAAATTGACCATGTAATAGGCCATAAAAACCTCACAATCCAGTGCAGAAAGGCAGAGATAGTCAATGTATCCTTCTCAGATCATAATGCAATAAAAATCATGTTATCAAAGACCATGGAAATATAAACCAAAAATTCACTGGAAACTAAACAATCTAATCTTAAAGAATGAGTGGGTTAAACAACAAATTATAGAAACAATCAACAACTTCATTCAAGAGAATAATAATAACCAGACAACCGATCAAGTCTTATGGGATACTGCAAAAAGTCGTTCTTAGGGGAAGTTTCATGTCTTTGAAAACCTACATGAGTAAAACAGAGAAAGAGGAGAAGAATGAATTGGGCATGCAGCTGAAAATGCTTGGAAAAGAACAAATTGAAAATTCCTAAGTAAATAGCAAATTAGAAATACTAAAAACCAAAGGAGAGATTAATAAACTTGAAATTAGGAAAACTATTGAACTAATAATAAAACTAAGAGTTGGTTTTATGAAAGAACCAATAAAACTGATAAACTTTTGGTCAATTTGATTAAAAAAATGAAAGAACAAAACCAAATTACCAATATCAAAAAGAAAAAGGATGAACCAACCTCCAATGAAGAAGAAATTAAAACAATAATCAGAAATTCCTTTGCCCAACTGTATGCCCATAAATTCAACAATCTAAATGAGAGGGATGATTATTTTAAAAAACATAAATTGCCCAGGTTAACAGAAGAGGAAGTTGAGTACTTAAATATCTCCACCTCAGAAAAGGAAATTGAAAAAGCCATCAATGAAATCCCTAGGAAAAAACATCCAGGGCCAAATGGATTTACAAGTGAATTCTATCAAACATTTAAAAAGCATTTAATTCCAATACTATGTAAACTATCTGGGAAAATTGCTGAAGGAGCACTGCCAAATTCTTTTTATGATTCAAACATGGTTCTGATAAATAAATCAGGAAGAGATAAAACAGAGAAAAAAAATTATAGACCAATTTCTCTAATGCATATAGATGCAAAAATTTAAAATAAGATATTACCAAAATGAATACAGCAACTTATCACAAGAACAATACAGTATGATCAAGTAGGATTTATACCAGGAATGCAGGGCTGGTTCAATATTAGAAAAACTATTAGCACTATAGATCATATCAACAACAAAACTAACAGAAACAACATGATTATCTCAATAGGTGCAGAAAAAGCTTTTGACAAAATACAACACTGATTCCTATTGAAAACACTGAAAAACATAGGAATAAAGGGAACTTTCCATAAAGTAATAAGCAGTATCTACCTAAAACTTTCAGCAACTATTATATGCAATGGGGACAAGCTAGAGGCATTTCCAATAAGATCAGGAGTGAAACAAGGATGTCCATTATCACCACTGTTGCTCAATATGGTATTAGAAATGCTAGCTGTAGCCAAATAAATTGAAAGAATTAGATAGGCAAAGAATAAACTAAGTTATCTCTCTGCAGATGATATGATGATTATATTTAGAGAATCTCAGAGAATTAAGAAAAAAACTGCTTGAAATAATAAACAACTTTGGCAAAGTTCCAGGTTACAAAATAAACCCATATAAATCATCTACATTTTTATATATTACTAACAAAGCCCAAAAGCAAGAGATAGAAAGAGAAATCCCATTTAATGCTACTGTAGACACTTTGGGATTCTACTTGCCAAAACAAACCCAGGGACTATATGAACACAATCACAAAATAATTTTTGCACAAATAAAGTCAGATCTAAGTATGTGGAAAAACATCAGTTGTTAGTGAGTAGCCCAAGTGTAGAGGGCCGAGCTCTGGACCGTGGCCCCCTGGTGAGCCCGGAGATGCCCGGGGGTGAGAACCCGCCTTCGGGTGCTGGGAACGCCCCTTACGGAGCTGAGCTCTGCCTCCAGGGCGGAACATGGGAGGAGCTACGGCAGGGTATATAAAGGGGAACACGGGAAAGTCGGGAGGACTGGGGTAAGCAATAAAGTGCAGTAAGCAGCCTCCTCGGGTGTACTGTTTGGTCATTCCCCTCCCCGACAGGAGGGGGCCAGAACCACTGGAAGACCGGTATAGTGGGTGGCTTACAGGAGAGGTAAGCTTCTAGGCGATGGCCCGGGGCAGGCCCGGTCCACCCAAGCTAATATATTAAAATGACAATTATACCTAATATTAATTTATTTATTCAGTGCCATACCAATCAAACTACCAGAAAATTATTTTCTAGAACTAGAAAAAATATCAAAATTCATCTGGAAGATCAAAATGTCCCCAATATCAAGGGAACTAATGAAAAGAAATGCTAGGGAAGGTGGCCTAGCCCTATTAGATCTCAAATTGTTTTATAAAGCACCAATTATCAAAACCACTTAGTACTGCCTAAGAAACAGAGGGGTAGACCAGTGGAATAGGTTATGTACTCAAGACACAGTAGCTAATGAATATAGCAGTCCACAGTTTGATAAAGCCAAGGACCCCAGCTTCTGGGATAAGACCTCACTGTTTGATAAACTTGCTAGGCAAATTGGATAACAGTGTGGTGGAAACTCGGCACAGACCAATGCCTGACACTACACACAAGAATAAATTTCAAATGGATATGTGATCCAGGGATAAAGACTGATACTATAAACAAATTAGGTGATGAAGGAATAGTGTATTTGTCAGACTTATGGAGAATGAAGAAATTTATGACCCAGCAAGAAAGAGACAGAGAACATTATGAAGTGCAAAATGGACAATTTTGATTACTTGAAACTGAAAAGTTTTTGAACAAACAAAGCCAATATAACCAAGATTAGGAGGGAAGCAGAAAACTGGGAAAGAATTTTGGCAATTAGTGTCTGTGATAAAGGCCTCATTTCTAAAATATATAGAGAACTGAGTCAAATGTACAAAAATGCAAGTCATTCCCCAATTGATAAGTGGTCAAAGGATATGAACAGGGAATTTTCAGAGGAAGAAATTAAAGGTATTTATAATCAAATGAAAAAATAATCTAAATCACTATGGATTAGAGAGATACAAATCAAAACAACTCTGAGGTACCACATCACACCTATCAGATTGGCTCACATGACAAAACAGGAAAATGATAAATGTTGGAGAAGATGTGGAAGAGTTGGAACACTAATTCACTGTTGGTGGAACTCTGAGCTGACCCAACCATTCTGGAGAGCAATTTGGAACTATGCCCAAAGGGGTACAAAAATGTCTGTACCCTTTGACCCAACAATATTGCTTCTAGGACTGTATCCCTGTGGGGAAACTGAGGAAGTTTCTCCCCAGCCCCTTGCATGACCACCACATGACCTAACATAAGGAATGTAACATAAAGTTGATAGGATTAACTAGGAGTGCAAGGGGAAGCAGCAGAATTAATGAAGCATGCAGCCAAGACAAAGGGACCCTAATCTTATGAGTCATAAAACTCCTTAAGGGAGGAGGTGACTGTGTTCAAGGTCCTGACCAGTCCTTGGGCACATACATCAAAGTCAACAACTGGAACTTTTGTCCAGAGTTCCTTCTTTGTTCTAATGATCCTCTTTTCCCTGAAGTTACCTGTATAAAGGAACTGAGTGAGAGATGGATCTTTGGATGTCTTTTGCTACAGAAGCAGGGACACTTGCTTCTGTTATCCCAGCCAGGACCTTTGCTGACAGCTTCTCTCCCTCCCTTCTTCAGCCTCTCAATTGTGCCAAAGTGCTGGAGCTCAGACTTGTCTGGTGACATATGACTTTTCTATTCTGTCTTAACTATTATCTACCGCTCATATGCATACACTTGCTAACTTGCACTACTTGTAGTAATAAAACTTAATTACCTATTAAGCTTGTTTTAGTGTGTGTCACTGTATCTTAAGGCTCAAATTTAAAGTACTGTAAAGTCTATGTAATCCCTTTCAATTATAATCCCAAAGAGATCATAAAAATGAGAAAAGGTCGCACATGTACAAAAATATTTATAGCAGCTCTCTTTGAGGTGGCCAAGAACTGGAAATGAAGGGGATGCCCACCAATTGGGGAATGGCTGAACAAGTTATAGTATATTATTGTAATGGAGTGCTATATGAAATAATGAACAAGAGGACTTCAGACAAGCCTAGAAGTACTTATATGAACTGATGCAGAGGGAAATGATCAGAACCCAGAGAACATTGTACACAGAAACAGCCACAATGTGTGAGGACTGTTTCTAATAGACTTAGCCCTTCATAGCAATGCAAGGACCTAAAAAATTTCCAAATAACTCTTGAGGCAAAATGCCACCCCCATCCAGAGAAAGAACCATGGAATTGGAATGCAGAATGAAGCAAAATATTTTCTCTTCTGTTATGTGTTGTGTTAGTTTGTTTTTTTCTCCTCGTGTCCCCCATTCATTTTAATTTCTCCATGCAACACGACTAATGTGAAAATGTGCTTAATAAAAACTCATGTGTAGAACCCATATGAGATTGCATACTGTCTTTGGGTGGGAGGAGGAAGAGAGGGAGAAAAAAATCTAAGATTTATGGAAGTGATTGTAAAAAACTGAAAAGACATCAATAAAAAAAGAAAAAGAAAAAGCATTAAAAATCCCCAATTAAACACTAAATTGAAAATCTTAAAAATTAAAGGTTAGATTAGTATAAGTGAGTATTAAAATTCATTGAATTAATAAATAAGACTAGATTGGTTTTACGGAAAAAACAGTCAAATAGACAAAATATTGGATAATTTAATTTAAATAAAATGTTTGAATATATCACTAACAAAGATGAATTTAACAGTTATAAAGAGTTATTTTGCCCAATTATATGCCAATAAATGTAGCAATTTAAGTGAAATGCAAGAATATTTACTGAAATATAAATTGCCTAAATTAATAGAACAGGAAATAAAATATCAAAATAGACCAGTTTCTTTAAAAAAAAAATTTGAACAGGTCATAAGTGAGTTTCCTAAGAAAAAAGCCAAGATCAGACCATTTAATGGTGGTCTATCAAAAGTCTATCAAACATTGAAAGATCAAGAAATACCAATGAGAAATAAATTATTTGGAATAATAGACAAAGAAGGGATCCTACCAAAGCCCTTTCATGAAACAAATATATTAATGACAATTAAAAGCAAGAAAAGTAAATGTAGAGAAAGAAAATTATGGACCAATTTCATGAATGAAATATCTTAAATAAAATAGTAGCTAAAAATACCAGAAAAATATATTACCAAAAAATATACATTGTGATTATTTGGGATTTTTACTAGGAATACAGGAATTCAATATAATAAGGAAAACTATCAACATAATTGATTTTACCTATAACAAGCTTAAAAATCTTACCATTACATCAACAAATGCAGAAAAGGCTTTGCATAAAGACACTCATTTGTATTTAAAAAAAACATTTGAAAGTAATGATATGAATGGATTTTTTCTTAAATTGATAAAGGACATGTGTCTAAAACCATTACCAATCATCATTTCTGATGGGGTTAAGCTAGAAGCCTTCCCAGTAAGATCAGGTGTGAAGCAAAGATGCCAGATGACACCATAGCTCAGTACGATACTAGAAATGCAGCTAGGTGGTGCAGTGGATAGAGTGCCAGTGCAGGAGTCAGGAGGACCTGAGTTCAAATCTAACCTTAGATACTTGACACTCACTAGCTGTGTGACCTTGGGCAAGTCACTTAACCCCAGTTGCTCCATCCTGGGTCATCTCCAGTCATCCTGATGAATAGCTGATCACTGAATTCAGATGGCTCTGGAGGAGAAGTGAGGCTGGTGATCTGCAAGACCCTCCCTCACGCAAAACAAAGTCAAGTGCAAGTCATGTCATCATTTCTCTGATGGCGTGGTCTTCTTCAGCAACAAAGGATGAACACACACAAAATCCTAGCAAGAGCACTAAAAGAAAGAGAAACCAAAGGAATCAGAATAGGAAGTGAGCTAATAAATTATCTCTTTCTGTTGATAATATGATGATAAATTTGGAAAATCAGAAAGACTCAAAAAGTTAATTGAAACAATAATTTTATAAAGTAGCAGGACATAAAGGAAATCCACAGAAATCATCTACATTCCTATAGATCACAAACAAAACCCTGCAAGAAGAGATACTAAAACATACTTCATTTAAAATAACTCTAAGCAGGACAAAACATCCAACACTCATTTTATAAGCAAGGCAACTATGGTGGAGGCTGATTGGGACTTGCTTAACATGACATGATAGAAGCAGGACATGAATCAGAATCTTCTGATGCCCAGTCAAGAATTCCTAGGATTCTGCTTCCCTGGGACTCACAAGACTTCTCTAACTTTGATCCTATGGAGAGGGAAAAAGAGGCAATAAGTGAGATCTGAAAGACTCTAATGTCAGGGCAGTTTCCTTCAGAGTTCAATAAAGTACTTTGCAAACTCTCCCTCTCTTCCCCACCAAGGGGACCAACATATGCTGGTGATTAAGGCCCTGGGTCTAAGGAAAGCCACCCCTGGGGAAGAAACAGCAAGACTGAAAGGTTTGGAACAAAACAAAATCTGGCCAAGCCAGGCCAGGACCTAGAGCTTTTCATGGAGATGCCATATACAGGGCACTTAGGAAGACCCAACCTGGATGGAGGCTTCAGCTAGAAAGATGTGCCAAGGATCCAGGAGGCTCAGGCCCAGCAGTATCATTTAGACGAGTATCTGGAGCCATCTGCCTCCCAGGAGTTCTGCCTTCTAAACCCATCATTGACCATTTCCCCCTCCTCCCTCCCTCTGATGGGCAGACTTCTGAGGCTGCTGGGATCCACACTAGTACCTGCCCTCTTGCCTCATGTGTAAGTGAGGTTGTCAGAACAAATACCCTCCATAGATGCAAGAGTTTCATGTCTTCTGATCCAGACCCAGCCAAAAATATAGGAAAATTAGACTGTCATTGAGGACTCAGCTGTTTCTCCCTTTCTGACAAAGGACCCAAAAATTCAGTTTTTTGTGGACTCTGTACCAAAGAACTGCAAGGAGATTCTCTCCAGTGACATATAGAACCAAGGCAAAACAAAGATAGAATCACAGTTTTGGAACTGGAAAAGGCCAAAGAGGTCATTGAGATCAATCCTATTATTTTACTGAACCACTAGAGGCCCAGAGAGGTCTAGTGACTCATAAAAACCTCACAGCTAGCAATTAGCAGAGCTAACATTTCAACTCAAATCCTTTCCTTCCAGGCCCAATAAGCCAGGATGCCATCACTACAGTGATGCCCTGGAAGCCCCCCACATTCTCATAATCATATTCCTCTTCCCCACTGAGCTGCACTGCTCTATCACACAGGGCTCTCCCATAGACACAGAGGCTCTCTGGCCCAGCCTCCATCTAAAGCTCTCAGATGCACAGCCACAGGATAAGGGCAAGTCCAACACCAGCCCAGAAGTCTGGGCTGCCTCTGCTTTAGGAAGTTATCTCTGGACAGCCTCAGTGCTGGGGCAGGGACTGGAATCTCCAGGGGTCATTGACAAGACTTGTTTCCTTCCTGCCTCCAATAAGCTGCCCTGGCTACCTGAATATACAAGGCAGTGAAGGAGAGAATGTCTTGTCTCCATCTAACAGATATATCACAGTGTGTAAAGTGATTTTACCAAAGACAGCCTAACAGCAGTGGAGTGCCTGGGTAGAAACATATTCAGAGCTAAATAGTCCTGGCTGCCCTGACCCTGCTCTGAAGGCCATATTCACTGCTCCATCCCCATGTTCTCTGATTCTCTGCTGTTTTTTCCCTGGTTCTCCACACAGGATCCTTCACTGTATCTGGCCCTCTGGTTCAGCCCATCCTAGCCTGGGTGGGGGAAGATGTCCAGCTCCCTTGTCACCTCTCCCCTGAGATGGATGCTCGAGAAATGACTGTGAAGTGGGTCAGCGGCCCAAGGGTTGTACACTTGTACCACAAGGGTCAGGAGATGAAGGAAGTCCAGGCCCCTGCATTCCAAGGGAGGACAACAATGCTGAGAGAGGACATGGCTGAGGGGAAGGTGACCGTGATCATTCACCAGGTCCAGCTCTCTGACACTGGCCTGTACACATGTTATTTCCAGAAAGGCTCCCTTTACAATGAAACCAGCTTTGATCTTCGGGTAGCAGGTAGGTCCTACCTGGTCATGGGTTTTCTCTGGAGTTGGGAGGGACCTTCAGATACTGGTATTGGCACAGATCTTTAGAGTGTTCAAGGTCCTTTTCATTCATTTTCTCACTGGAGTCTCAGTTAAACCAGCTTTTAAATTTGTATATGTGTCACAGGAACCACCCAGGCCCCCACTGACTGAAAGGCAGCTCCATTGCCTTTCAGCCCCTCAGGGTCCTCTGGTACCTTTAATGGGATTTAGAGTTTCCAGTCTCTCTGACATTGTTTCAAGCCCCCCCTACTGCTATTCCCCCAATCTTAGAGGCTCTTCTGTCCACTTTTTCCATGTAACAACTTAATATTCAGATTCGTTTTTCTATATTGATTGTTTGTTACACACTGTCATGGGAACAAATGTACAAATGACACTTTTTCTGACACCTGAGGACATTGTCCTCCCCACACAGACCACCTCAGCCTCTGGAGAGTTGGGGGGTGAAGGGAGTTCAGGTTAATAGCTTATCCCAGTTGCTACATAGTGTAGTCCCACCAAGTTCTGAGCCCAAATCTCCCTTGGATTCGAATCCCAAGCCCGGTGGCTTCTCACAACTTCCCTTCTGGACTGGCAGCAACATTTGGCTTTATTCTTCTTCCAAGGTCTCCATGGCTTGGGTCTGGGTAGGATGGGAAATCAATGTGCCATGTCTAGAAGTGAAAATGACCAACAATAAACCCTACCCACAATCTAATCTTGTTTCTAGAGGGACATGAGGCCTAAATTGGGGAGGGAAAGAACCTTCTTCCTTACCCAGCTCAGTTCATGGTGCCTGTTCTGTGGGTAAATGACCCAGCTAGCACCTCCGTCCTCCTAGGGTTGTTAGGAGGGTCACGGGAGATCACCTATGCAAAGTGCTTTAGGAATCTGGGAGCCTATAGAAATACTGACTGTGATTGTCATTATCCCTGGTATCATCATTATCATCATTTTGTTATTATTATGAGGAGGGCTGTTGTGAGGATCAAGGGAGATAATATTTTTAAAGCTCAGAGTACAATATCTAGAATACAGTACTCACTAAAGAAATAATTATTTCCTTCCTACTAATACTGTGGTGTAGGTATAATAGCATCATAACCTCCAGTTTACAGATAGACAGATTGATGGTCAGATAGGTTTAATGTTGTAGCTGGAATGGTATTTGGGAAAAGGTCACAAAAATTAGCAAATCCCATTAATCCAGGCTCCTCCATGTCCCCAGACCTTGGTTCAGATTCTCTAACATCACCATCATCATTCATCCCTCTAACTCAGAGGGATCAATCAACAGGATAGTATCTGTAGTCTCATGTGTGGTGAGATCATTCTATGTTACAGGACTTACAAGCAGATATCTAAAAGCAAAAAGATGAAGCCTGATGGGGGTAAATAAAACCTCAAAATAAATTCTGGAGTGGAAAAACGCAATAAAGGTTGAGGTGAAATAATTTTATGGCCCAAGACAAGTTAGAAGGTTGTGAAGAAAGGTCTGTCTCATTTGGTCATATCTATATATAACATTACCAAAACACAGTGAGAAGAGATAATAAAAAAGTTACCTAAACTAATTGTAGGCAATATAAAATATTTGGGATTCTACCTGACAAGAAAAACCCAGAACCTATATGAACACAATCACAAAATGCTTTTCACACCATTGAGGTCAGGTCTAAACAATAGGAAAAATATCAATTTCTGAAGAGTAGGTTGAGCTAATATAATAAAAAATGACCATTCTAGCTAAATTTATGTATTTGTTCAGTGACATTCCAATCGAACTACCAAAAAATTATCTTATGGACCTAGAAAAATAGCAACAAAATGTCAAGGGAATTAATGAGAAAAAAAATCAAAGAAATGTGGTCTTGCCACACCAGATCTAAAACAACATTATAAAGTGGCAATCATCAAAAGTATTTGGTACTGGCTAAGAAACAGAGTGGTGGATCAGTGGAATACACTAGGTGTACAAGACACAGTAGTCAGGGACTATAGTAATCTACTGTTGATAAGCTCAAAGACTCCAGCTTCTGGGATAAGAACTCAGTATTTGACAAAAATTGCTGGGAAACTTGGAAAATAATATGGCAGAAACTAGACATAGACCAACATCTTACATCATGTACCAAAATAAAGTCAAAATGGGTACATGATTTAGACATAAAAGGTGTTACCATAAGCCAATTAGGAGAGCAAGGAATAGTTTACCTCTCAAATCTATTGAGAAGGGAAGAATATATGACCCAACAAGAGAGAGAGTATTATGAAAGGCAAAATGGATTATGGTGATTACATTAAATTAAAAGGGGGTATTCCACAAACAAAGGGAATTCAACCAAGATTAGAATGAAATTAGAAAGCTGGAAATAACTTTTCCAGTCAGTGTCTCTGATAAAGGCCTCATGAACACAACCAAATTTATAAGAGCACAATTCATTCCACAGTTGATAGTCAAAAGATATAAACAGACAGTTTGCACATGAAGAAACAAAAGCAATCTCTAGTCATATAAGAAAATGCTCTAAATCACTATTGATTAGTGAAATGCAAATTAAAATAACTCTGAGGTACCATGTTACACCTATTAGATTAGGTAACTTGACAAAACAGGAAAATGACAAATATTGGAGATGATATGGAAAAATTGGAACACACATTGTTGGTGGAGTTGTGAACTGCTTCAATGGTTCTGGACAGGAATTTGGAACTATGTTCAAAGGGCAACCAAACTATGTAGATATAGACATAGATAGAAATAACTATAGATAGATATATATATCTATATCTATGCACATCTCTCTCTATATATATATATGTATATATATGTGTATATATATATACATATACATATATATATATATATATATATATATATATATATATATATATATATATATATATATATATATATATATATATATATATATGTGTCCTTTGATCCAGTATTATCACTACACGGTCTGTATCCCAAAGAGATCATTAAAAAGGGACAAGGACCTATATATGCAAAAATATTTATAGAAGCCCATTGTGTGGTGGCAAAATATTCAAAAGTGACAGGATACCCATCAAATGGGCAATAGCTAAGCAAGTTGTGGTATATGAAGATAATGATAAGCCATTGTTCCATAAGAAATGATGAGCAAGTAGATTTCAGAAAAATCAGGAAAGACTTGTATAAATTGATGCTGAGTGAAGTAAGCAGAACCAGGAGAACATTGTACACAGTAACAGCAACATTATACAAGATAAATTCCTTCCCTTGAAAGATTTCTCTCTTCTCATCAATGCAACAATCTGAGACAATTCCAAAAGACTCATGAAGGAAAATGCTATCTATATCCAGAGAAAGAATTATGGACTATGTATGCAGATTGAAGCATAATATTTTCTCTTTTTTTTTTCTCATGGTTTTTCCTTTTTGTTCTGATTTTTCTTTCATACATGACTAATGTGGAAATAGATTTAATATGATTGTGACTACAGCAGAATGCTTATCATATTAGAGTGGGGATAAGGGAGACAGGGAGGGAGAAAAAAAATTGGAGCTCAAAATTTTATAAAAGTGAATGTTGGAAACTGTCTGCACATGGAATTTGAAAAAATAAAATACTCTTAAGTGGGGGGAAAAGGAGAAAGAATATACACTACAGTGGAGAGTTCATAATTGTGAAATCCTACAAAGAATTAAAATTTGGAGGGACAATAGAAGATATTTTTTCAAAATCATTTTTTTTACAGAGGAAGAAAGTGAAGCTTAGAGAATGAATGAATAAGGAGGTAGTAAGGAAGCTCCTAATTGACTAACTGAACAGCTAGAAAGAAAAGAAAACCATTTATCAAGCACACACTACAGGCCAGCACTGGATGGACAAACACAAAAGGAAGGTAGGCTCTGCCCTCAGGGAGACTCCATTCCAACAGCAGAGAGAACAGGAGGACAGGAGTAGGGGCCAGGGGAGGTAGCTGTACTTTGGAGAGTTTAGGGAGTGGACAGTGGGGCAGTCTATTGACACACTTTCCCTGGAGGCAATGGTTGGTTCTGGTTCAGTAACAGTGCTCAGGACCAAATGTGGAAAGGTAAGGAGAATGTTTGGGCCTGCAGGAAGGTGAGAGACCCACAGCATCAGAATGAAAAATGACCAAGAGCATTTTGAAAGAGGGGGAGAGGAGAACTCACTGCAGTCATACAGGAGGGTCATGGGAGGGTCAGATTCAGAAGCCAGGTCTCTCAGCACTCATAGACTCCCTGTTCACTACAGTCTGCGAGTGTCCTGCTAAAGTGTACTTACTTTTGGCAGGGACTGGCATATTCACCCATTTTCTGTCATAACTCCTTGGAAAGAATGATGGATCAGACCCTTCCCAATCCTAGCCAAAGGAGATCCAGATACACCAGACACACATATCCATTTATCCAGGTGACCAGACTCTACAACTCTCCAGTGAACTGAACTGCTCCTGTACATAGAGCCCTCCCCTGACTCTGTGGCCCACCCTCCTTCTAACTCAGCTTGCACAGTCAATCACCTAAGGCGCAGGCATACCCAGTCAAGGAGCCTGGACTCCCTCTTCCCTTAAAAGTGACCCATGGGCAGTGGCAGACTAGAGGCTAATACAATGCTCTCCTCAAGGCCATTGATGGCATCTTTTGCCTTCCTGGCCTCCACATTAATTCTCCATCATCTAAAATGTTTCCTTCCTTTCTGACCATAGGAAGTAGTCAGGAGAATGTCTTGTCTCCAAGGGGAGCAGGGGAAGCAAAGGAATTTCTCTAGAACTGGGCCCACAGCAGCAGGTGATCCAGAAGTCAGACCTGCATCTGTTGGGCCCTCAAGCACACAAAGAAATACTCTTAATCCTTGGCCTACACTGTCCTCTGATTTTCTTCTGTTCTTTCCCTAGAATGCAAGAAAGGAGCATTCTCAGCAATTGGCCCTGTTCAGCTCATTCAGGCCAAGCAGGGGGAAGATGTCACACTGTCCTGTGAACTCTCCCCTAAGATGGATGTTTGGAACATGATTGTGACCTGGTTCAAGAACCAGACCATTGTGTACAGGTACAACAATAGGGAGAAGCTGGAGGAACTTCAGCGTGCTGAGTTCCAGGGGAGGATGGAACTACTACATCATGACATGGCTGAGGGGAAGGTGATCTTGAGGATCCATCAGGTCCAGGTCTCTGACTCTGGTCAATACACTTGTTGTGTGCAGACACCTTACAATTATTATGCAACCCACATGGAGCTGCAGGTAACAGGTAGGTCCTGCAGGCTTTATGGGTTTCTTCTCAATCACAGACTGTTAGAGCTGGAGGAGATTTTAGAGCATCAAGTCAAAACCCGTCATTTAACAAATGAGGTAAAGGAGACCCAGAGAGGGGAGGGGCTTTACAATTTGAAAACGTCTGGGCTGGGAATAAGACCCCTATCTTCTCACTCCATATTTGGCCATTTTCTTCTCCCAGACATACCCCTTGCATCCTCAGAACAGGACAAAGTCCATTTGGGAAGTGAATCTTAACCCATGGTTTCACTTCTCTTTGCCCCCTTGTACCTTTCAGGCCTGGTGTTTTCCTGTAAAACATATCTGTCCTGGAGCTCAAAAATGGGGATGATTTTATCCTCTCTCTTAAAGATCCCAGGCCTAACATGCCCCTCAAAAGCCATACACTGAGTGGAGTATGAAGTTTTAAGGCCTTCTTGACTCTCATGTGTATGGCTTCCCTCCACAGTGATGTCATCTAAGGTCCCATCATCCCCTGAAGGTCTCTGAATCTGTAAGGTTGCAGCTGTGAGGAGGAGGTAGAAATTGGCCTGAATTGGGAGTCAGAGTACCCAGACTTCAGTCCTGGCTCTGGGACTTACAAGCTGAAGGATGGAAGCCCTTTCTCTCTCATTTTCCTCTCTGTAAACTGAGCCAGCTGGGTTAGACTCTCTCTAAGCTCTCTTCTATTTCTTACATCCAATTCTCTGAAATCCTAGGGAAGCTTGGTTTTGGGGGGGATATTTAGAGGCTGATGGAGTGGGAGGAAGACTGCATCATCTGTGCGCAAAGCCACTATCTGTACCCAGAACTTCCTAAATCCTGATGCCTTCTCTGCTACCCCCACTAAACTGGGCCCCAGGCATCAGGGACCAGGGCATTTCCCCTTCTCTGATTTAGACAATAATGGAGTTTTGGCACTGTTTTCAGAGAATCTCCCCTCATCTCGGATGACACCTGTTATCGTTGCTGCTGTACCATGTGTGATCTTCATTGGTTTCCTCTTCCTGATTTATTTCTTTTGCTCAAGAAAATGACAGAGAAGCACAGGTAAGAGAAGACCTTGCCCTTAGATCTTTAGTGTTTCCATTAGTCTCCAGATCCCGGGGTTTTTGCTGTGAAAGGGATCTGAGGTTCCCCTGCTTTGCTGGACTTGGGCACCTCCCTTGGCTCTGAACATATGGTCTAGTCCTGGGGTCTGGGACCTGGGCTGTGCTGGGATGACAGAGAAACTCCTGGGTAGTTCCTGTGATAGCTGAGTTGTGTCAAAGATGATTATCCACTGGGAATCAGGAGAATGATCTCTTGTAGAGAAACCTCTTAGCCATGTTCTCACCTCAGCCACATCCTCCACGCACCCCATCCAAGATCTGGTTTCTGGGTTATTTTTTAGGTCTAGGAAGGATGGGGATTGCAGGGCTGCCCTTTGCCAGGCAGCCTGTTCCCAGAACTGTTCCCTTTAATTCTTGAATGTGGACCTGGTCTCAGGCACCAGTCACACTCTTTCCTGAATGTCCTAGTCTCCTCTTCCTTACTCTCAGACACCATGAGCCTTCCCCAGGCCTACCCACCCACAGGCTGACTCAAGGAATTTAGTTATTTTGAGATGAATATATTATCTTAATCAGTGATTTTTAGGTGTGGTTGGGATTTTCCCTCATCTGAGTCTCACTTGTGAGAGAAATGATTATTTTTCTCTTTTATTAATAAGTAATTATTAATTGAGATTAAGATTTGTTTTTCTATTTCCTCATTCAGAAATACAGTCCTGTAGATTATACAGCCAAACTTTAAATGAAATTACTGACTTTGCTCAAAAATTTACCCTACCCAGACCATCTTATCTAGGTGGAATTGTTGCCCCACCCAATTAAAAAACCTTTACAAACAGAATCAAATTCAGGTGAATTCTACCTCTTTACATCCTACTCAGACAGGCTTGAGTGGTGATGTTGGAGGAAAGGGGGTAAGATCTTTGGTATAGATTACTAGGGGGAGTAATCTGGTTGTAGATGAGTCTCTCTTTGTCCATGAGTGACAGAATCAAAGTTATGTCCCTCAGCCCCTTGTTAGAAGAGGATCACCTTTTATTACATTATTCATTTTCTTATTAATTATTAGCCAGTCAGAGTTGATTTGGAAAAGCTCACTTTTCCACATCAAGAAACCTCTAGGAGGGGACTTTGATTTACCACAGGAAGCCAAGTGACCATCCTTTTATTAATTATTCACTAGCTATCATTATTAAAATGATTAGTTACCTAAAAACAGAGTCTCTCCCACTTCTCATGCCTCACCCTTCTCTGCGCATTGAATCAGCCTGGTCCCAGGAGCCAGCTCCTCTCCCTAGCCTCCTGGCAACCCTGCTCCTATCACTGCCTCCTTGCTACCAGCTTCTCTCTCCTGAAGGAGATAGCCTCCTATCCATGCTCCTGTCCTGGTAAACTGAGGCCCTGAGACTTAGGGGGCATAGTTGGAGCTTCCCCTAGGAGTGATATCCTGAAGGCATCTGGAACCTACCTGGAACCCAGGTCCCCTTGATTGGTCACCTGTTATCCCTTCAGTTGTCTGGCTTTCTACCTTACCCTCTGCCAGGAAGGTTTTTATTTATCCAGTTGAATTGGTCTTTTCAATTCAATTCATATTTGTTCTAGAAAACAACTTATTTCTGTTTTGAATGTTTCCTTGTTATTTTTTTAATTTAGAGCATTTATTTTTATCTACTCTCTAATTCAATTATGGAACATTTTGCATTTTTGTTTTTTTACATCCTGTCAGGGTGGCCCTGGCCTAGTCACTTAACTTGCCTTGCTCTCTGAGATTAGAGGAAGCAGAGGAGGCACAGACCACCACTACTATTGAAAATTCCTCCTCCAGAATTCCCTAGACCAATGAAATCCTAACAAATTCCCTTATCCTTTAAAAAAATCAGTTATATTTTCCTTTAAATTATTCTATTATCTTTCAAATATTTGCCTTAAATCCATATTTTAAAATGTTTTTTCTTGTTTTTTTATTTGAAAAAGTATTCCATATACTTTATCAAGATAGTGCTAACACTCATAAAACAATTGGTTTTGACAGATGTGACCAATTCCAGGAGGAGGACAGAGATGTAGCAGGGACCAGCAGAGAACCCCCTGCCTCTCTTGAGTACCTCCAGCTTCCCCCAGAACTCCCAGCCAGAGAATCCATCTCTCTCTCAGTGATACAGGAAGGGGAAGGTGGGAAACATGAGCACAACCTGGGACTTCCAGCAATGGTAGAATTCTGCACACCCCCACTCCCAAATCCATCACCAAAGACAGTAGGTTGTAGCTTATGGATGCCTAGGCAACTCAGAAGGAACCTTATCATTTCATCTTTGAGGATATCATTTAAAAAATACTTCCATGTTCTCCTGGTTCTGCTCCCTTCACTCAGCAGCAGTTCATGTAAGTCTTTCCATGTTTTTCTGAAGTCCACCTGCCCTTGAGCACATCATTGACCAACCTTCTGCAGAAGTGAGCATTTTACTCTCCTGGTGGCATCATGGAAAGTAGAGAGTTCAGAATGGTGGATTTGGTTAAGAGTTGTCAAAAGGGGGATTTCTGCAGAAGCTCCCTGTTCCCAAGAGGATGGACACCTCAGAACTGAAGGACTATGGAGAGTTGGGCCAGGCTGGTCAGCATATCTGGAGCCATCCACAAAGCCACTCAGTGCAGATGGAAGGCTCATCAGAAACACCTGTTCAGAGGTTCCCCACTGGGGCTTTGCCTTTCAAAATCAGTCAGTGAACATTTATATGGTGTATCCCACCCTGTGCCAAGCCCTGAGAATACAAAGGCAAAAGATAGTACCTGCTTTCAAGGAACTTACCATCTGATGGGGGAGACAACAAGCAAAACAGGATGTATATGGGAGCATCTAGAGAGAACTTCTAAAGAAATCACAAAGAATAAGGAGGCCTAATGACTGGAGGAGACAGTGAGGCTGAGGACTATGTGCAGCTCTGCCTCACTTCCATCCAGTTCAGGAGCAAGTCAGGACAACAACACTGAAGGGCCTCCATGGGGCCTCTACCCAGAGGGAAGGCTTTCTGGAGCAGGCATTGGTGGTTAAACCTGTGTCCCACTTGTTTCTTACACATGAACCTCATGACTTGTGGTCTAAGTGTAAGCTTCCTCCTCCCATGGATGCTATATGGATTTGTGAGAAGGAGTGATCCAGGTTTTTAGGTGATTGTTTTGTATTCACTGTCTTTGCCATGTTAACCACTGATTTGAGCTGGCCAATGTAGCTATTTCTCCTCTTCTTCTGCTCCTCCTAACATCTCTGTAGTCAGGGTGTCATGCCCTTATAAGTAGGTGCTCTC
Organism: Notamacropus eugenii; assembly: GCF_028372415.1. Classification (NCBI taxonomy): domain Eukaryota; kingdom Metazoa; phylum Chordata; class Mammalia; order Diprotodontia; family Macropodidae; genus Notamacropus; species Notamacropus eugenii. The sequence goes on along the minus strand of NC_092876.1, from coordinate 133,481,689 downwards.
TCCATAACAATATAATTTTTAGTCTCTCATATTTGTAAGCTATTTTGGGGTTTGTGGGCCAATTTTTTTCTGTATATTATTTTTTTGAAAACTGGTACTTTTTGTCCTTTGCAGATGTCTTTTATGATTTCTTGAATTATAGCTCTGAAAAGAATAAGGTTTTAAAAAACCCATTGTGATTCAAATGGAGCCGCTTGATTAGCTTTTAAATCCAAATTACTCTGGCCTTCAATTTCAAAAGAGTATAAGGCAAGACTAAAGTGGAGGGAGTGTTGGTGCATGATTTTCTGTTTGCAGAAGATTGTGCACTCAGTGCACCTTCTGAATCTGAGATGCAACAAAGTATGGATCAATGTTCTCCTGCCTGTGCTAATTTTGGCCTAATAATTAACACCAAGAAAACACAGGGCTCCATCAGCCACCACCACAGCATCGGTTAAAAGAAATGGAGAAGTTTTGAATGCTGTGGATAAGTTCATTTACCTTAGTAGTGTACTTTTCAGGGATGTACACACTGAAAATGAGGTTGATGTATGCATTGCCAGAGCTAGCTCAGTGTTTGGGAGGCTAAGAAGAAAAGTTTGGGAGAGAAGAGGTATTAGACTGACTACCAAATTGAAGGTCTGCAGAGTCATTTTGCTGACCTCATTGTTGTAAGCCTGTGAAACATGGACAGTCTACCAGTGCCATGCCAGGAAACTGAATCACTTCCATTTGAACTGTCTTAGGAAGATTCTGAGGATCACCTGGCAGGATAAGTTACCAAACACTGAGGTCCTTGCTTGAACTAAACTGCCAAGCATTCAAACTATGTTTCAGAGAGTGCAACTCTGATGGGCTCGCCATGTTGTTCAAATGCAAAATGTACGCTTGCAAAAGTGACTATTTTGTGGAGAACTTACATGGGGCAGGCGATCACATGGTGGTCAGAAGACATAATACAGGGACACTCTCAAGGTCCCTCTCAAGAACTTTGGATTTGATTGTATGACATGGGAGACACTGGCACAGGACCACTCAGCGTAGTGTGCCCACATCGGAGAGAATGCTGTGTTCTGTGAGCAAAGCATAATTGAGATAGCACAAAGGAAATGTAGGATGTGCAAACTGGGAGTTTCCACCCCAACTGTACACACAGCCTGCCTGTTCCCAATCAGTGGTAGAGCATTCCAAGCTCGAATGGGTCTGATCAGGCATAGTCAGACACACTGAAACTTCACTTTATCATGGTGGCATCATTTTGGTCCTCCTTGAGAACAAAGGACCACCACCAGTACTCTGGCCTTCATTGCATAACCAGTAACAGCCCCCAACCCAAGCCTCTGGTGCTCATTATTTAGGTTTCCATGGCTTAGAAAGAGTCTACATAGCAATTATTTTCTGTTCTGGCCAGAAATTCTGAGGGTCTTTCTCCTCCCAGACTGATGTTTTTCTGAGAGTTAACTAGACTATCCTCTGTCTCAATTCATACCCAGCCCTTGGTCATTGAAGGGGCTTGGCCTCAGACACAGTGAGAGGTGGCAAAGACTTAATTTAAAAAGTCCCAGGTCACTCACCATGTGCCTGGCCCTCACCAGTCTTCCTGACTTTTGTCTGGGGAGGCTGATGACTTGGACCAGCTCTGTCCCCCTTCAATCTATTTTTGCAGCAAGCCAAGACAGCAGCCTTGTGATGCCCTCTTCTAGAAGGAAGGATGAGGTACAAGTAGGATTGAGAAAGTCACTTTGTTAAAGCTGGATCTTTAGATGTGTCTCTAAAGAAGTCAGGGCTGCAAGGAGGTGGAGACAAGGAGGGAGAGAATTCCAACTACGGGGGACAATCAGGGAAAATTTGAGATTTGGTAGATGGAGGGTCTTGTTGAAGGAAAAACCAGCCTGGAGGCCACTGTCACTGGATCCCACAGAACTCAGGGGTGGAGAGGACGTGTAATATATACAACTGGAATGGTAGAAAGGGAGTGTAAGCGTGTATTTCAGGTGTTTTATAGCATTATCTTAGTCTAGTTTAGTGTAGTAGTGTTGTGGGAGTTTTTTAAATATTTTACTGAAATGTGTGCTGATTCTATTCTGGTGACCCCACTGTTTCCAGCCTGTCGGATTTTCCAGCTAGTGTTCACCAGGCTGTAGTCACATGGGCAATCTTCCTGCCCCCATATCTCTGATGAAGAGGTAACTGGGAAAAAGCTGAGATTCAGGGAGTTGGGGAGATAGTAACTGTCAGGACTATTTTGTTTTTGTTACGAAAGGTTGTCTTTAAAAGCAATCATATCTTTGAATCCCAGCAGGCAATGCTTTCTGCCTTGGTGTTTTGTTTCTAAACTCCTTCGAGTTGTTCTTTTCCTGAGTTTTGCCTTGTTAATCATGGCAGAGGCCTGCATATATATTTGTTACTGTATGCAATGTTCACTTTCCTCTGCTCACTTTGCCCTTCATCACTTCATGGAGGTTTCTCCATGCTTTTCTATGATCACTGAGCTCATCATTTCTTTTTGTCCAATAGTATTCCATCACAAACATACAACACAACTTGTTCAGTTGTTCTCCAACTGATGGGCATCCCTGCAATTTCAAGTTCTTGGCCACCACAGAAAGAGTTGCTATGAACATCTCATTCACATTCAAAGTTATGATTACTGTTTGTGAATTGCCCTCCATCTTATTTTAATTCACTGTTTTCTTTCTCATCCTCTCTTTTTACCCTATCACTGTTCTTTTATCTTCCCCCCACCCCCCAAGAGTCCCTCATTCCCTCCCCCACTCCCTCAGCCTCAATCGACATGACCCTCCAAAAGTACCCTTCCAAAAGTACCTCCCAAATTCCAATCCACACAACTTTCTAAAAGTCCCATCCCCATCCTGTCCCCAGTTTTCTAACTTCTTTCCATGTTCAGAAGACTTCTACACCCTTTCAGTGACCAGGGTTCCCACTCCCCTGAGGTTCATACTCTGGTGAGCTAGTCCTCCTCCTTGCTCTGGTACTAGGATCCAGACTGATTATGGGCACTGCAATGAGTCCTGCACCCAATGCCAGCAAAGCGTTCCCTGTAATCTCCTTCTGACCAGCTGTCTGACTCCCTTACTGTCATTGGTCCAAGACTCCCAAAGTTGCCTCTGTTGCACTGATTGAGGCCACCTCAGGGCCTGCACAGGACTGTGCTCCACTCAAACCCCAGTGAGAAAGACCTTTCCTATCAACCTTCTAAGTTGTGTTGGGCTGTAGAATTTTTTATCTTTGACCTTTTGTGGATTCAGTTGCTCCAGAATTCATTTAGAGCTGTTATTTTAAAGTTGTTAGGAGGGGAATTTGTTTTAGTTGACATGAGTCCCTGATTTACTCCACCATCTTGGCTCCTCTTTGTTGCTTTCAGATATCTCTTTATAACACCTGCATCACTCCTGAGGCTCTGGATACCATCCTCTTGATTGGCATACCAGAAGGATGAATGGCAATGGTGATGGAAGGGGATCTGAACCAAGATCTGGGGATGTGGAGGACTCTGGATTAATGGGATTTGCTTCCTTTTGTGTCCTTTTCCCACATAGTATTACACCTCCACAACCAAACTTATCTGAACATCAAATTGGAGATTATAATACTATCATAAGTACATCACATTAGTAGTGAGAAGAAAATAATCATTTATTAAGTGCCTAACATGTTTCAGGCACTGTACTATGGGCTTTATAAATGTGATCTTATTTCAGTCTAACAACAATCCTGAGAGGTAGCTGCTATTATTATACGCTTTTTACAGTTGAGGAAAATGAGTTAGGTAGAGGTTAAATGATGTGCCCAGGGTCAAAAAACTAGTAAGTATCTGAGGCTGGATTAGAATTTAGGTAAATCCTGACTCCAGACCCAGTGCTATACCCACTGTGCCACCTGCTGTCTTTTTTAACACTAGAAGTAGTAGTACTCATCATAACCCTCATAAACCTAAAAGTGTACTAAAATAGTAGCTGGTGAAGCTTACACTCATCAGAATTTGTTCAAAGAGGGATTAACGTGCACACTCAGTTTGGAGTAGAGGAATTTTCCTTGCCCACAGGAAAGTTGAATGGGAAGGGACTGAGAGAAGCGGGGATGGTATGTGCTGGCAGAAAGGAGGATGGATTGAGGTGGTCAAAGTAAGAAGGCAAAGACTCGAGCATTGACAGGGTGAAAGGAGAGAGAGTAGGAGAAATGGGGGGGAAAATAGGATGGAGGGAAATAGACAGTAGTAATTATAACCAGGAAAAAGCATTTAAAGCAAGTATCTCTGATAAAGATCTCATTTCTCAAATATATAAAGAACCGAGTCAAATTTATAAAAATAAGTCATTCCTCAATTGATAGATGGTCAAAGGATATGAATAGTTAGTGTTCAGACAAAACAATCAAACTATTGTAGACATATCACAAAATGCTCTGAATTCCTATTGATTAAAGAAATACAAATTAAAACAACTCTGAGGTATCAACTCACACTTATCAGACTGGCTAGTGTGACAGAAAAGGAAAAATGACAAATGTTGAAGTAGATATGGGAAAAATGAGACACTAATGCACTGTTGGCAAAATTGCACACTAATTCAACCATTCTGTTGAACAATTGAGAAGGATGCCTAAAGGTCTATAAAAACATGCATCACCTTTGGTGAAGTAATATCACTACTAGGTTTATATACAAGAGATTTTTTTTAAAAGGAAGAGGAACGATGTGTGCAAAAATACTTATAGTAACTCTCTTTGTTTTGGCAACGAATCGGAAATTGAGGGAATATTCATCAATTAGGGAACACCTGAATACGTTGTCATGATTATGTTATGATTATAATGGAATGATGGAACACTATTGCACTATAAGAAATGATAAGCAGGAGGCTCTCAGAAAAACCTGGAAAGACTTACTTGAACCAATGCAAAATAAAATGAGCATAACTAGGAGAACATCCTACACAGTGACAGCAATCATGTATGATGATTAACTGGGAATGCCTTGACTATTCTCAGCAATACAATAATTCAAGATAATTCCGTGGGATTTATGATTTTAAAAAATGCTATCCATCTCCAGATTTAAAAAAAAGCACGTTGAGTCTGAATACCAAACCATACATTTTCTTTATTTTCTTCATTTTGAGTCTGTATTTTCTTTCATGACGTGACTAGCATGGAAATATATTTTGCATGACCACACATACATAACCTGTATCAAATTGCTTGCCTTCTCAATGAAGCAGGGAGGAAAGGGAGACAAGGAGTGAACTCGAATTTTTTAAATGATTTTAAAAATTGTTTTCACATGTAATTGAGGAAATATTAAATTTTTAAAAAGTAATAGTAGCTGATATTATTCTCCAGATGATTTTGTATAGGTTTATAGGCTACCCATCATTTGACACTCACAGTCATGGAATTTCCCCATCCCTCCCTCCCCACCCATTCCCTTTGAGAAGGCAAGCAATTCAATATAGGCCATATCTGTGTAGTTTTGCAAATGACTTCCATAATAGTCATGTTGTATAAGACAAACCATAATTCCCTCCATCCTATCCTGGCCCCCATTGCTTTCATTATCTCTTTTGATCCTGTCCCTCCCCAAGAGTGTTGACTTCAAATTGCTCCTTCCTCCCACTGCCCTCCCTTCCATCATCCTCCCCACCTTGCTTATCCCCTTCTCCCCCACTATCCTGTATTGTAAGATAGGTTTTCATACCAAAAATGAGTGTGCATGTTATTCCTTCCTTTAGTCAAATGTGATGATGTTTTTTCTCTCACCTCCCCTCTTTTTCCCTCCACTGAAAAGTCTTTTACTTGCCTCTTTTATGAGAGATAATTTGCCCCATTCCATTTCTCCCTTTCTCCTCTCAATATATTTCTCTCTGACCACTTAAAATCATTTTTTAAGACATGATCCCATCCTATTCAATTCACCCTGTGCTCTCTGTCTCTGTCTCTGTGTGTGTGTGTGTGTGTGTGTGTGTATGTGTGTGTGTAATCCCACCAACTACCCAGATACTGGAAAAAGTTTCAAGACTTACAAATATTATCTTTCCATGTAGGAATGTAAACAGTTCAACTTTAGTAAGTCCTTTATGATTTCTCTTTGCTGTTTACCTTTTCATGCTTCTCTTCATTCTTGTGCTTGAAGGTTAAATTTTCTTTTCAGCTCTGGTCTTTTCATCAAGAATGCTTAAAAGTCCTCTATTTCATTGAAAGACCATTTTTCCCCTAAATTATTATACTCAGTTTTGCTGGGTAGGTGATTCTTGGTTTTACTCCTAGTTCCTTTAACTTCTGAAATATCATATTCCATGCCCTTCAATCCCTTAATGTAGAAGTGGCTAGATCTTGTGTTATCCTGATTGTATTTCCACAGTACTTGAATTGTTTCTTTCTAGCTGCTTGCAATATTTTCTCCTTGACCTGGGAACTCTGGAATTTGGCCATAATGTTCCTAGGAGTTTCTCTTTTTGGATCTCTTTTGGATGGTGATCAGTGGATACTTTCAATACTTATTTTGCCTTCTGGTTCTAGAATATCAGGGAAGTTTTCCTTGATAATTTCATGAAAGATGATGTCTAGGCTCTTTCTTTGATCATGGCTTTCAGGTAGTCCCATAATTTTTAAATTTTCTCTCCCGGATCTATTTTCCAGGTCAGTTGTTTTTCCAATGAGATATTTCACATTATCTTCCATTTTTTCATTCTTTCAGTTTTGTTTTGTGATTTCTTGGTTTCTCATAAAGTCATTAGCCTCCATCTGTTCCATTCTAATTTTGAAAGAACTATTTTCTTTAGGGAGCTTTTGAACCTCCTTTTCCATTTGGCTAATTCTGCTTTATAAAGCATTCTTCTCCTCATTGGCTTTTTGAACCTCTTTTGCCAATTGACTTAGCCTATTTTTCAAGGTGTTATTTTCTTCAGCATTTTTTTGGGTCTCCTTTAGCAAAGTGTTGACCCACTTTTCATGCTTTACTTGCATCTCTCTCATTTCTCTTCCCAGTTTTTTCTCCACCTCTCTTACTTGATTTTCAAAATCCTTTTTGAGCTCTTCCATGGCCTGAGACCATTGAATATTTATTTTGGATGCTTGGGATACAGAAGTCTTGACTTTTTTGTCTTTCCCTGATGGTAAGCATTGTTCTTCCTCATCTGAAAGGATGGGAGGAGATATCTGTTCACCAAGAAAGTAACCTTCTATGGTCTTATTTTTTTCCCTTTTTTGGGCATTTTCCCAAACAGTTACTTGACTTTTGGGTCCTTTATGAACAGTAGGGAATACTCTGGCAACCTGTAAGACATCAGTTCCTCCAAGGTGTCACAATCAAATGTGTACTGGTCTGGGCACAGGGAAAGATTTTTATGCCCAGAATCTTAGCAGAGTTTCCTCTCCACAGGCATCTGACCTCCAGTTCCTCCAAGCTAGCACTGCAGGTTGGGTGGGGGGTGGGAGGGAGATTCAGTCAAGCTCTGGGAGCAGGGCCACTATTCAGTGCGAGACAAAAACCAACTCCCTCAGTGCCCCCAGGGGGTTTTACGATCAAACAATGGTCGCAGGCTGCTATAAGGGCTGCTGTGAGACCTGCTGCAGCCTGCCCAATGTGGCCTCGGTGGCCACTCCCTAAGGCCGGAGCTATGGAAAGGCCCTTCTCCCTTCCTGGCCAGCTGAAAAAACCCCATCACAGACCTTTGGTGCCTGTGGGTTAAGGGATCTGCGGACCTGTTGCTGCTGCTACTGGGGATTCCAGGACTGGAGATTCTGCCCCCAAGGGCTGTTCGTGAGCTGCGCTCACAGCTAAGGCTGGGCTGGGCTCCACTTGGCTCCGTGTCTGGTGCAACAGACTTTTCCGGTGGGCCTTTCAGGTCACCATGGGCTGGAAATCTCCTCCACTCTGTTGTTCTCCACTTCTGGTGCTCCAAAATTTGTTGAGAGTCCCTCTCTACAGGTATTTTATGGGCTGTGTGGGGAGACCCTGTGTATGTGTGTCTTTCTACTCTGCCATCTTGGCTCCGCCACAAGGATAATATTGAGAATGCAATGAAGATGCTATTGATATCCTGGGGAGATGTGAAATACTTGCTGAATAAGAGGAGGAGAGTTCAAACCTTGTCTCTTTTCTATGTTATCTGAAGGGGAGAATAGGATATTTGAAAATACCTAGTGAGAGAAAGTTTTTGTAATATACTTGAAAATGGATCACTGGACAGCCTCTTGTTGAGGATGAATCAGTCCTAAGTAGAGTCAGCTCTATGGCTCAGACAAAGAATATATGGGGACAAATTGCCAGATGGACCCCTTGGAAACAGGAAGAGCTAAAGATGCTGAGAAGTATCTGCACCAATCAGCATACAGACTGCACTTACCTCAAATAGGTATGCCCAACACTTTGCACAGTGCCTGGAATATAGTAGGTGCTCAATAAATATTGACTGATTGATTCAATGGAGGAGCTTCTCAAAGATATACATGTCTCTTCAAGCAGATTATTCAAATTTTGGATGAGATGTCACTCAGTATATCAGTGACAGGGATGTGACCTTGAGAAGTGGAAAAGCTTAATGCATCCCTGAAATCACAATCCCCTGGTGTCAAAATGCTTGCAAAGAATTTTGGTTATTCTGAAAATACAGAAGCAACTTAAAGGCAATTTTTCATACCACAAAGGAGCAATAGTGGAAGAAAGCCTTGAAAGTTTGCTACTGCTGTCCAAAGACTGCTTCAAAGATGGGCACTGAAAAAGAGAGAAAGAAGAAATGGATAGCCTCAGGCTCTCTCAAATGGATCAAGATTCTTCTTGAATGTATGGCACATAGTTGGGAACATAGTTAGTCTTGATGTAGTTAGAGAATACTTCAAGAGGTGAAGCTTTAAGATGATGCCAAAAGACTCATGATGGAAAATTTCATCCACATTCAGAGAAAGAACTTTGGAGTCTGAATACGGTGGAAGCATACTGTTTGTTCTCTCTCTCTCTCTCTCTCTCTCTCTCTCTCTCTCTCTCTCTCTCTCTCTCGTGCTTCTTCTGTTTTCTTTCTTTCTTTGGGTTTCTCCCATTGGTTTTAATTCTTCTTTACAACATGATTAATGTGAAAATATGTTTAATGTGAATGTATATGTAGAAGCTACATCAGATGGTATGCCATCTCTGGGAGGGGGAAGAAGAGGGAAGGAAAGAAAATTTTAAACTCCACATCTTAGGGAAGTGAATGTTGAAAGCTAAAAATAAATAATTAAAAAAAAATAAACTCTGGTAAAAAAACAGGAAAAACTTTCTGAGCATAGATCAGAGTACTTAGAACAAAGGTCTACAAAAAAAATAAGCTTTCTGAGGCATCTCTGCCATCCATGTCAAAGCCTATGGTGCTCAATAGGAGTCTGCTGAAATGAGTGCAACTCTGATCCTTTCTAGAAAATGGAAGACTCCTGGGACAAAGAACAAAGAAGCTGGAATCTAGAATTCAACTAGCAGAGCTATCAACTACAAGTGCAATATAGTAGCTGTTAGTACTTCCAACCAGTGTGTACCTGCCTCACTCTCTGCCTCAGAGTCTGGCTCCACCTCCTTTATCAGAAGGGTTTAAACTCTTGCCACTTCACCATTTTCCATGGATGATGATATTGCTGCCCTCATTGTTGATAATGGCTCTAGAATGCACAAAGCTAGCTTTGCAGGATAAGATCCTGTCTTTCCCTCCACTGCTTGGCATCCACATACTACTTCAGCATATGAATGGGGGTATAGGACAGGAAAACAGCTATGTAAGGAATGAGTCTCAGAGCAAAAGTGAGATTCTGACCTTGAAGTATTTCCTCAAGATGGTATTGTCACCTACTGTGACAACAGAGAAGATATGGCATCATAGTTTCTACTAGGAGCTCTTTGTGGCCCCTGAAGAACACCCTGTGTGCTCACAGAAGCCACCCTGAACCCCAAAGCCAACAGAGAAAAGATGACATGTTGTGTTTAAGGCTTTCAACATACCAACAAGGTTACGCTGGCCCTCTGTACCTGCGAGTATATCATTGATATTCTGATGAAATACAGAGATGATGGACTATGCCTGTCTATAAAGGTAACATTCTTCACCATGCCATCCTCCATCTGAATCGGGCTGGCTTGTGACCTGAGGGACTAACTCATGGAGGTGTTACTGAGAGAGGTAATAGCTATACTACCATAGCTGAGAGGGAAATTTTGCATCATTTTGAGGAGAAAAACTGTATTACATTGCCACTGCTGCATCGAGCTCTTCTCTAGATAAGAATTACATGGTTGGGTTATCACCATTTCTAATGAGAGCTTCAGGTGTTCCAAAACTTCTCAGACAACCATCTTTCTTCAACCCTCGTGCCAAATCCAAGAAACTACCTTCAACTCAATCATGAAGTGTGATGTTGATACCCATGAGGAGTTCTATGCTAATACAATATTGTGTGGTGGTACAGTTCTGTGATAAGCATTGTTGATAGGATGCAGGAAGAGATTACAACCCTAACCCCCAGCATTACAAAAAGTTGAGATCACTGCCCCACCTGAGCACAAATATTATATGTGGATTGGAGGCTGTACATAAATCTGAGCCCTTCATTGTCCTTTGAAAATGTTTCTAAATGTAGAGTCATTAGTTTTTGTCATCCTTGTCAAACGGTGTGGCATACTTGGCCCCAAAAGAGATGAGATTGGCAAGGCTTTTTTGGTTTGCTTTTTGGTGGTTGACTCAGGACTTTAAAATAAGCAGTCTTTAAGGTGAGTGTTCTATACATGTTAGAGACAAATAGCCCCAAAGTTCACATGTATCTCCAGGACATGACGATTTTTTAAGACTCATTCTATACTATTGTTCCATAAGAAATGGTGAGCAGGCAGATTTCAGAAAAACCTGAAAAGACTTGCATGAGGTGATGCTGAGCGAAGTGAGCAGAACCAAGAGAACATGGTTCACAGTAACAGCAACACTGCATGATGACTGACTTTGTCAGACTTAGCCCTTCTGAGCAATGCAATGATCTAAGCCAATTCCAAAAGACTCATGATGGAAAAGGCTATCCACATCCAGAGAAAGAACTAAGCAGTCTGAATGAAGATCGAAGCAGACTATTTTCTCTTTTTGTTGTTCTTTATCATGTTTTTTTTTCTTTTGCTCTGATTCTTCTTTTACAACACGAGTAATGTGAAAATATGTTTAATATGAATATACATGTACAGTCTATATCAGATTGCATACTACCTTGGGGATGGGCAGTGGGAGGAAGAGAAGAATTTTAGGACTCAATCTTATAAAAGTGAATGTTGAAAACTGAAAATAAAATTTTTTGAAGTCATTCTAAATATTGTGTAACATAATTATGGGATGTTATTTGCCTCTATGAATGCTGTTTTGCTACACACAAAGAAGCCATTTAAGAAATACAGAGGAAGGATAACAAGGTGAAGAGAGTAGTGTTGCTGACATGTAAATTATGAAATCCTTAAAAAAATTTGTAGCTTCCACCTTAATACTTGTTCTTTTTTTTTAAATTTGTCTGAGTTATGTCTGCTTCCACCAAAACAGATGGAAATGTAGGTTTTTTATAGTTTCCCCAAAAGTTCCATGAGATTAGCAGCAGTAGTTGGGGAAGAGAGGAGCTTTACCAGTACACAGATTTAAGACCAGTTCAAATAAAAACACCCACCTTAACCAAAAACAACAACAACAAAACTTAAATGTGGAATAAATGACATGTGCATGTAGGGTGAATTTGAAAGGCAAATGCAAAATTAGTTGAGCAGAAGCTTCTGGCCATAGGACCAACTCTGTGGAAATGAAGCTGTTAGGTCAGGTGTAAGATTCCCTCCACATCCTGTAGATCCTACTGCTGGCATTATGAAAATGTGCATTTTGTTGCACTGAAACCATCCTTCTTTTATTGGTGGTTTGTAGATAAATGGCAGAGGAAATGGATGGACAAGTGCCATCAACCCTTGGCATAGCTCTCAGGATCTCCTGTTTCATTCCCCAGAGAGGATATTGAAAGACCAACTTGGGGGACTGAGCCAAGATGGCAGAAGAAGCACTACATCTGAGGTCTCCCAATAAATTCCTCCCAACAACTTTAAAATAATACCTCAAATTGAATTTAGGAGTGGCAGACTCAGCACAAAGTCAAGGTGATACTCTTTTCTAGACCAGGACAACTTAAATGGCTGGAAGGAGAGATTTATGACACAGAGTTGTGAAGGTTGGCCTGGAGCTCATGTGATGGCAGCAACAGTTTGGTCTTGGCATTCATAGCAGCAGCAGAAGCAGATTTGAAAGCTCCAAAGCCATATACTGTATGAGGATCAAGCAACTGACCAGAAAAGAGATCGTAAAGGATTCCTGTGCTAGCACTGGTTACAAGATTGGGTGCTGTTTGGCAATTCAATGACCTATACCCACTTCCAGGTCACAGTTTCAGAGAGGAGAGGAGCTCTTTTGGTTCCAAGGAACCCCTAAGGAGGTATAGTATAGAACTTGAGCCTGTAAAGGATCAATGGCTCTTCCTGGGTAAAGACTGGATGCAGACCAGGAGAACAGTAATCACACCTCTCCCCAAATCACATCATCTCAGAAACACCAAACTTCCAAGCCCCTAAAACCCTACTCTGAAAATAGCAGCAGGAAAAATCCTGAAGCTTGAGATAGTGCTCATCTCCACCATGAGAAGAGAGGCCAACTTTAACATAAAGTTCAAATTCAAGAAGTAAGCTAGAAAAAAATGAGCAAACAACAAAAAAAGATCTGAGCATAATAAGCTACTATGGTGATAGCGAAGATCAAGACACAAACTCAAAAGAGAACTATGTCAAAATAGATGCAAGCAAAACCTCAAAGGAAAAAAAAGATGTAAATTTGATACAAGCCCAACAAGAATTTCTGGAAGGGTTAAACAGTGATTTTTTGAAAATCAAATAAGAGTGGTAAAGGAAAAATTTGGAAAAGAAATGAGAGCACTGCAATAAAATTATGAAAAATTGTGACAAAAGAGGCATGTGCACACACACACACACACACACACACACACACACACACACACGCCCCCTTAAACAGAATTGGCCAAATGGTAAAAGAGGTACAGAAGTTCACTGAAGAATGTAATTGTGTTAAAATTAGAATTGGACGAATGTAAGCTAATAACTACATGAGATATCAAAAAACATTAAAACAAAGTCAAAGAATGAAAAGGAAAATGTGAAATATGAGAAAAAACAAGTTGCCTAGTAAATAGATGGAGGAGAGATAATTTACGAATTTTTAGACAAACTGAAAACAAAATGATCACATTTCAAAGCAATTATAAAAGAGAACCACTAAAGTGGAAGTTGGGAAATAAGAATATGACCATTATACTGTGGAACAGATCTCATAGTGGATGAGATAACATCAAGGATATGATGTTATAACAAAAAGGATAACTCTTAGGTTCATTGCTACAAATCATTCAGGACAGAGAATTCTAAGAAACTTTGTGTGAGGAATATAAGGGAGAAGACCACTGGAAAGTAACTTCATATCTAATTATAGAAAGACTTAAGAAATGGGCTAGTTTTGTTTCTAGTAAGTCTATTTTTTTTTATTCAATCTTTTCAGTCATGTCTGACTCTTTGTGACTCTAGGGTTTGGGGGGTTTTTTTGGAAAAAATATTGGAGTAATTTACCAGTTGCCATTTTTTTCACCTCATTTTATAGATGAGGAAACTAAGGGAAACAGGGTGAAGTGACTTGGTTGCATAGCTAGTAAGTGTCTGAGGCCAGATTTGAATGCAGGTCTTCCTGGCTCCAGGCCTGGTGATCTATCCACTGTGTCACTTGGCTTCCAGAAAATATTAGGGACTCACAAATTCAAGTCATTGAAAAAAAATCAATTACCCATACAGAAGTTAGTCAATTTCTCAGTAAGCAAAATGAGAGGAGAAAATAGCAAATTAGACTGTTAGGCAAAGAGCCAGTTTACCTGTTTAGATTATCTGAGGAAGATAATGCTTCCCGTGAAGATTTTAAGTGCTTCCACCTACTTCAGGGTCAAAGAATTCAAATTACTACAGTTCCAAGGAGACCTGGGTATAGACAGTGGAGAAAGAGTGGAACTTAGAGTGATCCTTTCCTGCCCATGACTCCAGCAGAGGAAACTCATGGGGAACAGTGAGGTTACTTACAGAGGTTATACTATACATAACTACAGGATCAGAATGTGAAAGCAGCAGGTCCACACCGGAAAATTTGGAAGGAGCTTGTGAATTCCTCCAAATCTGTATTCTGGATTTTACAAGAGGTAGACTATTTCTGGGATCTGGTTATGTTTACAATGCACCAGTTTTGTGTAACTATGGGAAGTATACTTGTAAGTACAGTATAATTGTCAATAAGATATAGGTTAATTTCTGACATTTTTCATGGTAGTAATGAGAGACATCAGAAATATTTGTGGTTGTCCCATGTAAGGTGACAGGCAATAGCTTCTCCCTCCTCCTTGGGAGATAACAGAGATAGAAGGCAGATAAAAAGAAAGGGTGGGAAGAGAATGGCTGCTATCAACAGCTAGAGATCTCTGTCACTCAGCCAGATAGAGACTTACTGAACAGGATACTGTCATGAAATAGGGAAATAAAAGGCAATATTTGGCTCAGAATCTAGCCCCTTAGCTAAGTACTATAGCTGAGGGACAGAAGGAGCCTGAAAGAAGAGGCTCCCAGAGCAGGCTGGGGGTTGGAGTTTCTCCAAAGGAAGGGAGACACAGCTTTTGTTTTTGTTTTGGGTTTTTTTTTTAATTGAATTATTCATTTGTTTTCAGTGCTCAACAATAACTTCCATATATCTTAGATTTTTTTCCACTCTCTCCCCCTCATTCCCCCCTCCCTTCTCACTCCCTCCCTGAGACAATGCACAATCTTCTATAGGTTCTACATGTACATACCTATTAAATGCATGTTGCATAGAAGAATTAAAATGAATGGGAGAAACCATAAAACAAAAGAAAACAAAGCATAATACAAAAGAAAATGGTTGTTTCTATCTGCAATCCATTTCCATAGATCTTTCTCTGGACGTGGAAGGCATTTTGCTTCAAGAGTCCACTAGATATTTTTTAAGTGTGTGCATTTCAAGGAAGTACTAAGTCTACCAGAAAAATTCCTTGCACACTGTGGTGGTTGCTATATACAAGATTCTGCTCCTTTCATTCAGTGTCAGTTCATATAAGTCTTTCTAGGTTTCTCTGAAGTATTCCTGTTCATTGTTTCTCATAGCACAATAGTATGTCTTTACATTCATATGCCACAACTTGTTCAGCCATTCCCCAGTTGATGGGCATCCCCTTGATTTCCAGTTTTTGGCCACCACAAAGAGAGTTGCTATAAATATTTTTGTACATGTGGGACCCTTTCTCATTTCTATGATCTCTTTGGGATACAGTCCCAGAAGCAATATTGCTGGGTCAAAGGGTATGCACATTTTTGTAGCCCTTTGGGCATAGTTCCAAATTGCTCTCCAGAATGATTGGACCAGCTCACAGCTTCACCAACAGTGAAGTAGTGTTCCAACTCTCCCACATCTTCTCCAACATTTATCATTTTCCTGTTTTGCCATGTCTGCCAATCTGATAGGTGTGATGTGGTACCTCAGAGTTGTTTTGATTTGCATCTCTCTAATCAATAATGATTTAAAGCATTTTTTCATATGATTCTAGATAGCTTTAATTTCTTCCTCTGAAAACTGCCTGTTCATATCCTTTGACCATTTATCAATTGGGAAATGACTTGTATTCTTGTACATTTGACTCAGTTCTCTATATATTTTAGAAATTAGGCCTTTATCACAGGCACTAGTTGCAAAAATTCTTTCCCAGTTTTCTGCTTCCTTCCTAATCTTGGCTGCATTGGATTTGTTTGTGCAAAAACTTTTCAATTTAATGTAATCAAAATTATCCATTTTGTAATTCATAATGTTCTCTGTTTCTTGTTGGGTCATAAATTTCTCCATTCTCCATAAATCTGACAAATACACTATTCGTTGCTCCTCTAATTTGTTTATAGTATCAATCTTTATACCTAGATCACGTATGCATTTGGACTTTATTCTTGTGTATAGTGTCAGGCATTGGTCTATGTCCAGTTTCTGCCACACTTTTTATCCAGCTTTCCCAGCTTTGTCAAACAGTGAGTTCTTATCCCAGAAGCTGGGGTTCTTCCGTTTGTCAAAGAGTAGATTGCTATATTCATTAACTAGTGTGTCTTGAATACCTAACCTATTCCACTGGTCTACTCTTCTGTTGCTTAGCCAATAGCAAGTGGTTTTGAGAATTGCTTCTTTATAATACAACTGGAAGTCTGGTAGAGCTAGACCAACTTCCCTAGCATTTTTTTTCATTAGTTCTCTTGATATTCTGCACATTTTGTTCTCCCAGATGAATTTTGATATTATTTTTTCTAGCTCTAGAAAATAATTATCTGGTAGTTTGATTGGTATGGCACTGAATAACTAAATTAATTTAGGTAGAATTGTCATTTTTATTATATTAGCTCAGCCTAGCCACAAGCAATTGATGTTTGTCTACTTACTTAGATCTGACTTTATTTGTGTGAAAAGTGTTTTGTAATTGTGTTCATATAGTCCCTGGGTTTGTTTTGGCAGGTAGACTACCAGATATTTCATAGTGTCTATCATAGCTTTAAATGGGATTTCTCTTTCTATCTCTGGCTGTTGGGCTTTATTAGTAATATATAGAAATGCAGATGATTTATGTGGGTTTATTTTGTAACCTGCAACTTTGCCAAAGTTGTTTGTTATTTCAAGCAGTTTTTTACTTGATTCTCAGGGATTCTCTAAGTATATCATCTCCAAAGAGTGATAATTTAGTTTCTTCTTTGCCTATTCTAATTCTTCAATTTCTTTTTCTTGTCTTACTGATACAGCTAGCATTTCTAATGTCATATTGAACAACAGTGGTGATCATAGACATCCTTGTTTCAACCCTGATCTTATTGGAAATGCATCTAGCTTGTCCCCATTGCATATAATGTTTGTTGATGGTTTTAGGTAGATACTGCTCATTATTTTATGGAAAATTCCATTTATTCCTATGCTTTCTAGTGTTTTCAATGGGAATGGGTGTTGTATTTTGTCAAAACCTTTTTCTGTATCTATTCAGATAATCATGTGATTTCTGTTAGTCTTGTTGATATGATCAATAATGTTAACAGTTTTTCTAATATTGAACCAGCCTTGCATTCCTGGTATAAATCCTACCTGATCATAATGTATCATTCTTGTGCAAAATTGCTGTATTCTTTTTGCTAATATCTTATTTAAAATTTTTGCACCTATATTCATTAGAGAAATTGGTCTATAATTTTCTTTCTCTGTTTTGGCTCTTCCTGGTTTAGGTATCAGAACCATATTTGTATCATAAAAAGAATTCGGTAGGACTCCTTCAGCAATTTCACCAGATAGTCTATATAGTATTGGAATTAACTGCTTTATAAATGTTTCAGAGAATTCACTTGTAAACTCATCTGGCCCTGGAGACCTTTTCCTGAGGAGTTCATTGATGGCTTCTTCCAATTCCATTTCTGAGATGGGGTTATTTAAGTACTCAACTTCCTCTTCTGTTAATCTGGGCAATTTATATTTTTGAAAATAATCATCCATTTCATTTAAATTGTCAAATTTATGGGCATACAGTTGGGCAAAGTAATTTCTAATTATTGTTTTAGTTTCTTCCTCCTTGGAGGTTAGTTCATCCTTTTCATTTTTGATATTGATAATTTGGTTTTTTTCTTTCTTTCTTTTAATCAAATTGACCAAAGGTTTATCAATTGTATTGCTATTTTTTCATAAAACCAACTCTTAGCTTTTTATTAGTTTAATAGTTTTCTTAATTTCAGTGTTATTAATCTCTCCTTTGCCTTTCAGTATTTCTAATTTGGTATTTACTTGGGGATTTTCAATTTGTTCTTTTTCTAGCTTTTTCAGCTGCATTCCCAATTCATTGATCTCCTCTTTCTCTATTTTATTCATGTAGGCATTCAAAGACATGAAACTTCCCCTAAGAACTTCTTTTGCAGCATCCCATAAAATTTGGTAGGTTGTCTCATTATTATCATTCTCTTGAATGAAGATGTTGATTGTTTCTATAATTTGTTGTTTAACTCACTCATTCTTTAGGATTAGATTGTTTAGTTTCCAATTAGTTTCTGGTTTATATTTCTATGGCCTTTGATTACATATAATTTTTATTGCAGTATGATCTGTGAAGAATGAATTGACTATCTCTGCCTTTCTACACTGGATTGTGAGGTTTTTATGGCCTAGTACACGGTCAGTTTTTGTATATGTACCCTGTACTGCTGAGAAAAAGGTATATTCCTTTCTATCCCCATTCAGTTTTCTCCAGAGATCTATCATATCTACCTTATCCAGTGTTTTATTCACCTCCTTTACTTCTTTTTTGTTTATTTTGAGGTTAGATTTATCAAGTTCAGAGAGGGGGAGGTTGAGGTCCCCCACTAGTATAGTTTTGCTGTCTATTTCTTCCTGTAACTCCCTTAACTTCTTCTCTAAGAATCTGGATGCTATACGACTTGGAGTGTATATGTTCAGTAATGAAATTGTTTTATTGTCCATGGTGCCTTTTAGCAGGATATAGTTTCCTTCATTATCTCTTTTTATTAGATCTATTTCTGCTTTTGCTTTGTCTGAGATTAGGATTGCTATCTCTGCTTTTTTTTACATCAGCTGAAGCACAAAATATTCTGCTCCAACCTTTTACCTTTACCCTGTGTGTTTGAACCCATTTCAATGTTTTTCTTGTAAACAACATATTGTTGAGCTATGCTTTTTAATCCATTCTGCTATCTGTCTCTGTTTTACCAGAAGGTTCATCCCATTCACATTCACAGTTATGATTATTATCTGTGTCTTTCCCTCCATCCCCTTTCCCCTTGTTTATGCTTTTAGTTCTCCCTTCTCCGTTCCCCTCCACAACAGAGTTTTAATTTTTGACTGCTGCCTCCCTCTGTCTTCCCTCTCTTCTTTCAGCCCCCCTCCCTCCCCATGACTTTTCAACCATAGCTGTTCCAGTAGATGGTGTGGCTGTCTCAAAGAGCTGGCAAATAAGCAGAAACCATAGGATCCCAGGTGGGTGTTGCACAGGAGTGGTCCTCAAGATAGCTACAGTTGAGGAACAGCTTGAATGTAGAAAAACACCCATGTGCAACAGGAACACCCCGGGGAAAGTGGGCCAGGTAGCACAGAAACCAGGAGGACCATGGCCAAGAAGCCTCAAGCTGGGCCAGTCCCATAGGGAAGCCAGATGAACTCTAAGACATGAGCTGTTCTCCAGTAACCAAAAAATGATATAAGCCTGCATACATATTCTTAAAGACATGCATGAACATCTCTTCAAACAGCTGCCTTGCCCCAAAATTCCCTCCCATGACCAGATAACTACACACTATCTGCTCATCCCACTGGCTTTTAGGGTAGTGAACTAAAATTTTACTAGGTGTATGGGAACAGAAGGAAAATTATGTTATGACTTTTTAAATGTTATGGTTTAATTAAAACATTTTAGTGACATACTAAATGTATTGTATGGTATCTCTCTCAAAATCAAACATTGAAGGAGGATCTTAGCCTTACAGTTTGGAGAAAATTCAGACCCAATAAGTAGCTAGCACCTTCCCCCAGGAGAAGGGGACAAATAAATTCCCAAGGACAGAAAGAGCTTAAGGTGGTATGAAGACAAAAAGAGATAGTATAGTGTATCCTTAGTAGGAGCCAGGAATCAGAGAGAGAACAGGGTGAGCCTCTGTGAGGGAGCTGTAGGGCACATAAGCACTTAAAGGTTATTAATTACTCACTGGCATGTGGATTGGGGTGGTGGTATCCTTACTCTGCAGACCCACAGGCACACAATGATCATAGTAGTTTGGGTGCATAACAGGCTTGTACCCAGATGTAGAGCCCAGATCTCCTGGGTCTCCACCCTTATATCTGGTGGTTGGTGGGGGGAATCATGGAGACTGAGTTGGGTCAGGGTGGGAGTGGTAAGAGCTGCCAGTCAGAAGGTATGGACTTCTACTCTCCTTATCCCCAAGGACACTAATAATATTTCTTAACCTGACCAACCTGCATTAGAGGAAGTGTGCTAAACCATTAGACTGCTAACCTGCCTTTCCTAAACCTCAACATAGCTGACTCAGGCAATAGTTGGGTACAAAGGAACTTCTCAGTGTAGAAATGGGTCAATTAGTGGTCAACCATGGAGGCACTTCTGTCAGCTAGGGCATAAGCAGTAGGTGAATGCTCACACCCTCATGACTTAGGACAGCGGGACTTCTGCTCTAAGACATTGCTTCCACTGGACATGACTTCCTTCATCAACGTATATTTCCAAGAGAAATGATAAATGTGATAACCTAAAAAAGGAGAGAAAGGAGGTAGCTCAGCATTGATGCCACTTCATGTAAGATTCCAAGAATACAGAAACAGCAAGGAAGGAAAGAAAGAAGCATAAGCACCTATATGCCAGGCACTGCGCTAAGCAAGCTCTTTAAAAATAGCTCATTGATCCTTACAGCAATCCTGGGGAAAAGTTGTCATTATCTCCATTTTTACAATGGAGAAAACTGATCCCAACAGTTTAAATGAGTCACCCAAGGTCCTCATAGCTAGCAAATGTCTGAGATCACATTTGGACTCCTCTTTCTGACTCCAGGCCTAACAACCTAGCCACTGTTATGCCACCTAAAGGTATGTAGTCCATGAAATGAAGAATAAATTCAACAGAAACTAGAAGAAAAGCCAAAAACATGAAGAAAAACTTGGAAGAGGGCAAGGCCACAGAGTTTTGGTTGTTTTTTTTAAGGTGGATTGGAGAAAGAGAAAGTTCAAAAATATGGGAGAAGAATTCAGGTAAAGCGGGAAAAAACCAAGGAGGCAGCATGGGAGAAGGATCTCTAGGGACAGATTAGCATCTAAATAATACTGGAAGCAAAATGAATTACAGTATTCCAGTGAGAGATTGTGCAGGACCAACATGATATTCACAGTGCCTACTGCAGATATGAATATGCCAGCACAGTTCTGAATCACATGAAAGACAGAACCAAAACATTTAAACACCAGAAAGCCGAATCCCAACACCAGAAAGCCGAATCCCAACACCAGAAAGCCAAATCCATCATAACAACAAAGACATCTATATACAATAACAATGCAGGGGGCATCACCATCCCCAAGCCTTTCTCCTGCTAGGGTCTACCCATAAACAAACACTCACACCTCCCTGCCTGCTTCCTTTCTCTCCTTCAGCCCTAACTTCTGTGTCCAATGTCTTCTCAAGCTCTGTTCCATCCTTCCTGTTCTACCCATTTGTCAAGCTCCTCCCACCACAAACTCATGTGACTCAGGCTTCCATGTGACTCAAGCAGGTTACTCAAGCGCCCATTAATGGATGGGAAACGTCTTCCCATTATGCAAAAATACATTAACTGTATAGGTGGGATAAACATCCATGCCAATGAGAAGAATGTAGACAAACACCAGCCTAATAATTATAAATTTAAAGGTTGATGAATTAAACAATTCAATAAAATTAGTTCCAGAATAGAGAAGAAAAAAAAAAAACTAACCATTGAGACATAGAAGAAATATCTGAAAAATGAAGACAATTAAATTGAAAGCCAGAGGCCTGGAAAAAATATTGTACATATAAGGTGAGATTCCCCACCTATCTTTTAAAAAGTAACATGCTTTTGGACAAAGAACAATTGTAGATGGAGAAACAAGGACACTGAATTTTGCTTAAAAGCAACATGAACAATGCATAGTATCTAAATTGATAAGGGGAAACTGAACTGCATAAACCCATTACCCAAACTGTAGAACCACCAGTGTAGTAGAATCTAAACATCCTCCCTCAAAGCACGTTAAACCTAAAAAAGAGAAAATAAAAGGAAAGTTAGAGGACCCAGCTGAGTGTGGGAAATGTTGGGTTTGAAAGACTTGTGACTACATCTTCTGAATAAGAATATTAAAGCACAGACATCAGAGGCACCTTATGGCATCTTAACAAAAAACAAGGGAAGAGAGTTCAAAATAAATATGAAATCCATCTTTCTTATACAATGACAGACAAAAATTATTAATACCCGGAACACAAGCAAACCTATAGGATGTGCTAAAGTCATTAGAGGTTCAATGAAACAAAGTGTAGCAATATTAAAAAGAAGATACACTAACCACTTCCTTTACACACAATAATAATGATGTAATTACGACAACTTCAGTAATGAGAGGTTCGTAGAACAAATCACCAAGGCAATGAATTCAATCTTGGAAAGAGGGTGAAAAAGTTGAGCCATCATACTCACATTGTAGGGATGCAGCTAGAAGAGTCCTCTCAGACAATTTGCATTCAGAACAGACCAAAAAGACAAGATTCATAAGCTGATGATGAAATTTTAAAATGTCACCTCCCGGTCCCTGCACGCCAGTGGAGTCCCAGACTGGAGCAGCTCCTGCCCTGGCAGGCTCACCTGCCTAAGGGCGGGGGAGGCAGCAGCGCCAGTCCCTCCTGTGCATTTGCGTCTCGCTGTGCGGGAGACTGAAGCAGAAGGGACTCGGTCTCCCTGCAGTCCTCAACCAGCAGCCTGCTCTAAGCCCAGGGCCTCCCAGGTGGTTCGTGCACTGACCCGCAGAAGGTATCTTGGTCCCAAGCAGCAAGTAAGCCTAGCAGGCTGAGAGGCAAGGAGAGGGTAGGCTGAGAACCTGAGAGCTGCAGCCCCAGAGACTGAATGAATGAACTTGGGGTGGGGAGCAGTTTGCGAAGGCAAAGGGAAAAGATGGGGGTTCATTTTCTGGGAAATGTCGAACACAACTGCAGGCTATGGATCTTAGTGGTTTGGGGAGGATTGCCAGGTAAACAAAGGCCTCCTGGGGCTGAGGATTAGAAACTCTCAGGCTAACAAGGATGAGTGGATACTCTCTATAGCCAGATTGCACCACTGACCCGAGAGCCAGTTTGTAATCAATGGGGCTGACTTGCACTGAGCCCTCCAGAGCACATCAGCGTGCCTGCCAGGTGACTAACAGCACACCATCATGGCCACTATATATACGTGCCTTTGGAACAGAGTTGTTGTTTTGTCTTCTGTGCAACAATACTGGTTTTTGGTTTTTTGGGTTTTTTTAATTTTAATTTTAATTTTTTTTTAATTTATTTAACTTTTAACATTCATTTTCACAAAATTTTGGGTTCCAAATTTTCTCCCCTTTTGTCCCCTCCCCCCACCCCAAAACTCTGAGCGTTCTAATTGCCCGTCTGCCAATCTGCCCTCTCTTCTATCATCCCTCTCTGCCCTTGTCTCCATCCTATACCCCTTTACCTTTATTTCTTATTTCCTAGTGGCAAGAACAGTACTCGACAGTTGTTCCTAAAACTTTGAGTTCCAACTTCTCTTCCTCCCTCCCTCCCCACCCCTTCCCTTTGGAGGGCAAGCAATTCAATATAGGCCAAATCTGTGTAGTTTTGCAAATGACTTCCATAATAGTAGTGTTGTGTAAGAACTAATTATATTTCCCTCCATCCTGTCCTGTCCCCCATTACTTCTGTTCTCTCTTTTGATCCTGTCCCTCCCCATGAGTGTTGACCTCAAATTGCCCCCTCCTCCCCAAGCTCTCCCTTCCATCATCACCCCCACCCTGCTTATCCCCTTATCCCCCACTTTCCTGTATTGTAAGATAGGTTTTCATACCAAAATGAGTGTGCATTTTATTCTTTCCTTTAGTGGAAACAATACTGGTTTTTTAAATAGAAATTACACTTTCCGTCTTGACCTCTTTAGCACATGCTTTGTCCTAATGAGTCAACCTCTGCAGATGAAGTTGGAATGGAAAATTATCTGTTACTTACTTTAACTTGGCCCAGCTTGTTTCCACTATTGGTAGTTTCCTTTGACTCATTTTCTGGGGGCAGAAGAGGTGTGTAATGGGAGAGGAGAGCTTGAAAGTGGGAAGAAGTCTTCTGTACCTGACTTGAAAACTTGATAACATTTTCCAAACTAGATTTGGTTCTTCCAGATGGTTTTTTGTGTATGCACACACACTACCACCACCACCAACTCTATGAAAAGGGCAACTTAAGTAAGTATATGGAAAGTGACAATGATTGGAATTGAAGTAGGGAGGGGGAGGAGCTTAAAGCAGATTGTCTGCCAGCCTCATCTTTCTGCCCTTCCATTGCAACAATTTAATGGATCTAAGGCTAACTGGGGAATACTCAGGATACATGAGGGTAGGGAATGAGAAGGGAAAAAGATTTGTTTCTGAGGAAGGAAGAATTTGAGGCTCCACAAGTGATCCTGTCTGGAGTAGCTTTTGAAAATCTGCCCTTGCAACTTGTTTTTAAGAAGCTGGTTTTCATAAACCCAAAGACTCTAGCTTCTGGGATAAGAATTGACTATTTCACAAAAACTACTGGGAAAACTGGAAATAAGTATGGCAGAAACTAGACCAACATCTTACACAGTGTATCTAGAAATGGTATACATGAAATGTATACCAAGAAAGGGTATTCACAAAATGTATAAAAGAAGGTATACTTGAATGCATACAAGAAATGGGTACACAATTAAGACATAAAAGGTGAAACTATAAGCAAATTAGGAGAACAAGAAACAGTTTACCTGTCAGATCTATAGAGAATGGAAGAATTTATGTCTAAATTAGAGAACATTAAGAATACAAAATGGATAATTTTGATTACATTAAATTGAAAAGTTTTTACGCAAATAAAGGTAATGCAACCAAGATTAGGAGGGAAGCAGAAAACTGGGAGAGAATTTTTGTCTCTGATAAGGGCCTCATTTCTAAAATGTATAGAGAACTGAGTCAAATTTATAAGAATACAAGTCATTCCCCAATTGATAAATGGTCAAAGCATATGAACAGGCAGATTCTGAAGGAAGAAATTAAAGCTGTCAATTGTCATATGAAAAATCGCTCTAAATCACTATTGACTAGAGAAATGCAAATTAAAACAGTTCTGAAGTATCACATCACACCTATCAGATTGGCTAACATGACAAAACAGGAAAATAATAAATGTTGGAGAAGATGTAAGAAAATTAGAACGCTAATGCATTGGTGGAGTTGTGAATTGACCCATCTGCTCTGGACAGCAGTTTGGAACTATGCCTAAAGGGCTATAAAATTGTATATACCCTACGATCCAGCAATACCACTACTAGCTCTATATTCCCAAAGAGATCATAAAAAGGGGGAAAGGACCCACACATTCAAAAATATTTAAAGCAGGTCTTTTTGTGGTGGCACACAAAAGCCCAGCATGTCAATAGAAACTATCAAGCAGCGTTAATGAATTTTCTCACATCTTCGAAATGGGAAAATAAGTTGCTGAATCACTTTGATAAGATTAAAAGACCTTGGCTATTGAATGTGTGGAGGCAATTCTGATTTTTATAACAATCAATATGACAGCTGTAATTAATATACTAATAGGTTAGATTTTGCAGAATCACCTTTTCCAGCTTGTAAGTCACTCGCATGAATTATTGATTATTATAAAAATCAGAATTCCCTCCACAGATGATAACTGACACACACAAGAAATATTTAATAACTGTTTAAGAGGTCATTCTCCTTGGGCCTAATTAAAAAAAAAAGATTCAGATGTTAAGGAATCCAGACTTATTGTCACTTGGTTGGGGAGATCCATTAAAGGAAGAAGAAAGAACTTTCTCTTCTCATCCAAGACTGGCCTTGCCAGAAGAGGAAACTCAAACCCACCACAGACACAGATCCAGAGAGAGTCATTGGGGGTGGGGGTGAGTACTTTAGAGGAACATGTTTCCTTGCAGCTGAGAAGAGTACCTACAGTTTACTCAGCAAAGGGGAAGCATCTGGGAACCCTGCTGACCCCCACACCCAGCAGTGATGTTGCACCCAAGTGAAGCTACATGAAAACATGGCAAAGACAGAAAGGGCTTCTGGAGCCTGCAGTGCCTGGAATTGTGTCACATATGATTGAATTGTAAGAATTAATGAAAAAAAAAATTTAAACGTTTACTATAATGCAAAGTACTTGACTAAATGTTAAGCATACAAATATGAAAGTAAAACAGTCTCTGCTCTCAAAGCTAGACTCTTAAAAGGGGAGACAACATAGAGAGGTGGTTTTATCCTCAAATCTGAGAGCAACAAGCTCAATGGGTTCATACAGGACCACAACATAGCAGACGATATTGCATCTTCCTTAGTGACGTGGCCCTTGATAAAACCACATCCAGTGAAGTCTTTGCCAGGTACTGGAGTTATGAGACCTTTTTTTCTGACCCTTTAGAAGTCATGACTGCTGAGATGGAAAAGCCATGGAACCTGAAGAGATTGCTGCCAGATCTCAACAAGAGTTACTCTTCCTCCTCCTCCATCTTGTTCTTCTCCTCTTTCTTCCTTATTATTATTTTTTTCTTCCTTCTGCTTTTCTTCTTCCTTTTCTTTTTTCTTTCTTCTTTTCCCTTTTCCTCCTCTCCCTTCTCCTCCTCCTCCTCCTCCTCCTTCCTCTTCTTCTTCTTCTTCTTCTTCTTCTTCTTCTTCTTCTTCTTCTTCTTCCTTCACCACATCTGGTACCTGTCTCTACTTGGCACACCATAGCCTTACATGTGGGTGCTCTGTTCATCAGGACATTATTTTTGGTTGCTTGTATTTTGTAAGAAATTTTGGGGTTTGAGGACTAATTTTTAAATTTTTAAAATTAATTTATTTCTTCAAAAAGTAAAGAAAATTTACTCTTTGTCTTGTACAGTTTTCATTTATGGTTTCTTGGATATACTTCAGAAAAAAGCCCATTTTGTTTTCAATGGTGTTCTTGACTAAGCCTTTAAACCCGAATCACTCTGGCTTTTATTGAAGTGCCAATAATGGTTGTTATCCTTCCTTCTAGAAGAGAAATAAAATAACATCAGGATGTTAGAGTTAAGTTACAGTGTGTCCAGCTGTAGCTGATCAGGCCAATAGGAACCTGAAATACTCTACCACAGGTAAGGTACAAATCATACATAAGGCCAATAATAAACCTCAGTCCAAGCTTCTGTGGCTTATTGCTTATATTTTGGTCGCTTAGAATGAGTGTAAATAGCATTGTTTTCTCTTTTGGACAGATACTCTCAGGGTCCTCCCCTCTCAGACTGATATCGTTATGATGGTAAATCAGGCCACTTTTTGTTTCATATCTTACCTAGCCCTTAGTCATTGAATGGGTATGGCCACAGACACAATGAGACCTGGAAAAGACATTAATGTAGAAAGGCCAAGGTCATTCCCTGCATCCTGGACCAATGCCAGTCATCCTGATTTTTGTCCTGCCACTGGACTTTGATGACTCTGAAGGAGAGACAACTTTGCACAGCACTGCCTCCCACAAATCTAATTCACCCTCCTGATGTCATTGGTCCTTTTTAAGAACAAAGGATGAACAACAACAAATGTCCTGGAAGGTGGCAAGGACAAGAGGTCAAGGACACTACCATTTCCAAAGTTTGGGATGCAACCTTCTGGACTGTCTCCAATGTGTTAAAAGTGAGTGAGTGGTAGTTCAGATGCTATGACCTTCCAAGCTGGCAACCCTCCAGAGTTTAGCCTAAGAAAGACAAACAATATTAGCTGTATATGTGTGTTTATTTCTCTCAAAGTGGACAAACATGCATATTAATGCATGAGAGCTCAATTGAAATAAGCTCAAAAAAAAGTTAAAGGAGATTATAGGGGGATAGAGTCAAGATGGCAGAGTAGAAGGATAGACCTACTCTAGCTCTCCCCCCATCGCCCATAAAATACCTGTAAAAAATTACTCTAAACAAATTCTGGAGCAGCAGAAGCAACAAAACAACAGAGTGAAAGAGATTTCCACCCTAAGACAGCCTGGAAGGCCAACAAGAAAGGTCTGTCACACCAGGCTCAGAACAGAGTGCAGCCCAGCCTTGGCTGCTTGGCACAGCATGGAAAGGATTAGAGCAGGCTTCAGGGCATGCAATCATGAGTAGCAGCTGCAGTTTCCAGATTTCCCAGGCAGCTTCAAAGGTCAGTAAGAAAGCTCTTTCACCTGAGTGAGAGGGAGTGCCATCTAGCCCCAGGCCCAGGGTAGTGGCAACCTCAGCAGTAGCAGCATCCACTTTTGGAGCCTTCTGCCTAAAGACCCTGGGGGAATCAAGCAGATGATCTAGGTCTCAGTTCTGAGAGGGAAAATAGTCACTTTCTTGGTTACTTTCTTGGTGAACAGGTATTTTCTTCCATCCTTTCAGATGAGGAAGAACATAAAAGTCGAGGCTTCTACATCCAAAACCTCTCCAAAATATGCAATGACCTCAGGCCATGGAAGAGCTCAAAAAGGATTTTGAAAATCAACTAAGAGAGGTGAGGAAAAACTGGAAAGATAAATGAGAGAATGCAAGAAAATCATGAAAAGTGAGTCAACAGCTTGCTAAAGGAGACCACAAAAAAATGCTGAAGAAAATAACACTTTTAAAAATAAGCTAACCCAAATGGTAAAAGTGGTCCAAAAATCCAATGAAGAGAAGAATGCTTTAAAAATCAGAATTAGCCAAATGAAAAAGGAGGTTCAAAAGCTCACTGAAGAAAATAGTTCTTTGAAAATTGGAATGGAGCAAATGGAAGCTAACAACTTTATGAGAAACCAAGAAATTACAAAACAAAATCAAAAGAATGAAAAAACAAAAGACAATGTGAAATATCTCATTAGAAAAACAACTGACCTGGAAAATGGATCCAGGAGAGATCATTTAAAAATTATTGATCTACCTGAAAACCATGATCAAAGAAAGAGACTAGACATCATCTTCCAAGAAGAAATTATCAAAGAAAACTGCCCTGATATTCTAGAACCAGAGAGTAAAATAGAAATGGAAAGTATTCACTGATCACCTCCTGAAAGAGATCCGAAAAGGAAAACTTCTAGGAATGTTGTAGCCAAATTCCAGAGTTCCCAGGTCAAGAGGAAAATATTACAAGCAGACAGAAAGAAATAATTCAAGTGTGATGGAAATAAAATCAGGATAACACAGGATTTAGCAGCCTCTACACTAAGGGATTGAAGGGCTTGGAATATGATATTCCAGAGGTCAAAGGAAATAGGATGAAAACCAAGAATGACCTGCCCAGAAAAACTGAGTAAAATACTTCCGGGGAAAAAAATGGAATTTCAATGAAATAGAGGATTTCCAAGCATTCTTGTTGAAAAGACCAGAGCTGAATAGAAAATTTGACTTTCAAATACAAGAATCAAGAGAAGCATGAAAAGGCAAAAAGGAAAGAGAAATGGTAAGAGACTTTTGAAAGTTGAACTGTTTACATTCCTACATGGAAAGATGTTATGTGTAACTCATGAGACTTTTTTCAACATTAGGGTAATTAGAGGAAATATGTATGTAAGTATGTATGGGTATCTATGTATGTGTATATTATGTATGTGTAGGTATGTATATGTACATGGGTACATGTGTGTGTATGTATATATATATATATACACATATATATTTGTATATATGTGTATATATATATGTATGTGTGGGTGTGTGTATACATATACACATAGACAGAGGGCACAGGGTGAGCTGAATATGATGGAAGAATACCTAAAAAAATAAAATTTGCTATTGAATGGAATATACTAGGAGTAAGAGAAAGGGAGAGGTAGAATATAGCAAATCATCTCACATAAAAGAGCTTGCCTCATGGAGGGGAAAAGGAGGGAGATGAAAGGAAATAATTGAGCCTTACTCTTATGGGATTTGGCTTAAGGAGGGAATAACACACACTCAATTAGATATGGAAATCTATTTTACCCTGCAGGAAGGAAAGGGGGAAGAGGATAGGAGAAAGAAGATAACAGAAAGGACAGCAAATTGGGGAAAGGGATAATCAGAAGCAAACACTATTGTGGGAGGACAGGTCAAGGGAGAGAATGGAATAAATGAAGGGCAGAATAGGACAGAGGGAAATGTGGTTAGTCTTTTACAACATAACTATTATGGAAGTGCTTTGCATTGTTACACAGGAAAGACCTATATTGAAATGCTTGTTTTCTCAATGAGGGTGGGTGGAGAAGGAGGGAGAGAATATGGAACTCAAAGCTGTAAGAATGAATGTTAAAAATTGTTTTAGCATGCAACTGGAAATTAAACTACACAGGCAATGGAGTATAGAAATCTATTTTGCTGTCCAAGATAATAGAGGGAAAGGGGGATGGAAAAAGGGTGGGTAATAGAAGGGAAGACAGACTGGAAGAAGGGGTGGATGGGGTGCATGTTGTCCTGGGTTGGGGGATGGGGAGAGATGGGGAGAAAATTTTAATTCAAATTCTTCTGGAAGTGAATGTTAAGAATTGAAAAATAAACTACATATTTAAAAAAACAAAAAATAAAAGAGATTATATTCCCACAGAGTAAGGAAGTGTTCCCTGCCCCAACTCAGGATGCCTGTATCTTTTGTCAGCCAAAATTTTGGTTTCCATAGAACAAGATTGTGCCCCCCAGGATGTTTTGTTTCTGTCAGCCATAAACAAGGGAATATCATAAAACAACAAGATACCAAGAGAAATGTCATTAATCAAGATAGGGTCCAGTTCAAGCCTCCTGGTCTTTATTAATTGTAAACAGAAGAATGTTCTGGGTCAGCTTTATCCAGTCTTGAAACTGCTGAAACAGCAAGAGAACCTTGGCTTCATTCAGAGAGAGTCACAATGGATTATTGATAAGGGCTCAAATCGTTCTAATTGGCTAGTCCAGGTTTTCAGCCTTCTTTGGGTGATGAGGGGCTCAAGCACATTTCACATGCCAGCATCCACATCTTCCTCAGGAAATGTTGCTGCCTCAGTTAGGCTGGCTTGCTCACTCTTTTAGTGGCCGTTCATCCACAGCTGGTATTGGTGGTGGTCAAGATTACAGGCCCCTTCTCCATAAGGGTTACATCTCAGTACTATTCCCAGGCCAGTGGATCCAAAAGCTAAACCAACAGTATAAGAGGCACTAATAGCCCAGGGATCTTGGACAATCATTCTGTACTGGGATCTAAGGGAGGGAGAGGGTGAAATAGGGAGAATTCAGAGAAACCTGTAAAATACATGAATTGTCACAGTGTCAATTAAGAAAAACAAAGAAAGCAATATATGTATGTCTGTAATAACATAAAGGAAAAGAACGTTAAAATGATAATAAAGGAAATAAATATAAATAAAGAATAAGGAATATAAAGAATAAAGAAAAATAAATATAAATTAAAAAGGAAATAAAATATAAATAAAATAGAATATACATAAAGAATAAATAAGGAAATAAAAATAAAGGCAAAGAATGTTAAAATAATAATAAATGTTACATAATTATAATGACCAAACTTGAACAGAGAGAAGTTGAGAACATGCAGCCCCCTTTCAATAGGGACATAAGTGACCATTGCTTGTTATTGTTCAGTCATGTTTGACTCTGCATGACCATATTTGGGGTTTCCTCGTCAAAGATACTGGAGTGGTTGGCCATTCCCTTCTCCTTTCATTTTACAGGTGAGGAAACTGAGGCAAACAGGATCAAGTGACTTGTCCAGGTTCATACTGCTAGTGTCTAAGGTCAAATTTGAATTTGGGTCTTCCTGACTCTAAGCCAGGTTCTCTCTGTTGCACCACCTAGCTGCTCATTCTTCAAGTGCTGAATATTATATTCTTCCAGGGTCTCAATGGTGGCTCATGCTGGAACCCTACAAACTTTTAGTGTACCCTAAGTAGTCTGATCTAATGCAAAGTCTGACTGTTATCCTCTTGTTCTTTCTAAGCTCCTAATCCAGTTTGGAGACAAAATTGTATGCTTGTCCTTGACTGGAGAGCCTGCAGCCTATTGTTGGCTCTGAGTCTATCGGCTTGATGGAAGGCTCTGCAGGTTCAGGTGGACAGATCTGTGGAGTCTGGCTTGATCTGAACTCTCTGCCTTAATTTCTCAGTTACTGCCATCAGATTAGTAAGGGTTGAGTCAGAAAGAAGAGTGACAAGGTTACTGCTCTGTTAAGCTACTCTTCTTCACCCAGTAAACAATGTGAAGTCCACTGTAATTCCTTACCTTGGTACACATCCAACATTTGTACTACCTGTAGATACAGCTGTCCTCTTCAGTCCACTCTGGATCTATGATCCATCTCTGGGGTCAGAACAACTCAGGACAAATTGGCTCCTTTTTCCTTTTTGCTTTCAGACTTATCCCTGCTGGATTCTGAGAATTCTCCTTTCCAGAGCACAATGTCTTAGACTACAGTTCTGTCCCCCTGGTTGGAATGCTCTGGTAAGAGGCTTCTGATTTCTTTGTGATGACTGCAATTGGAAAAAATTTTTTATTTTCTCCTTTGATTTTGCTATCACTGCATGGCCCTGCCTTCCTTCTAGGTATTTGTTGGAGGAATTGTGATGGAGAGATGTGCCATATTGCTTCTTCCTACAGTTGCTAGTGAAATTCTTGTGACACTGGTCTCCAATAAACATGAAACTTTGACTCTGTTTTCTCTTCTATGTATACACATATAGCTAAGTAGATAGGGAAGCAGGCGGATAGATGGATAGATAGATAGATAGATAGATAGATAGATAGATAGATAGATAGATAGATAGATAGATAGATAGATAGATAGATAGATAGATGGATGGATGGATAATTGCTATCTAACATTAGTTAGTTCAACAAAGAGAGTTTAGGCAAAAGACATTTATTCAGGTTTCTAACTTCCATAACAACATTACAAATGGACAATCTCTCTTATAACAGGCTTTCTCTCTACTGACACTTGGTCTAAGCCCTCCTCTTTTCTTCCTTCCTTCCTTCCTTCCTTCCTCCCTCCATCCATCCATCTCTCTCTCTCTCTCTCTCTCTCTCTCTCTCTCTCTCTCTCTCTCTCTCTCTCTCTCTCTCTCTCTCTTTGAAAAAGCCAAGGTCCTGATGGGGATGGTGGAACATGGATTATGTCTCTGGAAGTCACCCCATTTCTCAGTACACCCCTGTCCTGTGAGAAACTTTTCTCTTCTTCCAGAAGACATTCTCTTATTACAACAGACACAGAGGTGCCTACCGTAAGGATTTTTGTCCCTGCCATCCCAAGGACTCTCCCTAATGCCAGATCCCCACGGTCCATGCCTCTGCCAACTAAACAAAAAAACATGTCTTTTCTCCCTCGATATCTGGTACCAACAGTTATCTAAGCAGAGTCCCTGTAGTTTCCTGTCCATAGCTCCCAGACACCTGGACCCCTAATTAGCATCCCTGGCACACCTTTCCCTTGTCCCTTTTCCATGTATGCCCCAGCACCATCCTCACTAACTTGTAAGTTCCTTCAGAGACCTCACCTGCCTTTGCTAAAGTGTTACCATAATCTCTTGCCACTTAACTAAGAGCAGCACTGCCATACTCTCCTTAACAAGAGCTAAGCTTAAGTGAACCAGACTGACTCTGGAAAAAAAAATTGGTTCACCCTCACTGGACATCTTGGAGCACATACTCAGTGACCACTTGAAGGGTACGTCATAGAAGAATTTCCTTCATAGTAAGGTATTGACAAGGTTTAGGGGTGCTGAGGATCCCAAAATACCAACAGTCCAGGTCATGCTCAAATAAATTCGACTCAAGCCTTCTTAAAGCCAAAGAAAACAAAGTTAATTAAAGATTCATCAAATTGGGTTGGCTCTTAAGGAGCCTAAGCATTTGTAATGCTTGTATTGCAAACGGGCCAGATAGAATCTCAGCTAGACAAAGTCTGAGCTGGATTCCATCTGAGCACCTTCCTGGAAGGGAAATATAACTAAATACAGAAAAGACTATCAGAGGGATCTGGGAGGGTGGTCTGGTAGTCCAGGGTGATGGGAGGAGGGGTTTAGGGAGGGTCTTGAGGAGAAGTCCAAGGAGGAAATCCAAGCAGGGTCAAAGGCTGGAAACAGTTGAAGGCTATCAGGAGATATTAGACAATGGAGGGTTTGGGTGGGAAGCAGGTGGGGCAATCCAGGGATCTTGATTGGGGCAGTATGGGAATGAATACAGATCTTGATGGGAGTGGTCAGCAGGTAGGGGAATGGGGTTTTGATGGGATCAAGGGTGGAGG
This sequence comes from Notamacropus eugenii, assembly GCF_028372415.1. Classification (NCBI taxonomy): domain Eukaryota; kingdom Metazoa; phylum Chordata; class Mammalia; order Diprotodontia; family Macropodidae; genus Notamacropus; species Notamacropus eugenii. The sequence goes on along the minus strand of NC_092876.1, from coordinate 133,447,523 downwards.
GTGCAAAAGAGACCTGAGCAGAATGGTAATGAAAAGTCTATGGGCTTCCAGAGACTGCCGGAACAAATGGGAAGATTAGATTTGAGTAAGCAAGGCCAGATTAAGTGGGAAGATTCAAGGGGAGCTCAAGGAGGCTCCCAGAGTCTGAACCCCATCAGTATGAGCTAGAAGAACCTGGAGGTCCTTTCCTATTCTGATAAAAATAATAGTAAATAAAGTGAATGAATGAATGAATAAATAAATAAATAACTCCATTAATATGTCAATTCCTTTTTCCTCATCCTGAGAGACTCAAGTAAAAGGATCACTAATATTCATTTCTTTTTTTGGGAGGAGGGGTAGCTTACATTAAAATATTAAGCATTCTTCAGATATGACTTGTTAACATATCCTTTTAAAACTGCACAGCAAATATTGTTTTACAAACCACAACTGAAGAGAGATCCTGCAAATCTGTATGAGCAGAATATTTACCAACAATGCTTGAGAGTACTACAGTGTAATTATTTCTTCAGTCAAATCAATTAGAACGAGACCACTTCAGGTATTCCTTCATTATAGTCACTTGATCCATCTCTGATGTCTATTCTCCCCAAATTCTCCTCTGTAGGATCATTATCTTTCTTCTTCTCCTTGTCAGAAACTTTATCATAAGCATAAAATTTTCTCCTCTTAATATTTGGCAGTTTCATCAGATCACCACCCCATTCCCTGAAAGTTTCCAGATGTTTTGCATTCACAGTATCAGGATCTCCGTGTATCAGTTTCCCTCACATTCCATCTTCTGTTGACTTGTTTAAGAAAAGTGTTTTCTTCCCTGTCTGCCTTTGGTGCTCTTCTGTAACTGAATGTGTTTCAGTACTCTGTTGAGAGTAAATAACTCAATCAGTTCACAAGCATCTTTCATTGTATACTCTCTTTTGTAGAGATCAAGGTGACTTTGAAGCCATTGCAGTTTCTCACCTAAAACGTTTAGACATAAAGCCTTTTCATTCTTCAACTTTTCCTTTCTTGTTTATGAGCTTCTTGATTGAGATATACTCAATACTTTTCCTACTAGAAGGATGAATAACTTTTCTCCTTCAGTGATTTTGACATGGTGAAGTCAGCTATCCCAGCACTTGCTTACCTCCACTAACTCACTGTCTACAGAACTGCTCTGAAACCTACCTCTGATCACTATGGGCATTTTTTAATCCTTTTTTAATTTTAGACAACTACTAAAACTTAAATAAACAATAAGAAGAGAAAAAGATATATACTATAAACTTAAATATTAAAACAATACAAAATAAGAAAAGAAAAAATGGCATGTACACAGCAGAACATAAAGTAATAAATTTCCATTTCAAGATACCCTATGTAATAAATACTACATGTTGTGTTGAGAGCTGTCCATCTTTTCTTTGCTTCCTTGTTAGTTGTCTTTTGATCTCTGCTGTGTACTTTTTACTTTGTTCTTTTTTCCCCTGTCTTCCCCCCATTGCCAAGAGGGCTACAATTAATTATTTATATGTAGATATAGACACTAAGGGCATTTTTATTGATTGTCCTCCCTACCTAGGATTCTCAAGCTCATCTCCATCTTTAAGATTTCTTGCCTCATTTGCATTTCAGCTAAAATCTAACCTTCTGCTAGAAACATTTCCCAGTCATTCTTAATTCTAATTCCTTCTCTCTGAGATTATCTCCAATTTATCTTGGTCTTATTTGTACATAATTGCTTGCATGTTGTCTTCTCAAGTAGACTGTGAACTCCTTGAGTTGAAGACTTTTTAATTTTTTTTTTATCCCCAAGGCTTAGCACAGTGACCAGCACATAGTAGGTATTTAATAAAAGCTTGTTGACTTGACTTGGAAGACAATACATAAATCAGTATTTCAAATAAATTCCAGTGACCGATTGCCTAACATACTTTCCTCATGTGCCCAATGAGTGCCTTAATCCTGGTTGAAAGAGAAGGAAACATGGAAGACACTAAGATTCAAATTAATTGTTTTAAAAGATGAATGGAGATGAAGACATCAGAGAAAAGGCAGCCACTCACCTGAGTTTTCCTCAAAACTCCTCCAAACACCTTAAAATAATTCCATAAAACAATTCCTAAAGTGGCAGAACCCACAAAAGGATGAGGTGAAATAATTTTCCAGCCAAAGATAACTTAGAAGGCCAGCAGGAAAGTCTGTCAGACATGGAGGAGAGTGGAGAACAGTCCAACATAGGCTGCACCAGCACATACTCCACCCCAGCAAACCAGGAGCAGAGCTTAGGAGCCACTAAATCAGCAGCTGCAGCAGCTGCCTCTTGAGCTCTCAACCCACAGGCAGTAAAGGATTTGAACAACTGATCAAAAGGAGAGTACAGCGATCTCTTTGGTGCCCTTGGGGGTAGGATTTTATTGCTTTGCCCATACTCAGATATGGGTTACAGTCCTGGGTGGCAGGCCCAGGACAAGGAGAAGCACTAGCACAGCAGAACTTGTGACTGCAGTGGAATGGGGCAGAAAACCTGTTCTATAGGAGAAAAGAGTGCTTGTGGTCACTCACAGCCCAGAGCACAAGCCAGGAGAATAGTAAAAGCACCTCTCCTTAGATCATAACACCTTGGAAGAATTGAAAACTTACAGGTCCCTAGAAATATCTCTGAAAAGAGTTGCACAAAACTCCTGAAGTTTGAGACAGTGTAGCCTCCATCCTGGAAGCAGAGCCCCACTTTAACAAAGAACTAAAGTCAAGAAATAGACTGGGATAATGAGCAGAGAGAAAAAAATCTGACCATAGAAAGTTTGTTTGGTGACAAGGAAGATCAAAATACATACTCAGAAGATAACGAAGTCTAAGCTCCTCCTTCCAAAACCTCCAAAAAATATGAATCTCAGGCCATGGAAGAGCTCAAAAAGGATTTTGAAAATCAAGTAAGAGAGGCAGAAGGAAAATTGGAAAGAAAAATGAGAGTGATGCAAGAAAATCATGAAAAAAAAGAGTCAACAGGTTGCTAAAGAAAACCCAAAAAAATGCTGAAGAAAATAACACTTAAGAGATTGAATAAACCAAATGGTAAAAGAGGTATAAAAAGGAGAAGAACGCCTTGAAAAGCAGAACTGGCCAAATAGAAAAAGACACAAAAATTAACTGAAGAAAACAACTCTTTAAAAAGTAGAATTAGACAAATGGAAAAGGAGATCCAAAAGCTCACTGAAGAAAAAATTTCATAAAAATTAGAACTGAGTGAATGGGAGCTAATGACTTTATGAGAAATCAAGAAACAATAAGCCAAAACCAAAAGCCTGAAAATATAGAAGGCAATGTGAAATATATCACTGGAAAAACAACTGACCTGAAAAATAGATCCAGGAGAGAAAATTTAAAAATTTATTGGACTATCTGAAAGCCATGTTAAAAAAAAAAAGTCTAGGCATCACCTTTCAAGAAATTATCAAGGAAAACTGCCCTGATGATATAAATTGAAGAATTCACCATTCACTTCCTGAAAGAGATCCCAAAATGAAAACTCTCAGGAATATTACATATCATATATAGCAAAATTCCAAAGCTCCCTGGTCAAGGAGAGAATATTGCAAGCAGCCAGAAAGAAACAATTGAAGTATTGTGAAACCACAGTCAGGATAACACAATATTTAGCAACAGCTTGTGCATCAAAGGATTAGAGGGCTTAGAAGATGATATTACACAAGGTAAAGGAATCAGGATTACAACCAAGAGTCACCTACCCAGCAAAACTGAGTACAATCCTTCAGGGGAAAAAATAGAACTTCAATAAAATAGAGAACTTTTAAGCATTCTTGATGAAAAGATGAGTTAAAAGAAAATTTGACTTTCAAATACAATTCTCAATAGATGTTGGAGAGCAATTTGGAACTATGCCCAAAGGGCTACAAAAATGTGCATACCTTTTGACCCAGCAATACCACTTCTAGGACTGTATCCTCAAGAGATCATAAAAATGGGAAAGGGTCCCACATGTACAAAAATATTTATAGCAGCTCTCTTTGTGGTGGCCAAAAACTGGAAATCAAGGAGGTGCCCATCAATTGGGGAATGGCTAAATAAATTCTGGTATATGAATGCATTGGAATACTATTGTGTCTTAAGAAGTAATGAATAGAAAGACTTCAGAGAGGCCTGGAAAGACTTATATGAACTGATGCTGAGTGAAAGGAGCAGAACCAGGAGAACTTTGTACACAGCAACAACCACAGTGTGCAAGGAATTTTTCTGGTAGACTTAGTATTTCATTGCAATGCAAGGATGTAAGTAATTCCCAATGGCCTCTTAAGACAAAATGCCTTCCTCATCCAGGGAAAGAACTATGGAATTCGATCTCAGAATGAAGCAGATTATTTTCTTTTGTATTATATTTTGGTTTGTTTTATGATTTCTCTCATTCATTTTAATTCTTCTATGCAACATAACTAAGGTGAACATGTATTTAATAGAAATGTATGTGTAGAACCTATATAAAACTGTATACCTCAGAGAGGGAGTGGGGAGGTAGGGGAAGGGAGGGGAAAAATCTAAGATATATGGAAGTGATTGTAGAACACTGAAAACAAATAAGATAATTTTAATAAAAGACTCAATAGGTGCATAAAAAGATAAACAGGAAAGGAAAATCAAAGGGGACTTAATAAGGTTAAATTCTTTACATTCCTACATGGGAAGATGACATTTGTAGCTCATAAAAACTTTCTCATTATTAAGGCAGTAAGAGTATGTAGATAGACAGTACAAGTGTGAGTTGATTATGAAGGGATGATATCTAAAAAAATAAAATTAAGGAGTGATAAAGAGGAATGCACTGGGAAAAAGGGAAAGGAGAAGGTAGAATGGGGTAAATCCTCTCACATAAAAGAGATAAGAAAAAGTTTTTATAGTAGAGGGAAAGATGGGAGAGGTGGGGGCAGAGAATGAGTGAACCTTACTCTCATCAGAATTGGCTCAAAGAGGGAATAACATATACACTCAATTGGGTATAGAAATTTATCTTACACTATGGGAAAGTAGGAGGATAAGAGAGGGGAGGGGTGATGGAAAGGGCAGATTGGGGAAGGGGTAGTCAGAAGCAAAACACTTTTGAGGAAGAACAGGGTGAAAGGAGAGAAAGAAATAGAATAAATGGGGGAATAGAACGAAGGGAAATACATTTAGCAATAGTAAGTATGAAAAAATTTGAAGGAAGTTTGTCTGATAAAGGCATCTTTTCTCAAATATGTAGAGAATGGAGTCAAATTTATAAAAATATGAGCTATTCTACAATTGATAAATGATCAAGAGATATGAACAGTTTCCAAATGAAGTAATCAAAGCTATCGGTAGCCATGTGAAAAGGTGCTCTAGATCACCATTGATTGGAGGAATACAAATTAAAACAGTTCTGAGGTACTGCCTCTTACCTTTTAGTTTGGCTATTAGTACAGAAAAGGAGAATGATAATGTTGGAGGGGATGTGAGACAAATGAGACATTAATGCACTGCTGGAGGAGTTATGAAGTGATTCAACTATACTTGAGAACAATTTGGAACAATGGTCAAAGGGCTATAAAACCATGCCTCCCTTTAACCTAGTTATGCCACTACTAGGTGTGTATTCAAAAAGAGATATAAAACAAAAGAGAAAAGGACCTATGAGTACAGAAATATTTATAGCAGCTCTTTTCTGGTGGCAGGGAGTTGAAAATTGAGAAGATGTTCATCAACAAATTGTGCTATGTGATTGTGATATCGTACTATACAAAATGATCAACAGGATGCTCTCAGAAAAACCTGCAAAGAATTATATGACCTGATGCAAAGTGAAATGTACTGTGTACAACGTAAAAGCAATATTGTAAGATGATCAGCTGTGAATAACTTACTATTCTCACCAATACAATGGTCCAAGATTAAAGGACTTATGATGAGAAATGATGTGCATCCCCAGAGAAAAGAACTGATGGTGTCTGAATATAAATTGAAGCATACTTTTTTAACTTCCTTTATTTTTCTTGAGGTTTTGGTTTTGGTTTTCTTCAGTCTATGTTTTTTTTCACAACATGGCTAATACTGGAATATGTTTCTCATGACTACACATGTATAACCTATATTGAATTGCTTGCTTTCTCAATGACAGGGGTGGGGAGAGAGGAAGCAAGGAAATCTGGAACTCAAAGTTTTAAAAAAGATGAAGTATAACTGAAATTAAAGGAAATATGAAATTTAGAGGTTTTAAAGGAAAAATCAAGAGGAAAATATTATCAACTGTTTTTTCTTAGATAATATTGATTATCAATATTTTAGACCTGTACTTAATAAAGTCTTATTTAACATACTAGAAAATTTACTGGATATGTTTTTAATTACATTCAAGTAATTTACTTAAGGAAGCAGAATTACTATCTTAGTCAAGAGAATAAACGTACGTGTAACCTGGAGCCTTCTTGATGTGGCCTCAAATAATTTAAGGTTCATAGAACTGTTGAGGGTAATTATCTATCGAAATTTTCAGTACTGAGAACTTACTAGTGTACTTCTATTATGAAAGACATATTTCCTCTCTGAGTTTGATGGTAGGTTACTGCTGCTGAAATAAATCTAACACAAAATAGAAATTATAGAGGTAAAAACCTACGTTTTATTATGCATACTTCCGCAGTTTCAGGGGGTAGGAAGATAACCCAGAACAAAGACTGGCATTTCTGACAAGACTTTATAGAGAAAATTATGTTAGACAGACAGAGAAATAATTTTTTGACACATAACAATACTTAGTGCCTCTGAGGCCTAGTCAAACAGATTCATCTTCTCATTCTTTCCTCAATTAGGGTTCATCAAAAATAAGTTAGACTAAATTAGTAAACAGATTAAGTTATAGATTTAAACACTGAGTTTGCAAAATCCTACCTTTACAGAACCACAAGGCTATGGTTTAAAGAAGTCACAATGGGCTAGTTGAGAGGAAGGAATTTACATGTTCCAAATATAGCCAAAATTCCAGTGCCAGTGAAATTCTTCCACATCTAAAATCTATTTGGGAGATTTTAAAGATGCTGTATTCTCTCTTTTCTCTCTTTTGGTTTATCATCTCAGGAATGTTGAAAGTCCTCAAATACAGACAAATGAAAAGTTCAAAAGATGGAATTTCTGGGTAATTAATAATCAATTTATTAGGCTACCAAATAATCAATAAATTGATGGTCAGTGGTTTCTCACAGTAACTAAAGTCAAAATCATAAAGATTCCTGAATGCCTAAATACCTCTGGAAAAGGAGGAGCGCCTGATACGTGAAAATCAAGCCTGATTGGTGAACAATTAATGGAGTAGACATATTAATGAGGAGATGGGCTAACAGTCTTCGCCCCTTCTTCTAAGAATGTAACTTTCCCTTGAGACTCAGCTGTCTCCAGCAATCTGGACAATTCCATCTCTACCCAGACCTGGAAGATGGTCATATACTTGAGAGCCAGTGTGGCTTCAGAAAGGGCTGAGGAACAGTCAATATGGTGTTTGCTGCCCAACAACTCCAGGAGAAAGGCCAGGAGCAAAACAGAGGTCTATATACAACATTTGTAGATCTGATTAAGGCCTTTGACACTGTTAGTTGTGAGGGCTTATGGAAAATTATGTCAAAATTTGATTGCCCAGAGAAGTTCATCAATATTGTATGTCAGTTTCATGATGGCATGTTTGCCTGGCTTCTGGATGGTGGACAACGCTCTTGTGCCTTCCCAGTCACCAATGGAGTGAAACAGGGCTGTGTGCTTGGTCTCATGCTTTTTAGCATGATGTTTTCAGCCATGTTGTCAAATGCTTCCGATAAGGATGAACACGGTATCAAGGTCAACTACTATGCTGATGGTAAGTTCTTCAATTTGTAAAGGCTTGTAAGCCAAGACCAAAGTGAAGGGAGTGCTGGTGCATAATTTCCTGTTTGCAGATGTGTAAGGGGCGCTGACCACTATGCCATCTGGGACGCCACACTGATGGACATCAGGTAAACTGAGTCTGGAGCAGGGAAGGGTGAACAAGATGGCGCTGGAAGGGACAGCCCCACCCCTGGTTTGTGTTCGTTACTATGGTTTCAGGTTTGTCTGTGTGTGTTACCATGGTTTGTTAGGCTGACTGGCAGAGGCTATATAACCAGAGAGCTTGCTTGAATAAATCAGAGTTGCTTCATGACTCGCTCTCCCGCCTCATTCTTTTACTCACAAGCTCCACAGGAGAACGAGCAGCCTGCTGGCCCGGCATAAGACTTGCTCCTCTTGGTGTGTTATGCCGTTACTATAGCACAGATGATTGTGCACTCAATGCAGCCTCTGAAGCTGAGATGCAGCAAAGTATGGATCAATTCTCTGTTGCCTGTGCTAATTTTGGCCTAATAATTAACACCAAGAAAATACAGGTGCTCCCTCAGCCACCATCACACCTATATACGTAGAACCATCAGTTACAACAACTAAAGAAGTTTTGAATGTTGTGGAGAAGTTCACTTACCTTGGTAGTATACTTTCCAGGGATGTACACATTGACAATGAGGTTGATACATGCATTGCCAGAGCTAGCTCAGTTTTTGGGAGGCTCTGAAGAGAAGTTTGGGAGAGAAGAGGTATTAGACTGAGTACCAAAGTGAAGGTCTACAGAGTCATCGTGCTGACCTTACTGTTGTATGCCTGTGAAACATGGACAGTCTACCAGTGCCACACCAGGAAACTGAATCGCTTCCATTTGAACTGTCTTAGGAAGATTCTGAGGATCACCTGGCAGGATAAGGTACCAGACACTGAAGTTCTTGTTTTAGCTGAACTGCCAAGCATTCAAACCACGCTTCAGAGAGAGCAACTCCGATGGGCTGGCCATGTTGTTTGAATGCAAGATGTACACTTGCCAAAACGACTATTTTATGGAGTACTTGCATGGAGCAGGTGATCACATGGTGGTCAGAAGAAGCAATACAAAGACATTCTCAAGGTCCCCCTCAAGAACTTTGGTTTTGATTGTGCAACATGGAAGACACTGACACAGGACCACTCAGCATGGCATGTCCACATCAGAAAAGGTACTGTGCTCTGTGAGCAAAGCAGAATTGAGACAGCACAAAGGAAACAAAGGATGAGCAAATTTGGAGTAACCACTCCAAATGTTCACATGGACTATTTGTGCCCAATCTGTGGTAGAGCATGCTGAGCTTGTATTGATCTAATCAGCTACACTCATACACACTGAAACTTTACTTTATTGTGGTGATGTCATTTTAGTCCTCTTCAAGAACCAACCAATTCTTTGCCACCACAAAAAGAGGTGCTATAAATATTTTTGGACATATAGATCCTTTCCTTTTTAAAAAAAAATCTCTTTGGATACAGACCCTAGTAGTGGTATTGCTGGGTGAAAGGGTATGCACAATTTTATAGCCCTTTGGGCACAGTTCCAAATTGCTTTCCAAAATGGGGCATGGTGGAAAAGTCTGAGAAGTTCCACCTCCCTTATGAATTCACTCTCCCATTCTCCACAATTCTACCAACAAGCACAAGTGTCCCAACTTTCCCACATCCCTTCCAACATTTCTCAATTTCCTTTTATGTCATATTAGCCAATCTGATAAGTATAAAGTGGTACCTCAGATTTGTTTTAATTTACATTTCTCTCACCAATAGGGATTTGGAGGTTTTTTCATATGGCTATAGATCGCTTTGATTACTTCTTCTGAAAACTACCTTTTCATATCCTTTGACCATTTATCGGGCTTGTATTCTTCTAAATTTGACTCATTTCTGACAGTACAATAGTATTCCTTCAAATTTTAATAACTCAACTTATGCAGCTATTCCACAATTTTATGGACACCCCCTCAGATTCCCATTCTTTGCTAACTCAAAAAAAGCTATAATTATTTTGTACATCCTTACTTGGTTTTGCCTGGGACTAGCCTCTTCCTTAATTTATCTTCTAATTTTACCTTCTCCCTCTTTCCCTTTCCTTACTATTTCCTTGGAGAGTTAATGTTTTTCTGTACCTAATTCTGTGCGTGTGTGTGTGTGTGTGTGTGTGTGTGTGTGTGTGTGTGTGTGTATTCTTCCCCGACTTTGACCAGTTCAGATAAGGGTGGGATTCAAGTTTTAGCTTCCCCTCCACTTCTTCCCTTCGCATAGAAATCTTTTTTCCCACCTTAAATATGTAAGATAATTTCCCCTAACTTTTCTTTCCCTTCCAACTTTAGTGCATTCCTTTTCCCCTCTTTTCTATTCTTCTCTTAAGATCAAGATGTAACAGCACCACTCCTTTTATGACCCCTGATGACTATAGGGTTGAAAAGGAACACATGAATTGTGTCCCCATATCTGGACATAAGGAGTTTTTCTGGTCTTCAGAAACGTGACACTGTATTATTGTCAAAATATTTGTGGCTCTCATTGCTACAGCCTTATTTGGACGATGTTCCTCAACAAAATTTTGATATTCACACTGCAAATTTTAGTTTGTCCTGCAAGACAAATTTGGCGAAAAATTCTTCCTCATCCAGCAAAGCATAGGAAAACCAGGTTACTCCTAAACTGAGGTTCTACTGTCTTGTGGTTTTCCCTTCTATCTCCAATTGGACCATGACATTAGGGAGATGACATGACTTGTAAGTGAATTGGATTTGAGGGAGGTAGGGTGTGCTAAGTCACCAGCCTCACTTTCTCCTCCAGAGCCATCTGGGTACAGTGGCCAGACATAGATCAGGAAAACTGGAGATGGCTCAGGATGCAGTGGGAGACCTTGGCCTTTTTAAGCAAAGGTCTTTTCAGGTTCTCATTATGAGTGAAACAATGCCCATTCAGGGAATAGGACTCTTTAAGAAGTGAGTCAAGGGATGGCCCCTTTAATAAAAAACGTATGATTCATTTCGTATATATTATGGTTCAGTCAATCTGTCTTTACTCTTCTCATGCATTCCCATAGTACCTACTATGTGCCAGGTGCTGTAGTAAGCACTTTACAATTATTATCTCACTTGATTGTCACAGCAGCCCTGGTAACAATAACATAATGATTATAAAGCCAATGATGGATACCAGCAATAGCAAGAACTGCAGTTAGTGTTTCTTTATGTAGGCTTCAAATTTGCAACATCTTGTTCTGCTTTTCTGGCTTTCCTTAGATAACAAACCTATCATGGGACTGAAAGTGTGTTTGCTTCGATTTTCCATATCAGGACTCAGCAGCAGAATCCTGTTGACTTAGCCCCAGTTCCACCACTGTTCAATTGCAATTTCAAATTTCATCTCCCTTCCTCCAAGCCCAGCCTGCTCTGCACCAAGGTGCTTAACTGCCTAGATCAAAAACTGAACTCAAAGGACACCAGGTCAGGCTCCCTCAATTTGCAGATGTGAAAATTGAGGCCCATGGAGGACAAAGGGACTCCCAAAGATCCCACAGGCAGTAAGTCTCAGAGTCAGGATGTGAACACAGGTCCTTTCTCTCCCTGATGGAATGAAATCTCTCTTCCTTTCTGACTGAGAAGGTGCCTAGAAGATTATTTGTTATTGAGCAGAAGCCAAGGTGAGTCCAGAGTCCTCCAAAGGAGTTCCCTGTCTACTCTCTGGGGAGGCGGGGAGCCCTTTTGTTGTAAGGGGCTTTGTTGGAAAGGGCTAGTATTCATTTTCATGCCTCAGAAACTTAAGAGCAGCTGGGTCAGTTGTTAAACATCTCCTCTGACCACAAGGTCAAATGGTATGGGAACCTGTACTCTTGAGGTCACATGTGGTTGTGTGCTTTGACTGAGATCAAGTTTTGTGGAACAAGTTCTTTTATTAAGGGGATTTATTCTGGGAAGTTTGGATTCAGTCAAAGGGCCATACTTGAGGACCTAGAGCACTACATGTAGCCTCAAGGCTGCAGGCTCTCCACCCCAGGAAGAAGCAGACTAAATGAGAAGGGGAAGCTTGGGAGGCAGCCTGGCACACTGGACAGAGGACCCGTCTTTGATCCAAGAGTCCTGGGCTCATGTGTTAGCAGTACTACTTAGGGCAGTATGTGACCTTAGGGAAATACTTTCTCCCTCTATGCCTCACTTTCCTTAAGTGGCAAATGATTGGCACATGAAAATGACCTGCATCTCTGTGGGAAATGATGCTGTGGTAGTTCTGTTGACAACTCTCTGTGACTCCATTTGGGGTTCTCTTGACAAAGATGCTGGAGTGGTTTGCCACTTCTTCCTCCAGCTTATTTTATAGAGGAGGAAACTGAGGCAAACAAGGTTAAGTGACACATAGCTATTAAATGTCTCAGGCCAGATTTGAACTCAAGATAAGCATTCCTGACTCCAAGCCCAGCATTCTATCCACATTACCACCTAGTTACACCAGTTGGCACATAGAGGTGAATAAAGGGTTGGTGTCTTCTTTCTTTGTTTTCCTTCCACGAAGGGAGCCATGTGGTGCAGTGGATGGAATGCTGGGCCTGGAACTGCCATTGTGGAAATTCAAATCTAGCTGTGTGGTGACAGCAATAATAATGATGATAGTACTTTAGTTTCCAGGATGTTCAGTTGTGAGGATCAAATAAGATAATGATCATAGTGCACATAAACACATTGACTGATACATAACAACTACTTTATAAATGTTTGTTTCCTTCTCTCCCTTCTTCCTTCCCTTCTTCCTAATTCTACATCTCAGTCAGAGTGACTTGGGAAACACATGGTTATGTAGTCCACAACATTGTGGTATGTATCTACAACATGTTAGGTGATTGCTTTAGAGCAAAAGGTATAAGGAGAATAATAAAACTTCTGAGCCTCAAAGACTTTGCTTTGATCTTCGTAGTAGGATGAAGTGAGTATACAAAGCTGAAATAGAATCATAATAAAATAGAATAAAATAATAATTAATAAACAATATAGAAAAATGGAAATAAAAAATAAAACATCAGTGAGCTAAAATTATCTGCCTAGCTAGTCTGACTTCCAAAGGAGCTTTAGACACTGGACCCAAAAACTCTAGCAGCTAAAACACTTCTCTCTTTATGAAAGAACTCAGTTGCACTGCCATACAAAATAACTCATGAAATTATGTTTCTTACTATCTTTGCGTCCACAGTAAAATAAAATTTACTCTACTGGTTCATTGGTTGCCTTTTCTTTGGCAACCTATGATCTTTCTTTCCTTTTATCTTCAGCTTGTTTCTTCTAGTTTTTTTTAAGTGCAAAGTTCAATTTCTCTAATACTATATCCCTACATTTATCATTGGACCAGAGTATTACCTTGAGAGTACTAATAGTTAAGTTACCTTTCATAGGTGGTCCTAAAGCTATTCAACCTGTAGTACTCTTTGCTTCCTTATCTTCCACTTTGCAGAGGCTGTACAGGGGGCTCCACAGAGAGGAGTATTTTGCATCTGCCTGAGTTTCCTCCATTGTCTCGGGCAAAGAATTCATCCCTCAGTGCCCAAACCACTGGTGATAATCTTCTCTGCACTTAGTCTGGTCCTCAGACAACCATCTCAGTCTGTTGCTAGGCTTGAACTAGAAACCTTTTAAACATGGTAGAACTTGTAAGACCTGGAATAGCCTTTGAGAAGTACGGTCATAATCATAGGACAAGGAGGCACAGAAATAGGCTTGGTGAAAGATTCTCCTTCTACAGAGCCAAAATGAGTCCTTATGTAGCTTCCTCCCTTTGGATAATTTGTGTTTAAGTATTAATAATTTGTTTTATACTTTTGCACTTGAAAAATATGAGCAAAAATGAGCATTTTCATATATAAAGGAGAACAAGAGGGGGAAAAAGGATTGTCCATGAAATCACAAACTGTAATTTTGTATATCTTAAGGGTTTTTAAGTATAACAGTGACTCCCAAAGACCAATTATGCCATGTTTCTGTTTCTTTGCATCTGACAAAATTTGCTTCATTTTTCTCTAGATTAAATTGTATATTCTTTGATTTCATCTTCTGGTGCAATTCTTTACTTTTTATATTTCAACTTAAGCATTTATTCTTTTGATTTGTGGTTTATTTTGTTGGTATGTAGTTGAACAAAATTATTTCTATTAATTCCTTTTTTTCTTTTCATTTCTTATAAATTTTCTTTTTTGATTTTGATAGTGGTAAATTAGTTTTTCTCTGAGGAAGGTGATTCATGGAAGACCCCCTACTCCATTCCAATCAGTATCAATCATTGTGATATGATTATAAGTTCTATATATTTGACCCCAGAGCTGTGAGCTGCTGATAGTAAGATTACTTGCATAATTAAGGGAAGCTGGTTGGAGGTCCTCCACCCTTTGTTTCTTCTTGTCATGGTGTTCAAGCCCAGTGTGGCAGACATGATCCAACTCCGTGGAAAGTCCCCAAAAGTAATTTTTACCTCCTGACCATTCTCTCTTGTCCAACAGGAGCAGGTGCCCATCTTATGATCATCTTATGACCACCTAGTCAGTGGAGATATTCCTTGCTTTGCCCAATTCATGACTCTGCTAATACACCATTTTGCTTAGCTTAGGTAAGGTTAACATCGTATGTTAACCAATGAAATTATTCTAGATCTGTTATAACTGTGCTTGAATGTTTATATATCAAATCCTATAAGAATAAGGCCGTGAAAAGAAGGAGTGGCTCAGATTGTGAGAGTGATCTCAGGTCCACTTCATTACAGGGAACCATGGAACCTTTAATAAAATGCCATTGGTGCAGAGTTCTGCCTAAGTTTCTCTTTTTGTTGGGATAATAATTTTTATCCTCACAGCTCTCTGTTTAAAAAAGAAACTATCTTCTAATTTATACATTTTCCTCTAAGGGCTGATTGGGCAGCCTCTCCAAAGTTTATTGTCTCATTTTTATCATTTTCTTCGAATAAATTCTGCTCCTTTTATAATTTGTTATTTGACTCAACAGTTCTTTTGGATTAAATTTCTTCATAAAAAAGTTTGAATTCTTTCTTCAAAGGACTCGTAAATTGTCATTTTATTACATGTTTATGCTTAAAAGTTTTATTTTTCTGCATTTAAGTGTGGAATCTTATGCCCTAGCACATATTTAATTTCTGAAAAGATGGTTTTTCTAGCTATGGCATATGGAACCTCCAATATATTCTAACTTGCGTAAGCAATCCCAGGAGATACAATATATCTCCCATTCCGTAAATCTATTCAAGCTGTTAACTTCCATTCTTTGGTTACCATAAAATCTTTGGTTGGATGAGTGAATAAAATGAAACCTAAACCACGAGCACCCCCAAGATATACCAAGGCATCACTTTGAGATTTAGAAAAGCTCCTACTCCAGTATTTCTAGAAAAGCCCCAGCCAATAGTGTTACCCACAGAAAAGAGACCTACAGTCCACATTCATAAATCAACTCTCATGCATTTACTAGGCATGTAAGGACTAGATCTGTGCTCAGTTACTCAGCGTAGAAGAGCAAAAGGAGGAAATGCAGTGCCCAGCCTCAAAGCACATCTACTCTGCTCAGTGATACTGATAAGAAAGGTAGAAATCAAGCCAAATCAAGAAGCATTTGCTAAGAAACTACTGTGTGCCAGCCAATGTGGTAAGCACAGGAGTTACCATGAAAAGCAAAAATACAGTCTCTGTTTTCAAGAAGCTCACATAACCCTCTATGTAAACAAAATATATGAAGGATTAATTAGAGTTACCATTATGATGAAAAATTCTGGAAGGGAGATGAGGAAAGGCTTCTTCTAAAGGGGAGGTTTTAACTGAGATCTCCAGGAAGTGAGGATCTAGAGATGAAGAGGAAGAATTCCAGAGCCACCGAAAATGCTCTGTGTTGGTAAGTAGAGTGCATCATTTGAGGAATAGCTAGGAAACCAGTGGTACTGATGGGGTGTTCGGCCTGCCCCTGCACTCTGGGAGTCTTTGGGGGATTTCAGAGTTTCATCCATCCCATTCCCCTTCCCAAACCTCATCAGGGCTGGGTGACAGAATACTTGTGGTGAAGGAGGTGTAAGAATACTACAAAAGTGGGTGAGGGTTGGGTTCTGAAGGGCTTTCAACACTGGAGGGTTTTTGATATGATCCTAGAGCTAACAGGAAGCCACTGTGTGTTATGGAAATTGTGTTTGACAGGGTCCCTCCTGAAATATAGGAAGGTCATTTTGACAGATGAATGGAGGATGAACTTACTGAATTTATATCTAAAAAATCATTTCTGTGGCTATTTCTTCAGAAAGAAAATGATTTAATAGCAGGGCAAGCAAGTTACCTTTAAATCAGGTTAAATAATCCCTCAGTGATTAGTGACCATTCAACAAGTTTACAGAACTCATTTTATAACAGAAAAAAGGACCTATATTCACGAGGCTGATTCATTAGCTTTGCAGAGAAGTAGGTAGAATTGCCAAATTTTACTGCTGTGCCTATCAGGGGTATAATGGAGGTAACTAGGGATAGGATATCTGCTAGATTCAATATTTCATAGGTCCAGAACTCATGTCTATCATTCCTTAAATTTTAAAAAATAAATTATTTCATTCTAAACTTAAGAAATAAAGCAATCATTTCCACATCAATATGGTATAGAAAAAGAGAGGATTGTACCTGAAATCATAGATTCATCATATACGTCTTCCTATTCCTTTCTAATATAAAACAAAGTTATCCTATAAGTTTCTTTTTTTTCTTCTCCTCACACCCTGCCCCACCACACTTCAAGAGAGCTAACATTACACTCAAATCTGTGTCAGTTCTTTTTTCTGGATACAAACAGCATCTTCCTTCAAAGGATCTTTGTGGTTACTTTAGGTATTTATAAATGTTGGAATTACTTGTTCACTCAATTGTTTTTAAAACAATACTGCTGTTACTCTGTACAGTGTTCTCTTGGTTCTGCTTATTTGGCATTTCATTATTTCATGGAGGACTTTCCATGCTTTTGTAAAGTCATCAAGCTCATCATTTCTTCTAGAAGACTAAAATTCCATCATGAATATATACCACAATTTGTTTAGCCATTCCTCAATTGACAGGCATCCCTGCAATTATCAGGTTTTTGCCACCACAAAGAGAGTTGCTATAAGTATTTTAGAACATACAGGTTCTTTTTCTTTTTTCCTAATCATCTTAGGAAACAGACCTAACAGTGGCATAGCTGGGTCAAAAGGTATACTCAGCTTAATAACTCCTTTAGCATAATACCAAATCCCTCTGCAAAATGTTTGGATCTCCTTACAAATCCACTAGCAAAAAATTAAGGTCCCAATTTTTCTCTGTCATTTTCAACATTTGTCACTTTCTCCTTCTATCATTTTAACAAATCTGATTTCTCTCTGATTTTTATACAATCTGCATTTTTCTAATCGATAATGATTTAGAGCATTTTTTCCATATAACTATAAATCATTTTGATTTCTTCATCAGAAAAATTCCTGTTCATATTCTTTGATCATTTACCAGTTGGTGAATGACTTGCTTTCTTAGAGATTTGACAAAATTCTTGATGTATTTGAGATATGAGACCTTTTTCTGAGGAACTGTCTATAAATTTTTTTCTCTCAGTTTTCTGCTTTCCTTCTAATCTTCACTTGCTTTATTATTACAAAACCTTTTTAATATAATGAAATCAAACATTTTACATAATACTCTCATGTCTTGATAGTTCATAAATTATCCATCTAAGTGATAAGTCTAATGGGTAATCCATTCAGTGTTTTTCAAATTTTCTTGTAATATCTCCTTTTACATCTAGGTCATGTGTCCATTTTGACCTTATCTTCATAAATGGTGTAAGATATTGGTCTATGCTAAATTTCTACCAGACTGCTTTCCAGCTTTCCTAACATTTTGTTTTATCAAATTATGAATTCTTATCCCAAAAACTTAGGACTTTACACTTGTCAAACACTAAGTTACTATATTCATTTAATATATTCATTCTGTTCCACTGATCTTTCTTTGTATTTCTTAAACAGAACCAAATAGTTTGGATAATTGTTGCCTTAAAAGATAATTAAAGGTCTGATACTGCTAAACCTCTGTGAATATTTTTGGAGAAGTCTATGCCTATGACTGACTGACTGTAAAATCTAATGCCCCTTTTCTCACTTTTTATCCTTCTTGACTTCTGAGCTACCATTGACACTGTTGATCAGTTCTCCTCTTTGACTCTCCCCACTCTCTCCCTGGTTCTCCTGTCTGGCTTCTCCTTCTCAGGCTCCTTGCCTGAATCTTCATAGAAGTCTTACTCACTAATTAAGGTGCCCCTTCCCTCTTAGGCCCAAGACTTATGCCTCTGTAGTCTTCTCTTCCCCTTCTCAGCTCTCTCATTAGTGATCTTGACTCCCATGAATTCATTGACCATTTCAATGAAGATGATTCCCAGCCCTGTTCTTTCTCATGAACTCGAGTCTTCTTACCCTTCTGTCTCCCTCATGAAGTGTAGGATCCAGCTCTCTTGGTCTTGTGGCTGTTACTCACATTTGACATTCAGTCTTCTAAGCTGAGATTCTGGCAGAGTCAAAAGGAAGAAGCTTCTGCCATCCCTAAGCTAAGTCTTTGCCCCAGCAAAAAGAGCTTTTGACTCCATGGAAATGAAGCAAACATTCTCAGAGAAAGGACATGAAGGACCTGCAGTTGGGGCCTTGGCCAGGTCTATCTCCTACACTTAGGTCCCACCCCCATTGTCCCTTGGGCTGCTGCCTAATCTTTCCCCAAGCAGAAGCTAGGTTTACTTGTGGGAAAGTGTACCTTTGGTATAGGGGAGGAGAAATGAGTTGGACTGGGTTCTTCATATGAAGTTTGAGTTGATACATTACTGAAGCCCTGAGTCAAGTGGATGATCATTAAGGTGGGAGAACATATGGAGGCTTGTGGCTGAGTGTTGGGTAAGAGAGCCACCCACAGAATGAGCCCTAGAATCCTAGGAATGAAAGCGTAAACTGGATGAGTGGGCCCCAAGGGATTGTTATAGACCTATTTTAAAAAAGTTCTTTAGTGATGTTTGAGTTTCACATTGCCTGGATTTCTCCTATGTGTGTCCTCCTTTTAGAGAGCTGACCATTCTAATGAAGAATTTAAAAAGAAGAAAGAGAAAAAAGAAGGGAGAAAAAAACAATCTCCAGAAAACTAAGGTTTTTTGCAAGGTTCCATATCCATGGACTCAGAAATCTGAAGCAATGTATATGTGTGTCAGGGGGAGGAGGGAAGTTTCTTCTCCTATTTCTTCTTTAAAGATAGGCTTTTTATTTTAATTTATCTACCTCTAGTTTTGTTTCTGGGCCTGTAATTTATTCCTTATTTCCTGTGGGCCCCAAAGCAACCCTTACAGTTGGGGCAGAAGGTCTGGTTACCTCCATTTTGCAGATAAGGAAAGACCAAGAGGGAGAGGTTGATTCTGTCTGGTTCCCATAGCTGATAAGGGAGCAATTCAAATTGGACCTTGGGTCTTCCTGGCTCCAAGCTCATCAGACTCTGCTCCCAGCTGCTTCAATACCTAGACCTATAATTGAAAGGGACCTCAGAGGACACCAGGTCTGCTCCCTTCATCCAATTTGTAGAGATATGAGTTAAGTCCCATGGAGCATAAGGGACTTTGGAAGGTGCCACAGGCAGTAAGCCTCAGAGGCAGGATTTGAACTCAGGGTCTCTGACTCCAAAGCTAGTTTATTTCTGCTAGAATAAATTGCCTCATAGTATTATCTTCATTTTACAGTTGAGAACATTAAGATTCAGAGAGGGAAGGGTCTCATCCATGGTCACACAGGTCTGGGAAGTGCCAGACCTAAAACTTTGGATACCAATGTGGTATTCATTCAGTTATGCTGACCCTCTGGCAATCATGGCTCAGCAGTCAGAGAGATCTCAAAGGGCATCTGGCCCAACCCAGCCCTCAACAGAAATACCCTTTCCAACATCCCCAACAAGTCATCATCCAGCCTCCACCGAGAGACTCTAACCAGGTCTCCCGAGGCTGATCTTTCAATCATACCATGCTGCTACTCAAGATGAATCTAAGAAATAGAAAAGGAGAGGGGAAAAGAAGGACTGATTTGTAAACAAGCTGCCAGAGATGCCACTTCTGATTATCCCTGTGTAATACACCAGCTCAGACACAGAAGCTGATTTTGAATGACAAAGATGACAATTCAAAGGTTTAGCTTTGGCAAATAGGGCCATGTCAGAGACTTGAGTAAAGAAGGAGAGGACAAAAGACTACCTCTCATACATTTGATAGAAAGAGAGATTTTCATCCTGGGACTAACTGAGAGCCATTTGGCAGGATCACCAAGAAGCCACTCCCCAAAGGAACAATGTGATAAGGACTTTTTCCAGCTTGTACAGTAAAAGCAAGATGAATAGTGTCACTGGAGTTTAGAATGCAGTCCAGAGAGGATCAGTCTCTATCCTGGGAATGGCCTGAGCTGAACAGAGCAGGCCAGAGGCAGGTGTGTCAGGACAAAGAAGCAGTATCATTTATTTCAGAATGAGGAAAGGGATTTGCATGCAATGAATCCTCACCACACAAGAGGGGCACTTAACATGTTGGGTACAATGCTAATATACATAAGTGAGTTAAACTATGAATCATTTTTATGTGTTGGGTACAATGCTAATATACATAAGTGAGTTAAACTATGAATCATTTTTATGTCTTTAGTTACTGTGCCCCCAGGTCCTGTGGGAATGGTATTATCCCAAGTTGGGGGGCATCATTATGTGGTACAGAACCAGAGATCTGTAATGAGAACAGTAGGACACTACAAGAAATAAGGATAATGAGCATGTCAGAGATGTGATGGATGTTTGCTCCCAGGTCCCTGGAAAATACAGGGAGTGAACATATGGTGTAATACACTTTGCCAGAAGGTGAGATCATCCAGAGAACAAAGGATTGTGGTTATGCCAAGCACAGGGTACTGTCTGTTTCCTGGGCCTTCATTCTGGGAAAGAAAATATATTCAAAATATTTTGAAAATAATTAGAATGGGAACAGATCTTTCTCTTCCTGGTGGGATGAATTCTCTCCTCCTTTCTTACTGAGAAGTGTCCGGATAATTGTTATTCAGCATAAAGCAAGGTAAGCCCCAAAGCACTCAGAAGGAGGTCCTTGAATAACTTCTGGGTTGTCTGGGGTAGTTCTTTTGTTGGAAGGGGCTTTGTTCCAAAGGGCTTTTATTCATTTTCATGGTGATCACTCTTCTCTGTGCTGTAGCACAGTCTCAGAAACTTGGGAAGTGTAGGTAGGTCAGGTTTCTTTTTTTAAATTTTTATTGCATTTTTATTTCTAGCATAAAACAAGCATTTCCATAGCTTAGTATAATAAAAACATGGTTGCACATGAAACTACAAATCTATTGTGTACCATTTGCTATTCCTTTTAAATAGATAATAAAGTTGTCACACCACCCAGGTGAGAAAGCTCTGCACGAAGACAGTAGAAGTATCAGAGGAGAGAAGGAGATGGATATGAGAGAGGTCAGAAAGGTAGACAGGACAGGACGTGGCCATGGAGGACTAGAGATGGGGAGACAGGGAAAGAGAGAATAAGGAGTTGAGAATGACACTGAGGTTGAGGTCTGATGCTGTCCTTGACAGTAATAGAGAAGGTAGGAAACTGGAAACATTTAGGGGGAAAGAGAGTGAGTTCAGTTCTGGACAAGTTGTGTTTGATGTCTATGGGACATCCAGGTCAGAGTGTCCAACAGGCAGCAGAGGTTAGGCTAGATCATTGAGTCTGGGAGGTCTCTGCCTAGAGGAAATCATTGAATCCATGTGAGCTGCTGAGAGTGAAATACAGAAAGAGAAGATCAATGAGCAAGGACTTAATCGAACAAGTCTTCAGGGAGCAGGTGGTCCACTGAATAAAGGCACTGGAACACTTGAATAAATAGAAAGGAGCTGAGGTATGGAGGATGAAATTAGCACAAACCTGACCTGCGAGATCTGTATGAAGAGGGGAGATAACATGGGATGGATGTAAACTGGACCAGAGTATCTCTGTCCTTTATGTGTGGGTGCCCAGACTCTGAGAAAACATTAGGTATTCCTGGGCTAAGGTCTCAGTGGGAATAATTTTCATGTTCTTTTCTCCTGCTCATCACTGAAACACCCTTGCTTGTTCTTAGCATCCAGTGTTGGATTCCTGCTAGCCATGATGTGGATCATGAAGTGGAATCACCAGCCAGCTTCCTACAACAGCCTCACTGTACCTTTCTACCTCATACATCTCATCCTTGCCCTTTCCAGTGATCCTGGCTCAGGTAACTCTCTTTAGTCTCCACCACTGTGGCCCCCACACATCATTACCCACTGATATTTCACTTCAATGAACTATCAATTCAAGAAACACTCATTTAGCCCCCATTGCTCCCAAGACCTTGTGTTTTAACATTACTGGAAGTTCACAGTTTACATAAGGCGTGATCTCTCATGACAGTATCACCGCCTCCATCCTAGGCATCTTCACCCATATTAGCTACAGAGATTTATAGGATTGCAGAGCTGGAAGGGACCTCATCCACTTCAAGTTCATTATGTTACAGGCCCATGAAGGATGGAGACACAGCTGAAAAGAAGGTTCTCTCATAATAGGGATTCACACTTGTCAGTAATGGAGATAACTGTCACTGTTCAGATTAACTCATGAATAGAGGGGGGGAAGTGATAATGTGTACAGAATGTGAGGGGTCATTGAGAGCAATACTGAAGGACTTTCAAGTATCACTGAGCATCCATTTGAACTTTGGCACTTTACATTGCTTTCTGCTCTATTGACAGGTCATATTAAATACTCATAGGAAAACTAGTGGAGATTGTTGGATATTTCTCAAAACAAGTTTTGAGAATATTATCTCACAACCAAAGATGTGATGGGAATTCCAAAATAATTTGTAATTTCAATTAATTTTGTTTTCTGGGACCAAGGGTCCTGAGCCACCATACTTAGTCAAGCAATCAACAAAAGAAATCGGAATATTACAAGCTAAGATTGGCTTTTTTTTAATTGTCCTGGTCCAGTGCTCACTGGGGATGTTTGGTTCCAGATAACTATCTGTCTAGGGGACCAATAATGTTTCTGAACTTCTGTGAAATAGTTGCATAACAGTCTCTGTCCACACACCCATTTGGGGGACCCAATTTCTATTCCCCCAAGTCTCAATAATTCTCCATGACTCTTTTGGAGTTTAGATGCAAAGACTTAATCTTACTACCAAGGTCTTCTTTGACTGGCCCTGAAAGAAATCTGGGGACAAGAAAAAGAGTTAAAAGAAGCAGAGTGTCCACACTTATGCCTTTGTAAGATAAATCTGCCTGCAAAAGTATTGATCTTTTATGGCTAGGAGACATGTCCCTCATCTCCGAACTATACTGTGTAGACTAGAGAGTCACAGAGCATTAATGTTGGGATGGCTATCTTTACACATGAGCTAATGCAATCCCCAGGCCCTGTTTCATTTATTTATTTTTATATTATTGTTTCTTTAATTTTTAATTAATGAACTATAATATAGTATAATAAAACAGCGATTGCACATGAAACTGCCAATCTATTTCATAGAACTTGCTATCCCTTTTAAATATGTAATAAAGTTATCACATGAATATCTTTTTTCTCTTTTTTTACCTTCTGTCCCCCCACCCTGCCCTAGAGATGGTTTCCATTCGACACAAATATGTGTACATACATACATATATGTATATATATAAAATGTGTAAAAGTACTCTACAAATACTTTTATTTATCAATTCTTTCTCTGGATTTAAATAGTGTCTTCTTTTATATGTCCCTTCTAGTTTATTTGGGTATTTACAATAGTCAAAATGACGTATTCACTCAAAGGTTTTTTTAAAACAATATTGATGTTACTGTATCAATAAAATGGTCTCTCAGTTCTGCTCACTTTACACATTATTATTGCATGAAAGTCTATCCATGTTTTTTCTAGGGTCATAAAGCTCTTATGGCACAGTGGTATTCCACCACATTCATATACCACAACTTGTTCAGTCATTCCTCAATTGATGGACATCCTGAAATTTCCAATTCTTTGCCACCACAAAGAGAGCTGCCATTACCATTTTAGAAAATCTACGTTCTTTTTCCCTTTTCCCTAATTATCTTTAGAAATACACCTAATAGACAATCTACTTCCAGGATTCAAGATGACAGAATAAGCAATAAATTGCTGTCACTCTCCCTTATTGATCTCTGCAAAAAATAGAAAATAGCACCTCAGAAAAAATCCTAGAAGATGGAACCAGTGGAAAGATGTGGTGAAGTTGTCTTTTAGCCCAGGAAACTGGAGTATCTGTGAGAAAGGTCCATTTCACTCAAGTAAAAGGTGGACACTGTCCAGGACAGGAGGTCTCCCAGCAACCCAGCAACAAACCCTATCTCAGCAAATGAGCAGGAGATTCTGAACCCCAGGGTGGTGGAGCACACAAGCTCCAACACCAGAATCCCCCATACACACACAAAGTGAAGTGAAATGGATGAATAGTAACAAAAAGATAAATTGTATAGATTAACAGAAGAGGACATTAAATACTAAAATAGCCACATTTCTGAAAAAGAAATGGAATAAGCCATCAATGACCTCCCTAAGAAAAACTCTCCAGGGTCAGATGGATTTCCAAATGAGTTTTACAAACAAGTAAGGAATAATTAATTCCAATACTATATAAACCATTTGGAAAAATAGACAAAGAAGGAGACCTATCAAATTCTTCTTATGATACATATATAGTGCTGATACCTAAAACAAAAAGAGCCAAAACAGAGAAAATAATTACAGATGAATTTCCCTAATGTATAAATACAAAAATCTTAAAAGCTTAAAGCAACTTATTACAAGGATAATACATTTTGACCAGATGGGATTTTTCCCAGGACTGCAGGGCTGGTTGATTAGGAAAACTATCACCTTAATTGACCACATCAATAACAAAACCAACAAACATCATCTGATTATCTCAATAGATGCAGAAAAAGCTTTTAACAAAATACAACACCCATTCCTATTTAAAAAAAAAAAAACACTAGAGAGCATAGGAATAAATGGAGTTTTCCTTAAAATGCTAAGTAGTATGGATCTAAAACTTTCAGCAAGCATTATATGTAAAGGGGATAACATAGAACCATTTCTAATAAGATCTGGAGTGAAACAAGGATGGCTGTTATCACCACTGTTATTCAATATTGTACTAGAAATTTTAGTTTTAACAATAAGAGAAGAAAAAATTGGAGGAATTAAAATAGGCAATGAAGAAACAAAACTATCACTCTTTACAGATATTATGATACACTGAGAGAATCATAGAGACTCAACTAAGAAACTCCTTGAAATAATTAGCAACTATACCAAAAGCTGCAGGATATAAAATAAACTGACATAAAGCATTGGCATTTCTATATATTACTAACAAAGCCCAACAGCAAGAGATAGAAAAAGAAATTCCATTTAAAGCAACTATCAACAATATATTTGGGAACAAATCTGTCAAGTCAAACTGTGGAACTATGTGAACAATATTACAAAACACTTTTCACACAAATAAAGTACAATTTCAACAATTGGAAAAATATCATTGCTCATGGGCAGGCTGAGGATAATGCTCCCTAAATTAATTGACTTGGTGCCATATCACTTAAATTGCTAAAAATTTATTTTATAGGGCTAGAAAAAAATAATATCAAAATTCATTTGCTAGAACAAAAGGTCTAGAATATCAAGGAAATTAATGAAAAGAAATGCAAGGAAAGATGCCTTGCTGCACCAGATCTAAAACTGTGTTATGAAGCATCAATCATCAAAACTACTTGGCACTGGCTAAGAAATAGAGTGGTGGATCAGTGAAATAGGTTAGGTACACAAGACATAAGGTAGTCAATGACTACAATAATCTATTGTTTGATAAACCCAAAGTTCCAGCTTTTGGGATAAGAGCTCACTATCTGACAAATAAATGTTGAGAAAACTGGAAAATAGTGTGGAAGAAACCAAGCACAGACCAATATTTTACATTGTATATGAAGATAAGGTCAAAAACAGTTCAAAATTTAGACATAAAAAGTGATACGATAAGAAAATTTGGAGAGCAATGAATAGTTTACTTGTCAAATCTACAGAAAATGGAAAAATTTCTGGCTAAACAAGAGATAAACCTTATGAAATGGAAAATAGGTAATTTTTATTAAATTTTAACGATTTTCCAAAAAAAATCAATATATTCAAGATTAGAAGAAAAGCAGAAATCTGAGAAACAATTTTCACAGCCATGGTCACTGATAAAGACCTCATTTCTAAAATGCATAGAGAACTGAGTCATATTTATAAGAGTACAAGTCTTTTCCCAATTGATAATTTGATAAATGACCAAAGGATATGAAGAAGCAATTTTCAGATGAAGAAATAAAAATTGTCTATACTCATAAAAAATGCTGTAAATCACTATTGATTAGAAAATGCAAATGAAAACAACTCTAAGATGCTACATCACATCTATCAGATTGGCTAACATGACAAAATAGGTAAAAGATAAATGTTGAAGAAGATATGGGAAAATTGGAACACTAATGCATTGTTGGTAGAGTTGTGAGCTGATCCAGCCATTCTAGAGAGCAATTTACAACTGTGTCCAAAGGGTAGCCACACTGTGCCTACCCTCTGATCCAGCAATACCACTACTCGGTCTGTATCCCAATATTTATATATTAAAAATATATACATTGCCCAGAAGAGGAAGTTGAATATTTAAAGAACTCCATTTCAGAAAAAGAAATTGAACAAACCATCAATAATTCCCTAGGAAAAAATCTCCAGGACCAGATGGATTCTATCAAAGTGAATTCTATCAAACATTTAAAGAAGAGTTAATTCCAACACTATATAGACTACTTTGTAAAATTCTTGGAGTGCTACCAAATTCTTTTTATGATACAAATATGGTCCTGATACCTAAACCAGTAAGAGTCAAAACAGAGAAAGAAAATCATAGACCAATTTCTCTAACGAATATAGATGAAAAAATGTTAAATAAAATATTAGCAAAAAGAATTGAGCAACTTTTCATGAGAATAATATATTATGATCAGGTAGAATTTATACCAGGAATGCAGGGCAGGTTCAATATTAGGAAATCTAGTAGCATTATTGGTCATTTCAACAAGAAAACTAACAAAAGTCATAGGATTATCTGAATAGATGAGGAAAAAGCTTTTGACAAAATACAACATCCATTCCTATTAGAAACACTGAAGAGCGTAGGAATAAATAGAACTTTCCATAAAATAATAAGCAGTATCTACCCACAACCATCAGGAAACATTATATACAATGGGGATAAGCTAGATGCATTTCCAAAAAGATCAGGGGTGAAACAAGGATGTCCATTATCACCACTGTTATTCAATATGGTACTAGAAATGTTAGCTTTAGCAAGAAGAGAAGAAAAAGAAATTGCCAAAATATGCAAAGAAACTAAGTTATCAGTCTTTGAATATAATATGATGATGTACTTAGAGAATCCCAGAGAATCAAGTGAAAAACTACTTGAAATAATTAACAACTTTCACAAAGTAGCAGGTTACAAAATAAACCCACATAAGTCATCTGTATTTCTGTATACGATTAACAAAGCCCAATAGCAAGAGGTAGAAAGAGAAAACCCACTTAAAGCTAAGGAAGACACTTTAAAATATCTAGTTTCTTCCAAAATGAACCCAGGCACTATATGAACACAATTACAAAACACTTTTCACACAAATAAAGCCAGATCTCAGTAAGTGGAAAAGCACCAGTTGCTCATGGGTAGGTTGAGCTAATATAATAAAAATGGCAATTCAACCTAAATTAATTTACATATTCAGGACCATACCGATCAAACTACCAGATAGTTATTTTCTAGAGCTAGAAAAAACAGTATCAAAATTCATCTGGAAGAACACACAGTCCAGAATATCAAGGGAACTAATGAAAAGAAATGCTAGAGAAGGTGGCCTAGCCCTACCAGATCTCAAATTGTATTATAAAGCAGCAATCATCAAAACCATTGGGACTGGCTAAGAAAAAGAGGAGTAGACCAGTGGCTGAAAACACAGTAGTCAGTGA
This sequence comes from Notamacropus eugenii, assembly GCF_028372415.1. Taxonomy (NCBI): domain Eukaryota; kingdom Metazoa; phylum Chordata; class Mammalia; order Diprotodontia; family Macropodidae; genus Notamacropus; species Notamacropus eugenii. The sequence continues at coordinate 133,419,479 of NC_092876.1, read as the reverse complement.
ATATAGCAATTTATGTTTAATACACCCAAAAGCCTCAGTTTCTGGGATAAGAACTCACTGTTTGACAAAAATTGCTGGGAAAACTGGATAACAGTATGGTAGAAACTGGGTGCAGACCAATGCCTAACATCGTACATAAGAATGAAGTTCAAATGGATACATGATCTAGGTATAAAGACTCATACTGCAAACAAATCAGGAGCAAGGAATAGTGTATTTATTTGCCAGATTTATAGAGAATGGAGAAAATTTTGACTAATCAAGAGATAGAAAACATTATGAAGTACAAAATAGATAATTTTGATTACATTAAATTGAAAAGGTTTTGCACAAGCAAACACAATGCAACCAAGATTAGGAGGGAAGTAGAAAACTGCAAAAGCATTTTTGCTACTAGTGTCTATGATAAAGGCCTCATTTCTAAAATATACAGAGAATTGAGTCAATTGTACAAGAATACAAGTCATTTCCCAATTGATAATGGTCAAAGGATATGAACCAGCAGTTTTCAGAGAAAGAAATTAAAGTCATATGAAAAAATGCTCTAAATCCCTATGGATTAGAGAGAAACAAATCAAAACAACTCTGAGATACCACATTACACCTCTCAGATTGGCTAACAAGACAGAACAGGAAGATGATAAATGTTGGAGAAGATGTGGGGGAGTTGGAATATTAATTCATTGTTGGTGGAGCTATAAGCTGATACAACCATTCTGGAAAAAAATTTGGAACTGTGAACAAAGGCCTAAAAAAGGTGCACACCATTTCACACAGCAATATTGCTTCTAGGACTGTATCCCAAAGAGATCATAAAAATGGGAAAAGGTCCCACATGTACAAAAATATTTATATCACCTCTCTTTGTGGTGGCCAAGAACTGGAAATCAAGGGGATTCCCATCAAATGGGGAATGGCTGAACAAGTTATGGTATATGAATATAATGGAATATTATTGTGCTATGAGAAGTGATGAACAGGAAGACTTCAGAGAGACCTGGAAAGAATTATATGAACTGATGTGGAATGAAAGGAGCAGAACCAGGAGAACTCCTGTACACAGTAACAACCACAGTGAGTAAGGAATTTTTCTGGTAGACTTAGCCCTTCACAGCAATGTAAGCACTTAAAAAATTCCCAACGGACTCTTGAGGCAAATGCCTTCCACATCCAGAGAAAGAACTATGGAACTGGGATCACAGAATGAAGCAGATCATTTTCTTTTGTGTTATGTTTTGTTTTGTGGTTTATCCCATTCATTTTAGTTCTTCCATACAAGATGATTACTCTTAAAATGTATTTACTAAGAATGCATGCATAGAAACAATATACGATTGCATGCCATCTCGGGGGAATGAGGTAATAAAATTCTCTCTTTTTCAGATGATATGATGATGTATTTGGAAAATCCCAAAAACTTAAACAGTTATTTGAAAAAAATCATTAATTTTAGCAAAGTAGCAGGATATAAAGTAAATCCATATAAATTAGCATTCCTATATATCGCAAACAAAACTTTGCAAAAAGAGAGAGTAAGAAATGCTTCGTTTAAAATAACTCTAAGCAGGGTAAAACACCCAACCCTCATTTTATAAGCAAAGCAACTTAAATTGGGGCTGGTTGGGACTGCCTTAACATGACATGCTAGAAGCGGGATGAGAATCTCAATCTTCTAACGCCCAGTCAAGGATTCTGCTTTCCTGGGGCTCACAGGACTTCTCTGACTTTGGTCCCATGCAGAGGGAAGAAGAGGCATTCAGGGAGGTCTGAAAACTCTAATGTCAGGGCAGGTTTCCTTCAGGCCTCAAAAAAACACTGAAACCCTCCCTCCCTTCCCGATCAAAGGGACCAACCTGTGCTGGTGATTAAGGCTCTGGGTCTAAGGAAAGCCACCCCTGGGGAAGGAAGAGGAAGACTGAAAGTTTTGGAGCAAAATCTCACAGCAAAACAGGCCAGGCTCATAACTTTTCATGAAGATGCCACGTACAGAGCACTTAGGAAGTCATAATCTGGATGGAGGTTTCAGCTACAAAGATGAGGTGAAGTCCCAGGAGACCCAGAACCAACAGTGTCAGTGAGAAGAGTGTCTGGTACCTTCTGCCTCCCAGGATCTCTGTTTTCTAATCCCAGCACTGACCATTTGCCCCTCCTACCTCCCTCTGATGGGCAAATTTCTGAGGCTGCTGTTGTCCACACTAGGACCTGGCCTCTTGACCTGTGTGTGAATGAGGTTTTCAGAAATGATCTCTTCCACAAAAGCAAGGGTCCCATGTCTTCTCATCCAGACCCAGCCAAGAAAATAGGACACTTAGACTGTGTCATTGAGGGCTCAGCTGTTTCTACCCTTCTAACAAAGAGGAAACAAATCCAGTTTCCTGTGAACTCTGTACCAAAAAAGTGCAGGGAGATTCTCCCCAGTGGAACATAGAACCAAAGGGAAAGCAAGGACAGAAATATAGTTTTAGAATTGGGAAAAACCCCAGAGATCACTGAGTTTAATCCTCTTGTTTACTGCAGAAATGGAGGCCTGGAGAAGTCTAGTGACTCATCCAAAGGCATTAGCAGAGCTAACATTTCAACCCAAATCCCTTTCTTCTAGGCCCAGTGAGTCAGGATGCCAGCACTACAGTGATGCCCTGGAAGCCTCCCCCGCATTCCTATGGTCACACACCTCCTCCCCACTGAGCTACACTGCTCTGTCACATGGGGGTCTCCCACAGTCACAGGGCCTCTCAGGTCCAGCCTCTGGTCTCAGCTGCACAGACACAAGAGGAGTGCAAGTCCAACACACCAGCCTGGGCAGACTCAGTGCTGGGGCAGAGTCTGGGCTCAGCAGGGGCCATTGACAGGAGCTGTTGCCTTCCTGCCTCCACCCCAGACTTTCAGTCCCCATTCAGCTGCCCTGGCTCCCTGAATATACAAGACAGTGATGGGGAGAATGTCTTGTCTCCATCTCACAGACATGTCACAGTATGCATGGTGATTTCATGAAAGAGGGGCTAACAAGACAGAAGCACCACAGCAGGAACATATTCAGAACTAAATGGTCCTGGCTGCCCTGACCCCTACTTATATTCACTCCTCCACCCCACTGTTCTCTGATTCCTTGCTGTTTTTTCCCTGTTTCTCCACACAGGCATATTCACAGTATCTGGCCCTCGGATGCAGCCCATCCTGGCCTGGGTGGGGGAAGATGTCCAGCTCACCTGCCACCTCTCCCCTAAGATGGATGCTCGAGAAATGACTGTAAAGTGGGTCAGAAACCCACTGATTGTGCACTTGTACCGCAGGGGGCAGGAGGTGAAGGAAAGCCAGTCCCCTGCATTCCAAGGGAGGACAACAATGGTGAGAGAGGACATGGCTGAGGGGAAAGTGACCATCATAATCCACAAGGTCCAGCTTTCTGACACTGGCCGATACACATGTTATTTCCAGAAAGACTCCTTTTACAAGGAAACCAGCTTTGACCTTAAGGTAGCAGGTAGGTCCTACCTGGGTCATGGGTTTTCTCTAGAGCTGGGAGGGACCTTCAGACATTGGCATTGGCACAGATCTTTAGAGTGTCCAAGTTCCTTTCCCTACACTGTCTCACTGGAATCTCACAAGTACTTTGAGGGTCAGTATTTGTGTCACAAGGAACACCCAAACTCTCACTGACTGAAGGCCAGGTCTGTTGCTTTTCAGCCCCTCAGGGTCCTCTGGTACCTTTAATGGGGTTTGGGGTATCCAGCCCTTCTGTCATTGGCTCATGCCCCCCACAATGATTTTCCCCCAGTCTTAGAGGGTCTTCTGTTTCCTAATTCTATGTAACCACTAAATAGATTAGTTTTTCTCTAGTATTAGTTAATCGTACAGTAACATGAGAACAAATATAAAAATGACACTTTCTCTGACACCTGGGGACATCCTCCTCACATGGGCCACTTCAGTCTCTGAAGAGTTGGGGGGTGAAGGGAGTTCAGGTTCAAAGCTTAGCCCATTTCCTACATCGTATAGTCCCACCAAGTTCCACATCCCAAGCACCCCTTGCACTCAAATCCCAGGCACCCTGGCTCTCAGGGCTTCCCTTCTGGGTTGGTAGCAGCATTTGACTTGATTCTTCCTCCAAGTTTATAAATGAGCTTCCTAAAAAAAAAAAGCACCAAGACCAGACAGATTTAAAGGTGACTTCTATCAAACATTGAAAGATCAACTAATTCCAATATTAAATGAATTATTTGGCATAGGAGACAAAGAAGAGATCCTACCAAACTCCTTTAATGAAACAAATATGATAATGATACCTAAAACCGGAAGAGTAAATATAAAGAAAGAAAACTGTGGACCAATTTCATCAATGAAAAATCCTAAATAAAATGCTATCTAAAGTACTACAATATATTGCAAAGAATATTTATGAATTGGGATTTTTACCAGGAATACAAGGAAGGTATATAATAAGGAAAACAATTAAAACAATAGAATTTATCAATAAAAGGTTAAAAATGACATGATTATTTCAATAGGTGCAGAAAAGTCTGTTCATACAACTACATTCATTTCTATAAAAAACAATTGAAAGTAGAGGTATAAATGGATTTTTCCTTACATTGATAAAAAGCATTTAACTAAAACCATTAGCAAGCATCATTTCCAAAGGGGATAAGCCCTTTCCAGTTAGATTAGACTTGAAGCAAAGATGCCCACCTTTATTCAATATTATATTAAAAATCCTAGTAATAGAAATAAAAGAAAAGAAGCAGAAGGAATCAGAAGAGGGAATGAGATAATAAAATCCTCTCTTTTTGTAGATGATATGATGATGTATTTGGAAAATCCCAAAGACCCACAAAGTTAACTGAAAAAAAATTATTAATTTTAGCATAGTGGCAGGATATAAAGTAAAAACATGTAAATCAGCATTCCTATATGTCAGGAAAAAAAGCTTGCAAGAAGAGAGAGTAAGAAATGCTCCATTTAAAATAATTCTCAGCAGGATAAAACACTCAACCCTCATTTTATAAGCAAGGTAACAAGGTTGGGGCTGGTTGGGATTTGTTTAACATGACATGCTAGAAGCAGGATGCGATGTCCAGTCAAGGATTCCCAGGATTCTGCTTCACTGGGGCTCACAGGACTTCTCTGACTTTGGTCCTATGCAGAGGCAAGAAGAGGCATTCAGGGAGGCCTGAAAACTCTTATGTCAGGGCAGGTTTCCTTCAGGGCTCAACAAAGCACTTTCCAAACTCTCCCTCCCTTCCCCTTGGTGGAGCAAGACTGATAGGTTTGGAACAAAACCTCAGGCTAAGCCAGGCCAGGAGGCCAAGCTTTTCATGGAGATGCCATATACAGGGCACTTAGGAAGACAGCACCTGGATGGAGGTTTCAGCTAGAAAGATGAGCCAGGGTTCCAGGAGGCCTAGACCAGCAGTGTCAGTGAGAAGAGTTCCTGGTGTCTTCTGCCTCCCAGGAGCTAATCCCAGCACTGACCACTCCCCTCCTGCCTCCCTCTGATGGGCAGACTTCTGAGGGTGCTGGTGTCCAGACTAGGACCTGCCCTCTCAACCTGTGTGTGAATGAGGTTGTCAGAACCGATGTCCTCCACAGAAGCAAGGGGTCTTATGTCTTCTGATCCACACTCAGCCAAGAAATAGGACAGTTAGACTGTGTCATTGAGGGCTCAGCTGTTTCTCCCCTTCAGAAAAAGAGGAAACAAATCCAGCTTTCTGTGGACTCTGTACCAAAGAGCTGCAGGGAGATTCTCCCCAAGTGGAACACAGAACCAAAGGGAAAGCAAAGACAGAAACACAGTTTTAGAATTGGGAGAAACCCCAGAGATCATTGAGTTTAATCCTCTTGTTTATTGAAGAAATGGAGGCCCAGAGAGGTCTAGTGACTCATCCAAAGGCACTGGCAGAGCTAACATTTGAACTCAAATCCCTTCCTTCCAGGCCCAGTGAGCCAGGATGCCAGCACTACAGTGATGCCTGGAAGCCCCCCACATTCCCATAGTCACACATCTCCTCCACACTGAGTTGCACTGCTCTCTCACATAGGGTTCTCCCACAGACACAGAGGCTCTCTGGCCCAGCCTCCTTCTAAAGCTCTCAACTGCACAGACACAGGATGTGGGCACGTCCAACATCAGCCCAGAAGCCTGGGCTTCCTCTGCTATAGGAAGTTACCTCTGGGCAGCCTCAGTGCTGGGGCAGAGTCTGGTGCCAGCAGGGGCCATTGACAGGAGCTATTGCCTCCCTGCCTCCACCCCAGACTTTCAGTGCCCAATCAGCTCCCCTGACTCCCTGAATATAGAAGGCAATGAAGAGGAGAATGTCTTGTCTCCATCTCACAGACATGTCATAGTATGCAAAGGGATTTCATGAAAGAGGGGCTAACAAGAGAGAAGCACCACAGCAGGAACATATTCAGAACTAAATGGTCCTGGCTGCCCTGACCCCTACTTATATTCACTCCTCCACCCCACTGTTCTCTGATTCCTTGCTGTTTTTTCCCTGTTTCTCCACATAGACACATTCACGGTATCTGGCCCTCGGATGCAGCCCATTCTGGCCTGGGTGGGGGAAGATATCCAACTCACTTGTCAACTCTCCCCTAAGATGGATGCTCGAGAAATGACTGTAAAGTGGGTCAGAGACCCACTGATTGTGCACTTGTACCGCAGGGGGCAGGAGGTGAAGGAAAACCAGGCCCCTGCATTCCAAGGGAGAACAACAATGCTGAGAGAAGACATGGCTGAGGGGAAGGTGACCATCATCATCCACCAGGTCCAGCTTTCTGACACAGGCCAATACACTTGTTATTTCCAGAAAGTCTCCTTTTATAATGAAACCAGCTTTGACCTTAAGGTAGCAGGTAGGTCCTACCTGGGTCATGGGTTTTCTCAAGAGCTGGGAGGGAGCTTCAGACATTGACACTGGCACAGATCTTTAGAGTGTCCAAGGTGCTTTCCATACGTTGTCTCAATGGAATCTCACAAGTATCTTGTGGGTCAGTATTTGTGTCACAGGGAACTCCCAAGCTCTCACTGACTGAAGGCCAGGTCTGTTGCCTTTCAGCCCCTCAGGGTCCTCTGGTACCTTTAATGGGGTTTGGGGTATCCAGCCTCTCTGTCATTAGCTCATGTCCCCCACAATGATTTTCCTACAATCTTAGAGGCTTTTCTGTCTCCTTATTCCACACAAACACTTAATAGTCAGATTAGGTTTTCTAGAGTAATAGTTACTTGTACCAAGTCATGAGAACAAATGTCCAAGAGAAACTTCCTCTGACACCTGTGGACATCCTCCTCCTCATACAGGCCACCTCAGACTCTGAAGAGTTGGGGGGTGAAGGGAGTTCAGGTCCATAGCTTAGCCCAGTTCCTACATGGTATAATCCTACCAAGTTCCACGTCCCAAGCACCCCTTGGACTCAAGTCCCAGCACCCTGGCTCTCAGGGCTTCCCTCCTGCTTTGGCAGCAGCATTTGACTTGATTCTTTCTCCAGGGTCTCCATGGCTTGGGTCTTGGTGGCAGGAAGAATCCCCAACCTGTGCCTAGAAGTGAAATGCACCAACAAATAGCTCCTACCCACACCCCAAGCCTGTTTCTGGAGGGACCCAAGCCCTAGATTGGAGAGGGAAAGAACCCAGCTCAGTTCATAATATCTATGCCCTGTGGGCGAATAGGACTTTCACCTCCCATGGACACAGCTAGAAGGAGGGGGAAAAAGAGGGAGAGATGGAGAGAGACAGAGAAACAGAGAGATAGTCAAAGACAGGCAGAAAGACACAGAGACAGAGATAAAGAATGAATCTTCATCTGATACTTTACAAGGAACAGCCTATTTCAGCTTTGCAGCCAATAGAAAGTGACTGGTCCCATCCCAGTGTAAGGAAACACAGAATAGTTTGTCCCTGACTCAGGCCCCTGAAATCTCCCACATGGGTGTCTCCATGATAGGTCAGCTGAGGCACAAAGCAAAGCCCCTTGTCCTTCTCTCTCCATTTCAAATATTTGTTTCTTTGCTAAGTAGGCAGGGATGCATTTTGAACCCAGTCCTTGTCCCCAGTCTAGAACAATCCACTGGGGTCTCTGGGCAACCATGAGGGATCTCTTTTCATCTGCTTCCCCAGGGCCCTACAGGAAGGAATCTCACAGCAGCCAATGGTGCAGGATCATACACAATCTCACAGACTCAGAAGACAATCACAATCATCCCTAAATACAAAGTTTTGTAGACTCACTAAACCCAGGAACATTTTACATTCATGACCAGCCATTACTACCTGTTTTTCCCTCAGCCTTTCAGGGCCTTTCTCAACCCATTTTATCTCAAGCAAAAGAAACAGCAAAGACAAAGAAAGCTGGATGCCCCTCTTTGAGGGAAGGCCAGGTCCCTCTGAGCTTTCTAAACCACATGGAGCTCTCCACACAGGGAGATCATTTAGGCCTGGGGTTTCCCACTGACAGGTGGAGAGACCTGCTCTCTGTCCCAGACTCAGAGAACTGGGGTAAAAGTCCTGGACTGACACCCTGCTCTCATGCACTGAGGGGATATGGAGCGGCTAAGGACTTGTCTCTGGTCTTCTGCCCGCATTCTAGGCACATCAGTCCAACCGCAAATATTCACTCACTGAGTCAGGAGGACCTGAGTTTAAGTCTGCCCTCAGACACCTACTAGATGTGTGACCTTGGGCTAGTCAGTTAACACTAATTGCCTAAACATATATATGTATATATATATAGACAGAGAGAGAGAGTATATACGTATATATAACAAAATATTACATATGCTATAATGAGTTTTTGAACAATTATTCAGACCATAATTAATTCAATTAAAAGACCTGGAGGTAAGAAAACCTGGATTCTTATCCAAACTCAAACACTTACCAGGTACATCACTTGGGGCAAGGCCCTTTACCTATGTCTGCCTCAGTTTCATCATTTCTAAAATGAGGACAGTAAGAGCTTTGGCTCCCTAAGGTTGTACTGAGAATTCCATGAAACAACATTTGTAAATGGTATTGCCCATGGAAAAGGGTGTCTTGCTGATGTTCCCTTGTTCCAGCCCTGTCCGACTCTCTGTGACCATGTTTGGGGCTTTCTTGGCAGAGATCCTGGAGTGGTTTGCCTTTATCTTTTCAACCTCATTTGACAGACGAGAAAACTGAAGCAAACAAGGTTAATTGACATGCCCAGGCTCTCACAGCTGGGGAGTATCTGAGGCAGAATTTGAACAAGTATCTTCCTGTCTCCAGGCCCAGGGCTCTATGCACTGAACCATCCAGCTGCCCTAAAAGGCACTATACAAATGTGAGCTCTTCTTATTCTTGTGGCTACTGTGTTTTATTATCCACTTACTGTATTCATGGCCCTGTGCTTAGTGCTGAAGGAGACATGATGTTTACATTGAGCCAGGACTCTGCATTCAAGGGGATTTGTCTACAGTAATGAGCTGAGACACATGAATAAGTATAATAATCAAGAATATATGCTAAGTGGAATAGCCACGTTTAGAATTAAATGCTATTTCATTAAACTGATCAAACATTAACAACCTAGTTTATAGGACTCGCTCCTGTTAGACTTTGAAGGAAGCCATAGAGGTCAGTCATCAGAGGGGAGAAGAGGGAACATTGCAGGCCTGGGGAACAGCCAGAGAGAATGCCCAGAGCTGAGACAGGGAAGATCTTATTTGTGGGACCGCCGGGAGGCCCGAGTCACTGGACTGAAGAGCAGGTATTGGGGACTAAGATGTAAGAAGGTCAGGGTGGCAAGAGAGGCTTGGGTTATGCAAGTTTGTGAATTCTGATCAGGACCTTTTGAATTTGCTCTCTGAGGTAATGGGGAGCCACAAGTGTTATTGAGTGGCACAGGAACATGATAAGACATGAACTGTAGGAAAATCCCTTTAGTGGCTGGATGAGGGTGGATTGGAGTGGGGAGAGGTGTGAGGCAGGCAGACTCCATGTGGCTATTGCAGTGATCAAGGCCTGAGGTGAGAAGGGACTGCACTAGAGGGGTAGCCCTGTGAGTGCAGACAAGGGGTTATAAGAGAGATGCCTCAGAGGTGAAATGGAGGGGCCTTGTCAATGGATGGGATGTGAGGGATGAGAGAGAGGGAGGAATTCAGGATGATTGCTAGGGTGTGAGGCTAAGGGGCTGGGAGGAGGGTATTGTCCTCTACACTCATAAGGAAGATAGGACATGGGGAGCATGTGGGAGAAATATAATGAGTCCTATTTAGGACAGGTTGAGTTTAAGATGTCTACTGGACATCTAAACTGAGATGTCAGGGAGGCAGGTGGAGATCTCACACTGGAGGTCAGCAGACAGACTGGGGCAGGAAAGGCTGATGTAAGGATCATCAGCAGAGAGTCAGTAATTAAATCCATGGGTACTGATGAGATGACCAGTGCAGTCTGGTAGAGGTAGAGGTAGAGAAGAAGAGCCCTGGAGACAGAACCCTGAGAGACACCTGCAGTGAGAGAGCAAGATGTAACTGAGCCAAAAGGAAGAGAAGGAGCCCTCAGTTAGGTAGGAGGACCCCAGGACAGGGAGGGGAGTCCTGAGAGCCTAGAGGGATGAAGGTATCTAGTTGTGGAGCACGATCAGCAAAGTCAGAGGCTACAGAGAAAAAGAGGAGAAGGAGAATTAAGAAGAGGCTGTTGGACGTGGCAGCTAAGTGACACTCAGTGACTTTGGAGAGAACAGTGTCAGTGGGGTGAGAAGGTCAGAAGCCAGACTCTAAGGGGTTAATAAAGTGAGAACAGGAGGAGGAGGAGTCTAGTGTAGAAGGACTGTGGAGGAGTCTGGCTACAAAGGGTAGGAGACACACAAAGAGCCAGGTGCAAATTTGTCCCCATCTTACAGAGAGGGAAACTGAGGCAAGCAGAGTCAGTGCCTTGCCCAGGTCCCCAGTTACTTAGTGTCTGAGATCAGTTTCACACGGGGGTCGTGCTGAGTCCAGGATCAGAAGTCTTCCCACTGCGCCCCCTAGTGGACGCGTTAGGATAGGCATGTGAGCTGAGAACAGCTAGTGTCTTCAGGAGACCTGGAGCTGTCCAGAGTAACCTTGGCCCAGAGCGCCAGGAGAGGAGCCCAGTGCAATAGATGGGAAGGGCCAAATGGCCCCGAAGTGTAGAGGGCTTTGAATGCCAGGAGAAGTCTGAGCCTCACCCAGAGGGAAGGAGAAAACCATTAAAGACGTCTGAAGAGAGGAGTGGTTTGGTCACTTCTGGATATAAAGAACATGACCCTAGAGTCCAAGCCAAGTGGGAAAGGGGATTGAGGGTGGGGATCTAGAGTCGGGAGCACAAGTCAGTCAGTCAGTTAGTCAGTCAACAGGTATTCACTAAGGACTGAGAGACCTTGTCAATGGATGGGATATGGGAGATGCTCTTTTGGCAGAGCAGCTACTCAGACATGAAATTGGGCACAGAGGAATCTAAAATCTTCCAGAAATTAACTGTATGATCCTGGCCAAGTCACTTAATCTCCCTCTGCCTCAGTTTCTTCATCTGTACTACAAGAATAATAATAATAACTGGCATGTCTGTAGCCCTTGGAGGTTGGCAAAACACTTGACAAAAATGATGCTTTTTATCCTCAGCCCTGCAGGTGGGCACTTTTTCTGGTATAGTTTTACCAAGGAACACACTGAGGCAGGTAAAAGTTGAGGGGCTTGGCCCAGGTCACACAGTAGGGAGTGTCTGAGGCTGGACCAGAACTCAGGTCTTCCTACCTCTAAATCCAGTGCTCTATTGATTCCCCAGCACCTCCCTTCTCCTAGGGCGGTTAGGAGGGTCACGGGAGATCATCTAAGGAAAGTGCTCCGGGAATCTGGGAGCCTATAGGGATACTGTGATTATCATTATTCCTGGTATCATCATTATCATCAGTAAGTTCTCATTATGAGGAGGGCTGTTGTGAGGATCCAGTGAGATAACAAGGATGAAGCCCTAAGCTCAGGGTCTGGCACATAGTAGGTGCTACAGGAATGTGAGTGATTCTTATGATCACTATGTGGCAGGTGTCATGGTAAGCACTAGGGGGGGAACAGAAAAACCACAACATGGTCATTGCTCTCAGGGAGCTTACACTGGGATGGGAGAAACAACCTGCAAAGAGCTGCAGATGTCAGACAGAAAAGGCCATGGAGTCATCCTGAGCAGAACAAGCAGCAGGTATGAGGTAGAGAGAAGCAAGACTGACCTCCTACAGAAGAAAGAACTGACCTGAGTCTGAAAAGAAGTCAAGGTTGCCAAGAAGCAGAGGGGGGAGAAAGGATAGCACCTCAGGCAGGAGGTACAGCCAATACAAAGACACAGAGGTATGGATATGGAAAGCAGTGTCAGGTGTGAGAAGAGGAAGGCCAGTGTGACTGGACCATAGTATATATGAAGGGAATTGACATGATAAGGCTGGGCAGGGAGGTTGAGGCCACATTTGGAGGGTATGCATCTATGATGGCATTGGTATTTGATCCTAAAAGTACCAGGGATCCACTGAAATTTTTAAAGCAGATAGTGACATAGTCAGACCTCCCCTTCAGGAAAAATACTTTGGCAGCTGAGTGAAGGATAGATGGGAAGGGGAGAGATTGGACATGATACCAGTGAGAGGCTATGCCAGGTATTCCAGGGGAGAGATGAGGAGGGCAGAAGAAGGGTGGGGGCTCCCTGAATGGAGGGGAGAGGTAGGAAGTGAGAAGTGTTGTGGAGGCAGAAACTTCCAGAACTGACAGGAGCCTGCCTATGTAGGAGGAGACAGGAAGTAGGTGGGGAGGACATCAGCTCTGTGATCCTCAGTGGATGAGAAGAACCATAGTGTCCTCAGTAGAAGGAGGGACATGTGGAAGAAGGGGGACTGGAGGGAATGAGGATGAGTTTTTTAGATAAGTGAGATCCCCAATGTCCAAGAGACTGACATGACTGTGAGTATCAAATGATGGGGAGTCTCTAACTCTCAGCAGAATGATTTGAAGAATAACATGAGGCACAATTTGTAATACAGCTTTAGGTTTAAGAGGATGATTGTGACTACTACTGTTACAGGTAGAAGAGGCAGCAGAGGTGGCCAATGGGCCTGCAGGCAGCACAGACCAGAGTCTAACACACCCTCAGATATGTAGTAGTTGGTGACCCAGGGTACTGCATTTAACCTCTCTGACTCAGTTTCCTCAACTGTAAAAAAGGGATAACAATAGCACCTATCTCATAGATTTTTTGTTAGACTCAAATGAGATAATATTTTTTAAGCCCTTAACACAATATCTGGAACATAGTAGTCACTAAAGCAAGAATTATTTCCTTCCCTCCACTAATGTGATGTAGGTATAGTGGTGTCATACTCTCCATTTTACAGATAGATTGATGCTCAGGCAGGTTTGATGGTGTTGGTGTGATGGTGTTTGGGGAAAGGGCACAAAAAGGAGCCAATCCCTTTAATTCAAGCTCCTTCAGATGCCCTCATATCACCATCGCCATTCATCTGTCTAGCTCAGAGAACATATGATGGTATCACTAGCCTCAGGTGTGATGGAGACTTGCTATGGTAGAGCTCTTATAAACATATCTAAAGGGAACAAAAAGGAGGCATGATGGTGGAGTAAATGCAAGGACTCACCTCAACTCTCCCTAATTCCCCTCCAAACAACTTTAAATGACACCTAAAAATGAATTCTGGAGTGGCAGAACCAACCAAAGGGAGTAGTGAAATAATTTTATGGTCCAAGAGAACTTAGAAGGGTGGGAAGAAAAGTTTGTCTCACTGGGGTATTGGTATATATTATTAACAAAGTCCAGCAACAAGTGATAGAGAAATTCCATTTTAAATAACTGTAGACAATACAAAATAAAGACAAGACAAACCCAGGAGATATATGAACACAATTACAAAATTCTTTTCATACAAATTAAGTCAGATCTAACCAATTGGAAAAATATCAACTGATCATGGATAGACTGAGCTACTCAACATAATAAAATGACAGTTCTGCCTAAATTAATTTATTTATTCATTGCCAATCAAACTATCAAAAACTTATTTTATACAGCATGAAAAAGTGACAAAATTCATCTGGAAATACAAAAGGTAAAGAATATCAAGGGAATTAATGGGAAAAAATGCAAAAGAAGGTAGCCTAGCCACATCAGATCTATAACTATATCATTAAGTTTTAATTCTCAAAGGCATTTGGTGCTGGCAATGAAATAGAATGATGGATCAGTGGAATAGATTAAGCACACAAGACACAGTAGTCAATGAAAGTAGTAATCTACTATTGGTAATCTCAAAGATGCCAGCCTCTGGGATAAGAACTTGTTATTTAACAAAAGCCGCTGGGGAAACTGAAAAATCGTATGGCAGAAATGGGCCAACACCTTACAAGCTATACCAAGATAAGTCCAAAATGGGTAGGTACATTATTGATACGTAAAGAATTATACTATAAGGAAAGTAGGAGAGCAAACAATAGTTTACCTGTCAAATATCAAGAAGAGAAGAATTTATGACCAAACAAGAGAAAGAACATTTTGAACTGCAAATTGAATAACTTTTATTACATTAAATTAAAAAAAAATTTGCACAAAGTCAATGCAACTAAGATTAGAAGGGAAGTAGGAAGCTGGGAAACAATATTTATAGCCAGTGTCTCTGAGAAAGGCCTCATTTCTCAAATACATAGAGAATGGAATCAACTTTATAAGAATACAAGTCATTTTCCAATTGATAAATGGTCAAAGGATATGAACAGGCAACTTTCAAATGAAGAAACAAAAGCTATCTATAGTCATATGAAAAATGTTCTAACTCACTTTTGATAAGAGAAATGCAAATTAAAACAGTCCCGAGGAACCACTTCACACCTATCAGACTGTCTAATATGACAAAAAAGGAAAGTAATAAATAAAGTGAAGATGTGGGAAAACTGGAATACTAATACACTGTTGGTGGAATTGTGAACTAATCAAACCATTCCGGAGAGTAATTTGGAACTGTGCTTAAAGGACTATAAAACTGTGCTTATATTTGATCCAGCAATACCACTACTAGGTCAGTATCCTAAAAAATTCATAAAAATGGGAGAAGGACCCAAAAATATTTATAGCACCTCTTTTTCTGTGGCAAAAAAATTGGAAATAGAGCAGATGCCTATCAATTGGGGAATAGCTGAACAAGTTGTTGTGTATGAATGTAGTGTAACTGTTCTACAAGAAATGATGAGCAAGCAGATTTCAGAAAAACCTGGAAAGATTTGCATGAACAGATACTGAGTAAAGGCAGCACAACCAGGGGGACATTATTGTACATAGTAACAGCAACATTGTGTGATAACCAACTCTTCTCAGCAATACAACAATCTAAGACAATTTCAGAAGATTCATGATACAAAATGCTGTCCACAACCAGAGAAAGAACTATGGAGTCTCAATGCAGATTGAAGCAGACTGCTTTCTGTTTTTTCTTTCTCATGATTTTTCCCTTTTATTCTGGTTCTTATTTCATATCGATTGTCACCTAAGGATCAGGCAAACCCAAGCCCAGGAGCCTGGGTTCCCTCTGATCTTGTAAGTGACCCATGGGCAGTGGCAGAGTAGAAGCTAATACAGTTCCCCTCTCAAGGCACTTGATGACATTTGTTGCCTTCCAGTCCCCTCCCCTAATGTTCCAGAATCCAGAAAACTTCTCTCCCTTCTGACCATAGGGAGCAGTAAGGAGAGAGAATGTCTTGTCTCCAAGGGAATCACAGGAAGCAAAGGGATTTGCCCAAAACTTGGCCTGCAGTAGCAGCTGGTCTAGAAGTCAGACCTGTATCTTCTGGGCCCCCAGCTGCACAAACAAGTACTCTTAATCCTTGGCCACCATTGTCCTCTGATTTTCTTCTGTTCTATCCCTAGAATGCCAGAAAGAAGCAAACTCAGTGACTGACCCTACTCAACTCATTCAGGCGAAGCAGGGGGAAGACATCACACTCACTTATGAACTCTCCTCTAAGATGGATGCTCAGGACATAGCTGTGAATTGGTTCAGAAATGACATACTTGTGCTCAAGTACCCCAATGAGGAGAAGTTGGAGAAATCCCATAGTGTTAAGTTCCAGAAGAGGATGGAGCTGCTGCAGCATGACATGGCTGAGGGCAAGGTGACCTTGAGGATCCAGGAGGTCCAGGTCAATGACTCTGGTCGATATACTTGCTGTGTCCAGTCACCTGACAATCATGATGAAGGCCACATTGAACTGTTGGTGGCAGGTAGGTCCTGCAGGGTGTATGGGTTTCTTCTCAATCACAGAATGTTAGAGCTGGATGGGATTTTAAAGAGCATTGAGTCAAAACACCCCATTTAACAAATGAGCAAAATGGGACCCAGAGAGGGGAGGGACTGTGCACAAGATCGTGCAATTTGGAAATATCTTGGGTGGGAGTCAGACTCGGCTTTTCTCACTCTCTATCTGGCCATTTTCTTCTGTCAGACACATCCCTTGGATCCTGCTTGTGCGAAATCACAGGCTTTGAGAAAGGGACAAACTCACTTGGGAAGGAGATCTTAACAACTGAGTCACTCCAAGCTGTTCCTCAAACCCTGTTGCTGTCTTGGTTCCGCTCATTTTCCTCTTCATCATTTCAACCATGTCTGTCCTTGGCCCCTCCTGAGGCAGCTCCTCCCACCTGGGCCAGCTTACCTGAGGAGGAAGGCTAAATAGACCTCCCTCCCACTTCTAGCTCTTGTTCCCAATTCACGAAAGAAATCAGGCCCCTGGCCCAGGACACTGGTTCATCTGGTTAAAGTCAGAGATGTGGTCTCTAAGCAGCTGAAGGGCTGTCTCTCTGTGCTCCATGAGCAGATCCTGCAGTGTCATCTGGTTCACAAATGTCTTTACAGTAATTAAGCTCATATCCCCACCTAAACTGAGCTCCTCAGGGACAGGGCCCACATTGTCTGACTTCCCTCCCTTGCTTCTTTCCTACCCTAAGGCCCTAGGACAGGTGTGGGCAGGCCCATAGAAGACTGTAGGAACATCTTACCTTGATAGAAAAGTCCTCCTCTGAAGCATTTCAAGAAGTGTCCTCAGGCAGAGAGGGTACAGTTCTATTCTGGGAATCAGATGTAATCCTGCCTTTTGGCATCATCCAGCCTCAAGAAAATGTCCCTCTCTCCATGATTATAGTTCAGAAGATAATTAACCCCCTGAAAATCTGCCCTTCTATAGAACAGAGCAGTTCCAATTTGACATTGTAGGTGGAAGGGACCTAATTTGCCATTTCATTCTAAGCTCATTTCACTTTTGGGTAACTGAGGCCCAAAACACCAAAGGGTCTTATTTATCCTAAGTGACTGAGAAGGACCAGAGATGGGATCTGACCTGAGTTTTCCTGACTCCAAATCCAGCTTCCACTTTTATGTCATAGGAGGGTCTCCATTTTCTCCTTCCACCAATGTGTCATGCCCAGACTGTCAGATTCATCTCCCTAAAACACGGCTGTAGTCATGTCATTTCAGATGCTCAAGAAGCTTCTATGGTTCCTTGGTGTCTTAGAGTCCACCACAATATGACCCCACCATAACTGTCCAACATCATGGCCCCTCCCTCTACTCTATTCTCCATGGTACTGATGAGGACAGTGAAGCCCTGGGCTCCTGGAAGGTTGGGAAAAGGGAAGGTTACTAAAAGACACTGAGAAAGACTCCTTGATCTTTGAAGAATGTCATCTCTGGAACAGACCTCAGAGGTCATCCAGGCCCCTCCTCTGTTTACACAGGAAGAGACTGAAGCCCAGTGACCTCTCCAAGTTCAATTAGTCACCAAGTGACATAGTCAAAATTTGAAACCAGATTTTCTGATTTTCCAAGGCTGGGGATGCTTCTTCCTGTATCATACTGCTGCTCCCAGTCCCCTCCTGTGGTGAAACCAAGGCACAGAGGGGACAATGGACCAGGGTGACAGTTTAGTGAAAGGCTACCCCCAGGCTGCTGAAGTCCAGGCTGCTCAGCTAAGAGTCAAAGAGTTTCTCAATGGGGATGTAAGAACCAAACCCAAAATGAACTTCAGAAGAGAGGGGCATCCTCTGGAATCAGGAGACCTGGGGCCCAGTCCTGGGTCTGTCATTACCTCCCTGTAACACCTTGAACACACCTCTTCCTCTCTCTGACCTCTGGCCCTCTGTCTAGTGATGGGGCTGGACTGGATGCCTTCTAAGGTCCCACCATCCATGAAAGTCTCTGAATCTGTAAGGACACAGCTTTGAGATGGTGGGAAGAGGCCTGAAGTGGGAGTCAGATGACTCAGACTTCAGTCCTGGGACTTACAAGCTGAAGGATGGAAGCCCTTTTTCTCCCATTTTCCTCTCTGTAAACTGAGGCAGCTGGGCTAGATTCTCTCTAAGGTCTCTTCCAATTGTCACATTCTTTTGTCTGAAGTCCTAGGAAAGCTTGGTTTTGAGAGGATGTTTAGAAGCTGGAGGGCAGAGGAGGAAGAGTGCATCACCTGTGCACAAAGCCACTACCCTTGCCCAGGAGTTCCTAAATCTTGATGCCTTTTATGCTCCCACCCCTAACCTGGGACACAGGGATCAGGGTCCAGGGTTTCCCTTATGTGATTCCCAATGTTTTGGGATCTCTTTTCAGAGAATCGCCAGATATCTCAGAGGACAGTTGCTATGATTCTTGTTATATTCTTGATGGTCTTCATTGGTTCCCTCTTCATGATTTATTTCTTCTACCAAAGAAGACTCCAGAGAATCAATCAGAGGTAACAGAAGGCCCTGCCCTTACAACTAAGTCCTTCCATTACTCATCAGACCCTCTAATTATTGCTTTGAGAGGGATCTGAGGTTCCCCTGCTTTGCTGGACTTGGGCACCTCCCTTGGGTCTGAACCTTTGATCTGTCCCAGGGCTGAAGGATCTGGGCTTTGCTGCGGTGACAGAGAAACTCCTCAGTAGTTCCTGTGGTAGTGAGGTTGTGTCTAAGATAATTATCCATTGGGGTAAGACAGTCTCTTGGGGAGAAACCTCTTAGTCATGTTTTTACCTCAGTGTAGTCCTCCACACACCCTCTTCTCAGACCTGGTTTCTGAGTTACTTTCTAGGTCTAAGTGGGATGGGGATTGCAGGGCTGCCCTTTGCCAGGTAGCCTGTTCGCAGAGCTATTCCCTTTAATCCCTGAATGTGCATTAGATCTCAGGTACCAGCCACAGTCCTCCCGGGATGTCTCAGTCTCCTATTCCTTACTCTCAGCCACCATGGCCTCATACCCTGTTCCTTCCCCAGGCTGACTTACCCAGAGGCTGACTCAAAGAATTAGTCATTTTGAGGTGAATAAATTATTTTAATCAATGATTTCTAGGAGTGGATGGGACTTTCCCTCATTTGAGTCTCACTGGTGAGAGAAATGATCATGTCTCTCTTATATTAATAACTATTTACTGGGATTAAGATTTTTTTTCTATTTCTTCATTCAGAAACACACTCCTGTAGGTTATTCAGCCAGTCTTTGAATGACATTACTGACCTTGCCCAAAAATTTACCCAACCAAGACAATCTTATCTAGGTGGAATTGTTCCCCTACCCAACTAGAAAAATCTTACCAAGAGAATGTAATTCAGGTGAATTCCAGCCCATTATGTTCTACTCAGACAGGCTAGGATGGTGTTGGGTGGTGATGGAGGTGCTAGGGGTAAGATCTTTTTGTATAGATTACTCAGGAGTATTCAGCTCTACATGAATCTCCCTTTTTCCATGAGTTACAGAATCAAAGTCAAGTCCCCTATCACCTCATTAGAATAGGCCCACCTCTCATTATAATATTCATTCTCTCACTAATTGTTAACCAATCAGAGGTGATTTGGAAATAATCACTTTTCTACATCAAGAGGCCTCCAAGAATTGATTTTGGTTTACCACAGGAAGCCAAGTCACCTCCTTTTATTGATTATTCTCTAGCCATCATTAATAAAATGATCAGTTACCCAGAACCTGAGTCTTTCAAGCTTCTCATGCCTCAACCTTGTCTGCTCATTGAAGAAGCCTGGTCTCAGGTGCCAGCTCCTCTCCCCAGTCTCCTGGCAGCCTTGTTCCTGTCACTGCCTTCTTGCTTCCAGCTTCTCTGTCCTGAATGAGGCAGCCTCCTGCCCATGCTCCTGCCCTTGTAAACTGAGACCTGAGACTGAGAGGGCATAGCTGGGGCTTCCCCAAGGAGTTGTATCCTGAAGGCATCTGGAACCTACTAGGAAGCCAGGTCCCCTTGATTTGTCACCTGTTGATGTCATCCCTTCAGTTGTCAGGCTTTCTGCCTCACTCTCTGCCAGGAAAATTTTTTATTTCTCCAGTAGTATTGGTCTTTTCAATTTATATTTGTTTTAGAAAACAATTTATTTCTATTTTAAATATTTCCTTAATATTTTATTAGTTTATATCACATATTTTTATATTCTCCTTAATTTGGTTATTATGGAATCCTTTCCATTTTATTTTCTTACATCCTGTTTGGGTGACTCTGGCCCAGTCACCTACCTCTCCTTACTCTCTGAGACTAGAGGTATCAGAGGAGGCACAGACCAGCATTGCTTTTGGAAATTCCTACTCCAGAATTCCCTAGACCAAAGAAATTCCAACCAATTCCGTTATCCCTTAAAAAATCAGTTATATTTATTTTTAAATGTTGCATTATTTTTAAGAAATCTTAAATCCATATTGTTTTAAATGGTTTTATTCCTTGGTTTTGTTTTGTTTTCATTTAAAAAGGTATTACATTTATTTCATCAAGATACTGCTAACACTTACAAAACAATTGGTTTTGTTTCATTGACAGCAGGAATGGCCAACAATGGCAATGGCCAAGAGGAGGAGTTCAGAGAAGCAGCAGGGACCATCAGGGACAACCCCTGCCTCTCCTGAGGACCTCCAGCTTTCAAGGGCTGCCAGCTGGAAACTCTATCTCTCCTTCAATGATACAGGAAGGGGAAATGGTACAGCATGATTACAGATCAGCACCTATAAAGACTCCTTCTTTTGTGCCCCCTTTACCTCCCTGGTATTTACAGCAATAATGAAAGTGTAGTCCTTCTCTCTACCACTACCCTGCCCCCAACTCATCATCAAAAACTGTAGGTTGCAACCTAAGGAAACCATAGAGAGGCTGAAATCTCTGGCCACTTCTGCCTTTCCATTTCTTCCTTGTGCTTATTACTGACTAACCCTCTGCAGAAGTGAGCATTTTATTCCCCTGGTGGCATCATGGAGGATAGAGACTTCACAATTTGGGATTTGGTTAAGAGTTGCCAAGAGTGAGATTTCTGCAGAAATTTCTGTTCCCAAGAGAGAATGGCCAACTCAGAACTGGAGAACTACGGACGGCCATGCCAGGCTGGCCAGGACATGTGGAGCCACAAAGCCACCCAGTGCAGATCCAAGGTTCATCTGAAATACCTGTTCAGAGGTTCCACACTGGGTCTTTGCCTTTCAAAATTAGTCAATTAATATACATTAAGTACCTATAACATACCTGTGTAAGTAAGGAGGATTCCATGGCTGTGGTTATCTCTAGGTGTTAGATAAAAGGTCTTTTTTTAGATGATATTTTTAATTAATTTATTTTTAGATTTCAACATTCACTTCTTTTCTTTAATTTTTAAAATTTATTTTTTCAAGTTTTCATCATTCATTTCCACAAAACTTTGAGTTCCAAATTTTCTCCCTATCTCTCCCCTACCCCTACCCCAAAACACCAAGCATTCTAATTACCCCTACCACCAATCTGCCCTCCCTTCTAACATCCATCCCTTCCCTTATCCCCATCTATTCTCTTGTCCTGTAGGGCAAGATATCATTACCCGTATTTCTTATTTCTCAGTGGTATGCAAGAACAATACTCAACAGGTGTTCCTAAAACTTTGAGTTCCAACTTCTCTTCCTTCCTCTCTCCCCACCCATCCCCATTGGGAAGGCAAACAATTCAATATAGGGTATATATGTGTAGTTTTGCAAATGACCTCCATAATAGTCATGTTGTGTAAGATTAACTATATTTTCCTCCATCCTATCCTGCCCCCCATTGCTTCTATTCTCTCTTTTGACCTTGTCCCTCCCGAAGAGTTTTGACTCCCAGTTGCTCCCTCCTCCCATTGACCTCCCTTCCATCATCCCCCCAACCCTGCTTATCCCATTTTCCCCCACTTTCCTGTATTGTAAGATAGTTTTTCATACCAAAGAGAGTGTGCATTTGATTCCTTCCTTGAGTCAAATGTGATGAGACTAAGCTTCATGTTTTCCCTCTCACCTCTCCCCTTTTCCCTCCATTGACAAGTTGTTTTTTTGCCTCTTTTATGAGAGATAATTTGTCCCATTCCATTTCTCCTTTTCTCTTCCCAATATATTCCCCCCTTACCACTTAATTTTATTTTTTTAGATATGATCCCTTCCTGTTCAACTCACCCTGTGATCTCTGTCTCTGTCTCTATCTCTGTCTCTTTCTCTCTGTCTCTCTCTCTGTCTCTCTCTCTCTCTGTCTATCTATCTATCTTTCTGTATATGTGTGTGTGTGTGTATGTGTGTGTGTGTATAATCCTATCAACTCCCCAGATACTGAAAAAAGTTTCAAGACTTACAAATATTGTCTTTCCATGTAGGAATATAAACAGTTCAACTTTAGTAAGGGCCTTATGATTCTCTTTCCTGTTTACCTTTCCATGCTTCTCTTGATTCTTGTGTATGAAAGTCAAATTTTCTATTCAGCTCTGGTCTTTTCATCAAGAATGCTTGAAAGTCCTCTATTTCATTGAAATACCATTTTTTCCCTTAAAGTATTATACTCAGTTTTGCTGGGTAGGTGATTCTTGGTTTTAGTCCTAGTTCCTTTGACTTCTGGAATGTCATATTCCATGCCCATTGATCCCTTAATGTAGAAGCTGCTAGATCTTGTGTTATACTGATTTTATTCCTCATTACTCAAATTGTTTCTTTCTAGCTGCTTGCAATATTTTCTCCTTACCTCCTTTTCTCCTGGTAACTCTTTAATTTGGCCACAATGTTCCTAGGAGTGTCTCTTTTTGGATCTCTTTCAGGAGGTGATCCATGGATACTTTCAATATTTATTTTGCCCTCTAGTTCTAGAATATCATGGCAGTTTTCCTTGATAATTTCATGAAAGATGATGTCTAGGCCCTTTTTTGGTCATGGCTTTCAGACGAATTTTTAAATTGTCTCTCCAGATCTATTTTCCAGGTCAGTTGTTTTTCCAGCGAGATATTTCACATTATCTTCCATTTTTTCATTCTCTGGGTTTTGTTTTGTGATTTCTTCATTTCTCATAAACCTAGGACCCTGCCCTCAAGAGACTTTTTCTGTAGTAAGGAGATAACACACAAATAACTATAGTAATCAATGATATAGGGACTTCTGTTGCCAAGATGCCAGAGAAAAGTAGGAACTCCCCTGAGCCCTCCCAGAACAAGGCAGAAATTCCCCTGAGCCCTCCCAAAGTAAAGCAGGAACTCTCCTAAGCCTTCCAAGAGTAAGGAAGGAACTCCCCTGAGGCATCCCAGAGTAAGGCATGAGGAAGACCGAAGTTCAAGTTCTGCCTCAGACACTTCCAAAGCTGTGGGAGCCTGGGCAAGTCACTTAACCTTGTTTGCCTCAGTTTTCTCAGCTGTCAAATGAACTGGAGAAGAAAATGGCACACCTCTCCAGTATTCTCTGCCAAGAAAACCCCAAATGTGGACTATCTGATAAGATAGTCCAGGTCTTTTATCCCAGTTCAAGCCAGAGAACACGTCCCCCCAGCTTGTCAATGAGAAGCACCAGGTCTGAATGATCTGCCTGTGGGGAGAGGCCATGTGGTTTAGAAAGCTCAGAGGGACCTGCACTTCCATCAAAGAGGAACACTCAGCTTTCTTTGTCTTTGCTCTTTTTCTTCTTGAGAGAAAATGGGTTCAGAAAGACTGAGGCTAAACAGGTAATAATGGTTGATAATGATTGTAAAATGTTCCTGGGTTTACTGAATCTAGTGAACTTTGTATTTAGGGATGATTGTGATTATCTTCTGGCTCTGTGGGATTGCGTATGACCCTACACCATTGACAGCTGTGAGATTCCTTCCTGTAGGGCCCTGGGAAAGCAGATGGAAAAAACTCCCTCATGGCTGCCCAGAGACTCTAGAGGATTTTTTTTTTAACTGGGAACAAAACTGGATTAAAAAATGCTTCCCTCCCTATTGGATAAAGACACAAATATTTAAAATGGAAAGAGAAGGAGAAGGGGGCTTTGCATTGTGCCTCAGATGACCTAACATAGAGGGACCCATGTGGGACATTCCAGGGGCCGGAGTCAGGGAGAAGCCATTCTGTGTTTCCTTACACTGGGGTGGGACCAGTCACTTTCTATTGAGTGCAGAGCTGAAATAGGCTGTGCCTTGTAAAGTGCCAGCCTGGGATTCATTCTTTGGCTCTGTCTGTCTGTCTCTGTCTTTCTGTCTGTCTCTGTCTCTTTCCTTCTCTTTCTCTCTCTTTCCATCTGTGCCCATAGGAGATGAAAGTCCTATCCATCCATACAGCATGAGTTCCATGAACTGAGCTGGGTAAAGAAGAAGGGTCAAACAATCAAATAATTATTTTCTAGAGCTGGAAAAAATAAGATCAAAATTCTTCTGGAAGAACAGAAGGTCCAAAATAGCAAGGGAACTAATGAAAAGAAATGCTAGGGAAGGTGGCCTAGCTCTACCAGATTTCAAATTGTGTTTTAAAGCAGCAATTATCAAAACTACTTGGTACTGGTTAGGAAACAGAAGCGTAGACAAGTTGAATATGCTAAGTACTTAAGATACAGTAGACAATGAATATAGCAATCTACTCCATGTTACAGGCCCTTATAGTCTCTCATTGTGAATATTTCAGTAGCTTTCTCATGGGTGTCCCTTGCTGAAGTTTCTCCCCCTTCCATCCATCCTCTCTTCAGCTGCCAAAATGATTTTCCTAAAGTGTAAGTCTGACCACTTTACTCATTCAACTCTAGGAGTTCCACATGACCTCAAGGGTCAAATAAAAATCCCTATTAGGCCTTTAAAGATCTTCCCCACCATGCCTCTTCCTGCCTTTCCAATCTTCCTACACTTGGCTCTCCCAATGAAGTGTATGGTCCAACTCTCCTGGCCTTGTAGCTATTGCTCACACCTGATGCTCCATCTTCTGAGTTGAGGCTCTGAGGGAGTTAAAGGGAAGATGCTTCTGCCATCCCCAAGCTAAATCTTTGCTGCATCTGAAAGAGTTTTGGGGGGATTGTAATATTAAGGAAATTTGAAGATTTTCCTGCCCATTAATAGGCACATAGAGCCATGGCCCAGAACTAATCAGGTTCTGATCTATGAGGAGTTTCCAATTAAGTGCTGGGGCACGAGGATTTTCAAACTCCTCAAAACTCAGCCAATCAGACACTGAGTCTTTGTTATATCTATCTATCTATATGTATATATATGTATGTATATAGAGATAGAGATACGGAGATTAGTGTTTTGCTTTGGGGGTTCTTATAAGAAGGATCTTTTGATTTCCATGTTGAGACTCTGCATGGCCTTATGTTAAGACCTGCCCCACCACCCTCCACTCTCGACCAGTCAGATGTAAAGGCTCTCTAAATCCAGTGGTGTATAAACAGCATATAGCAATATTTATTTGATTCAAGCAGTCAGAGCCCTGTCTGTTGGTCTTTATGCTAATTTCTCTCCTTGTATTTTCTCTGAGATCAGGGTGCTGAGTTTCCCCAGAACTAATGAATGGAATTAAAGAAGATTGTTGACCCCTTAAAAGTTGCTTTCCTTTAAGAAAAGCAGACCCAAGAACCTGTGCTAGCAGATCATCCTGGGTATGCTAGGGTGCTTGCAGATACAGGGGTGGTAGAGTCAAGATGGTGGAGAAAAGGCAGCCTCTTGCCTAGGCTCTCCCCAAAACCTTCTAAGTACCTTTGAATAATGCCATAAAACAATTCCTGCAGCAGCAGAACCGACAAAACAAAGGGTGAAATCGTTTTCCATCCAAAGACAACTTAGAAGGTCAGCAGGAAAGGTCTGTCCCACCTGGGTGAGAATAGAACCCAGTCCAGCACAGGCTCCACTTGCACAGCTTCAGCCCCAGCAAACCAGGAGCAGGCCTTGGGAGCCACTGAATCAGCAGCAGCAACTGCTTCTGGACCTTTCAGCTCACAGACAGCTGATAAGAACAACTGGTGGGAAGGAGATTACAAGAGTCCTTTTGTGAGTACTGAGGCAGGCCTCTGATGCTTTGCCCATCCTCAGATCTGGGTTGCAGTGCTGGGTGGCAATCCCAGGGTGAGGAGGAACACTAGCACACCAGAGCTTGCAACCAGTGAAAGGAGGACCTTCATCATAGTTCCTGGGAAGAAAAGAGGGCTTGTGGTCTCTCATAGACATGAGCACAAACCAGGAGGCTTGCAAACTTGAGGTTGCATAGAAATAGACTTGTGAAGGATTTTCCTTCTATTGAACTAAAATTAGTCCTTATGTAGCTTCTTCACTATGGTTAATTTGTTTTCAAGTATAAATAATGTATTTTATAGTCCTGTGCTTCACAGGTACCAACAAAAATGAATATTTGCATATACTTAAAAAATAGGAAAAAGTCAATTGTAAGAAACTATTAATACATGTTATTTACAGGTTTTGTAAGTGTAAAGAGTGATTGTCCTGGACCTCACTATATCAAGGCTAATCATGTCATATTTCTTTGAACTTCCTAGAATTCACTTCCTTTTTTATTTTCTTTAGCATTTAATTTGTAATTTCTTTTATTTAATCTTCAGAGATTATTAACTTCCTGAATTCTTTATTTCTGATACTTTAACCTGAGCATTTATCCATTTGATTTGTCTTCAGTTTTGTTGTCATATAGGAGAGAAAAATAATTTCTAATAACTCCCTTTATTTCACTTGTTATAAATTGTTATTTTCTTTTAAACAAATCTTCATGTGTTATAAATTTTCTTTTTTGTTTTTGATGCTAATAAACTAGTTTAGCTCTCTGTTTAAAAAAAAATAAACAGAAGAAAACCACTTTCTAGTTTGTAAATTTTCACCTAAGGTCCGATTTGGCAATCTCACAAAAATTTCTTTCATATCTGGCATTTTCATTGAAGAAAATCTATTATTTCTGTGACTTTTTTTTGTTTTACCCATCTATTCTTTTGGACTAAATTACTTCATTTCCATTTAAGTTTGAATTCTTTCTTCACAGGACTAATTTATTGTTGTTATTCTATTGTGATCAGTAAAATGTGTACTTACAATTTTTATTCTTCTATATTGAACTGTGGAATCTTATGCCCTAGTACATAGTGAATTTCTGTAAAGATGTCATTCAATAGCTGTCTCCATTACATTCCTACTCTGGAATTAAAGAGATCTAATATATTTTACATTCTATCAATCTATTCAGGCTATTAATTTCTATACTTTTGTTAATTAATAATTAAATAAATTATAAAATGAAACCTAAACCAGCAATATCTTCCCATCCCCTCCCCCCAGCTACAGGAATTAGTTTGGGACTTAAAGGGTGGAGAGGAGAGGTAGTGCAGCAACTAGACTTGTTACATTTCTAACTAACAATATGAATTTATCTGATAAGTATAAATAACACAATCAGCACATGGAAGATTCATAACTCTTATGGGGGCAAGATAGAACGGAGGGAAATATAGTTAGTATTACACAACATGACTATTATGGAAGTCATTTGCAAAACTACACAGATATAGCCTATATTAAATTGCTTGCCTTCTCAGTGGGGATGGGAAGGAGGGAGGGAGGAAGAGAAGTTGGAACTCAGAGTTTTAGGAAGAGGTGTTGAGAATTGTTTTTGCATTCAACTAGGAAGTAAGAAATACAAGTAATGGGGTATAGAAATTTATCTTGCTCTACAGGACAAAAGAGATAAAAGAGATGGGGATAAGGGAAGGGAGGGGTGTTAGAAGGGAGGGTGGATTGGTGGAAGGGGTAAACAGGATGCTAGGCACTTAGGGTTGGGGGGAGGGGAGGAATGGGGAGAATATTTGGAACTCAAAGTTTTGTGAAAAGGAATATTGAAAACTTAAAATAAATAAATAAACAAAACAAAAACGAAAATAAAGTAAAATACTGCTGCAAGTGATTAATAAGAGAAATACCCATCAAAGCAATTCCAAGGTTTCACTCACACCCGGTCAACCGGGTAAAGTCAACTGGTAAAGATGCCAAAAATGAGAAAGGTCTTCGAAAGACAAGCACATGAATGGACTGTCGGTCAAGGTATGGTTTGGCCTCAGATTTCTAGAAAGTGACTAAAATATCTAAACTCTTTGACCCAGAAATCCCCCTGCTAGTCAGCCTAGGTAGGCAAATCATAACAACAAGGACAACAACAAAAGATTCCATATGTACCAAAATATTTATAACAACATTTTTGGGAGTGACAAGAATAGGAAACAAAAGAGTTAGATACCCACTGATGAGGATTGGGGTTGCAGGGAACCCTGAAATATCAGGGTACAGGGTGACTTCTGTCTGGAAAGAATTCGTGCACTCAAACCTTCTTCCAGTCAGTGGCAAGGTTTATTGCAACGTCAATTAGAACTGGCAAGATTCTGAGGGAATCTATACCTTAATGCGGGTAAGACTGATACTTATGTACAAAAAGGACAGTGAGAAGAATCTAATGGGATTGAGAAATGACAAGTACTCTGAAGTGGCCCAGGTGCAGTAATGACAGGAAAGTCAAGTAAGCTGCACCCATGCTGGGGTCTGCCAGTTGTCTTCCATGATCTGGCCTGCTGAAATGGATGGGAAAAGTCAGAGACAGGGCTGCTTTCAAAGACATGGTCTGTTCCTTTCAGGGGTCCAGGGACCATCACTTCCACACCCACTGGCTGGGGCATGTGGCAATAAATGGAAGCCATGGAATATTCATGTATGCCAAGATAAGATGACTTTCAGAGAAGTGTGGGAAGACTTACACCAACAGATGCAAAGTGAAGTAAGCAGAAGCAGAAAAATAACAGCCTCAAAGACTGCAACAGTGTAAATCAAAAGAAAAACAAAACAATCCTGTAGGAAGGAATGTCCTGGCTCAGGTACTTGGGAGCTCTGTGACCTTGGAGAGAGGCTTTCTCCTCTCTGTGGCTCACTGTCCTGCAAGAGAAAAGGGTTTGCATGTGAAAATGCCCTTCCACTGAACCAGAAATGATGTGGTTGTTGTTCAGTCATACCTGACTCTTGGTGATCCCATTTGGACTTTTCTGGGCAAAGATGCTGGACTGGTTTGCCGTTTCCTTTTCCAACTCATTTTATATACAAGGAAACTGTGGTAAGCAGGATAAAGTGACTTGCCAGGGTCACACAGCTAAGAAATATTTGACACCAAATTCAGACTTACAAACGGGAGTCTTCCTGACCCCAGTACTGGCACTCCATTCACTCTGCAGTCTAGTTGTCCAGATTGGCACATAGAGGTTAATGAAGGGTTGCTTCCTTCCTTCTTTGTTTTCCTTCCACGGAGGCAGTGATATGGCACAGTGGACCGAGTGCTGGGCCTGGGGTCAGGAAGGAAGGAATTCAGAACTGACCTTAGACACTTACCAGCCATGTGACTCTGGGCAGATAATTTAACTTCTCTTTGCCTCAGTTTCCTCAACTGAAGAATAATAATACTATTATTACAGAATAATAATTACATTTAGCTACCCAGGGTGGCTTTGAAGATTAAATGAGGAAGGCCTATGATCACACTACCTGTTATATAATAGGGGCTTAATAAGTACTTGTTTCCTTCCTTCTCTCCCTTTTTTTCTTCCCTCCTTTTCTTCCCTCCTTTTCTTCTTTCCCTGACACCCACCACATAACCTTACCTGAGTTCAAATCTACCTTAAACACTTGCTGTATGGTCCTGACCAATTCACTTAACCCTGTTTGCCTCAGTTTCCTATATGAAAATGACTAGGAACAGGAAATGACCACCAGCTCCAACAGGTTTGCTAAGCAAACCCCAAGTGGGGTCAGAAAAAGTCAGACCAGATGAAACAACCGAACTAGCACAGTGTCTGGTACAGAGTAGGTGACTTGGGTTCTGGACAAGTTGTGTTTAATGTCTATGGGGCATCCAGGTTGTTAGAAACAACTGTCTCACCAAGAATTTCACTTGGCCATGAGTGAATTGAGAAAAAAAGATTTTTATTTCACATCAGTTATGACAGGTGACTTGGACTCTAACCCCTTCTGAAAAGGGCCAGGCACAAGCACACTTTAAGATAGTTACGCAAACCCTTTCATAATTCATCCAGATTCAAATTTCCCGCCTTGAATCCCATTGGCCAACAGTCCTGGAGTCACTAAATCCTGTACCCAATTACATCTTCTTATTTCCACATTTCAGTTCCCCCCTCCCTTCTCTTCTTCTTGTTTCTCTATACTTTAAAAAAGGAAAAGCCCAAAACACTTCTAGTCTCCTCCCATTTTCTCTGTATCAGATAGCATGAGAAAAGGTTTTTCCTCAGTTGCTTGGAGATTTGACAAAAGTGTGAGTCTGAAGATTGGAACACAGGATGTCACTGATAAAAGTCCTATCATCTAAGACCCCATTTGGGTTAATGGCCTTCATCTTCATCCTTTCTGAGTGAGACTTGGCCTGGTGGTTCTTTTGATATACAGGACAAGGCCTTCTCAGAACAAAGCTTGTGGCTTAGTATTTCTGTGACAGAAATCACCCCGGCCCCCGTAGACTGAAGGCCAGGTCTGTTACCTTTCAGCCCCTCGGGGTCTTCTGGTACCTTTAACGTGGTTTTGGGTATCCAGCCTCTCTGTCACTGATGTAAGCCCCTCAGTTCATGTTCCCCAATTTTAGAGTCTCTTTTGTCCCCTTATTCCATGTAACTACTAAATAGATGTGCTTTTATCCAGTAATATTCATTTGTACTGTGCCATGAGAATAAATGTACAGGCAACAGAGCGTACAAACCTTACCTGACACCTGAGGACGCCATCCGCCCCATGCAAACGGCCTCAGTCTCTGGAGAGCTGGGGGGTGAAGGAGGTTCAGGTTCATAGCTGAGCCCAGTTCCTACAGAGTAGAATCCCACCAAGTTCCGTGATGTCCAAAGCCCCCCTTGCACTCATGTCCCAGGTACCCTGGCTTCTCAAGGCTTCCCTTCTGGGCTGGCAACAACCTCTGGCTTGATTCTTCCCTCCAAGGTATCCACAGCTTGGACCTCAGTGGGGTGGAGAATCCCCAACCTGTACCTCAAGGTGGGAAGGACCAACGAATAGCTCCTACCCACACATTAAGCCTGTTTCTGGAGGGACTCAAGGCATAGATTGGTGAGGGAAAGAACCTTCTTCCTTACCCAGCTCAGTTCATGGTACCTGTGCTGTGGATGAAAAGGACTTTCACCAACCATGGACACAGGAAGAAGAAAAGAGACAGAGAAAGAGAGAGACAGAGACAGAGACAAGGAATGAATCCTAGTCTGGTACTTTACAAGGAACAGCCTGTTTCAGCTTTGCAGTCAATAGAAAGTGAGTGGTCCCACCCCAGTGTAAGGAAATAGAATGGTTTTTTCCTGCCTCGGGCCCCTCAGTTTTCCACAAGGGTCCCTCCATGTTAAGTCAGCTGAGGCACAAAGCAAAGCCACCTTGTCCTTCTCTCCCCATTTTAAATATTTGTGTCTTTATCCAATTAGGGAGGGATGCATTTTAAACCCAATTCTTGTCCCCAGTCCAGAACAATCCTCTAGGGTCTCTGGGTAGCCATGAGGGAGTTCTTTTCATCTGCTTCCCCAGGATCCTAGAGAAAGGAATCTCACAGCAGCCAATGGTGCAGGGTCATCCACAATCCCACAAAGTCAGAAGATAATCACAATCATCCCTAAATACAAAGTTCAGTAGATTCAGTAAACCCAGAAACATTTTACAGTGCTTACCAACCATTATTGCCTATTTACCCACAGCCTTTCATGGCCTTTCTCAACCCATTTTCTCTCAAGCAAAACAAAGAGCAAAGAAAAAGAAAGCTGGATGCTCCTCTTTGATGGAAGCCCAGGTCCCTTTGAGCTTTCTAAACCACATCATTCAGGCCTGTGGTTTCCCACTGACAGGTTGAGAGATCTGATCTCTGGCCTGGACTCAGGCAACTGGATAAAAGGCCTGTGCTGACACCATAGTCCCATGTACATGGAGAGGCTGAGGACTTCTCTCAAGTCTTCTACCCACATTCTATGCATATCCAGCCAACTACAAATATTCTCTAAATGTCTCCTCTGTGCCCAGCCCAGTGATGTTGGGAAAACAAAAGAAGGTCCCATGATTTGTGCTCCTAAGGGGTTTACAATCTATGGGAAAATAATGAGAGAGGCACACAGGGATATACAAAAGAGGCAGTTAGGTGGTAGAGTGGCTAGAACAATGGCCCGTGAGTCAGGAGGACCTGAGTCTAAATCTGGCCTCAGACACTTAGTACCTGAGTGACACTGGGCAAATCTTTTAACATTAGCTGCATTAAAATAAAAATATTTTCATATATACACATATACATGTATATGCATATATATATATGTCTCAAAATATTAGACATGATAGAATGAACTTCTGAGTAATAATTCAGACCCTAATTAATACAAGTAAAAGACCTAGAGATAGGAAAATCTGAACTCTCATCCAGACTCATACTTACCAGGTGTGTGACCTGAGGCAAGTCACTTCACCTCAGTCTGCCTAAGTACCATCATGTGTAAAATGAGGACATTAAGGGCTTTTACTCCCCAGTGCTGTCCTACGGACCAAATGAAACAATATCTGTAAAGTGCATTGCACACATAAATCACCATCTTGTTGATGTGGTTCTGTTGCTTCAGACCTGTTCAACTCTCTGTGACCACATTGGGGGCTTTCTTGGCAGAGATCCTGGAGTGGTTGGCCATTTCCTTCTCCAGCTCATTTGACAGAAGAGGAAACTGAGGCAAACAAGTTTAAGTGACTTCCCCAGGCTCACACAGCTAGGATGTGTCTAAGGCAGAATTTGAACTCAGGTCTTCCTATCTCCAGGCCCAGTGCTCTATCCACTGAGCCACCCAGCTACCCTCAAAGGCACTCTACAAATGTGGGCTCTGCTTATTTTTATGGCTATTGTTATTTATTAACCATTTACTGTTTTCATGGCCCTGTGCTTGGTGCTGAAGGATGGCTACTGCCCTCAAGGAGACTTGTCTATAGTAAGGAGATGACTGACCCATGATTATAGTAATCAATAATATATACTAGGTGGATTAGCAGCATGTAAAATTAAATGCTATTCAGTTAAAATGAACAAACCTACTTTGTATGACCCTCTTTCCTCAGTAATATTTAAAGGTGAGGATTGTGACAGAGCAGAGAACCAGGAAAGGTTTTCTATGTTCAGTGGCATCTGAGATGGGATGCAAAGGATGAGGATGTAGAGGATGAGGAGCAGGTAAAGAGAAAAAGAAGGAAGGCATCCCACTAACAGGACACAGAATCATATTCATCTTCATCCTCATCATCACTAGCATTCCTAGAATGCATAAATGTTGACAAAGAGCTTTGTAAATAATCAATCCATAAGAAACCTTTATGAAACACCTACTATGTGCCACCACTGTACTAAGCACTTCTAACAAGAAGGCTTTGTGAAAGGCAGTACCTGCTTGCAATCTAATAGGGGAGACACCATGATAATACACATACACAGGGCACAGAACATATAGCATAGATAAGAAACAAATAAAAGGGAAGGCACTGGAATTAAGAGGCATTGGATAAGGCTTTCTATACAAGGTGTGGTTTCTGCTGGGCCTTGAAGGAGGCCAGGGAGGTCAATCATCAGAGGGGAGAAGAAGGAACATTCCAGGCCTTGGGAACAGCCAGAGAGAATGCCCAGAGCTGAGTGAGGGAAGGTCTTGCTTGTGGGATGGCCAGGAGGCCCGAGTCACTGGACTGAAGAGCAGGTGTTGGGGAGGTAGAAGGGTCTGAGTTAGAGAATGCTGTGAATTCTGTTCAGGGCATTTTGAATTTTCTCTATGAGGTAATGGGGAGCCACGAGTCTTACTGAGTAGCAGAGGGACAGGATCAGACATGGACTTTAGGAAAATCCCTTTAGTGACTGGTTGAGGGTGGATTGGAGTGGGGAAAGGTGTGAGACAGGCAGACCTCAGCTGGCTATTGCAGTGATCAAGGCCTGAAGTGAGGAGGGACTGCATTAGAGGGGTGGCCATGTGAGAGGAAATCAGGGGCTACAGGAGAGAAGTCTCAGAGGTGAAATTGAGGAGTCTTATCAATGGATTGGATGTGGGGGATGAGAGAGAGGGAGGAATCCAGGATGACTACTAGGTGTGAGGCTGAGGGGCTGGGAGGAGGGTGCTGCCCTCTACACTCATAGTGAAAATAGGACATGGGGAGCATGTGGGAGAATGATAACGAGTCCTGTTGAGGACATGTTAAGTTTAAGATGTCTACAGGACATCTAAACTGAGATGTCAAGGAAGCAGGTGGATATCTGACATTGCAGGTCAGCAGACAGACTGGGGAAGGAAAAACAGACTTGAGGATCATCAGCAGAGACAGTAATTAAATCCATGGGTGCTGATGAGATGACCAGTGCAGTCCTCTAAAGGCAGAAGAGAAGAGCCCTGAGGACAGAACCCTGACAGACACCTGCAGTCAGAGGGCAGGATGTGGCTGAGGATGCAGCACAGGAGGCAGAGAAGGAGTCCTCAGCTAGGTAGGAGGATCCCAGGACAGAGAGGGGGATCCTGAGAGCCTAGAGGGACAAGGGCATCTAGTTGTGGAGCATGGTCAGCAAAGTCAGAGGATGCAGAGAGAATGAAGAGAAGGAGGATTGAGAAAAGGCTGTTGGACTTGGCAGCTAAGTGACTGTCAGTGACTTTGGAGAGAGCAGTGTCAGTGGGGTGAGGAGGTCAGAACCCAGACTCTAAGGGGTTAATAAGAAGGGTGAGGGCAGGAGGAGGAGGCACCTGGTGTAGAAGGACTGTGGAGGAGTCTGGCTACAAAGGGCAGGAGAGATACAAAGAGCTATGTGCTAATTTGTCCCCATCTTACAGAGAGGGAAACTGAGGCAGACAGCGTCAGTGCCTTGCCCAGGTCCTAAATGTCTGAGATCAGTTTCACACTTGGGTCCTGCTGACTCCAGGACCAGAAATCTCCTCACTTCGCCCCCTAGTGGCCGCATGAACATAGGCATGTGAACTGAGAAGAGATAGTGTCTTCAGGAGACCTGGAGCTGTCCAGGGTAACCTTAGCCCAGAGCACCAGGAGAGAAGCTGAGTGCAATAGATGGGAAGAGCCAGGTGACCCTGAAGCATAGAGGACTTTGAATACCAGGAGAAGTCTGAATCTCACCCAGAGGGAAGGAGAAAACCACTAAAGGATCTGGAGAGAGGAGAGGTTTGGTCATTTCTGGATATAAAGAACATGAGCCTAGAGCCCAGATCATGTGGGAAGGAAGATTACTGAAACTCTCTCAGCCTCAGTTTCCTCATCTGCACTACAGGAATAATAACAACTGTCACATCTGTAGCCCTTGGAGGCTCATAGAGCACTTGACAAAAATGGTGCTTTTTATCCTCAGCCCTGGCCGATGGGCACTTTTTCTGGTGTCGTTTTACTAAGGAACACACTGAGGCAGATAAAGGTTGAGGGACTTGGCCCAGGTCACATAGTAGGGAGTGTCTGAGGCTGGACTAGAACTCAAGTCCTCCTGTCTCCAAATCCAGTGCTCTATTGATCCCCCAGCACCTCCCTACACCTAAGGTTGTTAGGAGGGTCATGGGAGATCATCTAAGGAAAGTGCTCTGGGAATCTGGGAGGCTATAGGAATGCTAACTGGGATTATCATTATTCCCAGTATCATCATTTTCATCAATATGTTCTTATTATGAGGAGGGCTGTTGTGAGGATCAAGTGAGATAACAATGATGAAGCCCTAGGCTCAGGGTCCGGCACATAGTAGGTGCTATCTTATGATCACCACGTGGCAGACGTCATGGTAAGCACTGGGGGGAAACAGAAAAGCCACAACATGGTCATTACCCTCAGGTAGCTCACACTGGGATGGGAGAAACAACCTGCAAAGAACTGCAGATGTCAGACAGAAAAGGCCCATGGAGGCATCCTGAGGGGAACTTGCAGCAGGTGTAAGATAGAGAGAACCAGGACTGACCTCCTACAGAAGGAGGAACTGAGCTGAGTCTGAAAAGTAGCCAAGGCAGCCAAGAGGCAGAGGGGAGGAGAAATAGCACCCCAGGCAGGAGGTACAGCCAATAAAAAGACACAGAGGTAGGGATATGGAAAGCAGTGTCAGATGTGAGAAGAGTAAGGCCAGTGTGACTGGACCATAGTACATATGAAGGGAAGTGAGATGATGAGGCTGGGCTGGGAGGTTGGGGCCATATTTGGAGGGTTATATATATGAAGGCATTTGTATTTGATCCTAAAAGTACCTGGGAGCCACTGAAGTTTCTAGAGCAGATAGTGACATAGTTAGACCTCCCCTTCAGGAAAAACACTTTGGCAGCTGAGTGAAGGATGAATGGGAAAGGGAGAGACTGGACATGAGACCAGTGACGGGCTATGGCAGATATTCCAAGGGAGAGGTGAGGAGGGCAGAAGAAGAGTGGGGGGCTTAGGTACACAAGACAGTGTAATCAATGAATGTAGTAATCTACTGTCAATAAACCCAAAGACTCATCTTTTGAGGTAACAACTCACTATTTGACCAAAAGTGCTGTGAAGACTAGAAAGCAGTATAGCAGAAACTAGGCATAGACCAATACCTTACATTGTATACCAAGATAAGGTCAAAATGGATACATGATTTAGACATAAAAGGTAATATCATAAGCAAATTAGGAGAGCAAGGAATAGTTTACCTGTCAGATCTATGGAGAAGGGAATAATTTATGACCCAAAAAGAGATAGAGAATATCATGAAATGCAAAATGGGTAATTTTGATTACATTAAAGTAAAAAGATTTTTCCACAAAGGGAATGCAACCAAGATTAGAATGAAATCAGAAAGGTGGAAATAATTTTTACAGCTAGTGTCTCTGATTAAGGTCTCATGTCTAATATATACAGACAACATAGACAAATTTATAAGAATACAATTCGTTCCCCAATTGATTAATGGTAAAAGGATATAAACCAGCAATTTTCAGATGAAGAAACTAAAGCAATCTCTAGTCATATAAAAAAATGCTCTAAATCAGTATTGATTAGTGAAATGCAAATTGAAATAACTCTGAGGTACCATGTCACACCTATCATACTGGCTAACATGACAAAACAGGAAAATGATAAATGTTGGAGAAGATATGGAAAAATTGGAACACTAATGTATTGTTGGTGGAGTTGTGAACTGATCCAACCATTTTAGAGAGCAATTTGGAACTATGTCCAAAGGGCAACCAAACTATGTATATACCCTTTGATCTAGTAATATCACTACAAGATCTGTATCCTGAAGAGATCATAAACAGGGGATAAGGACTTACTTACATGTGCAAAAATATTTATAGATGCCCTTTTTGTGGTGGCAAAATATTCAAAATTGACAGGATACCCATCAATTGGGAAATAGCTGAACAAATTTTGGTATATGAATGTAATGATAAACCACTGTTCTCTAAGAAATGATGAGCAGGCAGATTTCAGAAACATCTGGAAAGACTTGTATGAACTGATGCTAAGTGAAGTAAGCAGAACCAGGAGAACATTGTACACAGTAACAGCAGCATTATGTAAGATAGATTTCTTCCACTGATAGATTTTGTTCTTCTCAGAAATGCAATGATCTGAGACAATTCCAAAAGGCTCATGATGGAAAATGCTATCTACATCCAGAGAAAGAACTCTGGGGTCTGAATGCAGATTGAAGCAGACTATTTTCTCTTTTTTTCTTTCTCATGATTTTTCCCTTTTGTTCTGATTCTTCTTTCATACATGACTAATGTGAAAATAGGTTTAATATGATTGTGACTATATCAGATTGCTTTACCGTATTGGAGAAGGAATAGGAGAGAAAGGAAGGAAGAAAAAAATTTGGAACTCAAAATATTATAAAAGTTAATGTTTGAAACTGTCTGTACATGAAATTGGGAAAAATGAAATACTATTAAGTGGGGAAAAAAGGGAAAGAATATACACTACAGTTGAGAGTAAATAATGATGAAATCATACAAAGAATTAAAATTGGGAGGGACATCAGAGGATATTTTTTCAAAATCATTCTTTTTACAAAGGAAGAAATTGAAGTGTAGAGAATGAATAAGCAGGTAGTAAGGAAGCACCTAATTAGCTAATTGAATATCTAGAAATAAAAGAAAAACCATTTATTAAGTGCACACTACATGCCAGCACTAGATGCACAAACACAAAAGGGAAGTAGGCCCTGACCTCAGGGAGATTCCACTCCAACAGGAGGAGAGGAGAGGTGGCCAGGGGAGGGAGCTGTGCTTTGGAGAGTTTGGGGAGTAGACAGTGGGGCAGTCCATTGACACACGTTCTCTGGAGACAATGATTAGTGCTGATTCAATTACAGTGCTTAAGACAAAAAGTGGAAAGGTAAGGCAAGTATTTGGAGCTGGGGGAGATGATGGACCCACAGCATCAGGGTGGAAAATGACCAAGAGTATTCTGAAAGGGGGTGAGGGGAAGATTTCCTGCAGTCACACAAGAGGGTGAAGGCAGAGCCAGGGCCAGAAGCCAAGTCTCTCAGCACTCATAGACTGTTCATTACGGTCTGAGAGGGTCCTGTTAAAGTCTGGATACTTCTGACAACGACAAGCATATTTAGCTGTCTTCTGTCATAACACCTTGGCAAGAATGAATGGATCAGACCCTTTCCAATGCTAGCCAGGGGAGATCCAGACGAAGATACCAGACAGATCTGTCTAACTCTCCAGGTGACCAGACTCTACAACTTCCCAGTGAGCTGAACTACTCCTGCACATAGAGCCGCCCACCCTCCTTCTAAGTCAGCCCCACAGCCAATAATTACCCGGAACCTGGGCTCCTTCTGTCCTTGGAAGTGATCCATGAGCACTGGTAGAGCAGAGGCTTAATACAGTCCCCCACTCAAGGGCACTTATGGCATTTGTTACCTTCCTGTCCCCAACCCTAACCCTCCAGCAACCAAAAACTTCCCTCCTTTCTGACCATAGGAAGTGATCAGGAGAGAGAATATCTTGTCTCCAAGGGGATCACAGGAAGGAAAGGGATTTGTCCCAAAGGGCCCACAGTACAGCAGCAGCTGTTCCAGAAGTCAGACGTGCATCTGCTGGGCCCCCAAACACACAAACAAATACTCTTAATCCTTGGCCTACACCATCCTCTGATTTTCATCTGTTCTGTCCCTAGAATGCCAGAAAGGAGCATTCTCGGCGATTGGCCCTGTTCAGCTCATTCAGGCCAAGCAGGGAGATGATGTCACACTGTCCTGTGAACTCTCTCCTAAGATGGATGTTCCCAACATGATTGTGAACCAGTTCAGAAAACTGGCCCTTGTGCACATGTACCCCAATGAGGAGAAGCTGGAGGAATCCCAGCATGCTCAGTTCCAGGGGAGGATGGAGCTGCTACATCATGACACGGCTGAGGGGAATTTGACCTTGAGCATCCATCACGTCCAGGTCTCTGACTGTGGTTGATACACTTGTTGTGTCCAGTCACCTGACAATTATGATGAAGCCCACATGGAGCTGCAGGTAGCAGGTAGGTCCTGCAGGGCTTATGGGTTTCTTCTC
This sequence comes from Notamacropus eugenii, assembly GCF_028372415.1. Classification (NCBI taxonomy): domain Eukaryota; kingdom Metazoa; phylum Chordata; class Mammalia; order Diprotodontia; family Macropodidae; genus Notamacropus; species Notamacropus eugenii. The sequence continues at coordinate 133,379,686 of NC_092876.1, read as the reverse complement.
AATCACAGACTTAGAGCTGGAAGCGATTTTAAAGAGCATTGAGTCAAAACCCCTCATTTGACAAATGAGGAACATGGGACCCAGAGAGGGGAGGGAGTTTGCACAGGATCACACAATTTGGAAATGTTTGGGCTGGTAATAAGATCCCCTCTCTTCTCACTCCAGTCTGGTCATTTTCTTCTCCTTGACACATCCCTAGGATCATAAAAAAGTACAAACTCCCTTTGGGAAGTTAATCTTAACCCATGGTTTCAATTCTCTTTGCTCCCTTGGATGTTTCAGGCCTGGTATTTCCCATTAAAAGATGATGGAGGCCTCCCCTCTGTCCTGAAGCTCAAAAATGGGGATGATTTTATTCTCTCTGTCAAAGATGCCCAGCCTGACATGACCCTCAAAAGCCATATACTAAGTGGTGTATGAAGGGTCTAAGGCCTTCTTGACTCTCATCTGGATGGCTTCCCTCCACAGTGGCCTAGTGACACGTTTCCTAGATGCCTTCTCTGTGCCCAGCCCTGTGCTAGGTGGAGCTGTTGGCAAGAGAGGTCTCATGTCTTGATAGAGCTGGAGAGATATGATGCTAAACCTACTGAAAAAAAAATAGTATATGGCAGAGTGAAAGGGAGTGTGGCAGAGTGGGTGAAGTGCTGGTCTTGGAGGCAGGAAGAATTAAGTCCTGATGCTGCCTCTAACTCTTATTCTCTGTGACTATGGGCAAGTCAATGAAACTGCTTGTGTCAGCTTCAATACAGAAGACCTTTATAGCTCTTCCCATGGTGACAAATTTATAGGATCTTAATGAATGGATGCATATACCTGAATCTTGAGTAGTTCCAATTTAATATCTTTCAGTTCATACTCAATGAATTCATAATTATGTAAAACATGGTCATTGGTTCCAACTCAATGGAAACATGCAGTAGGATTTCAAATTATGCAACCACATCTTGAGATTCCTTCATCAAACTAATCTGGATCTCCCTCTATAATGAAGTAGCACATTATTTGATTTATAATTTAGTTCAATTCCAAAAACTTTTATTTCAATGCAAGTTCCTTCAATTTATGTTTATTTGTATATTCAGTTCAATCACATATAATTTAGTTCTGTCCAAGAACTACTATGTAGAGTTCCCTATACTTTGGTGGGGGCCACAGAACATTGAGAAAAGACAGGTACTCTCTGTCCTCAAGGTATTCAGTTTAGGAATAAAGCAGCTTAGGATAAGAAAGCAAGAAACATAATTGGAACTTACTGTAATACCGGATAAGTGCATGAGAAAGGTACAAAATGAAATGAGATGTGAAGACTGATGGGGAAGGTATTAGTGACACAGGAATCAGGGAAAGTTTCCTAGAGGTGGTGGTGATTACATTGAATTTTAGAGGAAGAGAAGAAGGAAGGGCATTGCTAGCACAGGGAACAGCATGAGCAAAAGTGTGGCATCAGGAAGAGCAGGGCATTGTTAGGGCACAAGGTCTGGTCTAGTGTGATCAAAGCACAGAGCACATGGAAGAAAAAGGAATGAGCTTAGAATGGGGGGATGGCACCAGATTGGGCAGGTTTAGCCCAGTATGAAGGTCAAGCTAAGTAGGCTGAGCTCCACAGCACAGAGCCCCTGCAAAATTTGGAGGTCAGGAATGGCAGGGCCATTTGCAGGGCAGAGGAGCTTGGCAGCTGATGAAGGTGCAGGGAGGGAGCAGTGGTGGGGAATCATGTATGGAAGCTAATGGAAGACTTCAGGTTGGGGGAGAAGGAGGGCTTGTGCAAGTGTGGTCTCAGGGAGAATCAAGAGGAAGAAAAGGCTGCGGGGGTTGTTCTGGAGGCAGGCTGAGAAGGAATTGGCAGTGGTTTTGATGTTTGTGGTGAGGGAGACAGTGGACATGAGAGATTCCTCAAAGGAAGGGGAATGATTGAATCATGGTGCCTCTGATATGAGAATAGTGAAATCAGAAGGATGGGCAGGCTGAAGAAGGAGAAATATAAACTCAGTGTGTGATATGCTGAGTGTGAAGTGCTGAGAAGACATCTGGGTGGAGATGTCCTGAGGGGAGTGGGAAGTGAAGGTGCTGAGCAAGAAGAAAAGCCAGAGCTGGGGATGGAGATCTGAAAGTCAGGTGGTTTGAGGGGGTAATTAAAGTTATGGGGGGAATAAAATTGCCAAGAGCACAACTGTTGAGAAATAAGAGGGTCAAAGACAGCAACTTGACCAACATCTACCGTAACGTAATGTTGTGGAGATAAAGATTCAAAATAAACAGAGAAGAGAAATAAGAGAACCAAGAGAGTGTGTTGCCTCTGAAGCCAATGGAAGAGAGGAAGAGAAAAATAACTGAGAAGAGGTTGGGAATGCAAAATAACATCAGACATTCCAGAGAGGTCAAGGACAATGAGGACTCCAGGAAAGTCCATAGGATCAGAGGAGACCAATGATGACTTTGGAGAGAACATTTCAACAAAACAGTGTCGGGGAGAAAGCCAGACTGAAGACACAGTAGGGAAAGCGTGGTAATGGGGCAGCAGAGACTTTTTGAGTGTTGGCCACTTTGCCCCCAATTTTAGCAGTGAAGGGATAGTTACTGGATGGGGGTAAAAACGGCATGGAAAGCCTCAGGGCTGGGGAGTCCTGACCAATGGGAAGGAGCCACTGGAAAAAGAGACCCAGAAGATGAATGAGAGAGGGAAGGATTATGGAACAGGGTCCTAGGGGAGGGAAGGAGAAAAGGCCACAGGATCAGTGGCACAGGGAGAGAAAATAGCTTTAATGAGAAGGGAGGCCTCTCCTTGTGTATGCAGAGGAAAAGAAGAGTGAGAGATGATGCAGAGGAGCTCTGAGGATGAAGGAAGGGAAGGGAGACCTCCCACCCAGACTCACATTGGACTGTCTCAACAGGACCCAGCTTCCACACAAAACCTCAGGACTGGAAGGGAGCTCAGAGACCAGCTCGTCCAACCAGTCACTGAAATGAACCTCCTGAAATGTCTAAAACATCCAGGACACATGGTCATTCAGGCCCTGGCTATACACCTTCAGGAGAAGGAGGCATTGTCCCTTTCTTATTTTTTAAAATTTATTTTATTCTGAACTTAAGAAATTAAACAAGCATTTTTATAACGTAGTAGAATGGGGGGGGGAGGAATCTGATTGCACATCAGACTGCACATCTCTTTTATAAAACTTGCAATTCCTTTTAAAGATATAATAATATGATCATGTAGCTTTTTCTTTCATTTCCTTCCCCTCCTCCCCCCCCCACTCTAGAGATGGTTACCCTTAAACACAAATTTGTATTGTTGACCTGAAAACTTGGTTAAGAAAAGGAAACAGGCTAAATGCATACATTTTATGATTTAATTAATTAATTAATCAATTCCCTATTAAAGACAACGGTAACATAATGCATTATGGAGCCAGAAATATTCTGGCTACCTAGTGCAGAAATCTTCTGGCTTATATACATTTTGCCGTGAGAAAGGAACTCTCCTAGTTGAACAAATCATAAATTTAGTAAGACAAGACAATTAACAAAGTAATGTCAGTTGGGCCTTGCAATTCCAGGCTGTGTAAACATATGTCTCTGTGACATACAATAAGAAAATCCCACCAGGCTTCCTGTCCTAAACAAGCACTCGAAATAGCTGACACAGGAAAGGGTAAACAAAGTTTCTATAGAAATTTCGACCTAAGATGTCTATATTTTCTTTACCATTAACATGCCATAGATAATAAGATACAAAGGAAAATCCCGTTAGTCAAGATATAGTGTCTTAGGTTAAAGGTCTCCTAAGGAATGTAGAGTCAGCCTTGGCTGGCTTTGTTAACATAGGAAGAGGCACCCTCTGAGTTTGCTTCAGAGAGAACAAAGAGATTATTCCAAAATTTTATATTAAACATTATCAGTATATATATGTAAAATCATTCTATACCAGATTCAACTTATCTGTTCTTTCTCTGGATGCTCATAACATCTTCCTTCATACCCAAAACAACTGGGTCACTCCAAGCTGTTCTTCAAACCCTGTTGCTGTCTTGGTTCCGCTCATTTCCCTCTCCATCATTTCATACAAGTCTGTCCTTGGCTCCTCCTGAGACAGCCCCTCCTACCTGGGCCAGCTCACCTGGCAGGAAGGCTAAATAGGCCTCTCTCTCAATTCTGTCTCTTGTTCCCAATTCAGCCTCTGGGGCCACAAGGAAGAAATCAGGTCCCTGACCCAGTACACTGGTTCATCTAGTAAAAGTCAGAGATGGGTCTGTAAGCAGTTGGAGGGCTGTCTCTCTGTGCTCCACAAGCAGACCCTGTAGTGTCATCTGGCTCACAAATGTCTTTACAGGAGTTAAGTTCATATCCCCACCTAGACCCTGAGCTCCTCAATAGCAGGGCCTGCATTTTTTGAATTCTCTCTTCTGCTTCTTCGCTACCCCAAGGCCCTAGGACAGGTCTGGGCAGGTCCATAGAAGACTCTCTCCAGGAACATCTTACCTTGACAGAAAAATCCTTCTCTGAAACATTTTAGGAAGTATCCCAAGGCAGAGAGGGTACAATTCTATTCCAGGGAACAGATTTGATCCTGCCTTTTGGCATCATCCAGCATCAAGAGAATGTCCCTCTGGCCATGGTTACAGTTCAGAAGATAATTAACCCCCTGAAAATCTGCCCTTCTACAGAACAGAGCAGTTCCAATTTGGCATTGTAGGTGGAAGGGACCTTATTTATCATTTAATTCCAAGCTCATTTCACTTTTGGATAACTGAGGCCCAAAACACCAAAGGAACTTATTTGCTGTAAGTGCCTGAGAAGGACAAGGGATGGGATATGACCTGAGTTCTCCTGACTCCAAATCCAGCTTCCACTTTTGTTTCAAAGGAGGATCTCCATTTTCTCCTTTCACAGGTTGTCTGCCTCACTGTCTTGCACAGGCTGCCAGATTCATCTCCCTAAAACAGCTGTGGTCATGTCACTTCAGATGCTCAACAAAATTCCATGGTTTCCCGGTATCTTAGAGTTCTCCACAATCTGGCCCCATCATAACTATCCAGCGCCGTGGCCCCTCCCTCTACTCTATTGTACATGTTACTGATGAGGGCAGTGAAACACTGGGCTCCTGGGAGGTTGAGAAGAGGGCACGTTACTAAAAGACACTGACAGAGACTCCTTTATCTTTGAAGAATATCATCTCTGGAAAGGACCTCACATGCTATCCAAGCCCCCTCCTCTATTTACACAGTAAGAGACTGAAGCCCAGTGACCTATCCAAGTTCAATTAGCCACCAAGTGACATAGTCAAAATTTGAAACCAGATCTGATTTTTCCAAGGCTTGGGGCTATTTCTTCTCTCCTATATCAAACTGCTGCCCCCAGTACCTTCCTTTTATTGGTGGTCAAACCAAGGTCCAGAGAGGGCAATGGACCAGTGTGAGAATTTAGTGGAGGGCTGCCCTCAGGGTTGCTGGAGTCCCAGGTGCTCAGCTAAGAGCCAGAGAGTTTCTCAGTGGGGATGTAAGAACTAAACCCAGAACGGACTTCAGAAGAGACGGGCATCCTCTGGAATCAGGAGACCTGGGGCCCAGTCCTGTGTCTGTCATTACCTCCCTGTAACCCCTTGGACAAGTCTCTTCCCCTCTCTTCTCTCTAGCCCTCTGTCTAATGATGGGGCTGGACTAGATGCCATCTAAGGTCCCATTATCCCCTGAAAGTCTCTGAATCTGTGAGGATACAGCAGTGAGATGGTGGAAAGAGGCCTGAATTGGGAGTCAGAAGACCCAGTCTTCAGGCCTGGCTCTGGGACTTATAAGCTGAAGAATGGGAGGCCTTTCTCTCCTATTTCCTTCTCTATAAACTGAGACAGCTGGGCTGGAACCTCTCTAAGTCCTTGGAGAAGCTTAGTTTTGGGGTTGATGTTTAAAGGCTGGTGAAGAGGGAGGAAGACTGCATCATCTGCGAAAAAAGCCACTATCGGGGGGCGGAGCCAAGATGGTGGAGTAGAAAGACGCACATACACATAACTCCGAACCCACAACCCACAGAACATCTGTAAAAAGGAACTTAAGGCGAATTCTGGAGCAGTAGAGGCCACACAACAGTGGAGCAAAGGAGATTTCTGTTCCAGAGGGACCTGCAAAACTCTCGCAAAAGGTCCTACGCACCGCTGACTGGGCACCGGGACTGGGAGCTGAGTACAGCCCTGCCGCGCCCGCAGCACCAAGAGAAGCAGATCCGAGCGGGCTTCAGGGATGGGATCTCCAGCAGCCACGCGGGTCCCTCCACCCACAGGTGAAAGGGGTTGGTGAGAGGGTCTCTTTGGCAGGTTGAGAGGGGAGTGGGGTGCCCCCATAACTCAGGCCCCCTCGGGAGGCAGCAGCTGAGGCAGCGGCAGACCAGGGCTCCCCAAGCAGGCAGGAGCCTGGATCCATTGTTGAAGGTCTCTGCATAAAGCCCCAGAGGGAACTGAGCCCAAGAGGCAGCCCTGCCCCCACCTGAGCACCTAAACTTAATCTCACACTGAATAGCAGCCCTGCCCCCACCAAAAGCCATGAGGCTGGCAAGCAGCATTTGAATCTCAGACCCCAAGCGCTGGCTGGGAGGATCAGGAGGTGAGGTGGGTGTGAGGAGAATATTCAGAGGTCAAGTCACTGGCTGGGAAAATGCCCAGAAAAGGGAAAAGAAATAAGACTATAGAAGGTTACTTTCTTGGTGAACAGGCATTTCCTCCCTTCCTTTCTGATGAGGAAGAACAATGCTTACCATCAGGCAAAGACCCAGAAATCAAGGCTTCTGTATCCCAGCCCACTCAATGGGCTCAGGCCATGGAAGAGCTCAAAAAGAATTTTGAAAATCAAGTTAGAGAGGTGGAGGAAAAGCTGGGAAGAGAAATGAGAGACATGCAGTCAAAGCACCCTGCTAAAGGAGACCCAAAAAAATGCTGAAGAAAATAACACCTTGAAAAATAGGCTAACTCAATTGGCAAAAGAGGTTCAAAAAGCCAATGAGGAGAAGAATGCTTTCAAAAGCAGAATTAGGCAAATGGAAAAGGAGGTTCAAAAGCTCACTGAAGAAAATAGTTCTTTCAAAATTAGAATGGAACAGATGGAGGCTAATGACTTTATGAGAAACCAAGAAACCACAAAACAAAACCAAAAGAATGAAAAAATGGAAGATAATGTGAAATATCTCATTGGAAAAACAACTGACCTGGAAAATAGATCCAGGAGAGACAATTTAAAAATTATGGGACTCCCTGAAAGCCATGATGAGAAAAAGAGCCTAGACATCATCTTTCATGAAATTATCAAGGAAAACTGCCCTGAGATTCTAGAACCAGAGGGCAAAATAAATATTCAAGGAATCCACAGAACACCGCCTGAAAGAGATCCAAAAAGAGAAACTCCTAGGAACATTGTGGCCAAATCCCAGAGTTCCCAGATCAAGGAGAAAATATTGCAAGCAGCTAGAAAGAAACAATTCAAGTATTGTGGAAATACAATCAGGATAACACAAGATCTAGCAGCTCCTACATTAAGGGATTGAAGGGCATGGAATAGGATATTCCAGAAGTCAAAGGAACTAGGACTAAAACCAAGAATCACCTACCCAGCAAAACTGAGTATAATACTTCAGGGGGAAAATTGGTCTTTCAGTGAAATAGAGGACTTTCAAGCATTCTTGATGAAAAGACCAGACCTGAAAAGAAAATTTGACTTTCAAACACAAGAATGAAGAGAAGCATGAAAAGATGAACAGCAAAGAGAAGTCATAAGGGACTTACTAGAGTTGAACTGTTTACATTCCTACATGGAAAGACAATATTTGTAACTCTTGAAACTTTTCAGTATCTGGGTACTGGGTGGGATTACACACACACATGCACACACGCACACACACATAGAGATAGAGTGAATTGAAGAGGATGGGATCATATCTTTAAAAAAATGAAATCAAGCAGTGAGAGAGAAATATATTGGGAGGAGAAAGGGAGAAATGGAATGGGGCAAATTATCTCTCATAAAAGAGGCAAGCAAAAGACTTATTAGTGGAGGGATAAAGAGGGAAGATGAGAGAAAAACATGAAGTTTACTCTCATCACATTCCACTAAAGGAAGGAATAAAATGCACACTCATTTTGGTATGAAAACCTATCTTACAATACAGGAAAGTGGGGGATAAGGGGATAAGCAGGGTGGGGGGGGATGATGGAAGGGAGGGCATGGGGAGGAGGGAGGGAGGGAGCAATTTGAGGTCGACACTCATGGGGAGGGACAGGATCAAAAGAGAATAGAAGTAATGGGGGACAGGATAGGATGGAGGGAAATATAGTTAGTCTTATACAACACAACTATTACGAAAGTCATTTGCAAAACTACACAGATTTGGCCTATATTGAATTGCTTGCCTTCCAAAGGGAGGGGGTGGGGAGAGAGGGAGGAAAAGAAGTTGGAACTCAAAGTTTTAGGAACAACTGTTGAGTACTGTTCTTGCCACTAGGAAATAAGAAATACAGGTAAAGGGGTATAGAAAGTTATCTGGCCCTACAGGACAGAGGAGAGGATGGAGACAAGGGCAGAGAGGGATGATAGAGGAGAGAGCAGATTGGTGATGGGGGCAATTGGAATGCTCGGTGTTTTGGGGTGGGGGGAGGGGACAAGGGGGGAGAAAATTTGGAACCCAAAATTTTGTTAAAATGAATGTCAAATAAATAAATGAATAAATTAATTAATTAAAAAAATAAAAAAAAAGAAAAAAGCTACTATCCTAGCCCAGGATTTCCTGAATCCTGAAGCCCTTTATGCTCCTACCTCTAACCTGGGCCACAGGGATCAGGAACCTGGGTATTTCCCTTATGTGATTCCCAGCATTTCAGGGCCTATTTTCAGAGAATCTCCTCTCATCTTGGAAGGCATTTGCTATGATTGGAGCTGTATTATTGGTGGTCTTCACTGGTTCCCTCTTCCTGATTTACTTCTTTTGCCAAAGAAAACTACAGAGAACCAGAGGTAAGAGAAGGCCCTGCCCTTGGGCCTTTAGCCCTTCCATTATTCACCAGACTCTCTGATTATTTCTGTGAGAGGTTCCCCTCATTTGCTGGACTAGGGCACCTCCCTTGACTCTGAACAGATGGTCTGACCCTGGTTGAGGGACCTAGGCTTTGCTGAGATGATAGAAAAACTTCTGAGTGATCTCTGTGATATGTTGGTTGTGTGAAAGATGATTATCCATTGGGGGTCAGGAGGATTGATCCTTGGGGAGAAATCTCTTAGCCATATTCTCACCTAAGCCAAATCCTCCCAGCACCCCCAACCAAGAAATGGTTTCTGAGTTAATTTCTATGTCTTGGTGGATGGACAGAGATTGTTGGGATTGCCCTTTGCTAGGCAGACTGTTCCTAGATCTATATCCTTTAATCCGTGAAGATGGACCTGGTCTCAGGTACCAACCACAGTCTATCCCTGGATGTTCTTGTCTCCTTATCCTTACTTTCAGCTACCTGTCCCTATACCAGGCCCCTTCCCCAACCCTACCCACCCATAGGCTGACTCAAGTAATTTAGTAACTTTGAGTTGAATAAATTATTTTAATCAAAAATTTCTAGTTGTGGGTTGGACTTTCCCTCATCTGAGTCTTATTTATGATAGAAATGATTATCTCTCTCATATTAATAAGTGATTATTCATTGAGACTAAGAATTTTTTCTCTATTTCTCCATTCAGAGACAAACTCCTGTAAGTTATACAGCCTGTCTTTGAATGACATTACTGACCTTTCCCAAAAATTTACCCCACCTAGACCATCCTATCTAGGTGGAGCTGTTCCCACACACAACTAGAAAAACCTTACAAAAGTAATCTAATTTAGGTGAATTCCAGTCTATTAATGTTCTAGTCAGATGAACTTGGGTGGGGTTAGAGGTTGGGAGTGGAGTAAGATTATTTTTCTACAGATTGCTCAGGAGTATTCTGGCCCTACATGAGTCTCTCTTTGTCCATGAATGACAGAATCAAAGTCATGTTCCCCAGTTCCTCAAAAGAGTAGGCCTACCTCTCATTATAATATTCATTCTCTCATTAAATGCTAACCTCAGCATTGATTGATGATAGTCTGCTGAGAATATTATGGAAGTCTCAGTCCATCTCTCTAAGACCTTATCCTTATCACTAATCAGTGTGGCTCCATCAGCCCTGAGTAGCTGAGATGCACCATAGGCCTTTGGCCCATAAATAGCCTTCAAGACATCACAAAAGCACTTTGGATTGTTACTATGAGCACAAAACTGAATTTCATCTGCCTTCTTACTGAGCCAGGAGTTCTGCATCTCTCTAAGCTTTGCTTGTCCTTTACTTTTGATGGAATTAAATGTTGCCTTCTTAGAGATGGATGAATTATCCTGCTGGTAAATCCTGTGGAGTTCTTGTTTTTTATTTAACAGCTTCTGAATTTCCCCATCATTTTCATCAGACCAGTCTTGGTATTAGCTAGTGTTCTGACACAGATGAGCAAATGCAGTGCTGTACACCAAATCTCTGAAAGCTGCTCACTCCTTTTCTTCTCCACTGTTGCCAACTAGGTGTTGGTTCAACTTTCCCTCCAAGTTAGCAACAAACTGTTCTCGCTCAGAGAAGAGCTCTAATTTGTTGACATTAATTCTTCTGACATCATTCTTGACATTTTTCTGACATTAATTCTTCATTTTGCCTTGGGGATGCCACTTTTGATGAATGTGAATATTAAGCTTGGAAAGGATAAGTGTATGATCAGGGCAGCACTCTGCACCATACATTGCCTTCATCACTCTCACATCTTGTCTCTCTTCTTGCGATCACGTAGCCAGTGTTTGCTTTGAGGGTACATTTATGAAGTTTTATTACATTTAGGAATACAGAAGACAGTATTGATGATGAGGAGGTCATGAGATGCACAAGTCTTCAGTCATAAGTGACCATTGCTGTTGCTGTTTCAAACTCCATTCCTCACTAAGACTCCTTGCCAATTCTGGTAGCCTGAGCCTACTCTAGCATTAAATTATAAGCTTGTCCTCTTTCAGTACATTGATGATAAGGGTCTCTAGGTATTCATAAAATTTTTCTTTCACTTCATCAGGGTTCACCATAGTGGGAGCATAGGCCCTGATGATGGTGGCATGACACTTTCCTACAAGTGTCAGTTGCATTGTCATGAGCCTCTTGGTCACTCCTTTTAGCAGACATACTAGCTGGGTTTTTTTGGTTTTTTTATAATTATTTTACTTGTTTTCAGTTTTCTATAATCACCTCCATATGTCTTAGACTTTTCTCCTCCCCATCTTTCACCCCTCCCTCCCCACAACTCCCGAGACAGCTTGAAATCTTATATAGGTTCTACACATACATTGCTATTAAATACAATTTCACCACAGTCATGTTGAATAGAAGAATTAAAGTGAATGGGAGAAACAATAAAACAAAACTAAATAAAACATAACACAAAAGAAAATGGTCTACTTCATTCTGCAATCCAGTTCCACAGTTCTTTCTCTGGATATGCAAAGTGTTTTGCCTCAAAAGTCCATTAGGAGATTTTTAGGTCCTTGCATTGCTATAAAGGACTAAGTCTACCAGAAAAATTCCCTACACACTGTGGTTGTTACTGTGTACAAAGTTCTCCTGATTCTGCTTCTTTAACTCAGCATCAGTTCATATAAGTCTTTCCAGGCCTCTCTGAAGTCTTCCTGTTCATCATTTCTTAAAGCACAATAGTATTCCATTACATTCATATACCACAACTTGTTCAGCCATTCCTCAATTCACAGACATCCTTTTCATTTGGAGTTTTTGGCTACCACAAAGAGAGCTTCTATAAATATTTTTGTACATGTGGGACCCTTTCCCATTTTTATGATCTGTTTGGAATACAGTCCTAGAAGTGACATTGCTGGATCAAAGAGTATGCATATTTTTGTAGCCCTTTGGGCATAGTTCCAAATTGCTCTCCAGAATAATTGGATCAACTCACAGCTCCATCAACAACGAATTAGTGTTCCAATTCCCCCACATCTTCCCCAACATTTATCATCTTCTTATTTTGTCATGTTAACCAATCTGATAGGTGTGATGTGGTATCTCAGAGTTGTTTTGATTTGAATCTCTCTAATCAATAGTGATTTAGAGCATTTTTTCATATGACTATAGATAGCTTTAATTTCTTCCTCTGAAAACTGCCTGTTCATATCCTTTGACCATTTATCAATTGGGAAATGACTTGTATTCTTGGAAATTTAACTCAGTTCTCTATATATTTGAGAAAAGGGCCTTTGTCATAGACACTTGTTGCAAAAGTTCTTTTTCAGTTTTCTGCTTCCAATCTAATCTCGGTTGCACTGAGTTTGTTTGTGCAAAAACTTTTCAATTTAATGTAATCAAAATTATCCATTTTGCACTTCATAATGTTCTCCATTTCTTGTTTAGTCAAAAATTTCTCCATTCTCCATAAATCTGACAAATACACTGTTCCTTGTTCTATGAATTTGTTTATACTATCACTCTTTATACTTAGATCATGTGTCCATTTGGACGTTATTCTTGTGTATGGTGTCAAGCATTGGTCTATGGCCAGTTTCCACCACACTGTTATCCAGTTTTCTCAGCAATTTTTGTCAAATAATGAGTTCTTATCCCAGAAGTTGGGGTGCTTGGGTTTATCAAACAATAGAGCACTATATTCATTGACTACTGTGTCTTGAGTACCTAACCTATTCCACTGGTCTACCCCTCTGTTTCTTAGCTCAGCCTACCCACGAGCAACTGATGTTTTTCCACTTACTTAGATCTGACTTTATTTGTGCAAAAAGTGTTTTGTAGTTGTGTTCATATAGTCTCTGGGCTTGTTTTGGCAGGTAGACTCCCAGATATTTTATAGTTTCTACCGTAGATTTAAATGGGATTTCTCTTTCTATCCCTTGCTGTTGGGCTTTGTTAGTAATAAATAGAAATGCAGATGATTTATGTGGGCTTATTTTGTAACTTGCAACTTTGCCAAAGTTGTTTATTATTTCAAGTAGTTTTTCACTTGATTCTCTGGGATTCTCTAAGTGTATCATCATATCATCTGCAAAGAGCGATAACTTAGTTTCTTCTTTGCCTATTCTAATTCCTTCAATTTCTTTATCTTGTCTAATTGCTATAGCTAATATTTCTAGTACCATATTGAATAACGGTGGTGATAATGGACATCCTTGTTTCACCCCTGATCTTATTGGAAATACATCTAGATTATCTCTATTGCATATAATGCTTCCTTAAAGTTTTAGGTAGATACTGCTTATTATTTTCTGGAAAATTTCATTTATTCCTATGCTCTCCAGTGTTTTCAGTAGGAATGGGTGTTGTATTTTGTCAAAAGCTTTTTCTGATAATCATGTGGTTTCTGTTAGTTTTGTTGTTGATATGATCAATAATGCTAATAGTTTTCCTAATATTGAACCAACCCTGCATTCCTGGTATAAATTCTACCTGATAATAATGTATTATTCTCATAATAAGTTGCTGAATTCTTTTTGCTAAAATCTTATTTAAAATTTTTGCATCTATATTCATTAGAGAAATTGGTTTATAATTTCCTTTCTCTGTTTTGGCTCTTCCTGGTTTAGGTATCAGAACCATATTTGTATCATAAAAAGAATTTGGTAATACTCTTCCCCAATTTTCCCAAAAAGTCTATATAGTGTTGGAATTAACTGCTCTTTAAATGTTTGATAGAATTCACTTGTAAATCCATCTGGCTCTGAAGATTTTTTCCTAGGGAGTTCATTGATGGCTTATTCAATTTCTTTTTTTGAGATGGGGTTATTTAAGTATTCAACTTCCTCTTCTGTTAATCTGAGTGATTTTTTTAAGATAATCATCCACCTCATTTAGGTTGTCGAATTTATGGGCATACAGTTGGGCAAAGTAATTTCTAATTATTGTTTTAGTTTCCTCCTCATTGGAGGTTAGTTCACGATTTTCATTTTTGATATTGGTAATTTGCTTTTCTTTCTTTTTCTAATCAAATTCACCAAAAGTTTATCAATTGTTCTGGTTTTTTCATAAAACCAACTCTGCATTTTATTTATTAGTTCAATAGTTTCCTTAATTTCAATTTTATTAATCGCTCCTTTGGTTTTCAGTATTTCTAATTTGAAATTGACTTGGGGATTTCAAATTTGTTCTTTTTCTAGCTTTTTCAGCTGCATGCCTAATTCATTGATCTCCTCTTTCTCTATTTTATTGATGTAGGCATTCAAAGATATAAAACTTCCCCTAAGAACTGCTTTTGCAGTATCCCATAAGATTTGGTAGGTTGTCTCATTATTGTCATTCTCTTGAATGAAGTTGTTGATTGTTTCTATGATTTGTTGTTTAACCCACTCATTCTTTAGGATTAGATTGTTTAGTTTCCAATTAATTTTTGGTCTATCTTTCCATGATCTTTTATTACATATAATTTTTATTGCATTATGATCTGAGAAGGATGCATTCACTATCTCTGCCTTTCTGCACTGGATTGTGAGGTTTTTATGCCCTAGTACATGGTCAGTTTTGATATATGTGCCATGTACTGTTGAGAAAAAGGTATATCCCTTTCTATCTCCATTCGGTGTTCTCCAGAGATCTATCATATCTAATTTATTCAGAGTTTTGTTCACCTCCTTAACTTCTTTCTTGTTTATTTTGAGGTTAGATTTATCAAGTTCAGAGAGGGGGAGGCTGAGGTCCCCCACTAGTATAGTTTTGCTCTGTATTACTTCCTGTAACTCCCTTAACCTCTCCTCTAAGAATTTGGAACAATGACTTTAAAATGTAACGTGCTGAGAGCTCAATCAATTTCATCTGTAGTTCTTAAGGTGCTTTGGTGATATCAACTAGGTGAGACTGAAATGCTAACTTGAGTGTGACATATGAGTCTCAAAGTCAGTGAACCTTTCATTGTGTTCTCCAAGTAACAGATCTATAAAAGTTGCATATTCTTCCAATGATTGCTATAAATTACCCTGCTCATCAACGACCTTTGCTAACTGGGAAAAATGTTTACCTGAAATTTCTTTTTGAAGAAGTGTTGTGAAAAAGACAGCTTTTTAAAAAAATTCTTGGATTTTTTGCCATACATCATATATAGACTAGGGTTTATCTTGCAAGAAATATTCAAGACATTTTGATTCGACATGATATCACATAGAAATGCAGTATTCCTATAGAAATTCTCTTTCAACAATTCACCTTGCTCGTTCTGTTCTTCATAAAATTTAACTATCTGTTCTCACAGAGATAAAATCTTGACTAATATCTGTCCCTGCGATAGCCAAGGCACTTTAGAATGATATAGAAAATCCACACCCAGTACTTCGTCGTTCACCTTTGGTGTGTTACAAAACTGACAATACAGTGTCACACTTGCATGAATATTAATATTTACAACTTGTTTCAAAGTATCACCTAAAACAGTAACTTTAGCACAGAGATTTTGCTGATACAGATACAATGAAAAGAAACAGGAGCAGGTGGATCTGTTAATACTTTTATTTTTTTTATTCTGTGCAATAAACCTTTCATGTTTCCCTGTCATGGGAGGTGCGCTGTCTGTATGTACACTCACTAAATTTATCAAATTCAGTCCAACTTCACAGCATTTATCTTGAAAGTTGCTGAAGATTTCTATTCCCTGTGTTTTTTGCAAAACTACCCAAAGTGAGTAACTCTTTATAGGAAACAAAATCTTGTCATGAACCGAAGGAAGTACAAAATTTGAGCCAAGTCAGTGGTATCAGTTGATTCGTCCAAAGCAATTGAATAATATATATTTTTTCCTTTAGAAGTATTGCATGCAGTTGGTCTTTTAAGTTGAAGGCTAATTCATGCTGCTGACCATTTATGATTCTCCTTGAAAGAGGCAGCTGTTTGTACTTTGAAATGTTATCGGGATCTAAGCATCCTGCAACTTCAATAATGCATTCTTTCACAATTTCTACATCATGGAATGGCTTCCCTTGCCCCCCTAGTATATAAGCACCTTTATAAGTTGCTTCAGTGGCCTTATTTTCAGGTTTTATTGCTGCTTGAAAGAGTTATCTTTGCTTTTGCTTTTCATTTTTTAACTTCTGCTAGACATCATTCCACATCTCTCCCTCTAAGTTCAAATATTTGTGGGCCCTATGAGTGTTATAAGGCAGATGAGTACTGAATTTCCTTAATGATAATATTACAGTATCACAAAGCAAGCAAATCATCTTATCTATAGCAAAAACAAGATAATATTGTAATGCCCAATCGTCATTAAAAAATTTTTTCTTCCTTCAGTGTTCTCTTGGGTTTTTTTTTTTTAACATGATGGGCTGTTAAGCAGATAGAATTGAAAAAGCATTGTCAAGCTATGCAGCTATTCACAAATCCCCTTCAACCAGAAACACAGGACATCATTGTCAAAAGCTGATAACAGACTAGTATACTCATCCCCCATAAATTCTTGCCAACTAGCCTCATGTGGTGATAGTGCCAGTTAAGTGGGGGACATTAGAACTAAATAATGAGCATATAAGTCTTCAATTTAGCCCTTATGGCTTACTAATTGTGCTGGTCAAACTAGGAGGACTATTTTATTGAAACTTATTTTATTCCTTGGTATTTTAAATATACTCATTTTAAAAAATAAAATAAGAATATAAAAGAGGAACAAAAATGTATTAATGAAAATAAAAGGATTTGTTCTGTAAAATTTGAATTCAGTCAAAAGGCCACACTTGAGAACCTAGAAGGCCATATGTTCCCTACCCTAACTCTTTTCAGCTCGTGAGACCACTAGGGGGCGCAATGAGTAGAGCTCTGTCCCTGGCATCAGATCAGGTGTGAACCTGATCTCAGACACTTAGTAGTTGGGGACCTGGGTAAAGCACTGACTCTGTCTGCCTCAGTTTCCCTCTCTGTAAGATGGGGACAAATTAGCACATAGCTCTTTGTATCTCTCCTGCCCTTTGTAGCCAGACTCCTCCACAGTCCTTCTATACCAGGTGCCTCCTCCTCCTGCCCTCACCCTTCTTATTAACCCCTTAGAGTCTGGGTTCTGACCTCCTCACCCCACTGACACTGCTCTCTCCAAAGTCACTGACAGTCACTTAGCTGCCAAGTCCAACAGCCTCTTCTCAATCCTCTTTCTCTTTGTTCTCTCTGCATCCTCTGACTTTGCTGACCGTGCTCCACAACTAGATTCCCTCATCCCTCTAGGCTCTCAGGACCCCCCTCCCTGCCCTGGGGTCCTCCTACCTAGCTGAGGACTCCTTCTCTGCCTCCTGTACTGTATCCTCAGCTACATTCTGCCCTCTGACTGCAGGTATCTCTCAGGGTTCTGTCCCCAGGGCTCTTCTCTGCCTCTAGAGGACTACACTGGTCATCTCATCAGTACCCATGGATTTAATTACTGTCTCTCTGATGATGATCCTCAAGTCTGCCTTTCCTGCCCCAGTCCGTCTGCTGACCTCCAGTGTCAGATCTCCACCTGCCTCCCTGACATCTCAGGTTAGATGTCCTGTAGACATCTTAAACTCAACATGTCCTAAACAGAACTCGTTATCATTCTCCCACATGTTCCCCATGTCCTATCTTCACTATGACTGTAGAGGGCAGCACCCTCCTCCCAGCCCCTCAGCCTCACACCCTAGCAGTCACCCTGGATTCCTCCCTCTCTCTCATCCCCCACATCCAATCCATTGATAAGACTCCTCAGTTTTACCTCTGAGACATCTCTCCTGTAAGCCCCTGATTTCCTCTCACATGACCACCCCTCTAATGCAGTCCCTCCTCACTTCAGGCCTTGATCACTGCAATAGCCAGCTGAGGTCTGCCTGTCTCACACCTTTCCCCACTCCAATCCACCCTCATCCAGTCACTAAAGGGATTTTCCTAAAGTCCATGTCTGATCCTGTCCCTCTGCTACTCAGTAAACACTCATGGCTCCCCATTCCCTCAGAGAGCAAATTCAAAATGCCCTGAACAGAATTCACAGCCTTCTCTAACCCAGACCCTCCTACTGCCCTGATCTTCTGACTTCTTACTCCCCAACACCTGCTGTTCAGTCCAGTGACTCGGCCTCCTGGCCATCCCACAAACAAGACCTTCCCTCTCTCAGCTCTGGGAATTCTTTCTGGCTGTTCCCCAGGCCTGAAATGTTCCCTCTTCTCCCCTCTGATGACTGACCTCCCTGGCCTCCTTCAAGGTCCAACAGAAACCACACCTTGTACAGAAAGCCTTAGCCCACTCCTCTTAATTCCAGGGCCTTCCCTTTTATTTCTTTCTTATTCATCCTGTGTGTTCTGTGCCCTGTGTATGTGTGTCAGCATGGGGTCTCCCCCATTAGATTGTAAGCAGAGACTGCCTTTCACAAACTCTTCTTGTATTCCCAGTGTTTAGCCCAGTGACTGGCACATAGTAGGTGCTTAATAAATGTTGCTGATAGATTATTTACAAAACCTTTTTTCCACATCTAAGCATTCTAGCAATGCTAGTGATGATGAGGATGATGACAATTCTGTTTCCTGCTAGTGGGATGCCTTCCTTCTTTCTCTTTCTATTTCACTTCTCCCCTTCCTCTGCAGCCCCTCTCAGATGCTGCTGCCCATAGAAGGCCTTTCCTGGTCCCTGTCTCTGTAACAATCTTCACTTTTAAGTATTACCTAGGACAGAGGTTCCTATAGAGTAAGTGGTTAATGTTTGCTGAATTTAATTGGATAGAATTCCATTCTATACCTTGCTAATCCACTTAGCACATATTAGTGATTATTATACCTATTTGTGCATCTCATCTCCTTACTATAGACAAAACTCCTTGACGGCAAGGTCCTGGTTCAGTGGAAGCATCCTATCTCCCTCAGCACTAAGCACAGGGCCATGTAAACAGTAAGTGGGTAATAAATAACAATCGCCACAAAAGTAAGAAGGGCCTTTTGTATAGGGCCTTTTAGAATAGCTGGGTGGCTCAATGGATAGAGCACTGGGCCTGGAGTCAGAAAGATCTGAGTTCAATTTCTGCCTCAGACACTTCCTAGTTATGTGAGCCTAGGAATGTCAGTTAACCTTGTTTGCCTCTGTTTATTCCATGTAACCACTTAACAGTCAGATTAGTTTTTATATAGTAATATTTAATTGTAAAGTGTCACGAGAACAAATGTACAAACAACACTTTCCCTGGTAAAATGGTATAGTTATGTCTTTGATTTATGCAAAAATTGGATTTAAATGAGGCAGAGCTGGGCAAAGTTCTTGACTTCTCTCTTCCTGAGTCATCAAAATCCAGTGGTAAAACAAAGTCAAGACATGTGGTGATGGCTCAGGATGTAGTGGATAACCTTGGGGTCTTTGATGTCTAATTAAGCTCTAAACACCCCACAGCACCTGCTTAAGCTGCCTTCATGGCCATTGTAACAAATGGTTCTCATATGCTCATTCTGCTGAGAGAAGTCTGTTTGGGGTAAACATTCCTCCAACTCACCAACAGGTTTAAAAGCTGCTAATTTCCTCAACCAGATTAAGCCTTTCTCCTGAAACAGTTTACCAGGGTGTGACCACTGTACATGCTACTGCTTCTCTTTTTATTTATTATGGAAATTTATGGAATAAATTTATGGAATTTATGGAAAACAAGCATTTCCATAACAAATTTGGGGAATAAAACAAGCATTTCCATAGTACAATAAAAAAGATTGTACTATGTACAACTTACTATTCCTTTCAAATATACAAAATTATCATGTAAATTTATTTTTTCTCCTTTTTTTCTATCTTCCCCCCACCCTGCCCTAGAAATGGCTGCCAGTAGAAACAAATAGATACGTGTGTGTGTGCATGTATGTTCTTTATAGTTAACTTGGGTATTTATAGTAATCAAAATAACTTATTTGTTCTAAGCTGTTCTTAAAATAACATTGCTATTACTGTACACAGTATTCCCTTGGTTCTGCTCATTTCATTCTTCATTATTTCATGTAAATCTTTCCATGGTTTTCCAAGATCATTGGGCTCATCACTTCTTATAGCACAGCAGTATTCCATCACAATCATATACCACAACTTGTTTAGCCATTTCCCAATTGATGGGCATCTCCTCTATTTCCAGTACTTTGCCACCATAAGGAGAGCTGCTATAAACATTTTAGAACATATAAGTTCTTTTTCTATACAGCTTCTTTCCTATACAGATTCTTGGGTGAATCAGGTGGACTCCAAAGATGGATGAGTAACCCTGAAAAGGGCTAACTAGGTGAAGAACCTACAGCCTTAAGGACATATGTGGCATTCTAGGTCATTAAGTGTAGTCTTTTGACTGAATCCAAAGTTTACAGAACAAACCCTTTTAGGATTCACTTATATTCATATTTAGGATTCAGTCAAAAACCTACACTTAAGGACCTAGAAGGTCACATGTGAACTTAAGGTCACAGGTTCCTCACCCCTCGGCTAGACAGTTCTTACACCAGAGGTACTTGTCTTCTTTGAACACAACTTATAATCTCCCCACCTCCCCACAGAGAAGAAAAGGGGTCACAAAAGAAGGCCTTCCTCAAGTACCTAGAAAGCCACATGTGGATCTTGAGGCCACAGTTTCCCCACTCCTGGTCTAGACAGAGGCAGCTGTGGACCAGTGGAAAGAGAACTGAATTTGAAATCAGATGACCTGGGCCTGGGGCCTGGCTTTGCTCCATTTTATGTCATTTTTCCCTTATGGACTCAGTCTTCGCTGTAAAGTCAAAAGGTTGAACTAGGTGAGCTCTCCTTCCTGCTCTGATGGTTTATAAAATCCTAAATTTCCAAGGAGGAAGGGAATGAAGGCTTTTGTATTTTTTGTTGGGGAACAGTAGTGCCTTTAGATGAGGGGACTGGCCACCATCCTAGGTCAGGATATCTGTACTTCCTTTGTCTTCAGGTCCACACCCTACCCCCAATTCTTGGCCACAGATATTCCTAGGACCAGGGCTCCCCTTAATCTCTTTTCTGTAGTAATAGGGCTTTGGAGGCTTTTTTCAGGGGAGGTCCTAGAACCTACCATGTATAGAAAGGATTTCCTTGTCTTTGTGCCTGCAAAAGGCGAGGGGGAAACCCCAATCTTACCCTAAACCTTTAGTCTCTTCCCCAGCTAATCGGGCCTTCCTATAATAAAACCAATAACCCAAGAGGCAGCATTGACCCCCTTGATGGAGGGTTGGCCATAGGCTCAGGAAGAATTGGGGTCAGTTCCTGCTCCTGACACAGATGACACGTCTGACCCTGAAACTCTCAGTGCCCCCTTAGTGACTCTAAAACTGTGAGTGTTAAGTGGGTGCTGACAAGTTTGTAGAGAGTTTCCTCGCCAGGGGTTCTCCTCACCAGTGAAATGGCAGACCCAGGCCGAGAAAGAACAACCATCACTACCAATTCCATAAGACTTTTAGGCTTACAAAGTTCTCACTTTCCTCCCAGCTGCCCGAGTAGAGATATCAGTATGCCCAGTTTTGAAATAAAAGAACTAAGTCTTCAAGAAATTTAAGCAACTTGCTTAAATAAACAATTATCAAGAACAGATTGCAAACCCAGCTTTCTGTCACTCACATTTATTATGGACTTACTATGTGCGAAGGACTGTGCTAAATTTGCTTAAAGCAGTCTATGACCAAGATGACTAAAGCGTGGGCTGGATGAGAGTACAGAATTGGTGGTGATTAATGGATTTGTGTTAAACTTGAGAGAGGCAGAATGAACTGAGGATGCTTGGCCTGAAGAAGAGTAAATTCAGTGGCAAGATAACTGTCTTCAAATATCTGAAGGACTATTATGAGGAAGCAGAAACCAGCTGCTTTGTTGTGGTCCTAGAGGGAAGAACTAGAAACAGCAGAGAGAAAACACAGGGAAACAGAGACTGGGGCTCAATGTAAAGAAGAGTTTGCTAACAATCAGAGCTGTCCAATAATCAAATAGCTCGTTGCAAGGCAGTGAGCTTCCTATAAGGGGAAGTGTGCAAGGTATTAGCTGTTAACCATTATTGAAGATGGAGGACTTGTGGGAATTGAGTGAACCAAACTGACTTCATCTTGTGATTCAATTCCGAATCTAGCTCAGTTCCTTTTCTATTCAATTATGGGTTTATTCCAATTTCCGTCTCTTAAGAAAATTTTATTCAATTACGGGAATTGTAAGTAAATACAATTGCATTGTTTGAACCTAGCCCTGCATGGCTGAGAAGCTGGACCACCTCTACCTGTTGCTTAGAGACCTTTAACTAAGTACCTAGGTTACACTGACCAGACACTCATGTGATCCAAAGACTGATGCAAGTTTTCTCACAATTACACTTCTTGAGCGTTTCATATGTTTTATCTGAAAATTGGTCCTGTACTGGACAATGAGTTACTGTTTCCATGTTCCTTTGATTGAATATAAACACTTGGAAGGAGTAAAATACCTCTTTTTCTGATTTCAGGAAATTGTACCTGCTCAGTTTCCTACTCCCAACTCTCAAAACTCAGTCATCTTCCACTCAACTCAGAAATTCTCTAACCTTTCCTCCAATTAGAAATCAGCTTACCTAGCCCTGTACCTTGGTTTATATCCTGTTGATTATTATCTTATACTGCATAAAAATCATTTTCTTTCTATATTCATGGTCCAAGACCAAAGCTAAAGAAGCCTGGTCCCAATTTGTACTCAATTAGCATGCATTGTTTTTTTTTTTTTTAAGAAATATTACTTTACTTTACTTATTTATTTTTTTTTATTTATTACTTTATTTTTTTAAGAAAAGATGAATGGAAAGATAACAATAAAAATCTATTTTACAAACAACAATAAAAAAAGTAAAGATGAATGGGTTCTGGGAGAGGAAAATGGGCGGGGGGAAGGTTAGTCCATCCATGCCTTCCATGTCCAGGTGCTGATCTTATCTTTCTCAACGATTTGGACAATCACCCCCATTCCTCACACAGCATCCCAATCCACAGCATTCAGCCTGGCTTGGGAGATGGTTTCAAAGAGGTGCTTGGGTTCTATATCAGGTTCCCAGAGAGATTCACACATCCCATACATCTGCTCCAAGCAGGTACCAGTGACCACAAAGTCATCAGTCACCATAGGATAGCCAATGAGGTTCAAGGAACAAATAAAGGGCTCAAAAGTCATAGGATGCAAACCAGCAATGACTGACTGATTCAGTGTAGTAGGGGCCAAACTGTTTCTCATAGAGGATGTTGGCTATCATTCTCATGAGGTTATAAGGCTTGATTTGTTATACTTCCTTCAGTTCATATAAATTCAGCTGGAATTTGAGGCATGGTCTGCACATTGGTGATGAGTCCAGCCAGGCCAATACGTAAGCAGTCACCCATAGGGAAGATCTTCTGGAAGTCGGTAGTTATCACCTGGGCCTGGATGCTGAAGCGTCTATCCACTGCAGTGGACACACAGATCTCCTTCATGGCCATGATGGTCCCTCCATTATAGGACATCATAGACATGGTGCTGGCACTTGAGAGGTCCCCCATGCATTGTTTAATAAATCAATATTGTCAGAAGCTTGAATCTTTGTTACCTCAGTCATTTCAATTAATCCATCTACCACAAAGCCTGCTAGATCTCTTTTGCTCTCTCTTTTAGAAATGCCATAAAAGAATTTTCCTTGATTTAGTTTAAAGTCTTTACTCCTGCCTGACTGAGAAACCTAAATCGTATTTGACTTTTAAAGCCTTCATAACTTGGTTACTTCCTACCTTTCCAAACTTTATAGTGTTTACTGTCCTCCATGAACCCTATGGTCCAGTGACTCTGACCTGTTTGCTGTTCCATGCCCAAGACCAATTCCATGCCCAACTCTGTGTCTTCTCATTGGCTATCAGTCAGTAAACATTGATTAACTACCTTCTATGTGCCGGGCAATGTGCTAAGTACCAGTGATACAAATGCGTAAAAAGACAGCCCTTCTCTTCCAAAAAGTTACACTTTAATGGAGGGAGACAATAAGGAACCGAAAGGGGAACATGGTGGTGCCTTCTGTATGATGAGCCCTATGCTAGGTGAGATTGTGGAGGAGAAAAGGGAAGACGGTCTGGTCTTATCCTTGAGGGACTCGCAGTCTAATTGGGGAGATGCACTGACTAATATGTACTTTTAAAAGTGTCCAGCAAAGTGAAAAATAGTATGGCCTAGTGGATAGAGTGCTGGACTTGGAGGCAGGAAGAACTGGGTCCAGATGATGCCTCTGATTGTTATTCACTGTATGAGCATGAGCTAATCACTGAACCTCTCCATGCCCTATTCATTCCAATTGTTCCCTCACTGACAAAATCACCGACCCTCAATGTATAGATGTAGATAATGAAGTTTAGATATTTGGGACCATAATTTAGTTCAATTCCACAAATATTTATTATCATCCTCTGCATGTAGATCCCTCTACTTCAGTGGATGAGATAAAAATTTTAGACAAAACAAGTCTTGCCATCAAGCTGCTCATTTTCAGAAGGGATAAGACATCAAAAGGCATAGGTCTCATACAGAATAATATAGAAGAAAGGACATGAGAAAGTGGCAAAATAAAATGATATGTGAAAATTGATGGGGAAATTATTAGTGACACAGGAATCAAGGAAGGCTCCCTAAAGGTGGTATTATTTGAACCAGAGTTTAAAGGACTGCTAGAGACTCAACAGGAAGAGAAAGGAGAAGAATATTCCAAACACATGAAACTGTATGAGCAAAGGCTTGGAAGCAGGAAGAGCATGGCATCTTCAGAACACAAGGAGGATATTAGAAGAGAGATGTATTTTATGGACTTCCACACAACACTTATTAAACACCATAGGCCAAACACTATGTCAAGTTCTGGACATACAACTGCAAAAAGTGAGATAGCCCCTGCCCTCAAGTACCTTACATTCTAATAAGAGAGACAACACAAATTAGGGGGAGGGACCAGAGAAAGGAGATTTGTTCTAGGGAGTCACAAAGATGTTGAGGAGAACAATAGATTGGTCCACTGGTCAGTGTTGATTTGATTACATTTTTCAGAGCAAGAAGTGGAAAGGAAAGAAGAGTGTTTGGGAGTTGGGGCAGTGTGTCCAAAACAACAGGTTACAAATTGACCAACTAAAGAAAAGGTTGCACCCTCCCAGGAAGGATGGAGGCCAGTGTCATGCCTCTGGAGGTCCTACTTGGAGAGGCATGCCTGTGTCCTCCAAACCTGTTTCACCTGTCAAGGGGGTGGGGGTGGGAGGAATGGAGAGAATTTGGAATTCAAAGTTTTTTATTACCCCTACTTTATTTTTTTTCCAGTTTTTAAACATTTTTACTTAAAGTTTTGATTTTCAAATTCCATTTCCATATTAGTCATTTTGTACAACAAGACTTGAATAAAAGAAAAAATACATCTGTCTGTATTCAATTAATATCAGTTCTTTCTCTGGAGGTGGATAGTATGTTTCACCATCAGTCCTTCAGGATTGTCTTGGATCATTTTATTGCTGAAATTAGCTAAGAATTCACAGTTCTTCATTGAACAATATTGCTGGTAGTGTGTACAATGTTTATTTAACTGCTTCTGTTTCTGTTTATTTAACTGTTTCTATTTACTTAACTATGCATTAGTTCATGTAAGTGTTTCCAGATCTTTCAGAAATCATCCTGCTTGTCATTTCTTATAGCACAACAATATTGCATTATAATCATATGCCGCAGCTGGTTTAGTCATTCCCAAATTGATGGACATCCCTTTGATTTCCAATTCTTAGCCACCATAAAAGGAGTTGCCATAAATACTTTTTATAAAAAAAGGCCTTTCCCCTTTTTGAGATGTCTTTGGGGTGTAGACCTATTTTTAAACAAGGAAAACATTATAACATAATAAAACATGTTTTCAAAACATAAAGGAAGGAAAAAGTTCAGTTAGCAATTTGTTCCATCAAAGGGAACAATAGTCACTTAACTCTCAGCATACTCTTAGAGAATCATTTTCTTAAAGCCATACAATCTTCTCTGGTCATTGCTTTTAAGGATCTTCTTTTTCATCTAGTTAAAGGTAAACTCAGAAGTTATTACCGTTAACTGAAGTATTCAAGGAGACTTCTTACTTCCTGTCATATTACCCTAGTCTAGTCAATGTCGGTCATTCAAATTATCACTTGGTTTAGTTAGCTATATATCTACTTGGGCTTCAGACTGGGTCACCTGACCCTGCATGGAGTCTTCTCTGGGCAGAGATTCCTTCCCCAAATCATTCAGCAGACACAGAGCTTGGTCCCTACTGAGAATCTCACAGACTAGACAAATCCTGAGCTGGGAAGTCTGGAGGTTACTTATCTGGCATGTTATCAAGACCAAGAAGATGGAAAATATCACGATGACATAGCATCCTCTCTAAAAAAAAGTAGGATTTCCTGAAGGATAGCAGCACCTACAGTGAAGGGGAAGGGGTCATCCTGAGCTGGAATTGCCAGTATGGTTGCTGTCCAGTGCTGAAGTCCTGAGTGTTTATCTATTTTGCAGTTTGAAAAAAAAATTGTTAGAACAGCACTTACTAACTAATCAAAAGACTTCTTGGTTATACCACATAGTCTGAGACAAAGCAGGAAAACCTGTGTGCTCCAGTTTCACCCGTTTCTTGACATTTTAATCTCCCTTTCACAAAATTTGCCAAGCATCTCCCAGTCTCCCAAGCTTCTGCTTATATTGAAATCATCAAACAGAGGCTGGAAAATGGGATGGGAAGAGAAAAATAAGAATCCCTAAAAGTTAATTAAATGCAAAGAACTATGTCTAGTGCCGTTAATAATGGAAAGATGCACTGTTTTAGCCCCCTGGAGTAATATAAAGGCCGCTTCCATTTAAATGAGCAACTCAGGACAGATTAGTTTAGGTAATTAGTGGAAGTGTCATCTGCTCAAAGCTATACTTTGCTGAAAGAAAGGGGACTAAAACAGGATTTATGTTAATACAAATTTTAATCCCCTAATCTCCTAACTCTGGCAATAGCCAGAAGAGCTGACCTCAGACTAGCACTTCTAAAAGTCAGCCACAAATAACTAACTAGAATCCTTTGACTTGCAACAATCTGAACATGCTACATACCTTCTGATTCCAGTGTCAATAACTGATCTCAATAATTAAAAGTCTTCACAAAGAGGTTGACCTGTCAAGGGTCAATCTGGAGATGGAGAAAATGTTAGTAATGTAACTAAAACAGAAAACTCATCTTAAAGGAAATTGCATCAGTTTTGGTAATCACACTTCTTCAGCTTTTTGTTGTTGTTGTTGTTGTTTATAGGTCAGTGAGTAGATCTCTGTGTAAAAGACAGGAGTAAATAACCTTAAACCATCCTTGCCCAGTAGACCTAGAAAAGCTGTATCATTAATGATCCTTCCAACATACTTCTCAAATTTGCTAGAATGCTGGCACCATCTCGTGGGGGAAATGAGCAACTGCCAAAGATTGGGCTTATCAAAATGCATCTGTGAGGAGAGGCAGAAGAAAGACCTGGGTTCATATCCTGCCTCTAACACTTACTGGGTGATCACATGTTAATCACTTAAAATCTCTGAGCCTCAGTCTTCTCATCTGTAAAATCAGGAGATAGATTGGCTGGACTATGAAGTCCCTTCTGAGTTTAAATTTATGATCAATAAGTGAAGCCCAAAAAGTAAGGGATGGGAGGTAAAGAATCAGCATGACAAAGGAGGATCATGATGCTGTCTGGGAGTAGAGGATCACAATATGCAGCCACCCTTCAGGAAGCTTGGACCAATGTTTGATGACCCTAAATTTCATCTGGAAAATACAGTACACCAGAAGGAAGGGCAGGCGGCAGGGGTGTGAACTTCACTGTCTCCCCTTTTCTGAGGTTCTACTCAGGGAAACTGTAAGTCAAAGGGACTATAAAGGACCCAAGGGAAGAGAGCTCAGGGACAGAAATGTGGGGACTCTCACTTGTCTAGGAAACCCCAAGTTCTTTCCCCTTCCTGGCAATCCCACCCAAGGTATTTTAAGTTGCAAGGTCAATAGGACCCTGGAGAAAGGAGATGGAGATGCATCAAAAATGAAAGGAGGTGCTTCTTAACTCTCGATAGGCTAAGATTCACTTTCTTTAGGAAATAAAGCTTAGTTTATGAATTCTGCCTTATAAGTCTGAGTGTGAATAAAAGAAGCTGATGTCCACCTTTTGGGAGAAGGCTAAAGAGGGCTTGCCATTTTACAGGTGAGCAATCTGAGGCTTGTAAGGGCTGAATGACTTGCCCATGTTCACCTAGCTAGTATGTGACCAGGACAAGATTCCAATTCAGTCATTCCTGATGCCGAGTCTAGGACTCCATCTTAGTGCAGAATTTGAATCCAGGTTTTCCTAGCTGGAAACCCACGCCTCTATCTACTGTGAACTCCTATTCCTATCCAGTGTCCCTGAAAATGAGGGAGACAGATGTCTCTAACCAGCCTCCAGGTACCCTGAAGAACCCTACCCCTTTCATTCCCTCTTTTCATATAAGGTCTGGAAGGTAATTAGTTTCTCTGGTGAGGACATAGACTTGTCACATCAGGAGTCCTGGGAAAGCCCTCCCCTCTCCCACAAACTATTCCCTCACTTGCTCAGCATGAAATCCTTTTTTCCAGAGGGTGAGGCTTTTCTTTCCACTGTAAAGAAAAGTACCCTAAGTACTTCAATATGTAAGTACTCCTAAGAGGAAAAAAGGGATTTCACATTAAGGTATAAGTGGCTCATATCAGAACATTTTCACTTGGAATGATACATCTAGAAAGGAGTATAAGGATTATCTCCTTTCCTAAGAGTAAGAAGTGATGAAGGATTGATGAAAAGGTTACAGAAAGCACCACTGGAGAAAGGGCATATTTGTGCAAAAAGATTTATAGCAGTTCTTTTTGTGATGGTAAAGAATTGGAAATTGAGGGGATGCCCATCAGTTGGGGAATGGCTGAATGAGTTGTGGTATATGAATGTGATAGAATACTATTGTGCTATAAGAAATGATAAGCAGGCATACTTCAGAAAGACGTACATAAACTAATACAAAATGAAGTGAGAACAACCAGGAGAACTTTTTACACAGTAACAGCATTATTGTACAATGTTCAACTGTAAATGACTTAGCTCTTCTCAGCAATACTATGATCTAAGACAATTCCAAAGGACACATGATGAAAAATTCTATCCACCTCCAGAGAAAGAACTGATGAAGTCTGAATGCAGATTGAAGCAGACTGTTTTTTCCTTTCTGTACTTTTTGTGTTCTTTTTTCCTTTTTGGTCTGTGTCTTCTTTTACAACATGACTAATATGATATGTTTTGCATGATTGAACATGTATAATCTATATCAAATTGCTTACTGTACTGTCTCAGGGAGGGGCCAGGTGAGTGAGGGAGAGAAAATCTGGAACTCAAAACATTTTTCAATGAATGCTTGAAATTGTCTTTATATGTAACTAGGAGGAAATAAAATATTATTTAAAAATTGTGTGTTGGTCCTTCATTTTCAAAGAGGACCATGACATTAGAGAAATGATGACATGACTTGCACTTGACTTTGTTTTGAGGGAGGGAGGGCTGTGCAAGGTCACCAGTCTCACTTTCTCCTCCTGAACCATCTGGATACAGTAACCAGATATTCATCAGAATGACCGGAGATGGCCCAGCATGCAATGGGAGACATTGGTCTTCTAGGCTAAGGCCTTTTCAGGTGCTCTCTTAAAGTGAGGTAATGCCCATTCAGTGAATAGGCCTCTTTAAAAAAGTAGTCAGGGGGATGGCCCCTTTAATAAGATCTAAATATGCATAGTTGAAATAGAACTGGAGAGGAAGGGAATGTTGTGAGAAATATTGCAGAAATTAAAATGCCAGAAAAAGAAAAAAAAGTGCCATTGGAGGTAGGGAGAACACTGAAGAAAAACATGACTAGGTTCATAACTTTTATTTGCAATATTACTTTTTTTAGAGGAAGATTTCAGAGGCTTTGGATCCTGGTTCTGGGCCTTGGGCCTTGCTGGTCTCAGTTAGCTTCCCAGGACCTTGGAGCAACTCAAGGGGACCTTCCCTTTGGCCCTATATTTTTCACTTATAACTAATTTCTAAATTTCCTTCAAACTGAACCCCAGTCTCTGGCATCACATTCCCTAAGCTCTCCTGTGATATGAGCCTGCTTGTTTGTATGGGCTCAGACATCTGGTCTCCCCCCAATTTCTACAACCCACCTACTTTCTGCTGCTATCAGTGTATCTCAGTACCCCATTCTAACAACTTCTTCCTGGAGTTACTACCCTCCAGGTCACAAGCATGCATTTTCCAAGACTTTATAAGAGAACAGAGACTTTAAACATTATAAAAGAATCACATGAAAGATTCATATGAATGGATGCAAAGTGAAGTGAAGTCTGCCCATGAAAACAATATATACATGATAATTCTAATATTGGAAATAAAAAGAACCCAAAATAAAATAATAGAAACTAACTTCTGTTAAGTTATACTGACCAAGTTCAGCACCAAAGAAGAGATATGAGAAGATATCTCCTCCAACTTCTTTGCCAAAGTTGGGAAGCAGAGATGTGGAATGTTACGTTTAATATGATATTTTGTTGAGATGTTGGTTAGTTTTATGGAACATTTTTTTTCTTTATTCCTCTTTAAAAAAATCTTTATTATAATGGATGGCTCTCTGGAAGAAGAGGAAGTGAGAAATATAGGTTGTATAAAAGATGTCAATAAAATTTATATTAAAAAGATCCCTGAGTAAAATGATTAGATATACACAGAAAAGACTACCTTATTCCAGACTGGGAGGTCTCCCTAAACTTCCTAAGCAGTTCTACTGCACTCTCATTCCCTAGGTCTGGCTTGGTTCATGACCCACCCTCAGCCTGGAATACTTCAAAAAGGACATTCTCCAAATAATCCCATATTAATTTACTCTGGATTGAATTTATATCCTATAATCCAAGACTCACCTCAGCCAATTAGGAAGCCTCCAGATAACATGGAAAACATTTTTAGTGTTATACTCACATTTGTACCTAATCACTGGCAAAGGGAAAGGCAAGGAAATGTGGGCAAAGGGTTCCCATCACTTCAATCAATCAACCAGCAAGCATCTATCAAGTACAAATTATGCTGTGCTAAATCCTGGGGATACAAAGAAAGGCAAAAACAGTCCTTGTCCTCAAGATGCATAAACAATACATATAGAACAGATGGAAGAGAAAGTCCTGAAGCTGAACACATTCCCCCCAAAAGGCATCATCATCAGCACTAACATCTATAGAGAAATTAGAGGTTTGCAAAATGCTTTCTACATATTATCTTATTTGAACCTCATAACAACTCTGACAGTTAGGTATTATCATTATTCTTCAAATTTGTAGAAGAGGAATCTGTAGCTGACAGAATTTGTGTGACTTGTTCAGGGTCACCCAGATAGTAAGTATTTGAGGCAGGATACAAACTCAGGTCTTCCTGACCCCAAGACCAACCTACTTACCAATGTCCCTTAATAAATGATCTTACCAAATTATTGTTTATGCCTCTCCCTATGGGCCATCCTCAGACACCGGGGATCCTGTCTGAATTCCTGGCCTCTCTTCCCTTACTAGTGGATTATTGGGCAGGAAGTCAGAGAGATGTTTCTGTCCTTATGCCAACAGGGGAAAAATCAGCCAGATAGTTACATTACAATTTCCTTCTGCTCCGGGACATTTAAGGGGTTGAGAGGACTATTTTTTCTTAAAGAGGAAAGGATAAATTATTTATATTCTTGGCCTTGGAGATTGGGATTGCAGAGCTGATAGTAGAGACTGATGGAGTCCTTTGGGTACTCACTTCTGAAGTGCTATGATATAGGGTCTATCCATTAACACCACAGAGAAAGCCTGATATATGAAAGAAAATGACCTGCCTCTTCAGGCTGGCATTAAAATAAAACTCCACCAGTAAATCATCCAGGATCAACAAGCATATATTGAGTGCCTGCCCCAGTGCTTGAACTGAAATAGAGCTAGAAAAATGTTAGTCACCTGTTAGTGGGAAATGTTTGGAGGGATAAGTGACCTTCACTTCCATTGTGATCAGGAAAGAGTTGGACTTAATTACCTCTGACTGTGATTATGTAATCAAGTTTTGATCACGCCCAGATCACCTAAAATGGAGGCACCAATGCGGGAAAAGTCAGGACAAGACATTCTGTGTTTCCCTAACGTGAGCAAGACATGCCTCTTTCCCTTGATTGCACAATCTTGGCTACATCTTTAAAACCACCAGACTGGATCAGCTCCTTTCTCTTTCCAGCTGCAGCCTAGGGTGAATTTCCTCTTTACCCACTGCATGGGGTACTATGCACTGAGTTGGGTGTGGGGGAGGTAGGTTTACCTCCCCTCAACACCTGTCTTTGTCTCTGTGGCCACTGGAATTGGGCTAGGGTTTCTGGCCTATTTCATTTATGTTTTTCAGTTCCATACTTAGGCTGTGGGGTCCATGACCTGGGAGCTTGAACACTGGTGATCTTAGAGCCAAGATTCCAGGCCTTATATTGCTGTTATTCAAGCAGGGAAGACCTGAGAAGTCATAGCACCAGTATGGAAGCCCAGTGGGGTTTTGGACTTGGAATTTGGAGGGACTATAATATATAAGAACTAAGTGAAAGTATGAACCTAAACCCCATCCTTTCCCCATCAACTGAGTTAGGGTAGAGAGATGATGCCCTGCAGGTGTTGGGAGAGATGCTTGTAGATTTGTTCTTGTCATACCTTTGAATAAATATAACTTCATAAAATCTAATCTGACTCTGCAGTAGTTAAATGGAAATGGAGTGTTAGAATCCCAAAAAATTAAGAGAACCTAAAAGTAGGGTCTTGAGGGAAAGGTAGTAAAGAGAGGTTCCCCCCAACTCTGTTAAGAGTAGCAGAGAACCCTGAGGGAAGGGTAAAATGTAACATACTGGGCTCTTGGGCAGTAAGGTAGTCACTATTACATGTGCATGAAGTTATCCAGCACAATCCAAAGCAATGTTGGCTCTGACATTAAATATGTGAATTTAGGCAAGTCACTTCATCTCTTTAGGTTTCAGTTTCCTTACTGTAAAATGAAAGGGCTCAACCAGTTTAAGCTCTCTTCTAGTGCTGATATTCTATGATTTTGATAACTCACTTGCCATGGGCCCAGATTTGAGTGAAGGTAAGCAGAAACAAGGCTTTCTATAAAACTTTTTTCAGGGGCAGCTACGTGGTCATATGGACAGAGTGCCTGGAGTCAGGAGGACCTGAGTTTAAATTCAGCCTCCAACACTTAGTAGTTGTGTGACTTGGTGAGTCATCTAATCCTCTTTTTCCTCATCTGTAAAATAAGCTGGAGAAGGAAATGACAAACCACTCTAGCATCTTTGCCAAGAAAACCCCAAATAGGGTCATGAAGAATCAGACACAACTAATTGACTAAACAACAGAGTAGAACCTTTGCCTAGAATTGGCCCTTTAAATCAGAGGTTTTAATATCTGAAAGGGAAGGACAACTGAAGGATATGAATAGGAGGATAATCTCAGGGGCAGCTTTAAATGTCTTCAGGGGAAAGAGTTGTTTTTGCTTTGTCTAGGTCCCCCACCCCCCACGCCCAATCTCCGCTATGCTCTGAACTCTCCATGGTCCTGAAAAAGTCCATCCTGATCTGATTCAATGGCATTCTTATGACATTTCTATGGATTTTTCTTTTATCGTATCACAACTGATCTTTACAACATCTTGTGAGGAAAGCAGAGCAGGAAAAATTGACACCATTGTATAGGTTAGGATATCATTTCTTAGAAATTAAGTAATTTGCCCACATTCTCACAGCAAAACAGGATTACATTATGGAATTTTGAACTGGAAGGAATCATAGGGATTGTGAGATCATAATAGAATTCAGAGTTGGAAGGAACTTCATCATCTTTCCTAACCTCCTCCTTTTTATAAAGCCTGAAGAAGCAAAATGACTTGCCCAATGTGACACAGCTATCAGAGTGTGTACTTGAACCCAGGTCTTTAAACTCCAGTGTTTCTTTTTTCACTTTCACAACACCTCAGAACTTCTGCATCTTCAGTCTTTGCCAGTTCTATAGGAAATGTTGTTTTGGACACTGTTGTCAAACAGTCTTCTGATCCTCATTAGTGAGCACCTAAATCAAACATTTATACTTAACCATGGAGGTATGGACATTTCTATGGCCCACATTCCTGCCCAGCAGAAAATGCTTTTAAATGGCTTGAGGAATACTGGACCTGGGCCATTGGGTTGTATCCTAATAGGAAACAGGAATTAGGATGGCAGGTTAAAAACTAAGAGGAAAATGCAGGAATGAATTCTAGGTTACAGGGAATGTGGCATAAAACGGAACTGCTACAGAACGAAGAAGATGACATCACTAAACACTATGAATCAGACATATGATGTATATGAAGTCCCATAGCTCAGCAACACTAGAGGAAAGTGTGGGATAGAAAAAGCACTGTATTTGAAGTCAGAGGTCAAAGTTTCAAATCCCATATATGGTTCTTCCCAGCTGTGTTATTTTTGGCATGTCTTTTCCATTTGTAAAATGGTGATAAACTACCTATTATACCTACCTCAATGGGCTACTGTGTATATCAAATGAGACAGTGTGTGTGTGTATGTATGTGTGTGTGTGTGTGTGTGTGTGTGTGTGTGTGTGTGTGTGTGTGGAGAGAGAGAGAGAGAGAGCATTTGACATTTGTGAGGTATGATTTAAAGGTCAGTTGTTATTCATTCAACAAAAATTTAGCAAGCAACCATTTGGGTGCAGAAGAGATGCAAACTTGGATAAGGTGGGCATAAGATACACAGAGAATTATAACGGATAATATTATGTGAAAAGTGAGCCTAAGTGCTGAAAAAATGCTATATGAAATCCCAGGGAGAAAGTTCTTAACCAATTGTAAGGGTCAGTGAAAGCCTCCTATATGAGTTTGAATTGTGCTTTAAAGGACGAATAAGAAGAATTAAACCATTGAAGGGGAAGAGGGCACTACAGTCACGAATCATCAAATCAACAAGCACTAATCAAGTGTCATATATATGTAGTGCTGATTCCTGGGGATACAATCAAAGGCAAAAACAGTTCTTGTCCTCAAGGAGTTTACAGTCTAATGGGGGAGACAATATGTAAACAGCTGTATTAAAGCAAGATAGATACATGATAAACTGAAGATAATCAACAGAGAGGGGAAATAGCTAAGGTTTCTTATAGAAAATGGAATTTTAACTAAGACTTGGAAAGCCAGAACTGGAGAGGAGGAGGAGGGAGAGCATTCCAAATAAAGGGCACAGCCAGTGAAAATGCATGGTGTCTGGAGATAGACTGTCTTGGAAGGAACAGCGAAGAAAAATAATTCTATTTATGAGAAAAAGTACTATTGGAGACTGCATGGTACACAGGAAAGAGCACTGGATTTGTAGCCAGAGAACATGCGCATAAATCCCAGCTCTGCCATTTAAAACCTGGGTGACCTTAGGACAAATTATTCAACCTCTGTATATTTTCAGCAATCCTACAGAGGATCAGCCACATACAAAAGGGAGTTATTTTATCAACCCCTGCTGTTGTCTGAACAACATTATCTATAAAATAATAATAGCAGAAATAGTGATTTGTTCAAGGATTGTTCTACTGGTACTCAGCTGTCAAAGATGAAACTATAATTATACTGAGAAGGAAAAGGAGAAAAATACAAGAAGAAGGAAAAGTGGCACATTTGTTCTATCTCTGTTTGAAAGGTCAGCAGGGTCAAGACTATGCACAAGTACACAGCAGAGAGCAAAGAAAGAGCTCCAGTCAGTCAGTAAACATTTATTAAGTGCCTACTATATGTCAGACACTGAGCTAAGCTTCATGTGCTTGATTTTCCCCATGGTAGCAGAAAATGAAGACATCTGGGCTATAGATTTGGGAGCCAGCTAACAAAGTTGAAAGGGCCCTAGGACCAGGAATGGTGCAAAGTTTCAATCCCATCAACTCCAGTCTTTGCCCTATATCCTAAATCCCTACCATATTTGGAGGGCAGCTAGGTGGTGCAGTGGATAGAGCACCAGTGCAGGAGTCAGGAAGACCTGAGTTCAAATCTCACCTCAGACACTTGACACTCACTAGCTGTGTGACCTTGGGCAAGTCACTTAACCGATAAATATCTGGTCACTGGATTCAGGTGGCTCTGGAGGAGAAGTGAGGCTGGTGAACTGCACGGCCCTCCCTCACTCAAAACAAAGGCAAGTGTAAGTCATGTCATTATTTCTCTGATGGCATGGTCTTCTTGGGCAACGAAGTACGAACACACATATATTTGGTCAACTACATACACCAGGCAGCCAAGTGGCATAATGAATGGCCTTGGAGTCGAGAAAACCTAAATTCAAATTCTGCCTCAAAGGCTTACTATCTGTGTGACTCTGGATGAGTACCTTAACCTCTCGTGGTTTGAATTTCCAGAAAGTTGGTCTTTGCTAATGTGACCTTGGGCAAATCATT
Source organism: Notamacropus eugenii (assembly GCF_028372415.1). Lineage (NCBI taxonomy): Eukaryota > Metazoa > Chordata > Mammalia > Diprotodontia > Macropodidae > Notamacropus > Notamacropus eugenii. The sequence goes on along the minus strand of NC_092876.1, from coordinate 133,343,173 downwards.
CTGATCTCTCGGAGCTTCATTTTTCTCCTTTGTAATAACAAGGGATTATTCTGGATTTTTTTTAAAGGTTCCTTTCTAAGATATGCCTTATAGGGTCCATGAGCTTGTTTCTTAATATTTTAATAACTATATTCCAATATAATGGCTTCCTTTATCATCCTGTGTATTTTATTCATTTAAATGCATTATTCAGAGAAGGGGTCCAACTTCACCAGACTGCCAAAGGTATCCATGGCACACAAAAAGATTAGGATCCCCTGCTCTCAGAGGTCATGGCAGCAGAATACAAGCCCTGGAAGACCCTGCCAAAAGCTTCAAGAATGGGCCCTGTGGCAGACTGTATTTGTCATTTGAGGCTAAGCACAAAGAAACTTATCCACAGAAGACTGGCCACCAGGAGGCGAATGTTTTCACTTGGAGCAAGTCAATTAAGACCCAGAAGGACTGCAATGAGATTAAGAAAGTACTAGTATGGTCAATATGAGGAGTCTTTGAAAAATTAACATGTTGTCCATCCTGATGACTTTGACACCCCCACACTCTCCCCTGCTATGGCCAGTCTGGGCCCCTGAGCCTCTGATTCCTAGACCACTGTGACTAGGAATGGTATCCACAGTGTGAGATGTCTCCACATGCCAAGTTTGAAGAGTAATTGGAGTAATCAAAACCCAGATTCCCAGATAGGGCAGGAATCTCTTCTATAAAGCCTGATTGGAGGTGGGGGTGGGTGAGTCCCCCAGACTCCACCAGAATACTCCTAGTGATGAGGCAGCCTGTTCTAGTGTTGGATGGCTCTGGTTGTCAGAAAAAGTCTTCTCTAGGACTCAATCTGACACAAACATACACAAACACATCCCACACTCCCTCAAAAAGGAGGGAAATATTGATCCTGTTCAGTCAAGAAAGGGACAGAGATATAGGAGGAAGTGCAAGTTAGAAGGGAAGGCATTCCCATCTAGGAGTTTCTTTCTTCCATTCCCTGTTCTTTGGGGAATCCTTAGAATTTGCTGTCTTGTTCTTTTTCTTGAGACTTTTGGTGTGTTTACTCCACTTCCTGTTTGTCTTTGAGTCTCACCAATGGTTTATCTGCTTGGATTCTGGGTCTGAGGTACATACCAGGCACCACTATGGGAGACAAGTGCCACCTGGAAGCTTTGTAAACCATTCCCCTTCACCAAGGTGGTAAAATACCTTCAGGTCATGCCAGATGAGGACTATTTAAAGGATCTGTGGTTGTTTATCCTGGAGAAGATATTGGGATGGGCAGGTGGGGGATGAAAGGTATATTCAAGCATTCATTATTCGTTATTTGGAAGAAGAATTAGGTTTGTTTGGTTTAGCACCTGTGTGTAATGGATGAAAAAACCCCATTTGCTTCCTTCCCCAGCCCCATGCTACCTCCCCAAGTTTCCACACTCTGGCCAGCCCTTAAAAGAGATGCTCTCCAGGAATTTGATAGAAAGAAATAGATTTATTCTCATGTACAAAGCGATCAGCCAACAGGACCATTTACAACATCTGCACAGAGCCCTACATAGTCAGATACAAAAAACGAGTCTCTCTAAAGGCAACTCAGAATAGATAAGGCAAATGAACCCATTCTCTCCCCACCCCACCCCACCCCCCACCCCGAACCCTCCCTGCCCAGCTCTGCCCCAGCCCAAACAACATCCACTCAAGACACTGACAGAGACAAGACAGAAAAAGAGAGAAACGGGATAGGGATGGGAGTGCTGAATCTTTGTTTCCTATGACATCTCCCCAGGACCTTGGACGGTGGCCAGAGGGGGAGACAGGAAGGTGGGGGGAGGGTGTATATGGCCTTCAGGACAGAGAAGAGTCCAGTCCCAGCTGTGGCTGAAGCCACAGATATGCAGCAAGGCCCAGAGGGGCTCAAGGACTGGGTCCCTCTCTCTGGATGGCTGCAAGAAAGGGATGGAGATCCCAGGCCTGAGAAGCTAGTGATTTGTCTGGGGGATGAAAGCGGAGAAGGGACAGAGGGTCCAGGGCTCCTGCTCACTGGCCAGGGTCTATACTTAGAAGTCTAAGAAGTCCTGGATGTGCTCTGGTCCCTGGGATCCAGTAGGACCAGTGGATATCTCTGGGAAAATTGTCAAAGTGTGATGAGGCCTCACTCCTGGGTCTCCACAATGCCACAGAAATGTGGTTATAACGTTAGAGACCACCAAGTCCAACCCTCTTCCCATCCACCACTAACCTGTTGTATAGATAAGGAAACATCCACCTCTAAATCTATGATCCCATGATCCTATGAAACCCAGAGAGGGCAAGGCTGCCCAGCTAGTCAGTGATGGAATCCATCCCAGAATCTAGGTCACTTCACTCCCCATCCATTGTCCTTCCCATTACTAGAAATCATATTGTCTCTCTGGCCACTGCCCAGTCAAAAGCCCTTTGGTGGGGGAGAAGAGAGAAGGACACTCAGTTCTCTACCCCACTTCTAGCCATGATAAACCTGTGTTTTATCACAGGTAAGTGGGGGACAGGTCTGCATTGTTCTCACAGCCTGAGCCTCAATGGTGGGAGGAGGTACTGGCCTCTTCCTTGGGAATGGCTGAGCCTCTCTCCTGAACTTTGGGGTAGGCTGTAAGCTCAAAGAGCTGCCTCATTAGAGCAGGGTCAGGGCTATCAAAAGAGACATGGCTCAGGACAGGTAGAAGAGGAGGTCTGTGACCCCATACCCTGTCTTCATAAGAGGAAGTGTGGTGCCCTGGAAAGAGCAAAGGACTCAGAGTCAGGAGAGGTCTAGGCATGGATCCTGCCTCCCATGTTTACTTCCTGAGGAGCCCTGGGCAAGTCACTTAACCTTGATGGCCTCAGCCTCTTCCCCTATAAAATGAGATAACTGTACTTGCACTATCTGCCTCGGAGGCTGGTGGTGCTGAAAGTGCTCTGTAAACTTTATATGGGACAAAGCATGGCATAGAGGAAAAAACCTGGACCTGGGAATCAGAGGACCTGGGCTCAGATCTCAATTCTGCCACTGCACCACTTCTGTGACTTTGGACAAGTCCCTTCCTCACTCTGAACCTCTATAAAATAAGAGAATTGGACTGGAGGATCACCTCTGTCCTCCTGATTTATACTTCTCACCTCCCAAATCAGTAATAAACTTGATTCTTTCCTCTTCTCCCCGCTCCTCACCCCTCCACCATGGCTCACTCAACCCTTACAAGTTCAGATCCATATTGACCACAGGTCTCCTTCTCAAATCCCCAGAGATCCAGGAGGAGCCCCAAGGCAAGAGAACTAAACAGGTAACATTTGGAGAAATCACCTAGGGATAAGGTGAATTATGAGTAAGTCTGGAGAAAGATCCAGCCAGAGGGGCAGACGGGATCCAAGGCTCCCCTAGAGAGAGGGATACCCAGGACTGATGCCATGTCACCCCCAAGGCCTCCTCAGTTCCTGGCTGGGGAAGGAGGCAGAGGGGACAGAATCTAGAGTATTTTCAATAAACATGACCGTCCAAGCCAGAAACAAAGGACAAATTTTACAAAGGGGTCTCTGGGTTAGGGGTGGAGGGGTGAGGGTGAGGGGAGGCGGGAATGTCCTTTCTCTTTGCTCCTCCCTTTCCTGCCCCCAGAGGGAAGGAGAACATCTCTCTCACTCTTCCACGTCCAGCTTGCAGCACCCATTGACCTTGTCACCATCATCACACGGTTCCCGAATGTCATATTCCTCATCCAGGAAGTCCAGGGAGTTGTTGCTGGGCAGGCCTCGAATGGTGAACTTATGGGACACCTTGGTCCACTGTTCCCGGTTGGTGGCGACCCGCTCATACAATTCTGCAGCTCTAGGAAACAATTCTTGCAGCAGCCTGTGGGGTGGGGGATGGAGAGGACAGGACTGAGCCAGGACTCCTGGAGAGTAGATGCACCAAGGCCCAGGCCCCAAGCCCACCTCCACATGAAGGGAACATAGCTGTAGAGTGAGGGACAAGCTACACGCCCCCACCCCCAAACCTGCTCCCTCCTGACAAGCTGTTCTCTGTCACCTCTTCATCCAATCAGCCTCTAGCTTCTGGTCCTTCTCTCCCAACATCTCCACACCCACCCCCTCTTCTCTACCCCCATGGGCCCCAACTAAGCCAATTCCTCCTGCCTAGACAAATGGCCCATCCTATTGCACAGCCACCTCATGCATTACACACCCGCTCTTCCCCTCCTCAGGAACTTGTCATGGCTCCCATAGCCCTTGGGAGAGAAAGTCCTTAGAGTCCTACACCTAGAACTGGGAGAGAGCTCTGAGTGCAGCTAGTCCAATCCCCTCTCACTTTACATATGAGGAAACAAGCCTAGAGAAGTTCAGTGACTTGTCCAAAGTCACACTGGTACTAAACAGAAGACAAGACTTGAATCCAGCTCTTCTGACCCCAAATAGTGTCTACTTCCCACAGTTCCATACTCCCTTCCAGAATTCAGTCATGGCCCTCTAGGCTGCTCCCAATCTCATCTCCTCCTCCCAACCCACCTCCACACCATACAGTTCATCTGCTCAAGGAGAAATGAATGACTTACCCTTTCCTGAACACATCTCAAACTTTCCAGTTTGCACACCTTTGTCCATGTGATATTCCCAAGCCTGGAATATCCTCCCCTCCCCATCACTACTTGCTAAAATCTCACCCATCTTCAAGATTCAGGTTAAGGGTTACCTGTGTAATCTATGAAAGCTTCTCTGATCACTACTACCCCTAGACAGAAGAGATCCTTTCCTCTTTTTTGCCCCCCCACAGCCATGCATCTAACCCTTGGGCTCTCTCATTCCTTCCTACCTGGTATAAAATTATGTGTACATACCTTATCTCCTTTTACCCAGCCTTCCGACACTAGATTGAGCTCCCTCTGTCTCTCTGTCTGTCTGTCTGTCTGTCTGTCTGTCTCTCTCTCTCTCTCTCTCTCTCTCTACCTACTTACCTCCCTCCACATCATTGTATCCCAGCACACATTAGTCACATGATTGAGGTTTGCCAAATTGAATCCAATAGAACTGCTGCCTCCTAACCCCCTCCCCAGTCCTAGGTACAGGATGGCAAGGCTTCCAAGCACACTCACTTGTAGATTGGCATGGCGATATGCTCCATGAAGCTGATCTGGAGCTCAGGGATGTAAGCCTTCTCTCGGTCCATCATCTCCATGGGTCGGTTACCCATGGCCTTCTCCTGGGAGAGACATAACCAGCACCAACTCTGTCCCAGGCCCTTGCCCCTGCCCTACCCCCATATCTTAGAATGGCAACCCCTATCAAACCTCAGTTTGGCAAGACTAGAAACTTCTCACAGGTCAGACTAGGCCTGGCCTCCTCCTCACTGAAGCCTGGGATCAGCCCCTCACTCTTTCTAGGATTCTGGGGATTCCCTAAGTGCAGACATACTGACTCCCCTCAGACTAGGAGCTCCCTAAATATGCTAGTCATGTTTCCCCCTAAAACCACGGGTTCCCTAGGAGCAGGAGTCCTTCCCCACCTTCAGAATGGGAGCCCCCGGAGGACAGGACACTTCTTTCCCATTATCCTTTCCTGGTCCTCAGCCACCTTCCACCAAACACACAGAAGTTCTGCCTGACTGAGTAAGGTAAGCACTGAGCCCACTCTGACCAACCTCCCTCCTTCCCAAGGGTTCCCCAGAGTCCTAGAACTCTGGCCCTAACTATGGAGGGGATAGGTTGGGAATTATGGGGACTCCCAGCTCCAGCCAGCCACTTGACCCATGGGTAAGGTGGGAGAACACACATACCAAGTCTCCCTGTGAGAAGAACTCTTTGTAGATCAGCTCCTGAAAGCATAATACAGATCCATGAGTTCCCAAATGTCTTTGACTCCCCTATTCCTCAAGAAACTGATTCAGGGACCAAACTGGGGCCTTTAGTCTGATCTCAGAGTCCCTCCTGGCAACACCAATGTGTGACTCCTTCAGAATGAGGGGGACTGATGGGATGGGAAAACCCTTTGAATCCCTGGGAATCAGGAGGAAACAATTTCCAGTTCTGTCCCTTAAATTGGGATCCTGGGCAAGTCATTTCCCCTTTTTGTGCTTCAGTTTCCTTCCTGGCAAAATTAGAGCATTGACTTCCATGATCATAAGATTTGGGCCTAGAAAAGATGTTACAGCACTCTGATGAACACAATAACCAACTAGGTGATTGTGTGAAGCATGCCTTGGGGCAGGGTCACGTTGTCATGCCCCAATTCCAGCTTCACTTGCAGAAATCCACCCATCCTTCATGGCCCAACTCCAGTGCTCAGTCCTCCCTGAAGAGTTGCACCTCTTATCTTGGAGTGGCCAAGCCCAGTACTGACAGCTGAGCCACGTGCCTAAGACCACTCCTCAGGGCCTGGGTACTGGGCTGCAGAAACCAAACTTCACTGCCTGTAGGGAAAGGGGGAGACAGGGCACTCACCGCAATCTTCCGCGTGGTCTTCCAGCCCTTGGTCTGGTCGGAGAGGTCACAGGAGGTCATGAGCAAGCAGAGCAGGAGACTGTGGTGCTGTTTATTCTTTGGGTCATAACCCACTGCATGCAGAAAATAGGAGAGAGAAAGCATTGGGACACATACATAGGGGGAGGCATGACACTCCCCCCCAAAATTAAAGTAAAACAAAAAAGCCTCCAAGGAACAGAGCCTGGTCCTCTTAGAAGGAATCACTTCTGTAGACATGGGAGGGATGCTGACACCTGATAGTCATAATGTAGTACTGCACCTTTACACATATATCCCCATCCCAGGCTCAAAGGCCTGAACCTGCTGAACCTGGAGAGCCCAGGCTATGACAGGTCTTAGCAAGCTGGAAAGCCTTCCAGGACTGAGAATGAGATGAGCTGAGGGGTGTGTCTGTCATCCCAGGGCTTAGCACCAAGGAGAAGGAAGGGAGAAGATGCTTCTGCTTAGAATAACTCATGGAATTTGTCTGCTATGTGTGGTTTGTCCTTTGTTCTCAGAGGGGTCTGTTACATCAGGGAGATGATGACCTGACTTGCAGTTGATTTTGATATGAGAGAAGGAGAACTGTGCAAACTCACCAGCCTCACTTTCTCTTCCAGAGCCATCTGGGTCCAGTGGCCTGATATTTATCAGGATGACTAGAGATGGCTCAGGATGCAATGGGAGACCCTGGCCCTTTTAGGGTAAGGCCTTTCATGTACTCAGAGTGAGGTAATGCCCATTCAATGAATAGGCCTCTTAAAGAAATGAGTCAAGGGATGGCCCCTTTAATTAAAAAAAAAATCAAACTGGGAGGGGAAGACACTCAGTGTTGCTGGTCAAAAAAGAAACAGATACTATTACTAGCCAGGAGGGCCCAAAATATAGTCATATAGTCTACTAAGGGGACAGTAACAGGAGGTCTGGCATTCATGGAAGTGTGAAATACCCATTGATTCAAATTATGAATTCTGAATGTACATGAGGATTTAGAGCTGGAATAGACTTTAGAGGTCCTCTAGCCCCACCCCCCCATTATACAGATGAGGAAACTGAAGCCCCAAGGTATCAATCGACTTGCCTAAGTTCACACAGGCAATAAGCATCAGAGGTGGACTTTGAACTCAGGTCTTCTGACTCCAAATTCATCGATCTTTCCACAATACCACATTTATTCCAGGTGACTAGAACTATCCCATTCCCTTTCTGCCCTATAGTTATATAGTTATAGAGATACAATTAGCTCTCTCTCACCTGAAGGAGATGACCCAGTACTGTGGGTGGAGGACAAAGCCATCAAGAGGCTTCCCGATTATCTAAGAGTGAATGCTCCATGGAGCCAGTGGGAGGTGCTCTAAATGGGCTCTGAAGGGGAAGCCAACATTTGCATTTCACTAAAGTGAGCCTATAAATATGAAGACCTGAGTTCAGATCCCACCCCTGACACTTACTATCTGTGTGACCATGGGCCATTAACTTATCCTCCCTAAATCTCACAGACTCATCTGTAAAATGAGGGGGTTGGACCCTAAGATTCCCCTTCCAGAGAGATGTTTAGGACTCTGTGGGGGGATTTTTGATGCATGCATTTCTGCTGTATCGTTTCTAAATCTTTCTATCTCTCTGTTCTTTCTTTCCTTGAAAATCAAGCCAAGAAAATACTCAAGTATAGAGTGTACAGAGGCAAGGGAGAAGAGGGAAAGGGAGCAGATGATACCATACTAAGGATGTCCAGTTAGGTGACTGTATCAAGAGAGAGGGGACAGGGATTAGGGCCTGGGTGAAATAAATTTAAGAGCCAAGCAGGTTCAGGGCCAGTCTTGAGGTGCAGGGGTAGCTTAGAGTTGGGATTCAGAGATCAGGGGTCTTTAGAAAATAGTGAAAAGTGAGCACTCTGGAGCAGAAAGCAAATATCACTTAGATAAGCCCTAAAAGCTGGTGTCCCAGGATGGCAATGTGGAACGGGGGGCCTGAGGCTCAAGAGCACATGTTACAAAGGATTCTTCCTCTCACCGACTCTCTCCAGGCCAAATGGATGGTTGCTTCCAAGTCATCAATTTTTCCTCCACCCCGCCTCCTACCTCTACCTCTCACATCCACAGGGCCTCTAAGGAGTACAAAGGAAGGGTGGGAAGCACCCCAGCATCTGGGTCTCTGAAAGGTATACCTTCAGCCATCCTCTGAAGATCTTTGAAGATGCGTAGGTGGTGGGCTAGGTCAGTAGCCAAGATAATGTCTCTCATCAGATCCAGCATCCGTTGGTAGTCCTGTGGTGACCAGGAGATGGGCACTGGGTCACAGCCTAGCTCCCTCAGGGCCCCCAGATCTCCCACCCTTCAGATTCTTATGCCCCAAACCCTGACACTGTGCTTACTTACCTCTCCCTCCCCACACTGGTTTGTCCCCATCCTCCTCCCCCAAACCCTAGGAGAAAGAATGTCACATATACACACACCCACACTCACACACACAAGTACAGACACACACACATACACACACACACACACACACACACGACTCAGGACTGAATATCTGTCACCTTCCGGGAGAAGTGATCAAAGATGTTGCAACCTTGGGTGTTAAGGATGGCAATCGCCTGAGCAAAGTGGTGTCTCTGTGGGGAAAAGAGGAGGTAGGGATGAGACCCTGTTTGAGTACCCATCTGGATGCTTTTGCTCCATTGCCCCACTCTCCTTCCCCTCCCAAGAGGAGATGCTGAGACCCAGAGCAGCCAAAGAAACATGAGTCGGTCTGGTTGCTGAGCAAACTGGGAAAATAAGGTTTGGGGAATGATGGAGAAGAAAAAGAAAAAATCAGACTGACCCCCAGGCTCTCTGTGAGGGTTATGTCAGACCAGGGGAATTGTGGGTAAGGAAAAGGAGGAAATAGGAATATGTGGGAGGACAAGGAGTTCTGACCTTGGGGGCAGAAGATCTGAGTTCAAGTCCTGACCCTCCCACTTCAAATTTATATGACCAGATAATTAGAAGCTGTTCCCATTTGTGATTCAAGCAAAAGCCTCACCCCTGGAAATAAATGTACCTCTTCCACCCCACTCATTGATTCTTGAATTTCTCAGAATCCCTGAAGGTACAAGAACATTTGTTAACTGCTTCTCCCACAGTGGAGTGTGCGTGGAGATCCCCTTTCTGAAATTTGCCTCTGACATTTACTATCTTTGGGACCATAGCAAATCACCTTCCTTCCCTAGGCTTCAATTTCCTTACCTGTAGAATGAGGGGGTTGGACTCTAGACCTCTGACTCCCCTTCCTGCTCTAGCCCTATGAGCCCTATAATCACACATGGTCATCAGATCTCTTCTTCAAGCCCTTTAGTTTTTGAGAATCCAAGGCAGCCATTCCAACCCCTTCATCTTACCCAGGGGGAATCAAGACACAGAGAGGTTAAGGGTTGCACAGTTTGAAAATAGTAGCTTCACCCAGCTGCCTGACAGATTACAATGATCTTTCTTCCACATCATTCTGTCTTCCACCTATTCTGACTTCCTCCCTACTGTTCAGAGCTGGAATGAACTTATAGGGTATCACCTATACTCCAGGAAGTCTTTCCAGTTCCTTCTGGCCTGAAACCAACTTTGGCGCAGTCGCATAGCATACAGGAAAAAGCAATGTGTTCAAGTCCTGCCTCTGACACCTTTTAGGTGACCCTGGGTAAGTCACTGCTTCCCTCTGAGTCTCAAATCCGTTTCTCTACTGGAGAAAAAAGGTGGGAAAGGGAGGGAAAGGAGAGGGGAGAAGGGGGAGAAGTCACTGGGAAGAAACAGTTTAAAAAATATTAATAAAATATTTTTGTTTGGCAATCAGAGTTAAGTGACCTGCCCAGGGTCACACAGCTAGTAAGCATCTAAGGTTGGTTTTGAACTCAGGTTCTTCTGATTCTAGGGCCAATGCTCTATCTACCACACCACCTAGTTTCCCCAACAAAACATTTTTTAAAAGAAAGGGGGATTGGACTCTCAGGTCCTTTCTAGTTCAAAAATTATTCATAATATTCTCAAAGTCTATTCCCCAGTGAGATATGAATGAGGTTTATTCTGTAAACTCTCTCTATGGGTGCTGAGTTGGTTGGGGGCAGAGGTGGGAGGGAGAAGAAGGGAAAGATGGAGGGAATGGAGAACCAACTTAGGGCTTCTCTGGAGCTAGCTTGGAAGAGATTTGGGGCAGAATAGAGAGAAAGAGGAAAGGTCAGACTGGCCCTGGGCTCCCTAGGAGTTTTATGCCAGCTCAGAGGAGTAGTCTGTGGGGACTGGTGGGAAAAAAGCAGCAGGGGGAGGGGAAATAGCTTGGTCTTGGAAGCAGTGAGATTCTGGATAAGTCACTTCCACTCTCTGGATTTGTCTCCTCATTTCTCACATGGGGATGATGATATTTGCATTACCTACCTCATTTCCTACCTGTTGGAAGGAAAGTAACTGGTAAATGAATCATTTTTATCATTATTACCTCCATGACAGAGCCTTCGGAGCTGTACAACGCAGCCAGCACGGATTTCTGAAAGAGTCCCCAGGGGATTTGGCTGTTAGCTGCACCCCTGGAGCACCTAGATTTCTGTCCCATATTTCCCAGGGCAAGCCTTTTCCTGAGTTACCCACCTGACCCCATGCCTCCTACCTCACCCTCTCTGAGCCCCTGAGCTGGGCTAGTCCTTCTTCCACCCACCTTTCTCCCACACCCGGGCACCTCCTCCTCTAGGAAGCCTGTCCTGATCAAGCATCTGGGCTTTCATCTCCTGACTGGTTAGAGAAAGCTAAAGCATCCCTTCCACTCCTCACAGGAAGGGCTAGAGAGGGGGAAGCCCCATGGGCCAGAGGCTCACCGAAGCCACCTGGAAGGAGTTGTTGGTGCCTCTGTGGTCCAAGTCATGGCACATGCAGGAGACAAACAAGGCAAAGATCTCGATGTCACTGAGGAAAGAGATGAGACCCTCAGAGAGAAGCTGATCCAGACTTCCCCTGCCCCTCCCACTCTCTGAGGAAAGGGGAAGGGGAAGGCTGAGGGAGTGGATACCTCAGAACTGCAGAGATGGCCTGAGTCAGTGGATAGAGCCCTGGCAAAGCCCCTTCCTCAGTCCTCCAAGGCCCAACTGCTCCAGGCCCTGCCTTCTCCAGAAAGCCTACCCTGATCCCTACAGCTGAGAGAATTTTCTCACCTTAAAAACCTGTCACAGCACACGGCCAGGCACTCCCCTGTGCACATCTCATTCCCCTTGTATTTCTGCACTTGACTTTCCTATTAGATTGTAAACTGGTCTTGAACATGGTCTGGATTGAAACTCTCTTAAGTCTGGACATGTGATGTCAAATTCAAATGGAAACAGCAGCTGCTAGTCCCTACACAAGGACCCTGCAGGCTGCAGAATGGCTTCATTTGTAATATTAGCTATATTTTCTTTTATTTTTTTTTATTTTGTTCAGTATTTCCCAATGCCATTGTAATCTGGTTCTAGCCTGCCAAGTGTTTGACACCTCTGGGCCAGACAGTCAACAAAATGCTAAATGGAGAGCTGGTTGTGGCTTTGTCGATTTCCAAGGTAGAAATGCTCAACTGAGGAAAGAACAATTGAGTGGGAGGGGCAGAGCTGGCTCTGGCACACCTCCTGTCTGATTTCTGGAAAGTGCTCCTAATATGGGCCTCAGTTTCCTCATCTGTAAAATGGTAGAACAGAACCAGATCATCTCTAACTCAACTCAATCTCTCTCTAGCTCAAACATTCTGAGTCAGCGGGTTAGGGCTCTGGCCCAGGCTCTGCCCCTCACTCTCTCCATGACCTGCATAGGTTCTTTCCCCACTCTGAGCCTCAGTTCCCTCTAATGCAGCTGAATAAGGATCCCTGGAAGAGGGGCTGATGGACCTGGGGGCTAGGATCACTCACTCCAGATATTTAGACAGCTCCAGGTTCTTATAGAGCAGGTAGCAGAAGTGAGAGACGGAGAAGGCGTGCATCCAGTTATGATAGGGAGGGTCTCGGTAACCTTTCTTCACCATCAGGCAGAACCTATACAGGAGCTAGGTATCAGGAGGGGACTCGGCACTCTTCACCCACCTCAAAGAAACTCTCCTAGGTTGTCCCTTCGCTGTTCCCATCCTGCCCTCACTCTGTGGACTCGGGGAGGGCAACAGGTATATCTCTCTGCCCCCTCACACTAGGGGCTCCCACAGGCAGGGGCCACATTCCCTCACACTAGGGGCTCCCAATGGCAGGGGTCACATGCTCCCCTCACACTAGGGGCTCCTAAGGGCAGGAGCCACACACCCCCTCACACTAGGGACTCTTAAGGGCAGGAAGTCTCTCCTCCTCCAAGCAGAAGCTACCTAAGGACAAGAACCAAATCTGGCCCCCAGACCCAGGATCAGGGGCCAGAACACACACCGGACCAGTGTCTGTCGATCAATCTTGTAGTTGTTGATAAAGTTCATGTCCTGGAGCATACTCAGGATGGCCTGGAGAGCAAGAAGGTAGATCAGCAGGCTGGCAGCACCCCCACCCCCTTTCCCAATGCCCTTTCCCCAGACCCTACCAAACTGCAAGCGACCTCAGAGACCACATTTATTCCCACACCCTTCCCCCCACTGCCCAAGGCAGGAATCCCTCTACATCCTCCCTAATCAGCAGCTATCCAGACTCTGCTCAGACCTTTTAATAACAGAGTACCTCCTGAGGCAGCCAAGCCCACTGTGAAATAGCTCTAATTGTTAGAAAGTTCTTCCTTCCATGATGATGGCTACCTATTTTTATCATTTTCCCATTGGTTAGTCCTAGTTTTTCCTCTCTGCAGTGTGAAGCAAGGTTACTCCCAATGTCCCATGACAGCCCTTCTGTGGCCCATTTCTCTGGGAAGTTCTCCTTATCTAAACTGAGTCCACCTTGTTGCACATCTCCCATGCCTGTGACAGGTTGGGACCACCCATCAACTGGGCCTGAAGGAAGGGTGAGCTCACCATGGAGGTGTCATCCTCAGGAAGAGATCGTGGGGTGTAGGTGAAACTGGCAAAGTTGGAGTCAATGGCTGAGACTGGCTGGATCCCATCTCCAAGGAGTTTGTCATACTCATCATCTGAGACCTAGGAGAGACAGAGCTTAGGGAACTGAGGACCCCTTTCCCTATCCATCACACCACCACCCAATTGGGGGGGACACCAAAGTATATCAGCATCCTCCTCCCTCCCTAAATACACTGTGGCCAACCACATGTAGGGGAACAGTGGTATTCTTTGGGGAGAGACCTGAGTTTGAAACTCAGTTCTAACACTTAAATCACCTACATTTAAAAATTTGAATCTAATTAGGTTCACTTATTAGGTCCACTAGTCAAAGAACCTAACTGAATGAACTAGTTAAGTGAACCTAATGAAAGTTTTTCAAATGTGGATGTTATAAAAACCAAAGACATCAATATCTTTTTCAAAAGAAAAAGCTCTTTACCTCTCTGTGCCTCAGTTTCCCCACCTAGAAAAGGGGGACAATAATCCTCAAGGCATGGAATAGTGGAACGAGTATTGCATTTGGCTTCAGAAATGTTACTGCCTATATATCTCTTGGGCAATCTCCCCCCATCCCACCCCCCAAACATTGCCTTTTAGTTTCCTCATCTGTAAAGGGTTGGGAGTGGACAGGTAAACCTTTTAAGTCCCTTCTGGTTATAAATCCCACAAGTGAAGATAACAAGTTTGCTCAGTGGTTATATGGAAGTGAGGGTGTAGTAGCCTGAGCCTGCCAACCAGACTTCCTGATTGGCCAAACTCCTCCTAGAATCCCTAACTCCCTTCAAAGCTCAGCTCCAGTGACACCTCCTGGAGTTGGTGGTGGCAGTATCATTGCTGCTGTTAAGTTGTTTCTGACTCTTCTTAACCCCATTTTGGGGTTTTCTTAGCAAGGATACTGGAGTGGTTTGGCATTTCCCCCTCCAGCTCATGACGCCTCCATGAAGCTGATCTTCCCAGCTACAAGTATCTCCCCCGCCAAAACCCCCCACAAATTATCTCATATGTATTTTGGAAGTATGTGTGTGAACATGTTGTCTTCTCCAAAAGAACGCGACCTCTTTGAGGCCAGGAACTGTTTTTGTCTTAGTATGCCTAGCACCTAGCAAAGTGCCTAGTATGCAGCTGAGTGTTTAATAAATGTTGACTGAGTGAATGAGCCAAAGGGGGTAGAACAAAACAAAGAGATTAATCCAGCCCACCCAGGTTGGTCAATCTCAAACTCAAGTGGCTGGTATTATGGGGCTAAAAAAGTCATTCATTCTACTTGGAAATGAGTGCTAGGGACCCAGTCTTTTCTGGTTTAGAAAGGATCAAGATGGAAGAAGTTGCACCCAAAGAATTTCACCTGCACAGAATAACTGAGAAAGCCTATCATTATAAAATCATGTGATTTTGTGGGTGCAAATGACTTTAAAGAAGAGGCTTCATCACCTATTCTGCTACTGTGCACCCTAAGGACCATGGGACCTTTCCATCAAACTTGTAGCTGAAACTTTCCATGTTTGTTGTCTCCCCCATCAAAAGGTGAGCTCCTTCAGGGCAAGGGCTGTCCTATTTTTCTATTTGTATGCCCAGGGCTCTGCACATAGTGAGTGCTCAAAAATGTTCCATAGCCAGGACAAGGAAGGAAATGAGGGAGCCGATGTCAGACAAGGGTGGGTCCAGTTACAATGGCAGGGCAGGAGGAGGGCAAGTGGTTAGGAATCAGAAACAGCAGGTCAGAAGGGACCTTAGAGGACATCCAGTTCAAACCCTTCTTTTTCCTTCATTTTACAGATGAGGAAACTAAGGCTTATAAAAGTGAAGTGATATGCCCAAGGTCACACAACCAGTAGTTGTCTGAGACAAGATTTGAGCTCATATCTTCTAGACCCCTATCCACTATGCTGCCTAGGTCTCTGAGCCCAGAGGAACAGACAGGCTAAGGGCCTGGAAGTTCTGAGGTCTCAGGGTCTTACACTGGTATTCAGAGATCAGGGAATTTGATTAAGAAAATAAAAGGGGGCAAAGGAAAGATTCCTTAGATTGGTTGAGAGAGGAAGAGTTGGTACCCTGGGCAGCAGGGCCTGAGGCACAGGCCAGGACCCTTCATTGTCCATCTTTTGCTCTCTTTTAAAGATCTAGACAAGCTACTGTACCCACGGGTACCCTCGTGTTTAAGACTCTTTCCCTCCCTTACACTAGGATAGATGTGAGAGAAGCGTCAAGGTGTCGGTTTGTTTTGCTTAACTCTACTTATTCATTACAATAGAGAGGGTCTTTGAAGGCAGGGAGAGGATGAAGAGAGACTAGGAGGGAACAGTAATGTAAAAATAATTCAATAAATCCAAAAACTACAGCTAAATCACCATACCCCCAAATACAAGCCAAGTTCTTTCCCTTAAGATGCTCTAGCTGAGCTTTTATCCAGAATTCTAGGGCCAGAAGCAATCTTGAAAGCATCTAAACTGATCCATACCCAAACAGAAATGCTCCCCACAACATCCCCCATAGGTGACCCTAGAGCTTCTGCTTAAAGGGCAGCTCTGATCATTAGAAAGCATACACACATGATAGTTATAATGATACCTAATAATAAATACCTAATGAAATCTAAATAAATTATCGATCCATATAAGCCTCGCCCTTCCCAAACATGAAACTTAAGCTGCACTACCCATCCATCCACATAACACCACTATGTATACAGCACACCGGAGGCACCCCTGCTCAGTCCTCCCACTGGTCTCTTCAGACATCAAGCTTCCTTAACTTGACTGTCCTACATTCAACTTCCACCTATCCCAATGTAGCCCTTGACTGTTTCAGTGGTAGGAGAGCCCAGCTCTTCCCCTTTCAGCTCAGTGTCTCATATGCCACCAGTGGATGAGGGGTAGGCAGGACCTTACCTTCATGTGATACATCATCATCTCATTGGCCAAGTGGCTCCGATACTGGGCTTCATTCACTTTCTTGTATAGGAGAGACTGAGGAGAGAAAAGGAGGGATGGTGATGGAAACTTAAAGAGAAGCCAACAACCAACTCCATTCATTCCCCCATGACAGGTAGCCTAGTGTGATGGAAAGAGAGCCTAGATTAGAGTCTGGAGATCTAGGCTCATATCCAACTTTGACAATTCCCAGCTGTGTGACCTTGGTCAAGTCACTGAATCACTCTGCCTCAGATTCCCCATCTGTAAAATGGAGCTAATAGCATCTAACTCATATGGTTGTTGTGAGGATTAAATGAGCCAAGATATGCAAAGCACTTTACAAACCTTACAAAGAGCTATAAAATACTAGCCTGAAAAAATAAAAATAAAATAAAAAATTTTATTTAAAAAATTTTTATTTTTATAAAAATAAAATACTGCCTCACTGGGTTATTGAGAGCGAAGTAGCTTGTAAACACTATATAAATAGAAGGTGCTATTATCATCATCCACTCCCACCTGGCACGTTCAAGAGTGAAGAAAGACAAAGAATACACTAGTCCAGGCTTCTCTGCACAGAACATCCGTGCGTTCACTTCCTCTATTCCTCATCCAGGCACTTAAGTCACAGAATCTTCCCTCACCCATTCCCTTGTATTTTATTCCCATCAATACTTGTGAGGAGGAGGGGGAAATGTGGACCATGCTATTGGAGGGGGAAGCAGGGGACACAGGTGTCTGAACTCCAGCCAACAGCTGGCCCCAGGCACAGTGATACTCTCTTAGGGCTTTCACCCAAGAGGCTGGTCTGGTGGCAATGCAACCCAGGGCAAGGGCGGAGGGAGCCTTAGGGAGAGGAGGCTGAGGCTGAGGCTGAGACGGGAGGAGAGATGCAAAAGCCTGCACATGGTGCTTCCTGATTTTGTCTCTCCTCACAGGCCCAGGAGACAGTCAAGGCAGGTGATGAGCCCAGAATCTGAGAGATGAAAGGGGTGTACATACACACATACATTCATATATATATATATACATATATGCAGTAAATATATATGTGGAAATATAGATGACAGAAAAAGCAAAAGATACCTCTAAAAAGCTACTTTTCAAAATAAGAGGCTGAGAACCATGATGTATGCTTATAATCTCTGCTACTGGGGAGGCTAAAGTTGATGGATCTCTTGAGATCAGGAACTCTGAGCTACATACAGTAGAGCTAAAGCCAATCGGCTGTCCACAATAAGTCTGGCACCCAAATGGTGAGGCTCTTGGGAGTAGGGCACTACCAGGCTGCCTAAGGAGAGTCAAACCAGCCCAGGTGGGAAACAGTTCAGGTGTTCATGATGATCAGCAGAGAAAGAGTCCATGACTGGTCACTGCATTTCCAGCCTGGGAGAGAGAGGGAAACTCAAACTCAAGAAACGGGTGTGTGTGAGAGGAAAAAGAGGGAGAGGGACAGGGAGGGGGGGAAAGAAAGAGAAAGAAAGAGAGAGAGAGAGGGAGGGAGGGAGAGGAAGAGGAAGGGGGAGGAGAAGGGGGAGAAGGGGGAGAGGGAGAGGGAGAGGGAGAGGGAGAGGGAGAGGGAGAGGGAGAAGGAGCCACAAAAAAAGAAAAAGAGTTGCTTTTCTAGCCACACCTCTTTCCCTAATGACTTGGGTACCATCTCCTGCAGGAAGCCTGCCTCTTCCCCCCAATTATTAGAGCTCTTGCCCTCCTCAAATACTGCTTATTCCCTTATCCACTTACACATCTTAAAAGATAGATAGGATTACTGGGAGTTTTTTTTTTATCTTTCAATCCCCATCACCTAATAAAGTACTTAAGTACAAAAGGCAATTAATAAATGTTTGTTGACCTGCGTTCCTCCCCATCCTGTATTTGTGAAGTTGACTGTTGAAGCCAAATCTAGAGCATTAAATTTATCTCTATTAAATTTCATCTTATTAGCAAATATTTACTAAGGCCTAGAGGGATTGCAATCTGTACTGGTAGAGAGAATGGCCACACTGAGGACATCACCAATCCTTGACACATTTAAGGGTTACTGGACTTGTCCAAAATTCTAACCTGGATCTTTTTGGATTCTGGCTCTTCCATACTCTGTCATTAAGTGTTTGCTAACCTGGGGCAGCTAGGTGGTGCAGTGGATAGAGCACCAGTGCAGGAGTCAGGAGGACCTGAGTTCAAATCTCACCTCAGACACTTGACACTCACTAGCTGTGTGACCTTGGGCAAGTCACTTAACCCCAATTGCCTCATCCTGGATCATCTCCAGTCATCCTGATGAATATCTGGTCACTGGATTCAGATGGCTCTGGAGGAGAAGTGCGGCTCGTGACGTGCACAGCCCTCCCTCACTCAAAACAAAGTCAAGTGCAAGTCATGTCATCATTTCTCTGATGGCATGGTCTTCTTGGGCAACGAAGAACAAACACACACTTGCTAACCCTCTTAGCTTTGAATCGATAGACTTACTATCTATGTCTTACTCAAGTCATTTTTAAAATGTTAAACAGGCCTGGGCCAAGCAAAGATCCTTGGGACACTCCACTAAAGACCTAGCTAAGAGGTAAAAGCTAATAAATAAAAAATAGCTAAAAGTTACATATAACACAATAATATAGCTAAATAACTACCTCCTGTATCCAATCACATGACCAGTTCCAAATCTGTCTACTGATTAAACCAAGGCTTCTCAACCTGGGATTTGTAAACTTCATTTTTAAAAATATTTTGATAGCTGCTTTTCAATATAATTGAAATGAATTTCAACTACTTCAAAATTATATTGAATTGAAAGTGAAAATGAAAATTTTCCTTGTATCTACAAGTATTATCCTGAGAAGGAGTCCTGCCAAAAGGATCCATCACACAAAGAGCCCTTGGTCTGGACTCTATTTCTCCAGCTTTGGAGATTGGGCACGAGAAGTTTTATCACCCACTGCTGAAATGATAATTATCCTCATTTCACAAAGAGAGAGCCTACAGCCCTAAGAGGAGAGACTTGTCCAAGATCACACAGAAGGGTCAGTAGCATGCTTGGGACTAGTTCATAAGTTTCACCACTCTCAGTTTAGAAGAAAGCCTTGGGTCTAGATGACGAAAGGGATAATGAGTTATGCACCCTGCCTCAGAGAGCTGGGAGTGGAGATGATGCCAGGGGTCCAATCTCACCCTGCACCCAGAAGTTACAAGGGACAGGAAGGCAAAGTCATGGGAAGGAACACAGTTAAGTGCTTAACAAATGCTTACTGACTCATTGACTTGACAGGGCCTGACAGGAACTGGGGCAGGGTGCGGGGTGGGGAGGGGGTTGGGGATTTGGGGAGGTTGGGGTTCCCCCACCCCCCACACAAAGTAGAATTCCAAAGAACTAGGAGGCTCAGGGCAGGGTTCAGGGCTCACATGAGCGATGCTGATGCCACAGTAGATGGAAAAGGCTGTGGCCAGGTCCTCATCAAACTTGCTGAACCAAGGGCCATTGATCTTGTTCACCAGTTCAGCCACACCGATCACCTCTGGAGGAATGGATAGAAATGGGGTTGGATAGGGGGCATCCTCCCTTGCTCCCCAACTCTCATATCCCTGCAGGTCCTAGGGTCCCTGAAGCTCTGACTCCTGCCACACCCCACAGTCCCACCCTATGGGGATGGGCTAATGCCTGTGGTCCTCTGAGAGGCTCCACCCACCTCCCATGGGCCAGAAAGGGTAAGAGAGTACAGCCCACACATACCTTGGTTTTCATTCTTGATAGGGAAGCAGAGTATGTTGCGGGTACGGAAGCCTGTGCTGTCATCCACACCTCTATAGAACAGGGGATGCGCATAGGCATCTGGGATGTTTAGGATCTGGCCTGTGGTGGCCACGTGCCCCGCGATCCCTTGGTCTGCAGGGATGCGGATCTCATAGGTCTAAGTGAACCAGAACAAGAGGAAGGAGGTGTGAATTCCAGGGTCTATCAGCTAGGAGCTAGCAGCACCCCCCTACAGGGTCCCAATCTGATTCTCCATCTTTATGTGTGTCCCCCTCCAAGTCCCCATCTCCCCAGACCCTTACCTCATCATCCACAACACCACCATCAAACACCTTGGCCACCAGCTCATTCTGATCCAAGAGGAACACGGAGCATCTGTGGGGAGGCCAAAGGGGTAAGGAAGGCCCCTGATCCTCATGCCTGCCCAGGCACTCCTGGGAATAGAGATTCCCTGAGGGCCTGGGTTAGAACTCCTCAGAGTGTGTGTGCAGGACTCAAGGAGGTGCTCACTGATATCAAATGACTGCCCTCAAGGCAAGGAAAACTGGGCCACTGAGCTATCGATGGGGGCCAGAAGGCAGCAGCTCTGAGCAACATCCTGAGAAAGGCATGGACCCCAATTCCAGGCTAGGGCTGAGCAAAAGATCCCATCTCAGGCCTCTGACCTTGTGAATCCCCATCTGATTTCCAACCATACACCAGCTCTATGTTAGTGACAACCCAAGGGATTTTGACCCCAGGGCATTTCCTGGTAACTCCTTAAAATTCTTTAATGGTAGAGATCAATCTAAATCAGGGGTGGGGAACCTGTGGCCTTCTAGGTCTTCAAGTGCAGTCCTTTGATTCCAAACTTCACAGAACAAATGTGGCCCTCTAGGTCTTCAAATGCACCCCTCTGACTGAATCCAAACTTCAAGTTCAGTCAAAACGGTGCACTTGAGGACCTAGAGGGCCACAGGTGGCCTTGAGGTCACAGATTTCCCATCCCTGATAAATTCTCCAAGTCATCTGGACCTTCTTGGACCCCGACTCTACTTGACTCCCTAGGATCAGAGACTGGATATCCCTGACATCCCTTCATTTACCCTTCTCCTGCACTCACCTCTATAATACGATACCCTAAGAAAACAGACTTATGGGCTACCATATATGGAGTCAGGAGGAAGATAGGAGTGGATGCCAATTACAAGAGTCCTGTTATGAACCTGGCATCTACTCTCTCCTTCCCTTGACTCCATACACTACAACCCATAAAAGTGTTTTCTAGGGCTTATTCCCAAAGGAAGCAGCAGTGGAGGAAGCCTGCCAATTGCTGGAAGGTTGGGGTTCTCCACCCACATTCCCACTAGGCAGCAGCACTTTCTCCTCCCAAAAAGGAGAGGGAATAAAGAGAATCATCAAACGGAGTTCAAGTTTGTCCATTATCCCCTCAGACAACACTCCTCTGGGATTCCACATTCTCCACAAGCTGCCTGAAGCTGACCAAACACAACAGGTTTTTCCTGGGAGTGTTTGAAGACTGGCCAAGGGATACTAGTGTGGGAGAGCCTGTCATTCTTGGAAAAGAGGGAAAAAGAAGGGAAAGAGGGGGAGGAGAGAGGCAGGCATCTTATAGCTCCTCCTCAAGGCTGCTGCCCTCCCACCCCCTTCCCTCAGCTATCTGAACCTCTCTACTGGGAGACCTTGGGTAAGTTACTGAATTTCTCTGGGCCTCAGTTTCTTCTTCTGTAAAAGAAGGAAGTTGGACTTTTCAGGGATTCTTAACCTAGGGTCCAAGAACTCTATTAAAAATGTTTTAGTAACTGTATTTTAATATAACTGGTTTCCTTTGCAATCTCATGTATTTTATCTTATGCATTTAAAAACTTGTTTCTGAGAAGGGGTTCATAGACTTCACCAGACTGTTCATGACACACACAAAAAAAGGATGAGAACCCGTGATCTGTACTCAATGATTCTCACACATCTCTGGGAAGGACCCACATCCCTTCCACCTGGACCACTTCACTCACATCTCTGCATTGCTGAGGTTCCGGGCTTCTGTGATAATTTCTTGGAGCAGGACGGAGACATCATCTGGGGAATGTAGATTCACAAAGTGATGCTGGTCTCCAAGGAAACCCAAACTGGGCTTCTATGCTAAGGGATAGGGACCTGGCCTCCACCCACCCTCAGCCCCATCCCTGCCCACACCTAAAGCTGATGGAGAGAGGGGACTCACCCAAGTGTGTAAACAGGTTCTTTGCCACTTGGAGAAGAGCCTAGAAAGGGGTGAATAGGAATGGGGGGAAAATGGAGATTTCAGTCTCTAG
This sequence comes from Notamacropus eugenii, assembly GCF_028372415.1. Lineage (NCBI taxonomy): Eukaryota > Metazoa > Chordata > Mammalia > Diprotodontia > Macropodidae > Notamacropus > Notamacropus eugenii. The sequence goes on along the minus strand of NC_092876.1, from coordinate 133,320,750 downwards.
GTATCATGTCTAACCTCCAGTTTCTTAATCAGCAGGTCCTCAAAAGTCCTCAGCAGCTACAGCACTTACTCCTCCTTCATTTTCACCCTTCAGTCCTTTGAATCTGGGAGATACACCCTAGCCTTTGATAAGTCATATCTGATAAGTAATATTACTATTGCCAATAGTAATCATGAGAATAAAACTAGCATTTTAAGGTTTGCAAAGCACTTTATAAATATCACCTCTTTTTATACTCACAATCACCTGTGAATTAGGTGCTATTATTAAACCCATTTTACAGATGCAGAAACTGAAGCAAGCAGAGGTTAAGTATGCATCTGGTAAGTACCTAAAGCCATATTTGAACTCAGGTTTTCCGTGATCACATGTTTAGTGGAAAGAGTCCTGGATGGAGAGTCAAGAATCCCAGATTCTTGACCCAACACAGCTATGTGAGCTCAACCAAGACCCTTCCGCTCCTCTGAGCCTCAGAGTCCTTCTCTGTAAAATGGGAAGGCTGGAGTAGACCATCTCTAAGGTCTCTTCTAGATCTAACATTCTGTAAGTCAATGAAAGATTAGATAGATAGATATGTGTGTATGGATACATGGATATGGATATGTGAATATATATATGTATGCACATATCCATACACACACATACACACATTGTATATAATCCTTCATATACACACACATTTATAAAATACACATATGTGCATTCACCAACATCTTTACACAATACCTAACAGTGACCACTAGGGAGGGCACCCACACCAAGATTCCAGCCCACAGCTAGCAGCATGCTGAGCAACGCTGGAACAAAGTCATAGGGTGATACTGCTAAGAGGGGGAGGCTGCTTCTCCTGGGCCACATAGTCACCGGACAGCAAGGTCCTGCCAAAGACGCCCTGGAGTAACGCTGAGAAACCCTGATCTGCCCGTGACTCACTGTGGGGCTTAAGGGCCACCCAGCCCCGCTCTCTGGCCCTCTGCTCCCTCATCTTTACAAATGAGGGGGTTGAACTCCAGGGTTTTTGTCTCCACCAGCTTTAAGATTCTTGTTTTTGGTGCCAAGGCCCTTCCCAGTTCTGACATTCTGTGTTCTAAGGTCCCTTCCACCTCTCACATTCTGTGTTCTAAGGTTCCTTCCACCTCTCACATTCTGTGTTCTAAGGGCCCAGTTCTGACATTCTGTATTCTAAGGTCACTCCTACCTCTGGCATTCTGTGTTCTAAGGTCCCTTCTACCTCTCACATTCTGTTTTCTAAGGTCGCTCCCACCTCTCACATTCTGTGTTCTAAGGTCCCTTCCACCTCTCACATTCTGTGTTCTAAGGGCCCAGTTCTGACATTCTGTGTTCTAAGGTCGCTCCCACCTCTGACATTCTGTGTTCTAAGGTCCCTTCCACCTCTCACATTCTGCATTCTAAGGGCCCAGCTCTATTTTCCTCTCACACTTCTGATCTATAATGACCTGCCTAGAATACCTCTAGTCTGACTTAATCATGAGGAATCCTGAAGATGAGAACTAGGAGGATAAAGCTGGGAAGAATGAGAGAAGAGTGAGAAAAGAAAACTGAGACTAGAGAGGGGGAGGAAGGGGAAGGGGAGGCTGGGGAGGGGGAGAACAATGAGGTGAAAGTGGGAAAAGTGAAGACAGGGAAGGGGAGGCTGGGAAAAGAACACTGGGCATCTGAGGGGGCTCACCTGGCACTCACACTTGAGCTTCTGTTCTTTCTGGAAGGCCAGGGTGCTGGTAAGGACAGTAGCTGTGTAGCAGAAACAGTGGAGTATCTTGTGCTCATCCCAGTCCGTGTACCTGCCAGGGAGGGGAGGGTGAGGCTGTGACAGGGAGAGCTGGGGGTGGTGGCAGATCAAGGACACATCAATCAGCAAACACTTAGTAAGCACCTTCAGTATGCCTGGCATAGTGCTGAGATATCACCCCTGGGTCCCCGATACTGCTCCCTTTCCTCCCTTTAAACCAGGAGCTAGACTTACCTCTCCTAGGAATCCTTCCTTGATGAAACCCAAGCCCAGGTGGGGCATTTTTTTTATTCTCCATCCACTGGGCACCAAGGGCCCCACTTTGTTTATCAGTCATTTATCAAAGTGTCTGTCTACAGTCTGGAAGAATCTGCCCTGCCTCCTCCATCAGTCAGGGATCCCTTCCCCATCCTCCTTTCCCTTAGACTAGGGGCTGCCTGAGGGCAGAGGCCATGACTCTTCCTATCCCTTCCCCCAATCTTCCCCCCCTCATTAGGGCCTCCCAGATGGAGGGCAGGACCATGTTTCACCTCTGGCTCAGGCTTATTTCCCAGACTGGGAATAGGGAGGGAGGGAATCGGTGGAGCAGGTTACTTCCTGCAGGTGACTGTCCCTCCTCACTAAGCCTGTCCTTCATGTCTGCCCCCTTCCTGCCCTCAGCTCTCCCTCTGCTGAGCTACAGAGCTCCCCATCAATCCTAATGTGTCCAGGGAGGCAGGGTGATTAGGGACTGTCCAACAAGGCGCCCGCCTAGGCTAATAGCAGTCGGCTTCTCGCCTAACAAGATTGGTCCCAAATCCTCCAGTCAGTAATTCAATCTCATGGCCAGATGATATATCATCAGGAAAGCCAGCTGTGGGGAGCTGGGTAAATCACAGGTCCCAGCCTTCAGAGCTCAAAGAATCCTCAGCAATCATATTGTCCAATCCCCTCATTTTTCAAATACGGAAACTAAGTCCCAGAAAGTTTAAACAATTAGTCCAATGTTACACAACTAATTAGAAATACAACCGAGATTGAAACCCAGGTCCTCTGCCCCCAGACAATGGTTCTCCTACTCCATGGCAGGGAGAGGAAGAAGAGGTGGACATGTGGCTGCTGCTCAGGATAGATAGGGCCAAAGCTCTGGACCAACCTGCCCTCTTCTCCATCTCCCTCCCTCTGCTTGTCTCCCCCTGCCCCCTGAAGGCCACTGTCCTCATCACCTCACACTTCTCCCTGAAGCTAGGTTCCTTAGCATGCTGTGTTCCTAGAATCCCTGTTCTAATCTCTCATTATCTTTCCCCTAAAACCTCTACCTCCTTCTCTTGGTGGTCTCACTCGAGCTAACTGATGCAGAGTGTTGCAATTTGAAAAACTTGAGTTCAAATCCTGCCTCAGACACTTAGCTATGTGACCCTGAACAAGTCACTTAACCCCTACCAGCCTCAGTTTCCTCATCTGTAAAATAAAGATAATAACATCTACTTCATTTAGTTGTGGAGAGGATCAATGAGATAACTTATGTAAAGCATTCTGCATACTTTAAAGAACTGTTTAAATGCTATGTAAATTCTTATTATTCACCTTGTTTGTAAAGGTGGGTACACTCTAAGTCTGCTCTCTCCCTCTTTTCTCATGTCCAGTAAATTACCAGGCCCTGCTGATTCCCCCTCTCACCTTCACCCCCTCCTCTCTTTCCACAAGGCCACCACTGTGGTCCAGGCCCCCATCACCACACTTCAGCTCTTGTTAAAACATGAACTCTTCTCAGGCCTTCTGGCCCCCATCTACCTCCAACCCATCCTGCACAAACTTCCAGGTTAATTTTCTTTCACTCATATCTGAGTGAATCCTTCCTCTGCTCAAAACCTTTCAATGGCCTCCTTTGTCTACTGAGTGATTCATCCCCTTTTCTTGGCATTCAAAGCTCTTAACTCATGCATCCTACATTTCACCAAAATGGATGGCTCTACTGCCCTCCCAGAATATCCTGAACAACCTTGTTCCCAAGGCCTAAAATGTTCTCCCTTTTCCTCTTTTACTACAGTAAAACCAGTCCTTCAAAGCCCAATATCACCTCCTTCAGGAAGCCTTCTCTGATCTTCTGTGTCAGTGCCTTTTCTCTCAGACCTTCCTCTTACGTATTTATCACATTATAGTCATCGATAGTTGTGGCTCACCCTCTTCTAGGATTGCCCTCACTACCTCCTAGCTTTAAAACAACCTGAGCATCTGTTCCCTGCCCAGATATTTTCTGAAATCTCCAGCTTGGGATTGGCACTTTTACTGGGGATCAGGTTAGTTGCCCCCTATCCTTATCACTGCTTCCCCTGCTCTAGACTCTGACCTCATCCTGTTCAGATGCACCCTGGTCAACTACCCAAGGCTTCCCTCCTAGATTCCATCCCCAGAGTCCTGACAGCACACCCATCCAGTATCAGACTCTCAGAGCCAGAAGGAACATAAAAGACTGAGGCTCAGAGGAAGGGAAAAGACTTGTCCAAGGTCACACAGCAGCTTAGTGGCAGAGCCAGGACTAAGAAGCCAAGTCTCTTGACTCTTAGTCCTGGGGCTGTCTCTCTTTTCCTGTATTTGCTGCTCCAGAAGTAGGGTGTTTGGTTCTACATTGCATCCCTTCAATCCAGCCAGATTTAGAGCCAGTAGGCCTGAGTTGAAATTCCAGCTCTGAAATTTACTACCTGTGTGACTTTGGGTAAGTCACTTTCCTCCTTGAGACTGAAAAACCCAAAATGAGGAATTTAGACTAGGTTGGTCTAAAGTCCCTTCTGACTTGAACACTGTCTCTTCTAAGGCATCCTGGTCCTAAGGTCCTTCCTTTCCCCCAACTCTGACATTCTAAATTCTGAGACTTCACCCTCTCTTGCTTTCTCTCTGGCTCAGGCTCAAAGGTCCCTGGAGCTGTCACCTTTATGTACTCCCTGGAAATCCTAGGCTGACAACTGGACTATGGAGAGGTGTCAGGAAATTGGATATAAATTGGCCTGAGCAATACACAGAATAGATAACTAAGTAATTTCGGATTATCTGAAATTTGGTTATAGGTTTTGAGCAGGAGGAGGATGGGTGGACATAGCCGGTGAGGTCAAACATCCTATGGCCTTATTGGTCAAGTCTTCTGCGCAACAAACCACACAGTATCAATTTCCCACTGGCCATCCTGCCTACTTCTTCCTGACCTCTGAAGGAGGGGTGTTTAACAATGCTCTGCCCCTCACATACAATCAGAGCCTGTCACTAGCGAGTGGCGGCCCACATCCTTCTTCAGTATCCCTCCCATCCTCAGCATCCACAGGTGGCCAGGACTCACGTCTCTCCTCCCTGCTTGTTGAAAGTGCAGGCTAAGGCGACCACCTGATTTGTAGCCCGGCTGATGACAGGGACACAGAGCATGGATTGCAGCTCACATCCCACAAGGTTCCGAAGCTGTGTCACCTCTTCCTGCAGAGTGGAGGAGAGCACAGGTGAAGGGGAAAAATTGTGGAGAGAATCAAAGGCAACGGTCAACAACTCCTAGTTCTCTGGACCAAGAGTCGAGGGGGTGGGGGGGAGGTGGTCTGGATTCTATGCTCAACTCAACTACTGACTCACAGTGAGACCTTAGACAAGTCCTTGCCCCTCTCTTAAGGTCTCAGTTTTCCTTGGGGGGAAATGAGAATGAGGCTTGCTCTGTTCTCCTGGAAGCAGTTCTGAGAAGCAGTAGGGTGAGGGAAATGGGGGAAAGCGTTGGGAATTCTCTGCTATGCCCTTCCCAGGGGCACCAGGGAGATGGGGGAATGTCCTGCCTGAGGAAAAAGCAGCTCTACCCAACCCCACCCCAAGTGCATGCCCAGGAACTATCACTTACTGAAGTGAGGTCCTTCAGGGTGATGGATTCCTTATTCTTCACCACCTGGCCCAGACACCCCACTGTCATCTGTAAGGGAGAATGACAGGAAGAGGGAGAGAAAGAAAAAGCAGGGGGACACACATAGAGTCAGCACGTGGGATGTGGGAGGGCAGGGCAGGGCAGCTGTCCCCAGGCAGAGAGCTCCAGGACCTTCCTACCACAAATCCTCCCCGTGCCTGGAGAACTAGCCTATTCATCCTTGGAGATGAGCGACAAGGGAGACAGGCCCCAAGAGTTCCTGGAATGGACCAATAGATCAGAAAATAGATGAACAGATTCCAATACATCTTCAAGAAAGAGAGGGTTGGAGAAATGATCAAAGAGCCCATCTCATCCTGAGAGCCTCTCCTCCACCAAAGGACTCCCCAAGAGGTTCCAGATGATGAGATGCTCAAACATTCAGAGACTGTAAGATCCTAAGTGGGCTTAATAAAAAGACAAAAACCAACCTATCTCCCACGAGATTCTAAAACACCCCAAATGGCCCTGATGAAGCCCAGGAGGCCACTAAGAGATCCCCAAATATCCCCAGCAGATCCTTGCCCAGGGATAAGGAGCCAGAGACTCACTGGAAAACTGACTTCTTCTCCAAGCACTTTGTCTCCGATGACCTAAGAGGCAAAGAAGAGGGCAAGGAGCATGGGGGAGGGGTGATCAGTGTTAGGGACAGACCACAGATCCCTCTCCCCCAATGCCTTGTTGCCAGGAATCTCTGAGGATCTCAAAGCACTTACCTGGCAGGAGAGCTGAAGGTTATCCTCTGAAACAAGGAGGAGGCAGCAGGTTGAGGACTCTGTCTCCTGCTGCAACTAATGAAGGATGAGGGTGCAAGATTAACTCCAGGGCCTCAAAGAAACCCTTTCCCACCTACTTAATCCAAGAGCCCACTGATTCTCCTCCTTTAGGGAGCCTCCCCTGTTTAACCTACTGCCATGATGTGTCTGCTGGAGCCAAAAATTGACTCCCCAAATGTAGGATCTCTGTTGCCTCCCTTCAATCATGTGCTCCCAGAATTGGGCTCTGCCCTCTCTAAGAAGAGAAGCTTTCTGGCTGTCAGAGCCAAGACCTCCTGAGCGCAGGACCTCAGAATTTCCTCTCAGAAGGGAGGCTTCTGGCTATTTGGTCTAGCTCAGAAGAAAGGGAAAGAGCTGGAGGGGACCACAGGGGAGATGTGGAGGGGTGGGGATGGGGAAAGCAGTCCAACTCACATAATGGAGTACTTTGAGCTGAAGAGAAGAGGCATCCAGGTCATAGAGTTCCCCTGTAAGGGGCAGGGAGCTGGGGTTGGGAGAGGCAGAGGGGAAAACCACCTCCATCCCACCATGCTGCCAGCCTCACCCCATGCCATAGCTTCTTATCCCATTCACCTGGCCCAAACCCCACTTACACACACACACACACACGCACACACACACGCACACAGACACGCACACAGACAGAGATACAGACACACACAGACCCACAGAAACACAGAGATACACACACACACACACACACACACACACACACACACACACACACACACACACACACACACACACACACACACACACACACACACCCTTAACTCTTCCCAAGCTCTGGGTCTGGGATCCAGGATCTGTTTTTTGAACCTGATCCTCTCCCCTCTCCCCTCACCTCTCACTCCTCACCCTTCACACCTCACTCCTCCATCCCATCCTACCCTTCCCTACTGACTCACCACAGAGCTGCAGAATCCGACTGTCCAGGTCACTGTAGCCACCTGTCCTGATAGCCACAACCCCATCTGGCCGGGCCAGTGAGGTGGGAGGGGAAGAGGGTTCTGGCACCGGCCTGGGGTGGGGCTGACGCTGCTGCAGGGTCCTCAGCCTCTTCAAGGCCACTAGCGTCTGGGAGGAGAGGCTGGGAATGAGGGGCAGCACCAGGGGCCCGGTGGCTACTAGTCATTGCCATCCCTTCCTTCTAGATATCCCCATCCCTATGTGTACAACACCCTCACTTCCCTCTCCCAGGACCCCAAGAGTCTCCCAAGAAATTTAGAGTGAAGTGACCTCAGGAAGGCTGGTGGCCCAGACTGAGGAAGGTAGTTGCCTATGGATATACAGCAGGTCAGATATACAGCCATGGTCTCCTGAACTTTTACCCAAGGCTCTTTCCCCTGAACATGGCAATTTGAGGTACTGACCCCCCACCCTCTCCAGCCTTCTCCCCCACATCATCACACACACCCCCACCCACTTTGCACTATCCAGGATGCCCAGTCTGAAGACAGAGGACTGGGTTCCTGAGAGGCCCAGGCTCCAGCATCCTTCTCTCCCAGACCCCACTCACGTGCTTCTCTATGGCCTGCAGGCTCTGCTCATCCCCCTCGCTGAGTTGAGCACAGTGTACCTGGAAGGACAAGGACCCCTCCCTAAGCCAGTCTGCTCTTTCCACCCCTTCCCTCAGGAATTGCCTCCCCATGCCATATACACTTTCCCCCAAAAATTCCTGGGAATGGTCTCCCCTAGTCCCCTACTTTCATCCTATAAATCCTCCCCCCATTCAAATTAATCCCATCTACTGAAACCTTCCGAGGCTGATCCAGAGGGATCAACCCTCCCATTCAGTGCAAGCAGTCTTATCCCTATTTTACCAAAGAAACTAAGGCTCAAGGTAAAGTGACTTGTCCGTGGCTGTACATCCAAATCAGCATGCCATTCAATTCAATGGACAGTTTTATTACGCAACTATCTGGTGCAAAGCAAGATTCCAACCTAGGACTCCAAGTTTTAATTCTGAGATTCTTATCACTGTCTCCAGTTCCTCTCCTTATGCTCTTCTCCAATCTTATCCAAGCATGAATGCCATTTCCCTCTACACACACACACACACACACACACACACACACACACACACACACACACACACACACACATACACACTCATCATCATCACCACCACCACCATGTCCCTCTGCTCATAGCTGCACTACTCAAGAGAATAAGCGTTCTCTCCTCTGCACACCTGGTACATGTGTCCTCTGACACCTGGAGACCCAGGAGTCTCTGTGGTCTCTGTGTGTCTCCAACTGAAAAAACCACAGAACCACAGACACAGAGGGCATTCAGCTCAGCCTCTCTCCTTCAGCAGGATTCCCCACTACAGCACCCCTGGGGGAGGGGAGGTTCCTGCAGCCTCTACTTGGATATGGTTAGAAATAGGGAGCTCACTCCCTCCAGAGACAATCATTCCAAAATGGGACAGCTCTGATCAGTAGAAAGGTCTTTCTTCTGTTGGACTTTATGTACCTTCTTGTAACTTTTCTGCCCTCAGCTGGGCCCTGCTCCTAGCTCTGCCCTTAGGAGAAACCCAGAACACCTGAAAGGACAGGTGATATAAGACAGATTCAAGTCCCAATCCACTTACTACCTGTGTGACCTTTGCTGAGCCCTTCCTCCACCTGGGCTGAAACTTCCTCACCTGTAAAATGGAGCCAGGGGTAGGGGACAGAGCTCCTTAGATAACTGATTGAATAAGTGAAGGCGGCTAGCTTGTGTCCCTTACATCTCCCCTTCTCCGGTTTCTAGTTCCTTCCGTCCACCCTCCCATAGCCTGCTCTCTCACGATCCTGGTCACCTTCCTCTGAATTCATACTCATTTATCAATGTCTTTCCTATGATGTGGTTCCCTATTGCAGATGAGTTCTGACGGGAGCACAAGGTAAGAGCTATCCCCTCCCTCCTTCTGGATGCTCCTTTATTAATGAAGCCTCAAGCCGTGCCAGCTCTGCTGAGGGGAGAGGGGCAGACTCGGGACTATGTACTTGAGGTTACAGTACTTTTCCTTCTCCATCTGCTCCCTCCTCTCCCTTATTCCCCAGCCCCCACCCTCAATCCCTTCCAGCCTTTCTTCGCTGATTATGCTTTTTCCTTCTGCAATTCTTCTCAGAATCCCAAAAGGACAGAGCATCCAACCCGCAAGGGGATCCTGCTGCCAGGCAAGGGAGGGTGAAGACTTCCAGGGCCAAAGAAGGCAGCCCCATCCATGTATGAACAGCCCTTCATCACTGGCATGTTTTCTTCCTTCCACTGAGCTGCGATCTGTGTCGGCAGCTCCCCCGCATTGCTCCCAGTCAGAGCGTCCAGAGCCAAGCTGGACAAGTCCAACACTCTTCCCCAGGCTAGTCTTTCAAATACTTCACCCCCTCCATATTCCAATGAAGTCACCACACTCCCCTACTCCGAGCCCCATCTCACCTTCATCCCGATATCCCTGCAAAGTACATGTCCCATGCTCTCCCCAAGAAGATAATAGGAAAGGTGGGTACAGCTCAGTTTTTATGCCCAGCCTGGAGGCTTCCCTTGCCACATTATCACTGAATTTAACACAGTGTACTCTAATTGCTGCAGAGAGCAAGAACAGACATGATCAGACTTGTGCCAAATTAATCTTCCTTACCTACAAGTCTGACCGTGTAACTTTCCTGCTCTGGAAACTTCACTGGCTCCCTACTGCTCTCCTGGCAGGGATAAACAAACTCTTAGTCTACATTCAAAGTCCTCCTGCTCCAGGATTGCTTTGCAATCTCATTTTACCAGCATTCCCTTTTTGACATTCCACTGTCCAGCTGAAGAGAGTTTCCAGATTTCATCACGCTCTCTCCTTTCCACGTGCAGAATGCACTGGCATTCCTCACATCAGGAAGGCACTCCTTCCCCTTCTCCTCTGACTTCCCTTTCTTTCTTCAATGCCCAAGTCAAGCATCACCTCTAACATGAAGCCGTCCCAGGTCCTCACTTTGCTTTGCCTCAGATTCTCACAGAATCACAGAACCTCATGGGTTGGATGAGACCTCAGATGTCCTATAGCTCAGTTAGCTCCTGGGCATAGATCCCTGAAACAACCTCCTGGACCAGGCGTCCAGCTTCTGCTGAAAGACCTCCAATGAGGTAAAAGTAGCCCTCATACCTAAAAAGTATAATGAGTTGGGTTTGCCCTTATCACACCCTACCTCGTATCCTCCTTATCTGTGGACTTTCCTGGCTTCCCAGGGTTTCTTCAAGTCCCAGCTACAGCCTCACCTTCTACAAGCTTTTAATGCTAGTGTCTTCCTTTTATTGATTATCCAGTTTATCCTGTATAGATCTTGTTTGCACTTTTGTTTGCTTGTTGTCTCTCCCATTAGGTTGTGAGATCCTTGAGAGCAGGGACTTTCTTCGTATAGCTAGCACAGTACATCGCACAAAGTAGGCACTTAAATGCTTACTGACTGGCTGACTAGATGATTGACTGATTTTCCCCCCTCTAGTCACAGAACCCTAACAATAAGTCTTTTTTCCAGCACTTAATGCACTATTGACCCTCACAATTGACTCAGGCAGGGTACTCAAATATTCTCATAATTCTGCTCCTCCTGGATGTGGTTATTCCTTCTAATGACGTTGATAAAACTCTATCCCCGCCTGTCCATTCTAAGTGACTCTTCCTCATGTCTTCCCTTAATTTCTTTATAGGAAGTCCACCCAACATGTTGGTAGCCTTCCTTTTGGCAATGCAAGGATATCATCAGTGCACGTGGATTATCATTGTTCAGCCTGAGCCCTCCCCATAGGACCAGGCCATCTTCTGACTCATACGTTTCTTTAAGGTCATGCTTTACTATGGTTCCTCTTCCTAATTCCTCAAGTATTACAGCCAGGGATTTTCTGGAGACAACTCCAAGCTCCTGAGAGCCAGTTGTTAAACTTTCAGTGTGAGCATTTTATACCTTGGGAATGAGCAAACATTACACATCTGGGCTTGCTTTATTGTTTTGTTCATTGGATAGACTAAAGAAAGTGATGGGGAAAATTAAAATAAAGCATATTAAACTTTAAACTTTAAAATACAGCCTGCAGTTTTGGAGAGTTGGTTGCTCAGCATTTATGGCACACCCCTGGTTGTAGCCCACTCACAGCCACCATGTCCCTCATCACGGCCTTCTGGGTGATCTTCAATTTCAAATCTTCAAAATCATAACAGTCCATAAGTTGAAGCCATCCAACATTGAGGAGATGGGTATTACATGTATATTTTACAGATTTTTAAAAAATAGATTTTTATTTTCCATTTTAAAGATGAAGGAAACTGAGGCTCAGAAAAATGAAATGGTCCACCCATGGTCACAGAGTTTCAGAATCAAGATTGGAACCTAGGTCTCTCCAGATCTTTCATGATTTCCACAGCTTCTGTCTGAGAGCTGGATCACAAGAGACCTCAAAGCAGGAGTTCTTAACCTTTTTGTGCCCCAGACCCCTTGGGCAATCTGGGGAAGTCCATAGACCCATTCTCAAAATGTCTTCAAATGCATAAAACAAAATACTTAAGATTTACAAAGGAAACCAATGATATTGAATTACAGTTATCAAAATATTCTTAAAGCAGATTCACGGATCCCAGGTTAAGAGACTCTGCCTTAGAGATGACCTTTCTCATTTTATAGAGAAGGAAAGTGAGGTGAAGAAAGAAGGGACTTCCTCAAGGTGATACAGGTATTAAGTAGCAAGGCTGCAACTTGAACCCAGAGTTCTGTAACTCTAGATTCAGCGCTTCTGCCATTTGAGGAGAGGGTCATGGCTTACTTCATCTTGGAGCCCCCATCACCCTTGCTGAATACAGGGACCCGTACTCAGCAGACATAATAGTTTTTGGCTGAAGTGTGAGAAGGGTTCAGATGAGGAGCCATGGCCTGGAGTGGGCAGGGATGGCATCCTGGAGGAGATGAGGCCTGAGCTAGGTGCTAAAGAAGGGAAAGACTCAAGAGGGGATGGAAGGGGGCATTCATGGTAGAGGGGCAGCTTGAACAAAAGTATCGAGATGGGAAAAGGCCCAGTGTGAAAAACCTAGTCTGACTGTCCACAAGGGATGCAGGAAGAGGAGATGCTAGAGAGGACAGGGCCAGACTGTGGGGAGGGAGCCTCAAACGCTGGAGAATCTGAACCCTCTTCCATGTCCTGCAGGGAGCCACAGCAGGCTGCTCCTGGTCAGGAAAGGTACACTGTCAGAGATTGGTCTGGTCTGGAATACAGGAAGATAGGAGGGGAGATGCTAGAGAGGACAGGGCCAAATTGTGGGGAGGGAGCCTCAAACGCTGGAGAATCTGAACCCTCTTCCACATCCTGCAGGGAGCCACAGCAGGCTGCTTCTGGTCAGGAAAGGTACACGGTCAGAGATTGGTCTGGTCTGGAATACAGGAAGATGGGAGGGGAGACGCTGAGAAAGAGGGTGCCCTAATCTCTGCTGTGAAGTGAAGGGAGCTAAGGCCTGGGCTTGGGAGGGGCAATGGGGGAAAGCCTGCCCATTCCTCCCCACCCCTCTCCGCCCTTCCCCTGCCCCAGGGATGGTTAGTGGGTGGGTAGGGGATGGAGATGGCCCCTTGGTGGGGACCAGCTGTGATTCCTCCAGGAGCAGGTGGCTAGACCAAGGACTGAGGGGATACCACAGCCTCATCCACATGAGAGTTACATACAGTACTAAGCTCATTCCAATTAACATCTATTCTCTTCTTTGCCCAGCCCTAGGTCTCCTCACTGGTACCAGATCTTCTAGCCAGGACAGAAGGAACAAGCCTAGGGAAGGTGAAGCAATAAAGTGAGACCAACTCAGGGACCAAAGTTTTGGCTCAGACAGCAATCAATCGATCATCAGGCATTTATTAAGCACCTACTGTGTACCAAGCCCTGCACAGCCAAGTGCAAAGAATGAAACAATCACTGCTCCCAATGAGCTCCCATGCTAATGTCCCATGTCCTTTGGAATCTGTCTGACAATAGCCATTCACAGATTTACAAGCACACACATAAACACTGATGAGCATCCATGCAGTCACACACAAGCCCCAAATGTACAGACATACATATAACGAGTGTACAGACATATACTTAAGTGCTTACACAGACTCATATAAGCAACATTTATACATACTCTGAGTATGCACAAACATTCACACAAACACATTCAGAAACGTATACACAAACATTCACAGACTTACTCATACATATGCACACACACACCCCTAACAGCACAAAGACTATATGTGAACATGTGTGAGTTTACATTTGTATACCGGAGTTTCTGAAAGAGTGAATGAACAAGAATGCATCTATTAAGGTCTGACTATGTATCATGAGGAGGAGGGTACAAATACAAACAAATGAGAGTCCCAACACCTGAGGAGCTCACATGCAACTGTGTGAAGGCAACAGATAAAGGGGAGGGGGCAGGGAGCGTACGTGCCAACAAGATTTGGGAACAACTAGGAAGTTTTTCTGTGAGAACTTGTGAGTGTGTCTGCATGCACATGAGGATGCTTCATATGAATGCACATATACATACAAGTACAAACAGAAAAACTTATCTATACAGATATACTCCCATGCACATTCACATATACACACAAACACTTGCATTCTCATGCCCACACAAGCCCTCAAACCCATTCAAGGACACACATGTGCCTGTACATACACACACATATTCCCAAATACACCTCCACCCTCACACATCTTTATACTCAAACACTAAATCATACCTATACATACAGAAACATACACACACACTCCCAAATATATCCCCAGCCTCACACGTCTTTATGCTCAACACTAAACCATACATAAAAGCACACAGTCCCACAAAGACACCACATTTCCATACTATTATTGATCCTGGGACACAAGCATGCACTCAAATGCACATGCACATCCCCAACTAAAATTAATGGGAACAGACCCTCCCTCAGAGCTGAGAAGCTGAGCACTCTTTGATGTGCAGGACAGCAGCATCTCAAGGGGAATCCCTATGTGCAGGGCGCCTGGAGCCCATTCTGCTGGAGGTGGCCACTCTGAGCTAAGCACAGCCCTCCCCTCCCCCTGCCTCTCCCCAATCCAGACCTGGGACTTTGGGAACTACTGAATTAGCTAAACCAAACAGCCATGTGACACCAGAGAGATGGGCTGAAAGTAGTCAGGGGACTAATGAAATAAGGCTGAGAAATGACAGGATCTTGGAGCTACCAAGATCAAGGGTCTTGGGACAAGATTGAGAAGGGACCACAAAGGTCATCTTGTCAATCTCCTCATAGCAAAGCCAGGATTCAAACCCAGATCCTCTCATTGCAAACCTGGAGCTCCTTTCACTATACCAAATTGACTATATCACCTCTGAACAAAGAAGAATGATATAGCATAGAAGGCTCTTGGAGATTATCTCCTTTGCTTAACAGAGAAAAAACCAAGGACCCACAGAGGCAAGAGACTCTGTAGATCCAGGCTTCGTACTGGCTGCCACACATCAATCCTCAGAACCATGGATTTCATGAATGTAGAACTCAATTTCCAAAAGGCCCTTGACAGTCTATCAGGTGTAGTCCTCCGATGGTCAAAACTCCTCAAGTCACTAGGGGCTGAGCTGACAACTTTTGGCTCTTCTCCATCCATCACGGTTAAAAAGAATCTTATTAGAAGGCCTCTCACCCAACCCATTCCTGAACAGGAATTCCTCTCTACAATATCACCAACAAATAGTCATCTGGCCTCTGCTTGGAGAGGCCTGGCACATAGTGAGTCCTTAATAAATGCTTGTTGATTGATCAATTGTATGATTGACTGAAGGAACACACTACCCTTCAAGGCAACAAATTCCATTTTTGGACAGCTCCCATTGATGAGGTTTGGCAGTAAGTGTCAAGGAAAAGAAAGAAAACCTGTTGGCAAGAAGAGAGGAGGGGTGGGTAACTTCCTCCTGCACAGACCCACAAAGAGAGTTTTCGAAATGGCCAAGAATAATATAATCACCTCCATTCTCTGGGTTCAAAGCCTGCCTTTAGCTTTTACTACTTGTGTGAACAAATGATCGAAGCTCTCAGGGCTTCATCTGTAAAAGAGAGAAGATAGAGAAGACCTTCTAGACTAGATGCCTTTCAGCTCTGACATCCTAGAAGTGCTATAGGCTTACTAGAAAAGGTTTTAAAATCCCCCAGAGAATTCAAAGACATATCTGGAATTAGTTACAGCTGCTCATTCCATGTACACATGACTGGGTTAAACCACAGGATAATATCTTTCCCACAGAAAAGGTTCATTGAGCCCAGGAAGAGATTAGAAGAGTGGCCTGAGAAGGAAAGAAGTCTGTGTTGAGGTGAGGCAGGGGACTGAAGAATATGCTGCCTCTGGATTCTAGAATGCCAGCTACAGCAGCCTTTGAAAACAAGTTATGAACCTCTCTGATGCAGGTATAAAGAGGAAACAGGTCCAGGGTTCTAGCGTGGGATGCTCTCCATGCTACCCACCTCTAATAGGAAATAGGAAATTGGGGGTAGTAAGGCAATGGTTTTTATTGCAGGATAGAAGAACAAAATGTGTCGTTCCCCCCAGAGATCTAGGATAGAATGGCCAGAATTGTAGTATGGAAATCTAAGACAACTGGGCTGACTTCCATCTTTTATAACATTCATTCCAAGAGTTTTCAAGTATCTAAGGGAGCTCTGAATTTGGCTTCACTTTTCTGTTCTATCTCTACTCCTCGGTGTCACCCTCCTCATCTCCAAATGTGAGAAGCCTTCTCTTGGTCATGCCTATATTAGTATAGTGCTTGGAGATCCTCTAAAGAAGATGTTAAAAACATGAGGGAGAATGGTTTAGTGAACTAAGTATCAGGAAATGACAGGATCCCTCAGTCCTGGGCCTGAAAAGGACCTTGAGAGATCTTCTAATCAATCCTCCTGCCTCTGAGCCAGAGGACAAAGGGGAAAGAAGAGAGAAAAGGAGCAATCCCTGTAGGGTGACATGGCTAACACAAACACTACCAAAAGGAGTTTACAGAGAAAAATGACCTACTTAGGGGAATAGCATATCTGCTCACGGATACACAGTCAAGTGTATTCATACATAAACACACATGCAGGTACACCAAGATACAAGCTCAGACACTCAGAGCTGGAAGGGGCCTCAAAGGGCTTCTCACCCAAATTCCCACCCAGAGCACAGGCTCTCTTGACAAAGGGGTTGGATCTCCTGGTGTAATGGGAAGCACTCGATTTAGAGTCAAAGGACCTGTTATTTCCTTAGCTGTGTAACTTTGGACAAGTCATTTCCCCTCTGTGAGCCTTAGTTTTCTCATCTGTAAAAATGACAGGATTGAAGACCCTAAGGACCCTTCCAATTTTGAATCCTATGATTCTGCGCTCTCTGCGGACAAAGAGTTCACTCCCTTCCATGGTGGTACAGTCCTTACTGTTGACAAGTTTTTTTCCACACGTAAGTGTGCCTTCCTGTGACATCCCCCTTTGCTGGGGGCCACATAGAATATATCTGCTCCCTTTGTCCCAAGATAGCCCTACAGAATCCTAAACAAAATCATTGTATAAGTGTAGCAGGAATGCCACACCCCACACACCAAACTACATTTGAAATTCCCCTGCCCCCTTTCCATAAATTCCTAAAGAGGGGGCCAGGAAGGTCACTTCTTATCTTCCCCACCCCCTCCCATCATTACTCATCTTCCCCAGCCAGAGGAAGCAGGGCCAGGGACATATTTTTCAGGCATGACATATCCCAAATCCGCTAACCCAAGTTCCTCCATCTGACAATCTGGAGGCAGAGAGTCGGGGAGGGGAGCAGATGGTGGGAAGTCAGTGTGAACAAAAGGCTCATTCCCTGGAGAGAGAGAGAGAGAGAGAGAGAGAGAGAGAGAGAGAGAGAGAGAGAGAGAGAGAGAGAGAGAGAGAGAGAAAGAGAGAGCCTTTGGGTGCTGGGGAGAGGGAGCTCCCTGAGGAGAGAGCTATGTCTCCCCCCTCAGACTGAGGATTCTCTAAGGAAAAGAACTGTATGTAGCCCCTTAGATCATGGCCTACCTGAAGGCAGGGGTCATTGGTCAACCCCCTACAAACAGGGGCCCCCCATGGTTCTCTTCCCCTTCACTTTCTCCCAGGAGTTGGCTGTTTGAAAGGTCAGATACCTTTGAATCACTTTAATTCCCTTTTAATGAGCTGAGGATGACAACTCAGAGGACCTGGCAAAGGAGAAGAGCTAAGCAATTCACCCCCATTCAGGCTCTGCTCGTGGTGGATGAGGGAAGTGAATGGAAATCCTGCACCTGATCTAGGTAGTTACTGATGAGATGGGGAGAGGGACAAATTAGAGGTGATTCTTCAGATTTATAGGCCTGACCCATGGCTGGGAGACAGGACCCCTGGCTTCTAGTCCTAACTATGCTGCTAACCTGATGTGGGACCCTAGGCAAGCCCCTAATCCTCTTCAGACCTGAGTTTCCTACTATGTAAAAATGAAGGTGCTGAATTCAGTGGTCTCTAAGATATCTTCTACTTTTGACATTCTGTGTTCCAAGGTCCCTCCCAAAATGGACATTCTGTGTTCCAAGGTCCCTCCCAAATCTGACATTCTGTGTTCTAAGGTCCCTCCCAAATCAGACATTCTGTGTTCTAAGGTCCCTCCCAAAATGGACATTCTGTGTTCTAAGGTCCCTCCTAAAATGGACATTCTGTGTTCTAAGGTCCCTCCCAAAATGGACATTCTGTGTTCTAAGGTCCCTCCCAAAACCGACATTCTATGTTCTAAGGCCTTCTAGATCTTATGTTCTATGTTCTAAGGCCCTTTCCAGCTCTGTTGTTCTATAAATTATTTCCTTATCTTTATCCTTGCAGCTGTCTATCTATGATTGGCCTTGTATCCCCTCCGGATGCTCCAGGAGTCTGAGTCTATGGTTCAGTGGCTCCCTAATACATACCATCATTCTGGCTACTCTCCCTCCTCCTGCTGCCATAAAACACCCTTCCTCATCCCCATGTCATCTTAATCTCCCTTCCCTACAAGCCTGGCTCATGCCTCACCAAGAGCCTCACCTCCAGCAAGCTTTCGCCCTCATAAAAGCTGAATAAATGCTTCTTGTTAAACCATACAGTGCCTTATTTCTTCTTCCCTCAGCATTATGCTAGTCAGTGAATGCCAAAGTCCTGGTTACCCATCTCCCTCCCTCCATTATGGATCTTCTTCTGCTTGTGTCCTATAGGGGTCTGTCTGTCTGTCTGTCTCTGTGTATGTGTGTATGTGTGTATGTGTATGTGTGTGTGTGTGTGTGTGTGTGTCCCTGTCTCTGTCTCTATCTCTATGTCTCTGTCTCTGTCTCTATCTCTCTGTCTCTGTCTCTCAGTCTCTGTCTCTATCTCTCTGTCTCTGTCTCTCTCTCTGTCTCTGTCTCTCTGTCTGTTTCTCTCTGTCTCTGTCTCTCTCTCTGTCTCTGTCTCTCTGTCTCTGTCTCTCTGTCCCTCTCTTTCTCTGTCTCTCTGTCTCTGTCCCTGTTCCTGTCTCTGTCTCTCTCTGTCTGTCTCTCTCTATCTCTGTCTCTCTCTGTCTCTCTCTCTCTGTCTCTATCTCTGTCTCTCTGTCTCTGTCTCTATCTCTCTCCCTCTCTCTTTCTCTGTCTCTCTCTCTCTCTCTGTCTCTCTCTCTGCCCTCCCCCTTCCTGGGTTTCAAAGCTGATACAATGACACAATGCAGCCATCATCCCTCAAACAGGGCTCACTGTCCCCTGTGTCTGGCTTCCCAAATCACAGTCTCTGAGCCCCTCTCTCCCATCCCTCACCTCATAACCCTCCTACATCTTTACCCTTCCAGTCCCCTTTCCTCCAAAGTCTGAGGAAGAGCCAGGCCTCCTCCTAAATAGGCAAACCTTCCAGCTTGTGCCCTTGATCCCCCATCCTATCGCTGTGAGCTCACCGCATTAATCATTCCCTCTCTCCTCTTCTAACTCTTCTTATCTCCCAGCGCCTTCCCTACAGCTTACAAACGTGCTCGGGTCTGCCTCATTCTTTCAAAAAATGTCTTTCCTTGGCCCAGCCATCCCTTCCAGCTAGTGTTCTACTTCTTCTTTTTCACTGCCAAAGTCCTAGGAAGAACAGTCTACATTCACTGCGTCCACTTCTTTACCACCCACTCACTTCTCAGTCCTTTGCAATCTGGCTCTTGACCCCAGCACTTCATTAAAACTCTCCTCTCAAAGATGTTTAATGATCTCACCTGCCAAATGGAGTGGATTATTCTCAGCCCTCCTCTCCCTTGATCCCTCTGTAGGTTCTGACCACACCACCCACCCCCACTCCTGAATACTGACTCTCTCTTCCCTTGATTCTTCTGGCACTATTCTTTCCTGGGCTTCCTCCTCCTCCTCCTGCTTCCTGCCTTACTGCTCCTTCCCAGGCTCCTTTGTTGGATCATTATCTGTCTTCTGCTCCCTAAGAGCGAGTGTCCTCCAAGGTTCTCATTCAAGTCATATCCCTTCCCAGGGAGGATGTTCAAGGGATATCCTTGGGGGACACAATGAAAAGAGCATTGACTCTAGAGTCAGAGAACCTGGGTTCAAGACATGCCTCTGACATATCCCACCTCAGGGACTTTGGGAAGTCCCAGCCTCTCTCCCTGGGCCTCGGCTTCATCATCTATGAAATGAGGGGGGTGAACTAGATGACCCATGAGGTCCTTTCCCACTCAGCTAGAAGCCTCTGATTCCCAAGTCCTCTTCTGTCTATATATATATATGTTCTCTCCTTCAGTGATCTCATCTAATCCCACGAGTCCAATTATCACCATCATTAGCAGTCAGTGTGGTGTAATGAGGAACCTGTGAGACCTGGGTTCCAATGCCAACTTGTGTGACCAGTGATCTGTGAAGTAACCATGGGACCATAAGCTTCTCTAATCCTCAGTTTCCTCCTCTGCCACTAGGGATGAGAATACCTGCACCACTGAATTCACAAGGTTGTCATGAAGGCCAGACCACGTAATCTATGTAAAGCAGTTGGCAAACTTTAGAGAATAAGATCAATTGGCATGGTACAGCAAAAAGAACTCTGGCTCTGTGGTCAGAGGATTCAGGTTCAAATCTTGCCTATCTTGGCTACGTCACTTAGACTCCTTGGGCCTCAGTTTCCCCATTTGTAAAATGAGAAGGTTGGACTACATGACTCTATGAAAAGTCAACTCTACACAGATGGTCTTCAAGATTTATTTATCTACCCTTTTCTCTCTGTCTCTCCCTTCAGAAGAAGGAAGAACCCTTACTCTGCCTCTCTCTCTCCTTCTGTCTGTGTCTCTCTGACTCTCAACCTCTGTCTCTCTCTGTCTGTCTCTGTCTGTCTCTCCTTCTCAGCACCAGTTCAGCATCACCCACTGACTGCTGGCAACTCCACAGGGATTTCCCATCTCTATATCAAACTTGAACCTATGGGAGGCCGTGGACAAGAGTCACAAAGGACAGGCAGGCATGCAAAGGCTCTGGCCTGCATGATTAGTGCATCCTCACAGAGCCACTGATGTCTACCTCAAGTTCAACATGTCTAAAACTGAGTTCGTCACCAACACCCCATCTCTCTCTCCCCTCCAAATGTTCCTATTTCTATTGAAGCAACTGCCATCTTTTCAGTCACCCAGGTTCATAACCTCAAAGCTCTCCTTGCCTCCTCCCTCTTCCTTACCCCCAACCCCATCCAATGAACCAAAAGAGCCTGTCGATTCTACCACAACCAAATCTCTTGAAGTCATTTTCTTCTCTAAACACACATAGTTACCATGAAAAGCCATCATCTTATCTGGACCATTATAATAGCCTCTTCAACACTCTCCCTGTTTCCAGTGTCTCTCTCCTCCAATCCATCTTATGTACAACTGCCAAAATAGTCCTCCTAAGGACTCTACCTCTACCTCTACGATTCTGCTGCTAAGAAGCCTTCAATGGCTCCCTTTTAACCCAACTCCTTAACCTGTCTTTCAGGGCCTTCCACAATCCATCTCTAGCCTATTTTTCTAGTTTTATTTTATATCATACCCCTTCACAATCTCTACTTCCCAACCAAACTGGACTACTTAGCTAGAGCCTCAAATCCCATCTCCCTATTCCAAGCATTCATCTCCCAACCTACTGCCTGGAGCCACCTGGCTCCTCACCTTGAATCTCATAATGCTTATCTTCCTTCCAGGCCAAGATCAGAAGTTACCTCTCTCTCTTGAAGCCTCCATGATCACCCAGATGCTAGTGCTTTCTTCCTCCCCAAATAACCAAACATCATGCTTTATCTGAACAGACTGTATAGACCTTGGAGTCCTTTGGGACAGGTGTTGAGTCTTTTTTGTCTTTGGACCCTCACTATCTAGCCCAGTGCCTTGTATATAAAAGGCAATTAAGAAGGCTTTCTTCAAAAGAATTGAATGAGGGCAGAAGCTATACTGAGGGAGAGTGTAACTGGTATGGCCCCATAATGGGTGAAGAAGATGGAGGAGAAAAGAAGGGAGTATAGGGAATGAGAGATGGTGATGACTTAGATAATCCAAGAACCAGATCCAGGGTTAGAACACTCCATAACCCTATCCAAACAGAGATATTCCCCCTCTAACTTCCCAGCCCAAGGGATAATGTGAGATAGGGAGAAGGGGATGGACTCAAGGTGTCTACAGAGTCCCCCCTCAGAAAATTACAGAGTGATCAATGACCCCCTTACACCAGCCCTGTCCCCATTCCCCAGACCTCAGTCCCCAACTCTTACCAGGATGGTGGCCACAACACCTCCAGCTTCCTTGTCCACCAATGGGACTACCAGCACTAGGAGGGGAAGGGCAGAGAAAGGAAAATGAGAAGGAAATCATCAAAAAAAAAGAACCGAAACAGGCAGACACAAGAGGTAAAACACACGGGAAAGAAACACAGTAAGAGATAGCCAGAGACACCAGGAATCACACACAGAAGAGAGATGGAGAGACACAGAGAAACACAAACACAGACCCAGTAACCCTGGGGGTCAAAGGAGAGAGACACCAAAGAAGGAAGAGACAGGGCTATAGTACTTCAAGGGAAAACATAGACAGACTATGAAACTGAGCATCTACTCCCATAGTGCTTCGTGGTTTATAAAGTGCTATCCTCACAAGGGCCTGAGAAGTAGGTGGTGCAAGTATGAGGATATCCATTTTGAAGATGAAGAAACTTGAGGCCTAGATCAGGGAAATGACTTGTCCAGAGCACACACAGATAGGAGGCAAGAAGCTAGACTTCTGACTTACTCTTCCAAGATATTCAGTACAAAGGAATTCAAAAGTAAATGGAGAAAAAGAACAACTGGGAGGTGAGAGAGAAAAGGAGAGAGAGATAGGGTGACAAGAGATAGAGACAGGAACAGAGGCAGACATGGACAAGGCCGGAGAGAAAGACAGACAAGAAGACAGAGACAAAGCTCCCCTGCCACCCCACCAGCCCACATTGGGTCTGGGTATTACCTTGTCTGTCAGCAGCCAAGGGGGCAGTCAGCCCTGTCAATGCTTTCTCTGGCAAGTCTGAGGGGCCCAGCCCACTGCAGCTCAGCCGCTCCCAGGCCTGGACAGCATCTCTGAGACAGAAACAAGACCCCATCAGCTGAACTCTATCCTACAAGCACACAAGTAACCAGGGATATTGCCCCCCAGTTGTCTCCCCTCTTTTCTAATAATAGCCAGCATTTATATCACATATATTTAGGATCAGGGTAGCATGTGCTATAAATGTTAAGATATATTTGTACAAATAAAAGAAAATACATATGTTATCACATTTGATCTTCATCACAACCCTGGGAACTAGATGTGATAATGACCCCTCATTTAACAGGTGAGGAAACTGAGGCACAGAAGTTAAGTGCTTTTCCTAGAATCACACAGCTAACAAGTACCTGAAGCAGCATTTCAACTCACAACTTCATGACTCAAAACCCAGCTTCTCTCTATCCACTGTGCCACCTTGCTACTTTAAGGGTCTCAAAGCATACAACCCTGTAAGGTAGGGGCTATTATTACTTCTCTTTTACAGATGAGAAAACTGAGGCAGAGTAAGATGAAATGTCCTGACCATGGTCATACAGCCATTAAGTGTCTACCAGCAGGATCTGAACTCAAGTCTTCCTAACTCCATGTTCATAGCTCTATCCACGGTGCTGCCTAGCTGCCTCAGTGTACCTGCTCTGAACAGACCAATGGAAATGAATGATCCAAGCTCCCCTTCCAAATACCCAACATTTCTTTAGACTCACCCATTTCCTTGTGCCTTAGACTTCTCTCTTCTCTCCCTGCCCAGCCTCTAATCAGGGAAAAGGAGATGAAACCCAGAAAATAGGAGTAACAAAAGTGTGAAAACATGATTAATTCACCAGTGGGCAAAAGATAGCCTGAATAACTGAAAGTGGATGAGGAGCAATTATTATAATAACTCCCAGGATTGCTGTGAGGATCAAATGAGATAATATTTGCAAAGAGCTTAGCACCAAGGCTGGCACAAAGTAGGTGCTTTATCACGTTAGCTACTTAAGCTTTACAAAACTCTTTGTCACAACCCTGCGACATAGTGTATTATTATATCCATTTTTGTAACTGAAGGAACTGAGGCACAGAGAAGATTCATCCAAGGTCTCAAAGCTTGTGTCAAAATTTACCAGCCCAGAGGTCACTCTGAGGTCCTCAAACCTCCCTTTGGGGACTCAGAGAGCGTACTTCCTGGGCTACATCTGAAGAAACTAGGGCACAGAAAGAGACAGCCATCTTCTGAAGGTCACACAGCAATTCCAAGGCAGGACTAGCTTCTGGATTCAATTAAAAACAGTTCTTTCAATTAATTATTCATCCAGTTCAACTAATATTTCCTGCCACCTGCTAAGTGCCAGGTCCTGTGTTCAGGGCTTGGAGGGGAGTAGATCCAGGCCCTGCCCTCAAGGAACTCACAATCTTCAAAGACAGGATGCCCAGGCCCTGCCCTCTGGGTACCATAGTTCAACAGAAAAGCTTAGTTTAGCCAGTCCTGGAAGTCAGTGTGGCATTTCATTTCTAAGTTATTCTATCTTGTAACAAATTTCTTGTATCCACATGTCTAGTGACCTTCCCCTGAAGAATTATTTCTGAATTTATACAACCTCTATTTCCTCACAATTATCACTGCCCCAGACAGAAGGGGCCACCCCAAGATGCAGGGGGGCTCTTCATCCCTACAAGACTTTACGCAGAGGCTGTGACCACATGACCACATGAGAGATGGAGGCTCCCTGTTCAGATACAGCTGATGTAAGGGGCCTCTGAGGGCCTACCAGCCCAGAGATTCTATATACTACAGGCAGCATTATTAGCACACTGTTCCTGGGTGAATAAATAGCCTCTTTATGGAGAATAGAGAAGCATGGAAGGAAGAAGACCCAGGTTTCCATCCCACCTCTGGCACATGCTGGCTATGTGACCGATGCTGGGCAAATCATTTAACCCCTCAGTGTTCTGGGCAACTCTATAAGACTATACTTTGCCTAGAAGGTAGTGGTGACCTATAGTGATGGAAGGAGTCCCCTAGTCCAATGAAATCACAGGTTCAGGTTGAGTCTCTTGTGAATTAACCCAAGCCAATGGCCTAAGCACCCTGGGAGCACAGTGGTGCAAGCTTTCCTCTCCTCAGTGAACAGATGAGGCCATAAGTTAAATGACTTGTTAGTGTCAGCATCAGGATACAATCCAGGTTTCCAGGCTCCAAATTGAGAGCTCTATACACATGTGTAAACAGGAGAGAGAAGGGGAGAGAGGGGCAGAGCTCCTACTCCAGCTTTCAAGGGTCTGCAGCGGAGGCAAAAAGAAGAGAAAAGTTGTCAAGATTAGGGGTGTCAGGCGTGTGAGTGCTGGGCGTCAGGCAAAGCCAGAGACCAGCGATACCCAAAGGGTTGTGGGAAATGTAAAAATTGTTAGGACAAAACCATGGAAATGAGGGCAAAAGGCTCTTGGATGGGCCTGAAGAGCTGGGGACCTGGGAAGCTGATGTGAGTCAGGCTAGGCAGGACAGGGGTTCTCTAGGTCAATCAGAGCTCACTGTGAGCTAGGCTGGTCAAGCAAGGTGAGGTGGCAAGAGATGAAGCTCGAGCTAGGCTTCAAGATTCAGATAGCCAGATCAAAGGATCTATGCAGTCCTATGCTGAGGACTTCTGATGTCATCTGATCCAACCTTCTCATTTGACAGATGAGGAAACTGAGGCTTACAAAAGTCAAGTGACTTGCCCAAGATCACACACTGGCAGAGTCTGTATTGGAACCAGGCCCTGACTGATCCCAGTGCCCTTTCTACCTTATCATTTCACCTCTTTTCACAAGGCGTTTCTACTGAGAGGAGTCGCCATCATCATCACTCAAAGGTACATTTGCAGAGGTCAGGAAAAGTACTATAATGTGTGAAAGTCATGAGCAAAATGGGGAGAGGAGTCAGATGTGAACTGGGAGTCCTGAAGAAACTATTCTGGCCGCTGCCTCAGAACAAGGGGGAGAGAAGGCCAGGGCAAAATCAAACTTCAAATGCCAAGGGCAAAATCATGGCGGGCCTTGAATGAGGGAGACAAGACCACAGAGAACTCTGAATGCCAGAGACAAGATCACAAAGGGCCTCAAATGCCAGGGCCAAAATCAGAGAGGCCCATGAATGCCAAGGACAAGTGTGTGGCAGGCCTCAGATGCCAGGAACAGGATTATGGAGTATCTCAGGTGCCAGTCTGAAGAATTTGGACTCGGTGAAGCAGGCAGAGGATGGAGAGCTGCTGAATCCTCTCACCACCTCTTCCTCTGCAGTGCCTGCTGGCTCACCTCCTGCTTAATTACCCAGCCAGTCTTTCGCCAAATGTCACTCCCTGATGATTAATTGTCCTAGGCAGCCCCCCCCTCCCTCCAGGCCTCCTCCACTTAATTAGGTTTATAGAAATCACTTTGCCCAGTGTGGGATGGAAGCCAGGAGAGAACAGGAGGGGGGGCAGTCCTGAAGCCTGGTAGAGAGGGCAAAGGGGTATTTGGCAAAGGTCAGACAAACAGGAGAGAGGGAGAGCCATGAGTCTTGGACCCAGGATGAGGCAGTGCCAACCAGGGGAAGGTGCCCACCCAGAGAGGATGCTTGGCCAAAGTCATCCAGCAATGTTAAGGCATTTTCAGCTGAATTCCTTTGCCCTCCTGCCTTTCTATCCAGCTTAGCTGGGACCACACCAAAAAGGCAGGTTTCTCTCCACCCCCATGCTGTCCCCTGATCTGCCCAGAGCTTAAGAATCCCGTCGTGGGGGGTCCCTGGATCTCAGAAGCCAAGGAGAATGGAGGAACACTGTGGAACAAGGAAAGGGTGGGAGTTACCTTTCCAAGATAAGGACTTTGGGCTCAAGAGGGAGAGGCTGGACTAAGAGAGAGAGGTGGGACTCTCTG
Source organism: Notamacropus eugenii (assembly GCF_028372415.1). NCBI lineage: Eukaryota > Metazoa > Chordata > Mammalia > Diprotodontia > Macropodidae > Notamacropus > Notamacropus eugenii. The sequence goes on along the minus strand of NC_092876.1, from coordinate 133,293,881 downwards.
TGGATCCCACTCAGGATGGAGAATCTAGGGAGTAGACAATCCCCTCGTAGGTCACAAGGTGTCGCTGTTCAATTTACATTGGAGAGAGAGGGAAGGAATTTGATCCAGGCCAAGGCAAGACCTTGCTAAGCCCACCTGCTCCCTTCCCCTCTTCCCTCCTTAAGGCTCAGGCTCATTCCCAGTCCCTCTGCCAGCTGCATTCTACACCAGGAGCTCTTCACCTTTTTAATGTCATGGGCAGTCTAGTGAAGCCTAAAGACTCCTCCTCAGAATCAATTATATTTAAGTGCAGTTATAAAAAAATTTTAACAATGAAGTTCATGGACCCTTCCAAAGCCCACATACCCCCAATTCATCCCCCTCACTGGATTCCCCATTCCCAAGCCCCTCATGAATTCCTTCTACCTCTTCCCTCCTTTAGGTCCAGCATCCGCTTCTCTCTCTATATTCTCTCCATTATCTCTCATTCATGTCTCCCATCTTCCATCTTCTCTTGAATTCCAAACTTTGGGCTCAGATTCAGAAAAAAGAGTTGGGACCATTCTTAGAACACAGAATATTGGATCATCAATCCCAAAGGTTCTTAACTCAGAGTTCCCAGGGAAGATTTCAGAAAATCCATAAATTTGAATTGGGAAAAAAAAAACAATTACATCTTTATTTCTACTGAAACTCTAACTGAAATGCAGCATGTTTTTCAATTATTTAAAATATTTTTTTTCTGAGAAGGGGGTCCACAGACTTCACCATACTGCCAAAGGAATCCACAACACAAAAAAGAGTTAAGAAGCTCTGGCCTTGTCCAGCTGCTTCCTTTGAAAGAAGGGAAGAGTCTTGCTCAAGTTCTCACAGCTAACTCCAGCCCTGACTTCTCTCAAGCTCTACACTTGCATCTCCCACTCTCTTCCTTCCAGGCATCTCCCTGCAAGGGTCCCATACTAGTCCCTCCTCTTGTCTGAACCTGGCTCTGCCACCCACTTCTCTGTCCCCCAGATGGTCTCTGGATCCTCCTTCCCAATGAAAACATCCTCCTCCAAGCCTCATCTTTCCTTGCTCCCCTTAACACCCCAGTGCCAGCTGTCCCGGGGGGGTGGGTTGGTCCTTTATGATTCATGTCTCTAGAGGTTCTCTAAAAGACTCAGCCCCAGAGTGGTCAGAGTCTGCTCAGCCGAAGATAGAGACAGATGGAGGAGACAAGGGAGAGAGAAAAACACACATCTTTGATGCGAGTTCCCAGCTTTTAACAACTATTTGTTTAAGTGGGTGGAATAGGATAGGGGAGGGAACAGTTAAAGCTTCTGTTGAATATGACCCATCACCAACCCCCTCATTGTCCTAAATAAGCTCCCATCCATTCCCCTCAATGAATACTTGCATCATCTTCACTAATGCCCCCAAAATCCTGAGTCCCCTCACTCAGCCTACACCCTCTAAGCTCCTTCCACATCCTCATCACTGAGCTCTCATCACCTTCGCAGAGCTCCTATCTCCCATGCCTAAGCTCCTAATCCCATAACTTATCCAGGGTATTTAGCCATTGGGCACACAATCAGTAGAAACAAGTATGAAGACCCTAGAAATCCAGAGCCTAGGGATCCCTAAGGGCTCCCTGTCTCACCTGAGAACAAACAGAAAGGAACAGACTTGAACTACAGCAGAAAAGGAATGAGATTCCTCTGGAGAAGGGGATTTCCCAATTTTTATCCAGAGAAGACCTCTGAAGGCATAAATAAGGACTTATTTAAAGTCCCAGGATGGTAGGTGGCCCCTTTTTACAAATTGGGAATTTTCACCATTCTGGAAGTTCAAAATGAGTCTCTGATGTAAAAGAAGAGCCAAAAAAGCTATCCCTCTTCTGCCTGTATGAAAATGGCCACAGCATCCAGAAGTAAGGAAGAGAGAGTTCTACTGTTCTCTGCCCCGGTCAGTCCTGGGACCTCACAATGTTGACAAGCCAAAGCCAGTATGGAGGTGAACCAGGAGAGGAATACGAGGTCACTTGTCAAGATACGTTATAGTGGTGAGTCATCTGGGTTAGATGAGACCCATTGAGGTCCCTTCCAACTCTCAGATGCCGAGATTCAGTGAGGAATAGGAACCAGGCCATAAAAACATGCATTGAAGGAACTGGAGATATTTAGCCTAGGGAAGGAAATGGGGGGAGGGGGTCACGATGCACTTTGAAGGGCTAGCTAGCTGAAGACTCATTCTGCTTCAGCCCAGAGGGCAGCTCGAGGAATGAGAGGAAGGCAAGGAGATTTCAGTCCCACATAACAACTATCCAATAACTGGAAATGTCCTCCATGCTAGGGATACCTCGTTCCTTTCAGGATTCCTTTAGATTCGATAAGGCTTTTCCTGATTTCCTCCTCCCTCCCCCAAAGTTGTTACCACCCAAAGTACTGACTTTGAGTAGATTTACTGATATGTGTATTTGTGGTTCCGTCCCAGCCCCTGTCCCCAGCAGACTGTATGCACCTGGAGGTCAGGCACAGATTTATCTTATCTCCAGAGCCTCAGAGAAGATATGCTTGTTAAATTGAAGTTTTCATAGGGTCATAGAGCCAGAGACACCGCCCAATGCCCCCTTTTTAAAAACAAGGATGATGAGGCCCAGGGAAGTTAAATAACTTGCCCAGTTACAAAGGAAGGAAATATCAGAGGCAGGATTTGAACCCTGGTCCTCCAATTCTAGAGCCAAGGTAAAAGTAGCTTTATCAAAGAGCTGGGCCTGGAGTCCTGAGTTCAAATCCAGCCTCATCTGCTTATCAGCTATATGACCCTGGGCAAGTTACTAACCTCTGTCTGCCTCAGTTTTCTTATCTGCAAAATGGGGGGGAATAATAGCACCTACCTCCTGGAGTTGTGGTGAGGATCAAATGAGATAATATTTGTAAAGCACTTAACCACAGTGTCTGGCACATAATACACAATAAATGCATGTTTCCTTCCCTCCTTCCTTCTTTCTTTCCTTTTTTCCTTCCTTGAATTGAATTGACACTATGAAAAAGGGTCAGGTTCTCCTTCGCTTGAGACCTTCAAGAAGAGACTTGACTACAGACCTTGCCAAGGGATTCCTGCTCAGAGAGGGGCTGCCCCAGAGATACTCTCAGAGGCCTTTCCTAGCCTGAGTTCCCTGTGATTCTGGGATGTAGGAGGAAGTGGGTAAAATCTCTGAGGGCCACATTTCCCCCCTCAGACTGGGGGCTCTCAGAGGGTCCTTCCCTGCCACCCTCCCCTGCATCGAGCTAGGGTTCCCCAAGGAAAGGGCCCTACTTCTCCCATGAGCTAGGGAGATGGCCCAGCCTCTGTCCTCCCCCCTGCTTCCCCTGACCCCTTATCTTCTTTTATGGCCCGCTACCACTTCACACCTGCTCCTGTTTGCAGGCCATCCAGGGTTTCCTGGAGGAACAGGCCCTGTGCCAATGCACTCATCCCCCTGGCATCTTGCCCAGCCACAGTAGCCTCCAGGGCTGGTCCTTGGGCCAGGGCTTATAGCATCCCTTCTCATCCCTGGCCTTCTCTTCCTCCCTTTTCTATCAAGGTTAGACTGCCCCAGACACTTCCTCAAAACCTTTGGAGTACCTTGCCCATCCCTTCATTCTGCTCCTAGTTCAGTTCTCTCTGCTCTGATTCACCCTATCCAGTCCACATCCAGCACCTACAGCATCCTCAGCTTCACCAAATGGTTGTGGCCTTTCTTCTCCCTGAACACTCTCTAGGTATGGGCTCTCTAGCCAAGTTCTCTTGATTCTACTTCCTTACTGTTTCTGGCATCCTTCTACCGTCTCTCTCCTTGCCTAGGTCATGCCATCATCGCCTCTCACCTGGACTGCTGGAACAGCCTTCTCATTGGACTCCAGTTTTTTCCCTCTCATTTATCCTTCACTTGCTGCCTATGTAAGCTCCTTCAATCAAGATCTGACCAGGTTACTTTCCTGTTCATTACCTTCAGTAACCCTATTACCTACAAGATAAAGTAACGAATTCTGATACTGGCACTCAAGGCCTTCACAGTCTGACCCCAACCAATTGTTCCAGTCTCAACTTTACTTCCATTCATTCATTCTGTGACCCAGTCAGACCAAACTATCCACAAATCTCTGATCTCATCCTGCTCTCTCCAGCCATTGGTCATATATGCTGAGACTTTCTCCCATACATGGCATGTCTTCTCTTCCAATTTCCACCTATGAAAACCCTTCTCCTTCCTTCGAGGTTCAGCTTAGATCAGGAGTGGGGAACCTGTGGCCTCAAGGCCACATGATGCCTTCTAAATCCTCAAGGGTGTCCCTTTGACTGAATCCAAACTTTACAGAACAAATCCCCACCCTTGGCTTAGATGCTACCCCCTCCAGGAAGTCTATTTACTCCCTCCCACACAACCTTCCTTCCCAATTAAAAGGAATTTTTCCCAGGGCGCCCTGGCAAAGTGATTTACAAACACATCCTATCCTTTCCATTGGATCATAAACTCCTAGAAGGTAGAGTCAATTCCCTTTTTCATCTTTGCGCCCTTTGTTAGTATAGAGCCTTGTACATAGTAGGCACTTTGCAGATCTGTAAATTCCTCCCCATCACTTTAGGAAAGCATGGTAATACTATTGAAAGGGTACTGATTCTGTATTCAGAGGATCTGGGTTCAAATTCTGCCTCTAGATGCTTAGAAGAGACAGCTGAGTGAATTTGGAGTCAATAAGACCTAACTAAGTTCATGGATGTCTTCAGAAACTTATCAGCTGTGTGAGCCTGGGGGCAAGTCATTTAACTTCTGTTTGCCTCAGTTTCCCCAATTGTAATATGAGGATAGTAATAGCACCTATCTCCCAGAATTGCTCTGAAGATTAAATGAAGAAGTAATATTTGTAAACTTGTTTAGTACTCCATAAATGCTTATTCCCTTCTCCTTATTACAAATGTGACCTTGGACAAGTTTTTTAGCTTCCTTGTCCTTATTTTTAGATCTATGATCCTAAAGGTCTGTTCAGGTGTAGAACACTCAGATAAGAGCAAGGATAGTCAGGGGAGCCTTCCTGGAGTAGGTGGAAACTGAGGTAGAAGAATTACTATCTTTTCCCTGATCTTGTCCTGCTGGTAACTGTTCTTTCCATATCTCCCCCTAGTTCAATGCTTCTTCCCTTCAAGATCCAATTCAGATAGCACTCCCTTGATGAACCCTATGTAGCAGAAACAGTGTTGGTCATGGAGTTGAGAACGTTCAAATCTACATTGGCAAATCACTGAGCCCCAGTTTCCTCATCTCTAAAATGAGAACAATATTGTTTGCAGCAGCTGTCCCACACAGGGTTATTATTAAGTGTATACCTTTAAGCCCTGTGGAAATGTAAGTTGTTATTATCATCCTCTTTCCCTGAAAGTGATTCCTCCCTCCCCAACCTTTCATCCCTGGCCTCTTCTCTCTGTATATCTCGTGCTGTCTTTCATTGGTAGTGGGTATGTGTATCTCAGCACACCTGCTTGTTAGAAGCTCCCTGAGGGCAGGAGATCTGTTCTTCTTCATGTCTGCAGCCTCTTCATTTCTGAGCATAGGTCCTGTCACATGTCTGGGAATTAACTAATCAATTCAGACTCCCATAGGTATATGTTTGGGGGGAGTAGAGGAGAAGCCATATCAGTGAGATATAGCCCATTCCTTGAACAGGAATGAAGGCGAAATCAATCAATCAGTTGGACCTAAGTCCAGACCTGTGCCATGTACCACAAAAGAGACCAAGTGAGGTAACAGTCCCTCTCCTAAGGGAGATCACTGCATAGTTGGGAAGGGAAGGAAATGAGCCTTTATATAGCAACTGCTACGTGCAGGGTACTGTGCTAAACACTTTACAAATATTATCTCATTTGATCCTCACAACAAGCCTATAAGGTAGATGCTGTTATACTCATCTTACAGTTAAGGAAACTGAACTAAACAACGGTTAAATGACTTGCCCAGAGTCATCTTTAAGTGTCCGAGGCCAAATCTGAACTCAGGTCTTCCTGACTCAGTACCAGGTTAAGAAGACAAAACTCACTCACAGTAGGACTTGCCAGAAAGAGGGCTGGATCAGAAGCCCAGTCATCAAAAGGTTGCTCCCATTCCAAGCTCAAATTCAGTTCTTTTCCAGGGGTAGCTGTTAGACTGAGGTTTTGTGTGCTTCTGTATCTGTTTATGGTTCCTGCAAATCCTTTCCATTGTGTGTATTTTCTGCATAGTGAAATAAAAGCTGTCCCATACCAGATATGCATTTGGTAACTTCAGCACTTGTACCAGAGCTGGGTCCCTCTTCTCTTCCTCATTACCCACATTTCATGACACAAGCCAAATGTAAGTTATATTTAAAGATTTTTCTAGAGTAATTCCTATGTGGAGACAATGAACCAAAGAGAGAAAGGGGTATTCTTAGAGTCATCCCCCAGAAGCAAATCTGGTCCATATGAAGCCAGCGTCTTGGAGGGGAAGGAAACCCTGGTCAGCTGGTTACATTAGATTGGATTGGACTGGATTGGACATGCTGTGGTTAAGGAAAGCATTCCCAGGAATTGGAATATTCCCAGGCTGATCTCTTGGGGATTCTCTTAGGGATACAGAAGGCATTCTTGTGTTCAGTTCACATACTGATTCTGCTTCTGATTTGAATTCTGACCCTCACCCGGACACTAGCTATGCCACTTAGGGCAAGTCATAGGACCTCTCTGAATCTTAGTTTTCCAGCTATAAAATGGTAGGGTTAGAATAAATGTTCTCTCTGGTCCCTCACAGTTTTAATGTTCAGTGATTCTAATATTCTATGACTCTGCTCCAATGCATTTTTTTCCAGGAAGCCTTCCCTGGTCTCCCCAGCTAAATATAATCTCTACTTCCCTCCTTCCCTCTTCCTCTCCACTACTATGCTGGTATCTCTCTCATATACTTGCATACCCTACTTCTTTATTAAAATAATTTCTATCTATGTCTTATCCACCCTATTAGATAAATTCTATGAGGCAGGGAACAAGTTGTATCTAATCTTTGTATCTGCTCCAGGCCCTGGACAAAATAACTGAAATTTATATAGCATTCTAATGTTTGCGAGGCACATTTAATCACTCAAGCCTCTGAATAATCCTTTGAGAGAAATACCACACGTGAATCTACAACATTCTCATTTTACAGATGAGGAAACTGAGGATCTGAGAGGTTAAGTGATTTGCCTGGAGTCACACAACCATTAAGTGTCAAAGATAGGATTTGAATACAGATCTTTCTTACTCCAAGCCCAGCATGTTCTATCTACTGTTGCACAATACTTCTAGTAGCTGATATGTTTTTAATAAATGTTTTTCATTTAATTCTGACATTCTAGAATACTAGTATCCTAATGAGGTTAAAGTCTGACAAAAAGATAAACCTAGGGGTTATCAATTTTCTAACCCCTATCATAGATTCCCAATGAGAGGGGATGAAGATTTGAACTCAGAAGGGAACTGCATTCTGTAACTCTAACATACTAAAATTATAACTTTAGATGAGTCTAATGTGCTACATGATTCCAGCATTATCTGATTTTTAAATTCTGTGATTTTAACCTTCTAAGATTCTAATAGTCTGTGCTACCACGATGCTAACATTCTAATATGCTAACAAAAAATTCTAACATCAGCATTCTGTGATTCTACGATTTTAACATTATAGGATTCTCAAATTCCATGACGCCAACGTTCTACAGTTTTCGATTCTAAAAGTCTAACATTATGTGATTCTAAGATACAATGACAAAGCAGAGGAATCAGTATCTCATAGGGAAGGGATAACAATTAAAAACTTTAAAACTCCTACAAGAAACAGAAAAACACACAAGCTGGTGCCTCCTCCCATCTCCCATCCCCTTTCTCTGTATTACTGAATTCCAACAAGGGATGTTTCTTTTCCCTACCCCTTCACCAGCAAATGTTGATTAGACACCTGCTATGTACCAGGCTTGGGCTTGAGGAAGCAAAAGAGGAGCTGAGCTTTAGGAAGACAGTTCTGAGGCTGGGTGACTCCTACATAGGGCATGACCTTCCCTCATAAATACAGCATGATACCCAGAGTCCAAGAATATTTATTGGTTATATTTAAAGGTTTAATTAAACTCCCATGGTCATCAGTTCCATTTTAGTTAATAGAGTCTGAGAAGGGAAAGGTGCTTATGCTTTCTCTTCAAAGTAAATGGAAAGAGAGAAAATGAAGTGAGTGGAAGGGGAGAAGACCCTCTGGACTCTACTCAATGACTTACAGGAGGAAGGGTTAAAAATGCTAGCTGCTAATGATTAGTAAGGCCATTGGCCAGGAGGTAGGAAGCCTGGATTCACATTATGGCTAGGATTCTTCTCTAGGGAGTTTTGCACTGGTTCAACATAATAATTTATTTCCAATATTCTATGATTCTAATTTTCTATACTTTCACAATTCTAACATCCTAAGATTTCGACATTCTAAAATTTTAATGATTCATTGATTTTAAGATTTCAATATTATGTGATTTTAACCTACATTATCTAACCTTTTAAGATTCTAACATACTATGCCTGCAACTTCACTTGGATTCTAATATTTTACAAGTTCATCTTTCTACTATTCAAAACTTCTATGATTCTAAATTGTGGTTTTAACACTCATAAATTCTAGTATTCTAAGATAAAAGACCGATCAGTAGGGAAGGGGATTGTTTGAAGACAGATGGGGACTTACAAAAGTCCCCTGCATGCCACAATGAAGGTGGCTGATTAGTGACTAGTGCCAACATCTCTCACATGATAGCTGGCTCTACTTGGTTGTGGGAGCCCAGGGTATGAGACTCACCGGACTTTCCCCTCCTGGGGTAGATCATGTGGAGGATCTGCACACACTAGCCGGGATTCTCCATCAAGCAGGTAAATGTAGACAGTTTCCTAGAGCAGAAAGAGCCTTGTGAGATTGGTAGATGGCAGTCTTCTCCAGCCTTCTTACTTCCAATCCCCTCCCCCCAGCTTGGATCCCAGGGCATTATTTCTATTTCATCACATTTCTAATTCATTATTACTGATGCTATTTAAAATATTGCTCTCCTTGGTTTCTTCCCTCATGCAAGTATGAAGACACCTTTTGGGTGAGTCTTGTACACGTGTATATAGGTAAGTGAGAAGAGGTCAGAGCTGGTTTTGTATATCTGGAAATCATCTACATAAATATGACAACTGAATCCACTGGAACTGATCATTAAGATCACTAAGGGAGATAACGGAGAGAGAAAAGGGGTCCAAGGTGAAATCTAGAGGATGCCCACACTTCCTGGTCAGGAGCCAGATGATCCTTGAGCAAAGGAGACTGAGAAGAAATGGCCACACTGATAGAAAAACTAAGAGAGTAACATCATAGAAGCCAAAGGCTTTTTATTTTATACTACAGAGAATAGGGAGCCACTGAAGCTTCTGAGTAGGGGAATTATATAGTTAAGATCCATGTTTCAGGAATATGGTTTTGTGTGAAATATGGACTGGAAATGGGAGACACTAGGAGCTGATAGACCAATTAGGAGACTACTACAAGAGAAGAGAGAATGGGGGGGGGGGGGGGCGGAGCCAAGATGGCGGAGTAGAAAGACACACATACACTAGCTCTGAACCCACAGCCCACAAAATATCTGTAAAGAAGAACTCTTAACAAATTCTGGAGCAGCAGAAGCCACAGAACAACAGAGCAGAGGAGATTTCTGTTCCACAGAGCACTGAAAACAGACACCAAAGGTCCGTCACACTGAGGACCCGGAGCCGAGCCCAGCTCTGCCTTGGCCGCGTGGTGCCAAGAGGAGCAGATCCAAGCGGGCTTCAGGGATGGAATCTCCAGTGGCCGCGTGGGTCCCTCCACCCACGGGCCCCAAAGGTTGGTGAGAGGGTCTTCTCAGCTTGCAGAGAGGGGAGTAGGGTGCCCCCATAACTCAGGGCCCCTTGGGAGGCAGCAGCGGAGACAGGAGCGGACTGGGGCTCCCCAAGCAGGTAGGAGCCCAAAGCCCTGAGGCAGGGAAGCAGCATTTGAATCTCAGACCCCAAGTGCTGGCTGGGCGGATCTGGAGGTGAGGTGGGGGTGGAAAGAAAACTCAGAAGTCAAGTCACTGGCTGGGAAAATGCCCAGAAAAGGAAAAAAAAAATAAGACTATAGAAGGTTACTTTCTTGGTGAACAGATAATTCCTCCCTTCCTTTCTGATGAGGAAGAACAATGCTTACCATCAGGGAAAGACACAGAAGTCAAGGCTTCTGTATCCCAGTCCACCCAATGGGCTCAGGCCATGGAAGAGCTCAAAAAGGATTTTGAAAATCAAGTTAGAGAGGTGGAGGAAAAACTGGGAAGAGAAATGAGAGAAATGCAGGTAAAGCATGAAAAGCAGGTAAACACTCTGCTAAAGGAGACCCAAAAAAATGCTGAAGAAAATAACACCTTGAAAAATAGGCTAACTCAATTGGCAAAAGAGGTTCAAAAAGCCAATGAGGAGAAGAATGCTTTCAAAAGCAGAATTAGGCAAATGGAAAAGGAGGTTCAAAAGCTCACTGAAGAAAATAGTTCTTTCAAAATTAGAATGGAACAGATGGAGGCCAATGACTTTATGAGAAACCAAGAAATCACAAAACAAAACCAAAAGAATGAAAAAATGGAAGATAATGTGAAATATCTCATTGGAAAAACTACTGACCTGGAAAATAGATCCAGAAGAGACAATTTAAAAATTATGGGCCTACCTGAAAGCCATGATCAAAAAAAGAGCCTAGACATCATCTTTCATGAAATCATCAAGGAAAACTGCCCTGAGATTCTAGAACCAGAGGGCAAAATGAGTATTCAAGGAATCCACAGATCACCACCTGAAAGAGATCCAAAAAGAGAAACTCCTAGGAACATTGTGCTCAAATTCCAGAGTTCCCAGGTCAAGGAGAAAATATTGCAAGCAGCTAGAAAGAAACAATTCAAGTACTGTGGAAATACAATCAGGATAACACAAGATCTAGCAGCTTCTACATTAAGGGATCAAAGGGCATGGAATAGGATATTCCAGAAGTCAAAGGAACTAGGACTAAAACCAAGAATCACCTACCCAGCAAAACTGAGTACAATACTTCAGGGGAAAAAATGGTCTTTCAATGAAATAGAGGACTTTCAAGCATTCTTGATGAAAAGACCAGAGCTGAAAAGAAAATTTGACTTTCATACACAAGAATGAAGAGAAGCATGAAAAGGTGAACAGCAAAGAGAAGTCATAAGGGACTTACTAAAGTTGAACTGTTTACATTCCTACATGGAAAGACAATATTTGTAACTCTTGAAACTATTCAGTATCTGGGTACTGGGTGGGATTACATGCATTACACACACATGCACACGCATACACACACACACACACACATAGAGACAGAGTACACAGAGTGAATTGAAGAGGATGGGATCATATCTTATAAAAAATGAAATCAAGCAGTGAGAGAGAAATATATTGGGAGGAGAAAGGGAGAAATGGAATGGAGCAAATTATCTCTCATAAAAGAGGCAAGCAAAAGACTTATTAGTGGAGGGAAAAAGAGGGAAGATGAGAGAAAAACATGAAGTTTGCTCTCATCACATTCCATTAAAGGAAGGAATAAAATCCACACTCATTTTGGTATGAAAACCTATCTTACAATACAGGAAAAGTGGGGGATAAGGGGATAAGCAGAGTGGGGGGGATGATGGAAGGGAGGGCATGGGGAGGAGGGAGCAATTTGAGGTCAACACTCATGGGGAGGGACAGGATCAAAAGAGAGAATAGAAGTAATGGGGGACAGGATAGGATGGAGGAAAATATAGTTAGTCTTATACAACACGACTATTATGGAAGTCATTTGCAAAACTACACAGATATGGCCTATATTGAATTGCTTGCCTTCCAAAGGGAAGGGGTGGGGAGGGAGGAAGGAAGAGAAGTTGGAACTCAAAGTTTTAGGAACAACTGTCGAGTACTGTTCTTGCCACTAGGAAATAAGAAATACAGGTAAAGGGGTATAGAAAGTTATTTGGCCCTACAGGACAAAAGAGAAGATGGAGACAAAGGCAGAGAGGGATGATAGAAGAGAGAGCAGATTGGTGATAGGGGCAATTAGAATGCTTGGTGTTTGGGGGGGGAGGGGATAAAAGGGGAGAAAATTTGTAACCCAAAATTTCGTGAAAATGAATGTTAAAAGTTAAATAAATAAATAAATAAATAAGAAAGAAAGAGAGAGAGAGAGAGAGAAAGAGAGAAAGAAAGAAAGAAGGAAGGAAGGAAGGAAGGAAGGAAGGAAGGAAGGAAGGAAGGAAGGAAGGAAGGAAGGAAGGAAGGAAGGAAGGAAGGAAGGAAAAGAAAGAAAGAAACAAACAAACAAACAAAGAAACAAAGAAAGAAGCAAAGAAAGAAAGAAACAAAGAAACAAAGAAAGAAAGAAACAAAGAAAGAAAAAAAGAAACAAAGAAAGAAACAAAGAAACAAAGAAAGAAACAAAGAAACAAAGAAAGAAAGAAAGAAAGAAAGAAAGAAAGAAAGAAAGAAAGAAAGAAAGAAAGAAAGAAAGAAAGAAAGAAAGAAAGGAAGGAAGGAAGGAAGGAAGGAAGGAAGAAAGAAAGAAAGAAAGAAAAAGAGAAGAGAGAATCACCATGAAACAAGAGTGTCCAGGAGAAGGGGCTGGTAAATAGTGCCAGAAAGGTTTCATAAAATGAGGACCAAGAAAAGGCCGCTGAATTTAACAATGAGGAAATCATCAGTAACCATGGAGAGCAAGCAGTTTGTCTCTCTTCGGGTAGGATTAGAAGCCAGATTACAAGGAACTGAGAAATGAATGGGGAAAAAATGTGGAATGCTTCAGGAATTCATGTGTCATCTTTCTGCAGGGAGCTTTGACAATCTTCAAGATCCCTTTCCACTCTAAAGCCTGTGATCTAAAGCCTGTGATCTTGCGTCCAAGACAAACCCTAGCACCCCCAGGAAGTCTTCTCTCTCATCCTCCCTCCCCTAGCTCATTCTGAATCTGTGTGTGTGTGTCTCTCTCTGTCTCTGTCTCTGTCTCTTTCCCTCTCCCTCCCTCTCTCTGTCTCTCTCTCTTTCTGTCTGTCTCGCTCCTCCTCCCTCCCTCTGAGTGTGTCATTATCTCTGTATGTGGGTCTCTTTGTCTGTCTCTGTCTCTCTCTCATCCTTCCTCCCTTCCCTTCCCTGAGCTCTCTCCACTCCTAAGATGCTTCTTAATTTCATTTGCTTCCTTCAGGCCTCAGCCCACATCTTCTACATAAAGCCTTTCCTGAACCCTGCCACCCCCAACAGCTAGTGTTCCGTCTGAGATGATTGTCCCTTTACACTGCATTTATCTTGTATGTCCAATATTATTTACATGTGGCTTCCCCCATCAGAATGTGCACTCCTTGAAGGTAAGCACTCTTTTGTACCTCTCTTCAGCACTGAGGTACCTGACACAGTCATTTTTTTAATTGATTGACTGACTAATTGGTTGATTGGTTGATATAGCTGAAGGAGCCCCTGGCCTGGGAATTCAAAGGCCTGCCTTTGTCCCAGCTCTGCCACTTCTGTGTCACCTCAGGCACTGTCCTGTTCCAGGCCATATGAAACAATAAAATATAAAATGGGAATGATAGTCTTTGCTCCCCCTATCTCAGAGGGTCATTATGATGAAAATGCCATGTCAATCTCCAAAAGCTACTGAAACGCCACCACAATCCGTGATTGCTTACTTCAGGACATTTCTCGGTCTATCTGCCTGTTTTCCTCCTTCCCTCCAATCCTCCTTTCCTCCCTCCTTCAGATTCTGCTTCCTCCTCCCCCCCACCCAACGCCCCCCACTGGGTTAAAATTAGCCACATTTAGAGGAAGCTGTTTCATATGCATCAGCGAAGTCTGCATTCACAGGGAGTTTTGGGGACAAAGCTTACTGATGAGGGCAGGTGCCAGGCTCCCAGCTCCTCTCCCCTCCCATCCAGCAGAAAGGGGCCAGTTCTCCTACACTACTCTCCCTCCTAGCCCTTCCTTTGGGAGCCCCAGAGCCCAGACCATGGCAAGGAGGCTGCAAGGTGGTTCAGGGATGGAGTCAGGTGATATCATGCTACATATATGTACCCTGGAGCCCCAAACCCACTTAAGTCAGGAGCTCTTCATGTTCCCCCCAAACTTGTCCTTTCTCCCAGTTTTCTGATTTCTGGCACTGCCATCTTCCCAAACAAACAGGATTCAGGACCTTAGAAATCACCCTAAGCTGCTTACTGCCTGAGTGACCTGGAGCACATCACTTAATTTCTTGGGACTTCAAATTTCTCAGCTGTAAAATGATATGAGGATCAGACTTGATCCTCAGTTCTTCCAGATCCTCAGTCTTCCAGTTTTATGATTTCCGATCCAGTCCAACACCCATTTTACAGATGAGGAAAGTAAGAGATTTGCCCTAGGGCAACCCGAGGGTTACAGAGATGGCAAGTACCAGGACTAGCCAGTTGCCAGGTCCCATTGATTCCACATCTATAATTTCTCTCAAATCCACCCACAGCAAAGAGGAAAAAGCACCGGATTAAAAGTCAGAGGGCAATGACACAGGCTCTCATTACTTCTTACCTGGACTACTCTAATAACCTAATTAGTTTCTCTGCCTCCAGTCACTCCCCTCTCTAATCCACATCCTCCACACGTTATCCAAGAAATTTTCCTAATTCATTGTTCTGACTTCCTCACTCCCCTGCTCAAAAACCTTTAATGGTTCACACTGACCATCAAAAACTCCTGCAAATGACTGTTCCTGGCATTCCAAGCTTCTCATGGTCTGCCTTGATGTGAATTTTCCAGCTTTATATGATGCCATTCACCTTCATGTGCTCTCCAGGCCAGCCAAATTGGAGTACTAGTTGCTCCCCATTCTCTATATCTTTGATACAATTTCTGTGCCTGAAATGGACCCTCCTCCCCAACCCTGCCCCCATTCCCCTCTGTTGCAGCTCTTTGGGGGCAAGGGTCATATCCTTTTATTACCAGCACTGAACACATTTTGTTTGGAGCCCAGACTTCTGATTGCATAGGCACAAGCGATAAAAGCCTTCTATCAATGCCCTCGTCCAGAGATGCCTCGGGAACTGAGAGGTTTAGTGACTTGCATGAGGTTTCCCAGTCAGTATGTGTCACTTGAACTCAGGTCTTGCTGACAATGGGGTTAGCCCTCCACCCATTGTGCCACACTCGCTCTCATGCCTGGCACACAGGAGGGACTTACAAAATGTTTGCTGATTGACTGAAGGCCCAGATCAGGTATCCTCTCCTCTCTGAAGCCTTCCCTGATCACTCCTGCTAAAGGTGGGCTCATACATCTTCTCTGGAGCTTCTACCTCACACTTCCTTGTATTATAACTATTTGGGTACATATCACTCCTACCCCTACCTCAGCCTCATTATGATGTAAGCTCCTTGAGAACTTGGCCTAGGTGGGTTGCATTTGAATTTATCTGTATTTATTTCCAAGGCCTAATGTGACCCTGCAAAGAGAAGGTGTTTAATAAATGATTGTTGAATGAATGTATCAATGAATGAAATGAACAAATGAATGAGCTCAGGCTACAAGCTGTCACACTGATAGACAAACTCCCCCCCCCCCCACACACACACACACATACTCACATTGTCTATGGTAAACTCTCTCTGAACACCCTTCCCCTCTCTGGACTCAGTTTCCTCTTCTGAGAAGCACAAGCAATCATGCATAAATGAAACTGACGCAGGGATTTGTCAGGCTAAATTTAGTAGAAAGGTTTCTTCTTGGGGGGATGCATTACACCAGATGGCCTCTGAGGTCCCTCCCAAATCAGGCACAGATTCCACAATACTTACATTGTTCCAGCACTGAGTTATTGTGAGAAAAATGTGCTGTGTAAGCTTGTGTCAATATCAAAGTGGGTCCTATTGCTAGAATTATTATAAAATATGCCATCATAGTCCAATCTCACCATTTTTCACATGTGGAAACTGATGCCTAGAGAGAAGGGTCTTCACCAGAGTCACACAGAAAACCAATGGTAAGACTGAGGCTAAAGCCCGGATCTCATGACCCCCAGCCAAGTCTCTCTCCACTTCTCTCTTACTGCTTTTCTCATTCCCTGCATCCCTCCAGATGTATCACCCCCACTAGCCAGATGTTGTCTAATTCCTTTTCCTTTCCAGGGCTGGTTTATTTTGGGTATCGATGAGCCACCTCTTTCTTAGTAATTTCACACTCCACAGTGTGGGTTATAGTTAACCCTATCGAGACAGGCTGCAAATATTTCAGAGTCCTTGGGAGATAACATGCCTTCCTCCTTCCCTCCTCTTCCTGAAGTTCTTCAATTAGATCACTTGTTCAGTGACCAGGTCAAGGGAGACTACTGAGTACACACTGGATGACCTCTGAGGTCCCTTTGAATTCTGAGATTCTGGGAATCTGTGAGTTTGGGTAAGGGGAGCACCCAGGGTATGGGGATCTAGGGTCCTTACCTGGGTTTTGTCACTGAGGCACTATGTAACATTGGGGAAATCACTACTCCCCCTCTGGTCTTTGATATCTCTCTCCATCACACAGAGACAGGGGTCTTAGCCATTCAGAGTATGTGCCATTTACCACTTATTCTGGAATATAAAACTCCCTTTTCTCCCATTCCTCAACTACCACCATGCCCCCTACCCCCCCCCCCCCCCACACACACACACCTGTCAGAAAATTAGGGTAGAGGACAGATTCAGAATTATACAATCATGAAAAATGCCAGGGCTCAGAGGGCCCTTAAAATTCAGAATGTAGGATGTCAGAAATACAGGGAACCTTAGACATAGAACATGCAATGTCAGATCTGAGAGACAATGGCACTCCACTGAGTTCAACCTCTTCGTATAACTGGGAAACAGGCATAAAGAGGGAAAGGACCATGACTAAGGGAAAGTGATTCAATGGCAAACAATTGCCCTCCATCTCAGGGTCCTTCAGCAGGCTAGGTGCAATTTGGAGAGGTCATGTATTGTAGAAAGAGTCCTGAATGGTGGGAGTCAAGAGATCTGAGTAATAGTGGTAATGATGCCAGTGACTTGTTATGTGACCTTCGGGAGGTCTCTTCCCCTCTCCGATCATCCATTCCTCCTCTGTACAATGACAGGACCTTACTGAGGATGTTGGCTCTGACAGCTTGTTTACGTTCCCAGGTCCCTTCCAGCGCTGATATCCTATGGCCCTGAGGTCTGCTCCAGCTCTGACCATCTATGTTCCAGATGTTTTAGGGGCCCTTTTGGCTCTAAACATCTCTGGCCTCTCTAGAATTTTAAGATTTTTATGAATGAAGGGGAAGAAGAGAAAATTGGATAAAAGGGAATAAGGACAGAACTGAGAAGATGCCAAGGAGATGGGGAAGCAGGGTGGAAAATGGGGGGAACAATAAACCTGGCCTCCAGAAAATTCTCAGAAGGGACAACTAGGAAGGGAACAGTGGCCCCTTTTCCATCCCTGCTACTTCTGGACATAACTGTATCAAATCGGAACCCACCTTGGAGCTTGACCTAGAAGGTCCCATTCCTTCCTCTCTCTCCCCTCTATTCCTCCAGGCCCAGCTCAAGTCCCTACCTTGATCTCTCCCTTCTCAAAGACTTCAAAGCCCCCACTCAGGCCCTGATAGCTCTTTTCTCTCCTCTCCCACCCATCTTTCCCCCAGCAGAGTCAGGCATTCTGTCAGGCATAGAGACTCTGGCCAGACCAAGTCATGGATTGACCCCATAGTATCTCTGTTCTTCTGCTGGACTTGGTGACCTGGGTCAGCACCTTCTGTGTAGAGTACAGAGAAGTTGTGCAAAGATCGGGGGTTGGGGGACACCTACCACTTTGGGGAGCACAGCAGAGATGGCTTCTTTGATGACATCGTGAAGACTAGAGACGTCAATGATAGAGCCCAAACTCAGCAGGGCTTCCTAGAAGAGAACAGAGGACAAGAGGCATCACCGTAGGAATGGGACTATATGCAGAGAACTAAGGAACCTTTAAATACCAGCTTCTTAGAATCAGCTCTAGAGCCTAAGAAGGCGTCTTGTCTGATCCCTTTCCCCAACCCCCACCCCAAAAACAAACAAACAAACCCACAGCCTCCTTTCTATGGACTCTCCGAGGCAGGTCAGCCAGTCTTAGCCCACTTCCAAGGCCAAGAAACTTGCTCCCTCCCAGGACTGGGACCATTACATTGAGAAACAGCTCTCATGCTGAGGAAGTTTTGCCTTGAGATGAGTGGAATTCTGGCTCCCTAAGACGTCTTACCACTCTTAGCACTAAGCTCTGGGCCAGCTGATGAAGTCTGATATGCCCTCACACTTTTGCACGAAGAATGTACTTCCCTTCTATCTTCAAGTCTCCTAAATGTCAGGTTAAACCTCCCCCATCCCTATAACGGTAGGTATAGTTTCCAGGAAACCTTCCCTCCCAGTCACCCTCCTCTCAGTGCCTTTTCTAAAACATCCCAGAACTAGAGGCAATACTCCAGGCATGCTCTGACAAGAGCAGAGGACTCCAGGATGATTGCTTCCCTCATTCTGCAATTTATATCTCTTTTAATGTAGCCAAAAATTGAAGTTGTTATGTTTTGGGCTTTTTTTTTTTGGACCACCAAGTCAGGTTGGTGACTGATACTGAGCTTGTGGTCAGCAAGTACAGCTTTTTCCACAAGAACCGCAGCAAATAATCCATGTCTGCCCACCATCACAAAATCATTGACGGTTGATAAATTCTTCATTCATTCATGATCACCTTCACATTTTGCCCTGGATAATCCCAAAGAATATTAATTTTTAAAAACATACTTAGTTAATTCCCCCCCCAAAAAAAGATTTGGCTTTGGTAGGAAGCCTAGAATTTTTCCCTTGAGTCGTTTCCCTCCTTGGCTTTGAGCCCCCAACAAGCCTGGGGTTCACCCCATTCAAGGAGTTTTTAGAACCAGAAGGAGGGCAATATCTACCAGGTTTCTGTGTGTTTATAATAATAGAGGGGAAGGAAATAAGCATTAATATGGCTCCTACTGTTTCCCAGGAACTGTGCTAAGTGTTTTACAAATATTTTCTCATTTGATCCTCACAACAATCCTGTAAAGTAGAAGATAGGATTAGCGTCACTTACAGATGAGGATCCTGAGGCAGACAAAGGTCAAGTGACTCATCCCGGGTCATGCAGCTACTAAGAATCTGAGATCACGTTTGAACTGGTCTTCCTTTACTCCAAGTTCAGAGTTCTATCCCCTATGCCCCACCTAGGTGCTTCCTATACAAGGGCTTCTCTAAGAATGTGGTCCAGGAAGGTTCAAATCCAGCATTCTCTGTTCTCTACTCTAGTCTCCCAACAAGATGGCCCAAGCTGGGTCCTGGGAATTTTAGTTAAGTCTAAAATTATAAAGTTTAGGGAACAATTTTCTAGGACAAGAGAGTCTTTTTCATCCTCATGTCTAATAATCATCCCCTGGCAGGTGATCTCTAAATCTGACTACTCTTTTTTTTTTTCAATCCATGAATAAACCATTAGAAACCAACTTTTGGGGGGGGGGGGAGGATGGTGTATGTGGCAACAGGGAAGAGACAGGAAGGCATGAAATCAGGGCTAGATTGGGTCCTAAGATATGGTAAGGGAAGATCATTTGAAAGAAGTGTATGTTTAACTTGGAGAAGTCTCAAGGGAGACATGATAGCTATTTTCAAGTACTTCAAAGGCTATCAAGTGTAAGATAGATTAGTCTGATTCTGTTCAGTCCCAGAGAGCACAACCAGGCCTGTAGGGGAGAATTTGCAAAGAAGCAAATTAGATAGTAAGAAGAAAAAAAAACAACGAGAGGTGTCCCAAAGGGAGGCCTGCTGCCTCCAGAATTGGCAGATTCTCCTTCAGCAAAAGCTGACCGCTTGAATGTGGTGCAGTGGAGGTGGGGCTACATGTCCACTGAGGTCCCTTCCAACACTGAAATTCTGTGATTCTGTCATGGCAGAAGGAAGAAGGTATAACAAAATCATGGAATTTCAGAACTAAAAGGATCTCAGAAACATCTAGTAATCATTGCATGCCCAACAAGCCATCATCCAGCCTCTTCATGAATACTAGATGACAGGAAACTCACTACTTCACAAAATAACCCATTACATTTTTAAACAACTCTAATCATCATGAAGGGATTTTTTAATATCCAATTTAAATCAGCCTATCTACAATGACTTCCTCCTACCCATCCACCCCCACTGTTCCTAAGCCTGCCTTCTGGAGACAAACTAATCTAGTGAGGGCTGGAGGGCTACAGGTTTGAGCTCAAGAAGCCAAGCTGGCATGGGTACCAGGAAAATCCAAGGGGTGTGGGAACCTTAAAATGGGGCCCATGGGAGTTTATAAAAGAGTTAAAGTTCTGAGTCTAAGGAAGAGGAAGTAATGACCTAGGAAGTTGAATGGAGATAAGTAAAATCTAAACCCCAGGTCTGGATCTTATATTGAGGACAGCTTGTGACTACCTGGTCCTCAGTTCACAAAGCAGCATCTTCAAATACTCAAGCATGGGATGGAGTAGAACTAGCTACACAACAATTCAAGAGAAAAACACTCAAGGATCTTCATGGACCACAACCTTAATGAGCCAAAAGTCTAATCTCACTACTAAAAATAAAAAGGTGAACTTGGTTTTCATTCATAGATGCAGAGTGTACAGAACGTGGACCGTCCTTTCCCCCGATCAGACCACATCTGGTGCGATCTGGCATTTCCTTCAGTTCAGGTCCACACTTTAGGAGGGGCACTGATAAGCTTAAAAGTCTCCATCACTTCACTAAGTGATCAGAACCCAAAGTGTAATGATGACAGTAATGTAAAGAAAACCAATACTAAAAACTGAACTCTGTATTTCAATGACCAATCCTGATTCTGAAGAGCCACGGTAAAAGGGGCCGCCCTCCTCTCCGCACAGCGGGGGGGGGGCACCGGAAGTGCAGGATGAGGCACACAGGGTCAGACAAAGCCAACGTCTTGCTATGTGTGCTTAAGGGGAAAAAGTACGTGTCGAGAAGTGACAACAAGATATTCTAAAGTATCAACATGTCATTTTTAGAGGGTCCAGAAGATGTCTAGCTTGGTCAAAGAGCACGGGCCAGCTTTATAAGAGGCATTGTTAGTTGAGCCTCAACAATTTCCCTTCTCATCTTCCCCCTTGACACAAGGTTAATATAAAGACTTGTAATACTTGTAATACTAACTCAGGGCAGCTAAGTGGTATAGTAGATAGAGTGCCAGCCCTGGAGGTCAGAAAGACCTGCATTCAAATCCAGTCTCAAACACTAAGCTGTGTGATCCTGGGCAAGTCACTTACAATCCTATTTGCTTCAGTTTCCTCATCTGTAAAATGAGCTGGAGAAGGAAATGCAAAGCACTCCATTATCTTTGCCAAGAAAACTCCAAATGGGGTTATGAAGGGTCAGATACAACTAATTAATTTTTTAAAAACCTAACTCACAGAATTCTTGTGAGGAATGAATGCTTTGAAAACTTTTCAGAAATGAAGTTATTATTATGAGGCATCATTAATTCCCCATTTTGCAGATGGGGACATTGAGGCCCACAGAAGGGAAGTGACAGCTCTGGGACTGGAACTCAGGTCTTCTGACTCCAAATTTTTTTGTTAGTTACTAAAGAAAACAATGCAACTCTTTACTGAAACATCTACATTAACTCTAGAGGAGCCAGGCAAATCAATTGTCACAATAATTTTCTAAATAATTACTACAATTTCTTCTATCTGTGCAAATGAACTTTATTTATTGGGATGGGGGTGGCAGGGAGGCAACTGGGGTTAAGTGACTTGCCTAGGGTCACAGAGCTAATATGTGTCTGAGGCTGGTTTTGAACTCAGATACTTCTAACTCCAGGGCCGGTGCTCTATCTGCTGAACCACCCAGCTGCCCCCAAATGTGCTTTACATATAAATAATTATAAGTAGATGTTAAAATTTTACTTTGAAATAAAAATGTGCTATCTCTAGTAGGTGTAAATACATTGTGTCAATTGAGGCAGCCTGGATCTTCAAGGTATTCTTAAATTAAGGACCTTCAAGAATAATTAAAATATGTAACAATAAAGTGTATAATTCTTATAGAACAAATTATAAAAGAAAGAAATGCCCCAGGCACCGTTTGACAAAATTCTTACTCAATTATATTCCCAGTGCTTTCTCCACTACCCCTCAAATCCTCCTTAATCTTTGGAAAGTCTCCTTCTGAATCTCTAGGTGGACAAGAAAGGGGTGAAATAAAGCCAAAGTAGCAGTCACTTCTGAATTCACCCCAGCTTTCTGGGCAAGCTTCTGAACAACCTTCTCTCTTCTCTCTCTGAGGTCACTTTTCATAGCAAAAAGGCTGGCAAGATGCCAGGGAATAACAAATCAGAATAGTTAGTACTTATGTAGTACCTACTATGTGCTAAAAACTTCACTTTTTCATCTGATCTTATAACAACCCTGTTAAGTAAGTGCTGTAATTATCCTTAATTTACAGCTGAGGAAACCGAAGTAAAACAGAGATTAAATGACTTGCCCAGGGCCACACAGTTAGGTAGTGTCTTTGAATTTGAATTCAGGTCTTCCTGACTACAGGCCCAGTCCTCTGCCTACTACACACCTAACTACTTCTGCAATATAAAGGAATTAATATAATACTACTGTATAACTAGTGAAGGAAAAGAATGAGAATCTAAACTTTCACTCTCCCAACATTAAACATGAGGCCCTAAATAAATGTCTGACAAATGAATGAATATGTGTTTTTACACAAGAGGAGGTATATTATTTCTTTTTAGGTACTGAGGAAAGTGGAGTCCACACTAAATAAAACAAAGTTTGAAGAAGCAGGAACTATTTAGCATGGAGAAAATCAGATTTGGGATTGGGGGGAGGTGAAGAGGGACATGAGGGGTGCCTTCAAATATCTGAAGGAAGGATTAGACTTTTCTGCTTGTCTCCAAAGGACAGAGTTAGAAACAACAGGTAGGAATTACAAGGAGACAGATTTCAATATAAGAAAAAGCTTTCTAAGGAAGAGCTCTGCCACAAAGGAGATGGACAGACAGACAGATAGATGACAGACGAATAGACTGATAGATGAATAGATAGATGATAGATGAGATAGATGATAGAAAGATAGATGATAGACGGATAGGTAGATGAATGGATGGATGGATGAATAGATAGATGCAAAGATACATAGACAGGTAGATAGATGATAGATGGATAGATAGATATAGATAGATAGACAGACAGACAGACAGATACAGACAGATAGATAGACAGACAAGAAGACAGACAGATAGGCAGGCAGGCAGAGACAGAAAGAAAAATACGTAGATAAATAGATGATAGATGACATAGAGACAGACAGATGGACAAACAGATGACAGACATAGAGATGATGAAATATAGATAGATGATATAGAGACAGATGGACAGATAGACATAGACAGATATAATATTTATTAAATGCTATTGTGGTGCTAGAAACTGTGTCAAATCCTGGGAATACAAACAAGTAGACTTTGATGAGGAGATTGTGGGAATTAGCCTGGAGGCCTGGGCCCTTGTAATACAAGGTCAAAATTTCACTTATTAGAGCCACAGGAGTCTAGGGTGGTAGTCCAATTTTCTAATGGGGAAGAAATTATTAGGGCAGGTCCCTAGTCACTGGAAGTGCTCATGCAGAAATTTGCTGACCATTCCTCACCATGACACAGTAATATAATATAGAGGGAGCTTCTACCCTGGCAGGAAGGTAGGACTATATGCCCTCCCAGATCTGTGATTCTTGGGTTCTCTCTATGCTTATTGTGTTGCCAGGAAACCTAGAACTGAGAACAGAAATAAGGATTCAAGGTTCCCAGGATGTCAAATGTGACAGAGGTGGGGGAGGGGATGGGAGGGTGGGGGATATTTGAATGATGGAGAGAAAAAAAAGACAGAGTTGTCAGGGGAGGAACCTAGCATTAGGCCTAGGGCTTTCAATAACCACCTGCTCCCAGATCCTATGTGTAGCCTCAGTTTTCCCATCTATAAAAATGAAAGGGCTATACTAAATGATCTCTGAGACTCTATGGCTTTCTATGTTCTATGTTTTAATGATCCTTCCACTAATAACATTCTGGGTTAATTTAGGTAAACCTCCTTACAGCTCTCTTTCCTAAGATCCCCCCAACCCCAGCTCTCATACTCTATATTCCCAGATCCAGCTTTAAATGTCATAAGCTTGAGGATCTTTGCCTATATCCCTCTCTCTGCTGCCCTGGAGTTCAAGTCTTGACTATGAGTTGGATTGTTGCAATGGCATCCCAGCCCCCTGACTCTTGTTTTTCCATGCTTCCATCTGATCTACAAGTGATTTTCCCAACACACAACCCTAACCGTGTCACTCCCCAAGAACCTTCACTGGTTCTCTAGAGCCCTGGATTTGGAGCCAGAAGTCCTGAGTTCAAATCCCAGCTCTGCTACTAATCATTATGTGACCATGGACCTTCCTGGACCTCAGTTTCTCCATTTGCAAAATAAGGAGGTTGAATTAGATGACCTCTGAGGTCCCTTGTAGCTCTCAGTCTATGATGCTATGATGATGTTATTATATCCAAGGTCTTCCACAGCCTAATTCCACATTATCTTCCATATTCCATACCAGTGAGACTTCCTTGCTGTTTTCTAATCTCATCCTGTCTTCTCCCATTCTGTATTCATATCCCTCATAAATGGAATGTGTTCCTTCTGCAATGAGATACAGGGGAAAGCCACTGACTCTGAAATTAAGAGGGCTTGGGCATGCAAACCTTAAAGTCTTCTATAGATGGCAAATGACTCAAGTTTTCTAATCTGGAAAATAAGGGATTTGGAGATGGTCTTTGGGGTCCTGTCCAACTCTACAGTTTTTGATTCTCTCTGTCTAATTAAATGTTTCTCTTCCTTCGAAGTTCAGCTCAGACCACAGCTGTCTTAAACTTTGCTAATTTATGAAGTCCCTATAAATGAAAGAAGTGATTAGCTATGAATACGCCAACTTCTATGGTTTTTTAATAGCCCCCAATTATTTTTAAAAGGGAGGACTGAATGCAGGAGGAAGAGTAAGGTTGTACTGATTACAATGATTGCAAAATAAGAGAAAGGTATTTTATAACATTTAAATTAATCATTAATTGCACCAATGTAAATTAGTAACCTCTGTACTGTTATTTACAGCAGTATTTCGTTGCACCAAATTGCTCAGGATGTAATTCCAACTTGTAAAGTAAATTAAGATAGGTATTGTAAACTATCCCCATATAAAATCATTCTCGGAACAAGCGGGGAAAAAACCCCAAAGCTCAGTTCAGGTGCTGCCAGATCCTAGAAGTCTTTTCTACTCCTTCCCAGCTTTCTCCATCCTCCCATTTCTCTTACACTTTTGCCTGCATCTCTCCTTTGCCCCTAAAACACTTTATCATACGTATTCATATTACAGTGTAAGAGAAAGAACAGGACAGAGAATCAGGAAAGATCTGGGTTTGAATCCCAACAATGACTCTACTTTTGTGACCCTGAGTAAATCATTTAACCTTCCTAGGCTTCGGGTCCCTCATCTGTAAAATGGAGCAAATACTTGCAGAAAGGCAGACTCATATAGTCAAACGAACACCAGAGCTGACATCAGGAGAGACCTGAGTTCGAATCCCACCTCTGATAATCAGTTGTGTGATCTTGGGCAAATCGCTTACTCTCTCCTCCCCTGTAAAATGGGGATAGTAATATGTACCTCAAAAGATTGTTGAAGAGAAAGTGCTCTGTAAATTGTAAAGTACTATCAAAATGGGAAGTCTTATTACCTGTCCCAGAATATCAGTCAGAGGGTCCCTGAAGGTCATCTAGTCCAACCCACTCCTGAGTAGGAATCATCCCTAACAAGCAGCCATTTGACTCTTTGCCTTAGAGGAGCTCACATTCTGATATCAGAGACAACGTACAAACAACTATGTACACCCAAGCCATCCTGTTCCTCTGCGTGAGGAAAGAGGGATGGGAAGGGGAGAGAGGGGCAGGGGAGAGGAGGAGAAACATTGTTTGGCTGGAGGATCACACACCTGGACCAGCCTTCTCACAAAGAAAGCCATGGCCTGAGTTCTGCATCCTTGGGCAGGGGTGGTGTTGGGTTAGGCTGGGCTGAACCCATGCAAGAAGGAGGAGAAAGACTTAGTTTCCTCCCTACTCCAAAATGAGGAACTTAGTCTCTGATCCTCTCCTGTCCTCTGTCTCACACTGCCTTTCATTGTTGGCCCAGCTGCTTCTTCTGCTCAGAGCTTCACACAGGCACCTCTAACCAGTCAAGGTGTTGAGGGGCTGTCATTTCCAAGGATCTCAGCCTCTTCAGGACAAATTCTCCAACAAACACCAATGAGTGACAGGAACATGTCCATAGGTAAACAGTACAGCTCCAGGCCACGTAGATCAAGGCAGGGATGGTTTCTAATGGCCTGAAAACATCTGACTTGGTTAAAAGTGATCTCTGTATTTCATTTCCCCAGCAGACAGTGCAGTCCACGAGGGCAGGGGCTAGGTCTTATCTCTATAGGTTTAAACTCCATTAGATCTAAATTTTGCCATACCCCCAGGACTGAACCTAGTAATTACAGTAAGTACAGGTGCCCAGTAATTGATGCCAGGTGTTCTGAATAAGAAGGCGAGCGAGTGCCTGGGAGGAAGGACACCCAAGTTGTAGTCTCAACTCCGCTACTGACTCATCACATCATTCTAGGCCAATTCTTTTCTCCATTCTGAGTCTCAGTTTTCTAATCAGAAAATTGGGGAGAGGGGAGGAAAAAGCAGTTAGATAGTGTCTATTTTGTTCCAGACACTGGGCTAAGCACTTTTTACAAAGGAGGCGTTTGGCTGAATTATTGCTAAAGTCTATTCCAGATCATGTACCCTAGAAAGAAGATGAGAGAATACTGGACATGAAGACAGGAAGCTCTGGGTTCAAAACCTGCCTCAAAACACTGTAAATGGGATCTACTCATTTTGCAGAAAGAAAAGACATTGAGACCTGGATAGCTCCCCCATGACATTTTGAGTTAGGCTGGTGGAAAATTAAAGAGAGTGGGAAGAGGACCAGGCTGGTAGATTAGAGGCTTGAATTCTAGACATACACTCAAATGTGTGATCTTGGCCCAGTTCCTTTTTCTCTTTGAGGCTTAGTTTTCTCACCTGTAAAATGAGTTGACAAATTCTTCCCTACATTACTTATAGGCCTGATGCATAGGTCAACTGATGAAAAAAAGAATTAGAAAAGCATAAGGTCAAATTTGGTATATGAGAAATTCTCATCTGAGGGAAATATGGTGTCATAGAAAGAATGACAGGCACAGAGTCAGGAGACTGGGCTGTAAATTTCACCTGTAACATCTGCCAGCTATGTGACCTGGGCAAGTCACTTAACCACTCAGAGCTCTAGTTTCTTCATTTGTAAAATGAGGGTCATAATATTTGTACCCCCTAATCACAGGGTTGTTGTGAGGCCCAAATAAGATAACATATGTAAAGTGCTTTGTTTGAGGGAGGTAGGGAATAAGCATTTATTGAGCACCTACTATGAGTCAGGCACTGGGCTAAGCACTTTTACAAATATTGGCTCATTTCATATGGCAAAGTTTGAAAATCTTAAAGTTCCACATGTGTCCATCATTATTATGAATGTCTGTGAACTCTGAATAAATGAAGATTTAAGATCCCTTGATCATCATCAACTCCCCCTCCTTGCTTGAATTTCCCACTTAGTGTCTTGCTAGCCCTGCATAAACCTCACTCCAGACTGAGCTCATTCTCTCCCTTAAAGCTGGCTCCTCCTCTGGATGCCCCTGTTTTTTTCACTAGCCTCACTCTCAGGACATTGGACATTTAGGATCTTCTGATTCCTTGAAATTCCCTCTTGCCACAAGCACCAAGAGGCTCAGTTCCTATCCTGTCCAGTCCTTATTCTTCCCTCTGTGTTTCTGCATCCACCTCCTCTCTCCTGCCCTGTGGCCTAAATCCTGTGCCTTCCTATTAGAATAATTGTTTCAGTCTCCTAACTGACCTACCTGCTTCCATTCTCTCCCTTTCTCTACTCTGGACATGGTCCAGAGTCACCTTCCTACAGGCCAACATTGACGCCATCTCTTGTCTACACTGGAATTTGTTGTGGCTTCCCACAACCCATAGGACAGAGTCCAAAATCCTCAGCCTAGCACTTGAAGCTCTTTACTGTCAAGTCTTTCCAGCCTCACCTCCCCCTGCTCCTCTATGTGCTGCCTCAGCTCCAGCTGGGCTAGACGCTTCACCCTCCCACACATCCAGTCAAGCCTTCACTTGCATTATTCTCACTTATTAGAAAGTCTTTCCTTGCCTTTTCTTTAAATCCTCCCCAGCCTTTAAGGTCCAGCTTGAATCATCCTTGCTGACCAGTATCCTCTCCTCCCTCTGAGCCTTATCTGTATCCTTCAATTGACCTCATCTTACCCTTAGTACTTGGAATCCAGTATTTGTCTGCATCACGCCTGTGAGTCTTTAATCCTAATGACTGGTGCTAATGGTCATATCAGCACCATGGAGAGTGTTAAACCCACCCTAGGCCTGGCTTGACTGAATATTATGAAGGTGTTTTCTTTGGGCAGGGATCACTCAGTCTATGTGGATCTGGGGTCAGGTGTTTGAGGCTCAATACGGCATTCACAGTTCAGTTTGGAGCTAGGGCTAGGGCTCAGTCTAGGGTCAGGGTCAGGGGCTCTGGTTGGGGTTAGAACTAAGATTCAACCTAGCTCAGTCTGGCTCAGAGATCACAGCTCATTCAGCCTGGGGTCAGGGGACAGTGTACAGAAAAAGTTAAGACAAATACTGAGGAGGTGAATAGAGCTCAATCTACTAGGCTCACAGCTCAGTCTGGGTGGAAGTAGAGGGCTCAATAGTCCTGGGGGCAATCAAGCTCTCTCTGACTTCAGTCCCTTCCTCTCTCTTTGCTGTCCTGAGCAGCACTAGCATCTAGTGCCCAGCACCAGCATCTTCCTGCCTTAGAAGTTACTGACAGAACTCTCATTTAGAGCTGCAAGAAGTTTATTAAATCAAATCCAGCAGCTTATAACAGATGAAAATGGTGCTGGCATGTCTTTCATGTAAAGTTATTAAACACTCAATCTGTGATAAATGCCTGCCTTTCCTGTTGTACACCAAGCTCCCTAAGGGCAAGGTCTGGTTCCTTCTTTCCTTCAGCCTGGATCCTAGGGATGAAAATAATAAGTATCTATGGAATCAGCAATATGTTGTAAGATCATCTTTTGCCCTTCTTTATATCTCCAGAGCTTAGCAGAGTGTGTGGCATATTGGGTCTTTTGATAAATGCTTATTGCCTGACTGATTGACCTTGGGCAGGTCTCTACCTTTTCTCGAGTCCTCAGTATCTCCATTTATAAAATGAAGGGGTTAGACTCATTGGTTTCTCAGGTCCCTTCGAGGCCCAATAAATAGTGCCCTGCATTTGGAGGCAGGAAGACCTATGGTCAAATCCTTCCTCAGACACAAGCTGTATGATCATGGGCAAATGATGTATCTTCTCTGAGCCTTCATTTTATCATCTGTAAAGCTGGGGTAATAATTACTACCTACTTCACAGAGCTGCCGTGAGGTTCAAATGAGCAAAGTATGTGAAGCACTTGGAAAACTTTAAATGAATGTCAGTTATGATGATATTTTAAGATACCTTCTAGCTTTAGCAGTCTACATTAGGAGACTCTTTCCAATTATGACATTCTGTTTTATGCTTAAAGGTCTAAGGTCTCTTCCCAATCTAATGTTCTATAATGTTAATAATTCCCCTCACCCTCTCCCTCAAACTGAGCCTTCCGGGTTCCATGAAGACATGGGCTTCGGTTGTTATTCCAACAGGGCTGTATCTCCAGTCCCTTAGTCACACTGGAGACACATGCACTGTAGAATACACCCGGGCCACCTATGGATTCATCACCACCAGATGCCTTTCCCTCCTTTTTGCCCCCAATGCCTCCCCCTAACATCTCTTTGTTCCTTCTTGCTCCCGTGCTATTGTTACCACTCCTTGGGAGTCCTTCCTCGTTGGCCCTAGCTTTACTCCCCAATCCCTTGATTGAATTAGCTTCTCTGCCTGTGACTGTCTGCCATGATAAAAATGCATCTCATATGCGCCAGCCCCCTAAAGACCAGGGACCCTGAGGACAGGGTTATGTCTCCTCTTCAGATCAGGAACTCCCTGAGGGCAGAAACCAGGCCTTCCTCCTCATGTTGGGGTCTTCCTGATGGAAAGAAAAAAAGCCATGCCTCTTCTTTGGGCTAGGGGTTCTTGGCGGGGGAGGTCTTTCTCTCCTCAGACCAAAAGTTTCCTATGGGCAGGACAGTATTTCCCACTCAGACTCTCTGAAGGACATACTGACTCCCCTTCACATAAGGGGCTTTCTGAGAGGAGAGGCTATGTCTCCTCTCTTACACCAGGATCTCCCCAAGAAGTAAAGAGGAAAGAGAGGAGAAGGAAGGAGAGGTAGGAGATAAAGGCAAAGGCAAGGGGAAGCAGGGAGAATAGAAGGGGGAGGAGGAGAAGGGAGAGGTGCCTGACAGGCAGGTGCAGAGTGAAAAGGAAGGTGACCTCATTAAGCAGCAAAGAGACAGAGAAATCTTTACAAAAACATCTTTGTGGGGTATTGGGGAGTGTTTCATCTAAGGGGGCAGGATAGGGAGTCTCTCACCCCTCTCTGATGAGAATCATAGAATCATAAGATATCAGAGCTGAAAAGAATCTAAAAGACTATCTATTCTGCCAGCCATCATCTTATAGATATGGAAATTGAGCCCCAGGGGAAGAAGAGACTTACCTACTAAAATCCAGTGGTAGAACTAAGACTAGATCTTGGAGCTCTTTTCAACATACTCTGATTTTTGCCCAACATACTACCTCTCCTCTATGGCTTCAGAGGATAGAATTAGAACCAAAGTGGGGAAGTTACAGGGAAACAGGTTTAGACCAAACATAAGGGAGAACTTGCTTATGATGAGAGTGGAATAGACTGCCTTGGGAAGAAGTGGGATTCCTGTCACTGGAGTGTCACAGTAGAGGCCAGAAGGCCAGTCCAGGAAGCTATAGGTGGCATTCTTGTGAATGGATGAGGGAAAATGGTGGGCCTTTCCCACCCTGAGAATCTGAAGTTTCATGACTCATAGGATCACAGATTTAAAGCTGGAAGGGTCCTTGTGGATCAAATAGTACAATCCTCTCCTTTTATAGATGGGCCCAAGAGAAGTGACTTGACCAAGGTCCCACAGGTAAGTAAGTGGCAAACCTGGAACTCCAACCCAAGCCTTCTGACCCCAAATTCAGCCCTCTTCTCATTCTGCCTCTCTGACTTGTCCAAAGATCATGCAGCTAGCTAGTAAATGTCTGAGGCAAGACATAAAGCCAAGACTCCTGGGCTCCAGCCCAGTACTTTAACCACCACCACACGCTCACTCCTCCTGGTCTGAAACAGACATGGCGATGAGGGATACAATAAACACAGAGCCAGCAACAAATACCAAGTCCAGAAATAGAGTTCCAGAGAATAACTATACTCTGAGGGACAAAGAGAGAGGAAAGAGAAGGGGCAGATGGAGAGAGTTCACATGGCCCAAGGAGGGGAGGGGGCATTTCCTCTAACAAATCCAGGAAGACTTCCCAGAGGAAGGGGTGTTTCAGGAGGCTTTTGATAGACAGGAAAATGTCAGTTTGGAAACACAAGGGGTGAAAGTGTGGAGCAGGGATGAGGAAAATATTCCAAGCATGTGAGGCAGCCTGGGAAAAGGTTCAGAAATGGGAGAAGGGCCAGGGGATGAAAGGATTTTGAATCTCCTTTCCTGGAGGATTTGCAGACCCTCCATGGCATAGTAGAAGTGCTAGCCTGGGATTCAGGAGGCCAAGGATCTAAATCTAGCTCCTGTTTACATTCACCGTACAACATTGAATAAAACACTGGCCCTCTCTGAGCCATCATAAAATCAGGAAGTGGAGCAGCTCTGACAGTAAAATCTCTTCTGTGTCCTAAGCTGCCTCCCTGCTCTAACATTCTTCTGTCTATGTTCTGAAGCCTCCCCCTGGTCTGATGTTCTAAGATCCACCCCCACCCCCACCCCCAGGACTGATATTCTGAGATCCCCTCACCAGCCCTGACATTCTATGTTCTAAAGTCCTTCACCAACTCTGACATTTTGTGTACTTAAGGTCCCTTCCAGCTCTGATAATTGTTCTAAAGTAGCTTTCCCTCCCAATTCCAATAGTCCATGTTCTAAGATTTACATTCCAACTCTCAGCTTTGATATTCTACATTACAAGATCCCTCTAAGCTATAAATATGGGTCTAAAATTCTAAGACATAGTAAGGCAAAGACCTACATGGACACAGAGGGATGGATAAGATGACCCCTAGAGCCTCTTTCTGAGCCCCCTACCCACACCTATGACAGGCAGGGGAAATTAGGATGGAATGTTTTTCAGTCCTCCATTTCCAAGCTAGATGAGGTCTTATAGTCATAAGGCAGTTGGGGGTGGGAGTGGGGATGGGGGAGCTGGAGCATTCTATAGCCCAGTAAACAAGGAAGCTATGACAGCCTCACTTGAAGGGGGTGGGGGGAGGGAGGCCTGGACTTGGGCGTCTTCACAACCACCACCCTGTCAGCTGCTTATTAGGATGCTGCTTATCTCTGGGCACAGCCGGGGTGGAGACAGCTTGTTCCCCTGCTCTGAAAAAAGCAGCTTTCCCTACCCCACCACCCCCTCTACTGTCTGCCCACCAGGGAAGGCAAGTAAGAGTCTTCCCCCTCATCTTTCTCCCTCCACCCCCAGCTTTCTTTCTCACAGGCTTCAAGACAAAGCCTACCACTCATCTCCTCTCTGAAGCCTGCCCTGACCCCTTCCAACTCCCTACTCCAGGATCCTTTGAGCAGAATCATGGAATGCCACAGCTAGAAGATGCCTCCTTTTGAAGAGGGGGAAACTGAGGCCCAGAGAAAGATAGAGATTTGCCCAAGATTACACAGTATATCTGAGGCAGAGTCAAGCCTACTATACACATCTCTTGTATTCAATTTAGGAATCTTCCCCCATTGAACCATGACATCTCTTTTCAATCTCAATTTTCTCTTCATTCTTCTCCATCTTGTATGTCCTTGTCTGACCCCTCAGACCAGAGAATTCCAAAGGAGGCCTATGAGACCCTGGCCCTGAACTGGAAGTTTCCTGAAGGCAGAGCTGAGTTTCTGCTTTTAAATCAGGGGCTTCCTAAGACTAGGAGCTATGTCTCTTCAAAAGAACAGGCTCATCTCTGCCTCAGCCTAGGAGCTCCCTGTCCTTGCTTCCAGTTTCATGGATCCCTTTGCTCCAGTAAATTCCTTCAATTCCTCTGCAAAACTTATCTAATTACTATTTACACAGGAAATAATTGTAAATAACTTGGCTGGAACAATTATGCAGCACAGGGTGCCTGAGCTGGGAAAAACTGGTCATTTCCCTCCCTTCCTCACTACTTTGGCTACCCTAATTCCAATCTTTTTGCCTCACCTCCTTCTGTCAGATCCTCACAGAAGCTGAGGAACGACCTGTCCTGATACCATGTGTAAATCCTACTGACTTTACCAAAAAGAGGTAGAAAATGTCTATTAGCACCACACAGAAGCAGCTGAGCCCCAACAAGGTGGAAATAGCACTGTAGTTGGAGTGAGAGATCTTTGAAACTCAACTCTGGTGTTTATTAGCTAGGTCTGTCTCCTCATCTGTAAGATGGGGATGATATTAAAAGGGCTGGTGTAAGGAATGTGCTTTGTAAACCTTACAGAACTATAGAAATTATCCATGTTTGTGTCTTACTAACCTACTAGACTTTAACCTCCTTGAGGGCAAGGACCATGTCTTATTGAAAGTCACTTTCAAAAAAAAAGAAAGAAAAAGAAAGTTATTTTCTCCCTCAGCACTGGAAATGGTATTCTGTATACAGAACGTGTTTAATAAAGGTATGTGCTATCCTGGGGAAAAAAACCTAATTTCTGTTCCAGTGATTTAAATTGGTAGTTGCATGAAAACTCATGAGAAATATAATAGTTGCCTTCAAGTATTTGAAGGTCTGGTATGCAGAAGAGGAACCACATTTGTTCTTCTTTGCCCTGGGGCAGAATAAAGGGCAATGGTGGGGTATAGTGGAAGGGAGGTAGAGAATTTCAGAGTTGAAAGAGCCTTATGTGATCCTCTAATCCTATCTATACATGAAAAAAGAAACTCCCCCTACAACCTGCCTAAAAAGTGGTCATCCACTTGTATCTATGACTCCTAATGAAGAGAAACCTACTGCTACATGCCAAAACAATCCATTCCAATACTGGGTGGCTCTAATTGTTATAATTTTCTTAATTACATCAAACTTAAATTTATTTCTGTACAGCTTCTACCCATTGCTTCTACTTTTACTCCATAGGTCTAAGAAGACTCTAATCCACTTCTTTCATGTGAAAGATACTTGAAGACAACTACTTGTCCTTTCTGAGTCTCCTATTCTCTAGGATACACATGCCCAGTTCCTTCCTGATATGAACTCACAGCTGTTCTTTCTCCTACATGCCCTGCTCTGGATGTTCTCTGTCTTATCAAAGTCCTTCCCAGAATTCTGTACCGAACATGATACTTTGGATGTGTTTGATCACCTCCTTATCCTGAAAGTTATGTCCCTCTTCGTGCAGCCTACCATTGTGTCTTTGGGCATGAATCCATTAAAATTCCAAGATCTGGTTTCAGATTAACTATTCTTTAGCCCCAACTTACAGCGCGAAGTTTATTTCTTGAACCATTTTTGCACGATTTTACATTTACACCAATTAAAGTATAGCTCACTTCATTTAGCCTACTGTTCTTGCCTGTCAAAAGAATTTTTTGAATATTGACTCTTCATTGAGTAAGTAGCTATCCCTCCAAGTTCTGTGTCATCTGTAAATATGGCAAGCATTCCATCTGGTTTTTTTGTACTCAAATCAGTGACAAAAATGTTAACTAGTATGAGTACAAGAAAAGATCCCTAGGGTATTCCACTAGAGCTCTCCTTCCAAGCTCATATCAAACCCTTAATGATTCCTTTTTGGGTCTGGCTATCCAACAAGTTCAAATCCAAGAAACTATGTCAAGAAAATATTAGCTATCCTGTTTTTGGATAGAGCAATCCCTAGCACTTCTAGATACAAATGAAATCACTACAATAACATGCTTCCCTCCGTGCCAGCCTTATAATCCTTCCCAAACTACTTATCTCTTCCCTGTTTCTGTCCAAAAGATCTGTAATATAGACTGATGGTGAAATCCCTTCTACCTCTGCCTTCATTGATCTTTACAAGATCACAGATTTAGAAATGAAAGGGACCTTGGAAGCCACTGAGTCCAGCTTCCTCATTTTCATATGAGGGAAACTGAAGCTGAGAAAGTTTAAATGTCCTTGCTCAGGGTCACACAGCTAGTAAAGATTTTATGCAGGATTTGAACTTGGGTCTTCCTGTCTCCAGGTCCAGGACTCTATCTATGTTAGCGATATCAAACTCAATTAGAAATGAGAAGCCCCTAAGATCCCTATAGACTGAATATTGACTTAGTTTTAAAATGTAATATTTTTTATGTTTTATTGTATTTTTATTTATTCTGTTAAATATTTCTCAATTACATTTTAACTCAGGAATGCAGTAGTGGCATACAGATTACTGGCCATGTTTACCACTTTCTGTAACTTTACTCAAATGCTCCACCATGCTTTCCCATTTTCATTCCTAGATTTCCTGAAATAAGTTTATCTTCTTAATATACAATGATACTCCAACTCAACCCTTACCTTTGCTTTTTACATATGTTACTGCTTTCATTTAAGGCATACCCCTTCAGATCCATGTTCTTATCCCACTAAGCTTCAGTGAGGTCATATTTAACTTTTTGTTTTTGGATTTCAGGTTCATCTTACTTGTTAGCCACACTCTGTGCATGTGTGAATAGATATCTTAGGCCATGCAACTTTTTACTGACTGTGCTTAGATTTCATTTCCTGTGAATTTCTGGGTGTTTCATGGTAGATATACATATTCATCTTTTTCCTCCCTATTCTTTTTCAGTTTAAAGCATTTTGATTAGACTCTGCAAGACACCAGGCAAATTAATTCTTCCCAGTGCATTTTAGATATACTCCATCCCTGATCAAAAGCCAGGCCTTCCTATATTTTAAGCCAGGGTTCATAAATCCAAACTGCATTCTCAGACATAATCTTAGTAATCAGTGATTTCCTTTTCACATATATTTTTCTCTTCTTTTTCATTTAACTTTTTTCTCAATTACATGTAAGCAAAAATTTTTAACATTCATTTCTCTAAAATTTTGAATTCCATATTCTCTCCCTCCCTTCCTTCTCCCTGTTTTTCTCTTTTTAATCCCTTGCCTTTGAAAAGCAACCCTATGGTTTTCACTTTCTTGCCTGAGCAGCATAACCTTTAGCAATACTTTTAAGGCTCCTTCTGGCAGTATTATCTGTAAGCACATGAATCATGACAAGTGGGTAGTAGTCATCCAATTGCACAAGAGTAACAGGGAGATAGATTCGAGCCCCATATAAAGAACTTCTTGAGCAGAGCTGTCCCTTGATGGGAAAAAGTAAGCTCTTCGCTACTGGAGATCACCTAGATGCCCCTCAGTCTGTGCTGCTCCAACTTTCCTGGTCCACTGTGAGTTAGCAAAGAGCAGAATCCCTTCTGTCCTGCAATCCCCAAAGACCCAGCTGGAGTAAGGACAAGACTTTCCAGGGAACAATGGAGGAGAAATGACATGGAGTCAATTAGGTTCGGAGTCCTGCTAAGAATATTCACACAGACCCAGAGAGATAAACCCATTTGCCAGACCAGGACCAGCCTCCATTCCCCCAACCTCAGCTCTTTCTTGTCTTCACTCAAGAGGGAAATCCTATCCCCACACAACTGTGAGGTCATGGAGATAGTGAGTAACAGAGGTTCTGAGGGTCCTGAAGAGCCTCCTTTCCCTTCTCTCTAGGGACTCACTGAGCATAAACCATGTCCCCTCCCCAACAACACACACATAGACACACAGACACACTCAGCACCTAGAGGCCAAGAAGTCAAAAAGAAGAGTTACTTCTTTTCGTGTTCTTTTTTTTAATGGGTCTTCCTATCTTGTCCAGCCTGGAAATGCAGAGCCTCCTCAGGCCCCAATCCCACTCTAATGGACACGGGCATTTGACCTGCCCTGTTTCCTACCTAACCTACCTCATCCTCATTAGGAAACCTGGTGACCCTAAGCTCCCAAAGGCCTGACATATTAATATTGAACGTAATAAGGATATTCAATCAGCATGGTCCACTGCAGCTCAGAACTCCTTAGCCCAAGGGATCCTTCCCTCACAGCTTGGATTACAGGTGTAAGCAACCACTCCCAATTAGAGTTATTCCATCAAAATGAGCCCATGTAGGTGCATGCAACTCACTCCTCACCCCCAGAGCCTTGCACTCTGACCACAGAGAGCCACAGTTATCCAATAAGTGCACATAGAGCATATACTGATACATTCAGGGAGCTAGACACCCTGGCACCCAGACACAAAAGCACACAGAGAGCCATACACCAATCTCTACACAAAGTCATACATCTCAAAATACACACACATGACCTTCACTAATTCACTCATAGAACAAAGAACATTATCACAGTCATGTTTGTTGTTAGTCAGTAGTGTTTCAGCTGTGGCTGACTTCCTGACCACCTTTGTGGTTTTCTTGGTAAAGATACTAGAGTAGTTTGCCATTTCCTTCTCCACCTCATTTTACAGATGAGGAAACTGAGGCAAACAAGATTAAATGACTTGCCCAGGGCCACACAGCTAGTAAGTATCTGAGGATGGATATGCACTCAGGAAAAGGAGTCTTCCTGATTCCAAGATCGGTGCTCTATCCACTACACCACCTAGCTGCCCCATCACAGTCATGTACACTCACACAAAGTTGTACAGCCCAGTACACATGTACACATGAACACAGAATCACAGAAGCTCAGAACTCAAAAAGAACTTAGAGATCCAGTCCAACCCTCTCATTTTACAACCCCTAGTCAAGGCAAATGACTTGTCAAGGTCACATAGCTAGTAAGTAACCAAGCTGAGATTTGAACCTAAAATGCTCTGATTCTAAACCCAATGCTTTTTCCATCATGCCATATTTCTCCCAAGTCCCAGAAGGGATTATTGTTTCCATTTTGCAGATAACAAAACCAAGCAAATATTAAAAAATGAACTCAAACCCAAATCTTTTGATTCCAAATCCAGTGCCTGTAAGGGCTATCTTACTCATCTTTGCATCTGCATCAACCAGCAAGGTGTACTCTCAACACACTGTACACACACACACACACACACACACACACACACACACACACACACACACACACACACACACACACACACACAGAGTAATACACTTTTGTACAACATTCCCTATAGCTCTATTTGGCATCATCCCTTGGCCTTTCCTCAGACACAGATTTGGGGAGGAGGAGGGAAAGGCATTGGGAGGGGAGGTGTTTGGGAGCTGGATAGAAGCAGGAAGAAAGACACAGACAGCCAAAGACAGAGAGGAGACCAGAAAGCCTGAGCCAAGAGTATAATCCTCAGGATTGGGTATACTGGAAAGTGGGCGATGGGGGGAGAAGAATGGCTCCCTTCCCTGGGACACAGCTCTGAACCTGTAATCAGAGATACTGCCCCACCCTGGGAGTTTCCTTACTGCCCCCTTGGGTTCTGGGCACTACTCCTATTCTAGGCCAGACTGCAAGAATGTGACAGAATGCTTGAGCAGTGTTACAGTTCCTAATAATAGTCCTTTATTGGGTTGGGGAGGGGGATGTTGGATGGTTCAGGGCGATGAGGCAGGGCAGGATAAAGAATTGGAACCCGCTGTTCTCTAAACCCTTCCTGGTATTCACTCTACCCCACCCTCCAGGCTTCCAGAGATCATTTCAGGCACCCCTTCCCACCGAATCACATACTCTCCTAGTGAGAAGGGACTTTGGATGTCATCTAGTTCAATCCTTACATGAGCAAGTATACCTATCTCTGGTAGACCTGCAGGACTGGGGAGCTCACTACCTGTTTGCACTGTGAGGAAGTGTTTCCTTACATTAAAGCTAAACCTTCCTCTTTGTAACTTTCTGCCCTTTGGACAAGTAGGAAAAGCCAGAATCCTTTTGTCCACAACAGTCTTTCCAACATTTGGAAAGAATTTTTCTCCCTACGCCCTATCCCCCCACCCATACATATACATACATAGACACACACACACACACACACACACACACTTACATACATCTCCTCTTCTCCAGGCTAAGCATCCCTCCATACCTTCAGGCTATGAGTTCCCAAAGGCAAGAGTTGTTTTTTATTTTGTCTTTACATATCCATCTACAGCACCATAACTGGTTCACAGGAGGGGCTTAATAAATGTTTACTGAATTAAATTTAATTTGTGATGCATTTCCAGTATGGTTACCCTTTTGTCTCGTCAATGTCTTTCCTAAGATGTGTTGCCCAGAACTGAATATAATATTCCAGATGAGGTCTCAAGAGGGCAAAGGACTGGAGCTATCGCCTTTCCTGCCCTGGACTCTAGACTTCTGTTAATACAGTCAAATATAGCATTGGCTCTTTTGGGTGCCATGTCATACTGTGACTCATTCTAAGATCGTAGCCCAGTACATACCGCCCTCACCCCCATTGTCTCCCATTGCCCCATATTCTGGGCCCCCTGTCTACTACCCCCAGGGAAACAAGGTATCCTTGAGACCACTAAGTCTCAACCCTTTTATTTTACAGATAAGGTGATTAAAGCCCTGTCACTGTGCTAGTTGATGGGGCCACACAGACAAAAAGAAAACTGTCTCCCCTCCATCTGTCTCAGCAACTTATGTCTATGTTTCTGTTTCTCTCAGGGTCTATCTCCCAATGTTTCTGCTAAACCATGCCAGGCCCTCCCCTGAATGAAGTTAGACTTTTGTATATCTCAGACTGACAAAATGGATGAACTGCCTTTTTCCCCACTGGAGAAAGTTCACTCTCTCCTCACCTTCTCCCTGGCTCTCTCCCTTCTTCCTGGCTTTCTCCCTTCTCACTTGTCTTCATCCTCACTTCCTTGGCTTTCTCCCTCCTCACCTCCCTCCCTGGCTTTCTCCCTCCTCACCTCCTCCCTTCCTCTCTCCCATCTCCCTTGCTCTCTTCCTTCTCCTTGGCCCTCTCCGTCAGGATCTTTCTCTCTCCCCATCCTCCCTTGGACGATTGGGACATCTGAGGTTATTTGCCTTCAGGGGCCTGAGCAGGGCAAACATCCGGAACCTCCTGCTAAGCCCTTCCTGGGCTCTCAGCAGGTTGGCAACAGCATGAGGGTCATTTCCCGAGCCCATGTGTCTGTCCCTGGACTTCTGTGTGTGCAAGAGTACGGCAGGCCTATCAATGTGAGTGGGAAGCTATGTGGGAGTCTGGATCTGTATCCAGGTCTGGGAGTGTCCTTCATGTTGTGTGTGCCCAGGACACCAATGAGTGTAACTCTTCCTGTGTGTAACCACACTCTCTTGTCTGTGAGCTGTCTGCCTGCATACTGCCTGGCTGGGCGTCCCTCTGGAGCCCTGTGCACGGCTGTGTTATATAACATGGCTGGGGCCCACAGTGTGGTGCATAGGAGGGACAAATGTTGGTTTTTTTTTTTTGTGGGCCCTGAAATGAACTGGTTCAGAGCTTTGCTCTTGAGGTGACTTTGGCCCTATTTGGTTACAGCTGTTGTTCAGTCATGTTCAGTCATGTCCGACTCTTCGTGACCCCATTTGGGGTTTTCTTGGCAGACAAAGATCCTGGAGTAGTTTGCTGTTTCCTTCTCCAGTTCATTTTACAGATGAGGAAACTGAAGCAAACAGACTCTGGAGGACTGTGGGTCACAGGATGCTAGACTGAGGGCAGGAGGTCCTTGGGGGGAGGTAGGAAGGGCACCAAGTCCCATGTCCTCATTTTACAAAGGAAGAAACTGAGACTCTAAGGGTTAAGTGACTGGCCCGGGGTCACACAACTATGGCATGGATGTATGCGTGACTGGAGCATGGTGTTGAATGAATGAAACGTCTGTGTACAGCTCTGCATT
Organism: Notamacropus eugenii; assembly: GCF_028372415.1. Lineage (NCBI taxonomy): Eukaryota > Metazoa > Chordata > Mammalia > Diprotodontia > Macropodidae > Notamacropus > Notamacropus eugenii. The sequence goes on along the minus strand of NC_092876.1, from coordinate 133,252,610 downwards.
CTGTGTATTGTCTGTGATAGCAGAATTCCCAGAGACAGAGCCTGGCACGTAGGCCATGTTTAATAAATACTGGTCTGTTGCCTCAGTGTCCACATGAGATTGTGCACAGATGTGTGCTGTTGTGCATTTCTGCACACCCTGGCCCAGGGAAGCCACACCTCCTCTTGATAAGGGGAACTTGGTCACACCTAGCCCAGAGTAATTCCAACTCACCAAAATCTATAACAACAGTCATCATCATATCCAGAGTTCTTGAAGTCTCATTTGATCTTCAGAACAACTCAGGGAGACTGGTGTTATTATCATTCTCATTTCACAGATGAGAAAACTGAGGCAAATAGAGATTCTAGTGATTCAGTCAGAGTCACACAGCTAGGAAGTGATTCAGGCAAGATTTGAACTCAGGTCTTTCTGACTCCAGGTCCAGGGCTCTAGCCACTTTGACACCCACCTGTCCCTCAGATTTGTCCATGATCCAGTCCTGGGCCACCTTCAGCTCCCATTGTGTGCTAGACACCATCCTGTGTTGCCCACTTAGGCTCCAGAAAATAGGACAATAGCCTCTGAATTCAATACAAAATTCTCTGTCATTCAAATCCCTTTATAACCTAGCTCCCCCTTTCCTTGCCAGCCTTCTTGCTGTTCAATCCAGTGACAATGGCTTCCTGACTCTTCCATGTACAAGACACACCACCTCTCAGCTCTGGGCACTTTCTCTGGCTATCCTCTGTGCCTGGAATGCTCTCCCTCCTCAGCTCCACCTACTGACCTCTCTGACTTCCTTGAAGTCCCAACTAAAAATTCCGCCATTTATAGGAAGCTTTGTCTAATCCCCTGTAATTCTGGTGGTTTCCCTCTATTAATTACTTCCCGATTTATACTGTACATAGGTTGTCTGCTTGCATTCTGCCTGGCATATAGTAGGCACTTAATAAATGTTTATTGATTGATTAAAAACAAAGTAAGAAAATCATGAACTGTCATGGTTGAAGAATGTCAGAGAAGGGACACTTGGGAGAACAAGACTTTGTTTCACAGATGGGGAACTGAGATTAAGAAAGAAAATACTTGTCCAAGGTCACACAAGGACTCAGTCCATAACTGGGACTAAGACCCAGACCTCAAGACTTAAACAGGCTTTGGAAGGAGATTGGGCCTGGGGGACAACTTTCAGGGGAGAAGAATATGGGCTTTGAGGGCTGTGAGGATGACCCAGGATCAGGCCATGAAGCAGGGACAACCTGACTCAGGCCTCAGGTACTGGTGTGGCGGTCCCAGTCCCACTACTACCACCACCTTTTTTTCTTCTCCTCCCTTCCCAAACCAGGTCAAGCCAGGCCCACTGCTCCTCTAGCTCTTGTGTGACTAACAAGGTTATTCTTGTTTTCCATGAGCAAATTTGGTCCAATCGAATGAGGCTGCAGGGGCCCAGGGCTGCATGCAAGACCAAGGCCATATCCACTGACAAAAAGAGAGACACACACACACACATATAGGGAGAGACAGAGAGAGGTATAAGGACACACGTAGATGAAACAGATAGAGACACACAGGCACAGACAAGGGGAGGCAGAGTCTGAGAGGGAAGGGAGAGGGACAAAGAAGCACAAATGGGAAACCAAAGACAGAAGAACAAGAAAAGACAGACCCACTGAGGAAGAAAGATAACAGAGATTTAAAAAAACTGAGACAGGAAGAGAAAGAGGCCAAGAAAGATAGAAAGACTCGAGAGAAAAAAAGAGAGATACAGAGACAGAGAGACAAATCCAAGTGTGAGAAAGTACAACACAGACAGAGAGGGAGCAAGGGGGAGGAAGACCTATCAGTTATCTCCAACTGAGCTATTTGTATCTGGTCTCCCCATTAGACTCCCCAAATGAGCTCCTTGAGAGCAGAAACTGTCTTTTCCCTTAACACAGTGTCTAGTATTTAGAAGGCGCTTAATAAACACTAGTTGACAAGCTGACTGAGCTAATTCCTTTCCACTGTTCAGTTACCCAAAACATCCCCTCTCTGCCCTGCTGCCCTCAGGAATCCTTTCTAGACTCATAAGAGGCGGGAGGTGAGTTTCAAATTCAGTTTATGGACAGGCCCCAGTGCACCCGGGACCTGTTGAGTTCCTTCCCCAGTCCCTGACAGAAAGAATGTGGGAATTCAGGGAAAATTCTGTCTTTGGGTCAAAATATCTCATTCCTGCGTCATGGGAGCTAACTCCCTCTGGTCCTGACCCCAAGGGGCCCCTATCCAGAAGGGACCAGAATCCTCTTGCCAGCATCTTCCTCTGTCTGGGAAATGGGACAAGGGGTGTGGTTAGAGGTGAAGGAGGGAGCCAGAGGCTATACAAAGACCCATAACTATTCCTCCACCGTGACCACCACACACAACGTCACCCTAACAGCCAGAGAAACAGCCACAGTGAATATGTCAGAAATCACTATCACAAACACCATCACATGCCATCATAAAAATAACCTTATTATACAAGTCACAGGCCCTCTCACACACAAAGCATTTATACACATACATGCTCCCAAAGTGTTGTAAGATTCACAGACGACACAATGTGACAGGTCTCGGTGCTGTGCTCACAGTCATCACAAAGACCCACACACACGCGCACACACACACACACACACACACACACGAATCCCCACATGCTCAGCCCTACACTCCCAGCTGGCTCAAGGCCCAATCCCTAACAGCAGCCCTGCGACAACTGCCTGTGTCAAGGCTGTTTCCTGTTGTTGTTCAGTGAGTGGCTCAGGACAGACCGTGTTCCTTCCAAGGATTTCCTGAGCACGGGTCGGTCTGGACTCCCCATCACCCACAGCCCCTTCCCTTCCCTTTGCCACAAAGAGAGGCCCACCTGTGTTCCACTAACCCCTCCCAGCACGCTTCCAGCCCAGGAGGCTATGATAGAATAGAGGGGATCCTACAGTCCTGTCTCCCATCCCTCAGCCCCACAAAGCCCTGTGCTGCCCCATATTGTGGAGCAATGAGAAAGGAACCCAGGTCCTGCCCTGAGGGAGCTCACAGAGTATATGTGAGAGTGAGTGTGTGTGTGTGTGTGTGTGTGTGTGTGTGTGTGTGTGTGTGTGTGTGTGTGTGTGTGTGTGTGTGTGTGTGTGTGTGTGTGTGTAGGAGGCACAGAAGGGAGAAACTTGGGCCCTGTTCTCAAAGAGGAGGGACAGAGAAAGAGAAGCAAAGTAGAGCCCTCCCTTCAGGAGGCTGAGTCCAGGTGGGACAAGATACACACCATTCTTTCAGTCCCTTCTTAATCTAAGAGCTGTGGGAGCTCAGAGGAGAAAGAAAACAGGGTGATCCAGGTCAGGCAGGGTCCCACACAGAAGGATGGACCTTGAAGGGACTTGTCAGCCCTCATCTGGAATCTCCTGCCCATTTCTGGCACCACGTTTGAGAAAGCAGTAAAAGTAAAAATAACCAGTAAAAGTCCAGAGGGGACGTCCAGGACAGCGAAAGGACCGGCAGCTATCCTATGAAAGTGTTTGAAGAAACAAAGGAGAGCTTAGCCTGGAGGAAAAAAGACTTCTGTCATGTGAAGGAGAACAGAAACAAGCTTTTATGCAGCTCCTACTATGTGCCAAGCACTTTACAAGAATTATTTCATTTGGTCCTCACAACAACCCGGGGAGGTAGGCACCACTAGAATCAGAGACACAGGGAGGTTAAGTGACTTGCCCAAGATCACACAGCTAGTAAGTATCTGAGGCTGATTCTGAACCGGGTCTTTTTGAATCCAGGTCCAGAGCTCTCTATTCACTGCACCATCTAGTTGCCTAAAGGGCTGACATGAAAAAGATGATCACCAAGAACCTCCAAGGATTCCTCCAGTGTAATTCAGGCCAGACTAATCTGGTTTCCTTTGTTCTGAATGGCCCTCAGAGGGTAGAACAAGGTCCCACAAAGGGAATGTTTTAGGGAGTGAGGTTTTGCTCAAGACCAAGAATGCTCTGACAATCAGCACGATCCCATAGTGGAAAGGGTTGACATAAAGGGATGAGCTCCCCATCACTGAAAGTATTCAAACAGAAGTTGGATACTCCCAAGGGGACAAGGGGAAGTGGGTTTTTATGCATTGATAGAAGGCTGATCTAGATGCCCTTGAGGGTCCTTCAGCTCTGAGGGTCAGAGTTTATTACAGGAAGAAAGTTAGGGAGCTAGGAGGAAAGGGGGAGGAGGAGGAAGGTATTCCAGGCCACTCTTCAGCTCCACCTCTCCTTCCTGTCTTCTGCTCTAAGCCCAGATCTGGAAGGAGGCTCAGATTAAGCCAAGCCTCCCTTCTGTCTGGGGCTCCCCTGCCCTGAGCCATGACCCTTCAGGAAGAACATACCAAGTCCACTGCACACACTCCTCACACCATAGCCAATAAAGATTTCTCGGAAAGTGGAACTCCTTCATTTGGTGTTTACGGGCTGAGGTAGAGGGGAAGCAGGGGAGGAGGGGATGCCCTTGGAGGTCTGATCCCAGGAGGAGGATGAAAAAAGCTTCAGGAGGTCAGGACACAGTCAACCACACCCTCCTCAGGTCAAGGAAGAGGGTCATGTGTCCATCATCTTTTCCCCTCCGTGGGATGGGAGGGATGGACAGACACTGAGATCCATAAAACCACTTCTACATTCATGCCTCTCTACTCCCCCACCCCCAATACATACAAACACAACAACCTCCTTGATCCCTGCCCAGCCCCAACAGGTGGGCACTAGCAGATGGCATCTCTCTCTCACATACACACACACACACACACACACACACACACACAGCCTTAAGCCCCAAGCACCTGCCAAGCCTGCAGCCAATGTTAACAGACAGCTTCTCACAGGCACCAAGGGCCTCAAAGACACTGGTTGGGGATGAGTTGCTCCAGATGCCAGGCCTCCAGGGATTGGGGGAGAGGAGGAGGAGGTTGGCTCATCTGCCAGACTTAGGCAAAGGGGAAAGCAGGGCCTGCTATGGGTCCCCAAGAGTCTCAAGACTGTTCTCCCCTTCCATCAGCCTGTGCATAGTCCAGTGATCTTCCTACAGCCCACCCATGATCACATTCCTCTCCTGCTCAAGAAATTCCCATGGCTCCCCATGCTTCATTGGAAAGAATACAGACTCTTCTCCGTGACCTTCCCTGCTTCCCAGCTCACTGTACTCCTGCCCACCCTGGATCTGCACTGCTGGATCTCCCATGATCTCCCACTGCTTGTTTGAAAGTCTTCTTGACCATTCTCTACTTGAAGATCCCCAGGGAGAGGGAAGCAGGTGTGTGTTAGAGCTAGCCTGAGCTGAAAGTCTAAGTGTTAAATATTAGCAAACACTACAAACCAGGACTTGGTTTATTGTTGTGTTGATTGTCTAGACTTAATAAGAAAGTAATGGAGAAAATGTTAATAATGCAGATTCAACTTGAATTTGTGTCAGACATGCATCTTTTTTTCTTCTTCTGGAGAGTCAGTTGTTATGTTAACCAGCACAGAAGATTAAATTTAAGTGTGTCGTGCATGCATTTTTCCAGAGAGTTGGTTGTTAAATGTTTATCAGCACGTAAGTAAACTTAAGTGTGCTGTGTACACAGTTTTTCCAGAGAGCTGGTTGTTAAATGTTTGTCAGCATGCTAATAGGCACTTTTTTACCCAGAGAGCTGGTTTTAAATATTTACTAACACAGCATTGGTCCACTAGTCCAAAGCAACCCATTACTACTATGGAACACCTCCCTGATATGAAGAGGGCTAGAAGCAGACCTGTGATTTCATTAGTGGAGGGAGCATCTGATGAAGAAAATTCCTCTGCCAGTGCAGGCTGACACCTCTCTGCAACTTTAAGTCTTTGAGAATTGCCTAGACCACACAGAGGTTAAGTGACTTGCCCAGGGCACAGGATCAGTCAGAACTTGAACCCAGATCCTGATTCTGAAACCGCTCTCTATCCTCTATAGCAACCTGCCTCTGGTAGCTCTTCTACTGCTCCCAGCTCTACCCTCTGGGGACAAGCTAAGTAAATCTCATCCTAGGACAGCTCTTTCAAACCTTTGAAGACTGTTCTCAAGCTGCCCACCCCTACTCCAGCCTTCTTTTCTGGATGCCTCACACCAAGTGGGTAATTCCCCCTCCAAACTGGCTGGCAGTGAGGAGGAGGGGTAGGGGAAGGCAGGGAAGATGGCATTCTCATCTGGAGCTAGATTTTCAGGCCTGAAATGGACCAGGATGGGCTGGCTAGGCAGGAGAAACGATTCACAGATTCTGTTAGAAGGATTAGGCGACCCTCAGTTTATGTCAGGGAGGTTTCTTTTCTTCACACATCTACTAACCTCCTGGTACATTATTCCTCAGTCCAAAGATTATCTTTTCCCTTGTGAATAAACCCTAGAAATCTCCCATGCTTGTAGCCTGGAGGGTGGGGGGAAGGGGGACCAGGAGGGAAAAGGGAAAGAGGTAGCAGATGCCAGACTCAGGCATCCAGTTACAGAGTCAGGGATGAGAGAAAAGGGAAAGAGAATTAAGGGGGAAGGGGAGAGGAAGAGAGGGCTCTGGAAACCAGTAAGCACTAAATTAATGCTAGCTAGTGTTATTATTATAGCTACAAATCTACATCCTGAGAGCCCCTTGATGACTACACTTCAGGGTCCAGAAGCTCCCCCATCAAAGGATCAGATCTAACCAGGCCCTCCTGCACCATCACCCAGAACACCCTTCATGGAAGCCAGGCCTGACCATACAGTGACCTGCTGCTTAGGAGTCTACCATGGTTTCCCTGGAGACTCTGGAGGGTGGCATTCAAGGCCTCTAGAGCTGAACTCCTCCTCTAGCCTCACTTCCCCTGGCTCTCTTAGGTGTCAGGGAAAAAAGCAGGGGGGGAGGAGGATACCAGCCCTCTTACCAACTTTATCAACCCCCACCCACTCAATCTCAGACTCATTCCTAACTCTGAATTTTTGACCATTTCCTCCCCTGGAAGGTTCTACTCTTTCTGCCACTCTAAATCTCACGTATCAGACCACTCAAGTCTCAACACTTCTAGAAAGCCTTCCCCTACAATGCCAGCCGGAGCTGACTTTACCCCTCTCTGAACTCACAAGAATTGTTAGAAAGGGGATGCCCATCAGTTGGGGAATGGCTGAATACATTATGATATATGAATGTAATGGAGTACTATCGAGCCATAAGAAATGATGAACAAGAAGACTGGAAGGACTTATATGGACTTATAAGGACTTATATGATCTGATGCTGAGCAAAAGGAGCAGAACCAGGAGAACTTTGTGCACAGCAACGACCACAGTGTGCGAGAGTTTTTTCTGGTAGACTTGGAACTTCGTAATAATGCAAGAACTTAAATGGTTTTCTAAGGCAAAATACCTTCCACACTCAGAGAAAGAACTATGGAATTCATTCGCAGTTAACTGATTGTGTGTGTGTGTGTGTGTGTGTGTGTATTATGTTTTGATTTTTTATGATTTCTTCCATTTATTTTAGTTCATCTACACAGCATGACTATAGTGAAAACATAGTCAATCGGAAAGTATATGTAGATCCTATATAGAACTGCATGCCGCCTTGGGGAGGGAGGGGAGTGGTGAGGGGTAGGTGGGGGTTGTAAAAATCTAAATTTTATGGTAGAGATTGTAGAACATTAAAAAAAATTAATAAAATTTAAAAAAAAAAAAGAATTAAGTTAGAACCACAGCCCAACACCAGATATGACCCGCTCGTGAATGTGCACTAACATATGCCCATGGTTGTGACTTTCCTCTCCCCAGCTGGATAGGCGGCTCCTGGACAGATTTCCGTAGAAAGATGTTAGACTGGACTTTGGGGGCAGGGACTGAGTGTGTGTCTATTTAAGACTGGTAGCCCCTAGGGGAGATTACACAGCACTGGTATCACAGGGCTGTCACAGAGGTCATCTAATCTGACCCTTTAACAGAGAGAGATCAAGTGACTACACCAGCACTGGGGATTGAACCCAGGTGTGTGTGTGGTGTGTGTTTGTGTGTGTGTGTGTGTGTGTGTGTGTGTGTGTGTGTGTGTGTGTGTGTGTGTGTGTGTGAGAGAGAGAGAGAGAGAGAGAGAGAGAGAGAGAGAGAGAGAGAGAGAGAGAGAGACAAGGAACCCCTTGAGGAAAGGGGTTGTGTGTCACACTGGAAGGCTTGAGGTTTGTAAGAGATATGAATTGAGGGAGTCTGGCTATAACTAATATGACTGGTATCACTCAAACTCTGACTAGGAGCCTGGGGGGTGCAGAGGGGAAGGGAGGGGTTCTGACCTAGGCCCCACACACAGGATTTGAGTTAAAGCATCAGACCTAGGTCCTCAGGGCAGGGTGCTGGTATATCTCACTCTGGCTGCCCCCAGGGGACAGTCAGCACGTTTGATTGGAGCCCAAAGTTAGGTCCTGTTTCTAGCCATCAACAAGCATTTAATTATCATGCTCACAACAACACCAGGCCCTGGGGATATAGACAAAAAAGCAATACCTGTCAAACCACAGCTCAAGAAGGAAAAGCGGCAGGGGATGAAAGGAGGGAAGCCAGATTCTCTTTCTAATTCTGGCTGTGATGCCGAACACATCTGTCCCCATCTCGTGACTCTGATGCTCCATCTGTAAAGGAGTCTTGGAGAGCTGAGCACTGAGACTCCTTGCAGCTCTCTCACTTTAACATCATTGATAAAGCATTTACCACGTTCCAGGCACCTTGTTATGCACCAGGGTTCCAAAGAAAGGCAAATGGGAAGAGGAGGAAGAGGCTGAGAGAAGAGCTTTTAGGCTGGGCTGGGCTGGACAGGGAGACAAGGAAGTGTTAGGGAAGGGGAGGGAGGGCAGAGCTTGTAATCATCGAAGGCTGCACAGCCTCCTTGGAGACATCCATCTCATGTCGGGAAGAGCCCAGGCTTTGTGGGTAGCTCCAGAGACACTAATTGGAAACACCAGAGCTTCAGTACCAGCGAGCAGAAGGGCAGGCAATGAAGGATCGACACCAATTAGCCACTCACTGACAGCCCAGAGAGGAGTCATGAACTGTTAGCACTTTGCTTAGGGAATGCCGAGATACCACCAACCAGGATGAGCATTGGATGGGCTAGGCTCCTGCTGGAGAGTTTCCTCCAGGCTCCCCAGGGACCCAGGGCTCTGAGCCTGCTCTTTAGGCCATCCCAAAGTCACTAAATCCTGGAGAGCTCATACTCTGGGGAGAAAGAAGAGGAAGGCATCCTGGATTGGCCCTCAGGGGGTTCATGTCTGGGAGAGATGCCCCAGGATGGGAGAAGGGCAAATGCCTTCCCGATTTTCAAAAACAGGAGGAGAATCTGCAAAATCATAAGCCACTTATCCTGATTTTGAATCCCAACAAAATTTCAGAACATATTACAGGGGACTGACTAGTCAGTTAGGTGGCATGGTGGGAACTCAAGAATACCTGAGTTCAAATTCAGCCTCAGACACTTACTAGCTCTAAGAAGTAAGTCACTAGATGGCACAGTAGGTAGAGTGTTGGGCCTGAAGTCAAGAAGACTCCTCTTCCTGAGTGCAAATACAGCCTCTGACACTTATTAGCTGTGTGGCCCTGGACAAGTCACTTAACACTGTTTGCCTGTTTCCTCATCCATAACATAATTTGAAAAATAAAATGGCAAATGACTCCAGTTTCTTTGCTAAGATAATCCCAGATGGGATCACAAAAAGTCAGACATGACTGAAATGACTGGATAAAACAAGTAAGTCACTGGGCAAGTCCCTTAACCTTCATCTGCCTTAGTTTCGTCATCTGTAAAACGGGGAGGGCACCTACCTCCCAGGGTTGTTGTGAGATTTAAATGATTTAATTTTAAAAAGAAATAGGACTGCTTAATTAGAATTATGCAAGTAAAGTGACTGAAATGTCCATACTTTTTAAGCCAGAGATCTCACTACTGGGCTTCTACCCCAAGGAAACCATCAGTAAAAACAAAGTGCCCATAGATTCCTAAATATTTTCAGCAGCACTTTTTGTGACAGCAAAGAATTGGAAGCAAAATAGATGCCCATTAATTGGGAATAGTTAAACAAACTATGGTACATGAGTGGAATGGAATATTACTGTGCTGTAATAAATGATGCGGGATGAATGCAAAGAAGTGTGGGAAAATCAACCTGAACTGACACAAAACAAAGTAAGCAAAGCCGAGAACACAATATACACAGTGATTACAATAATGTAAAGTAGAAGGAAAGATACACCAAAAACTCAAAAGTAAATATAACTAAATGTAAAGATCAAACAGGACTCAATGAAAACACATGAGAGGACATTCCCAACCTAACCCTTCGTGGAGGTGGGAGGTGCCCAAGCATTTCACACTACCCCTGTTTCAGACTTTTTAACTCTTTTAATCAGTTGTACTGATTTTTTTTCTCTCTAGAATTCTAGATGGCTCTCTGAGAGGGGAAGAAGGAAACATACTTGGCATGATGTGAAAGATAGAAAATTTCAATAAAAGCTTATTTTTAAAAAGATTACTTCATAAACTTAAATGAGATTGCACAAAGTGCTCTGCAAACGTTAAAGCAACATATAAATGTTATTACTATGATGATTATTAATAAAAGGCTACAGTGATGACTAAAGAGATAACCAGGTTTTCTCAAGAACAAATCATGCCAGAGGAACTTCTTGTCCTAAAAATGTTACTAGGTTAAGAGGGGAATGCTACAAGTATAGAATCACAGGGTCATATAATGTGCCTAGTTTTTAACAAAACATTTGACAAAGTCTTATGCTGTTCTTGTGGAAAATATCAAGCTGTTACCTAAAAGGGGCAGCTAGGTAGAGAGTGGATAGGGCATTGTCCCTGGATTCAGGAGAAACTGCATTCAAATCTGGCCTTGGACACTTACAAGCTGTGTGACCTTGGGCAAGTCACTTAACCCTGATTGCCTCAAAAAAAAAAAAAAAGGCCCATCAATTAGAGAAGAACTTGGTAAACTATTTTTTTTTTTTACCAAAAGTTGGTAAATTGTAAGTTGTCACTAATGGTTCCCATGTGTCTGGTGAGAGGCTCCAGGGATCTGCAATGGGCCCACACAGTTTAAAACATTTAGTCAGAGAAAGAGATCCTGATAGGCTAAATCTAATTAGAAGTAAATGAAAAGGAATAAATGTAAAGTATTAGATGTGGGTTCAAGAAATCAACTAGACAAGTACATACCCGATGGAGGAGGCCTAGACAGATAGCCATTCATTTTCAAAAGTTCCACTTGAGACGAAGGCACGATATGGCAGTCACAAAAAGGTGAAATCCCATTCAGAGAGGCATAATGTCTAGGTCTAGGGAAATGATAATTTTGCTGGTCTCTGCCCTGGTCAGAGTGTATCTAGACATATTGACTATCTGTGCCCAATCTGTGGTGGATACAGCCTTCTGAGCTCCTATTGGTCTGACCAGCCGGTGCCTTGACCCCAGCATGGGGATATAATTTTGCTCCTCTTTGAGAATGAAGGACAATATCCATATCTAGAATATTGTAGTCAGTTCCAGAACCACATTTTAGGAAGGATGTTCACAGACCAGGGCAATCAGGGACAGTGAATGGCCTTGAAATCATGACATATGAGGATGAGCTGAAGGCTCCTGTCCTGGTCACCTTACTACATGACCCTGAAGAAGACACTTAACTTTTGAGGGCTTCAGTTTCCTCATCTATAAAAAATGAAAAGACTGGACTAGATGACCTCTAAGGCATTTTCTAGCCTTAACCTATGATCCTTAAAGGATATTGATATAAGAAGTAATGAACAAGAGCCTGAATAGGGTTGTTACGAAAGTACTTAATAAACCCAAGAAATTGGTGGTGGTTGTTGGGTTGTTTTTCAGTCATATCCAACTCTCTATGACTCCATTTGGGGTTGTCTTGGCAAAAATACTGGAGCAGTTTGCCATTTCCTTCTCAAGTTCATTGTACAGATGAGGAAACTTAGGCATACAAGGTTAAGTGACTTGCCTAGGGTCACACATAGTTAGTAAGGGACTGAGGCTGGCTTTGGACTCAGGAAGATGAGTCCTCTTGACTCCAGACTTGGCACTCTATCCACTACACCACACTGCCGCTATTTTCTCAACTCTCCCAGCCTGAGCCAGAAAAATAACATCCACAAAGACTTACAACCATGTAGACAGAATGAATAACAAGGGGTGGGGTGGGAGAAATAAACCTGAACATTATATAATAATGTTCAATAATTATATATTACATAATATAATGACCAAGAACTTTGGCTCTGGGGAAGACAGAAAATGTCCTTCCCTCCCTCCTTTGCAGAAGTGGAGGACTATGGATATGGAACACTGAAGAATTGGTTAGTTTTGCTGAACTTTTTCCTTTCTCTTTCTTCTTCATCCTTTTTAAAAAGGAGGGCTAAGGAAGGTAGGAGGGATATACTAAGAAACAGAGGAGACTAAAAATAAAAGATTTTTAATTTAATATGTTGTTTAAAAATAATCTCGACTTGCTCTTTGGAGCTGAATCTCCTCTAGGAAGTCCTTCCTGCTCACTCTAGCCAGCACTGAGTTCTCTTCCTCTGAACCCCCACATCCCTAAGAATATAAACCCCAACCTAGTTCTTGATTCTCTCTCCTGTCTTCTCTGTCCCTTGAGTATAAGTCTCCTCCAACCCCTCTCTAGTTAAGCCAAGAGAAAGGTAGGGCTCAGGGTTCCTCTTCTTTCCCTTGTCTCCCCTGCTGTGTGGCCAGGCACAGATCTGAGCACACAGGAAGCCTTGGATAAAAATCAGAGAGTTTTAAGGCCCCAGGATAAAAGGAAGGGGATAAGGAAGAGAAAAGGAGACAGAAGGAAGAGTCAGAGAGACAGAAGAGAGGAGAAGACTCCTGTTCAGCTGTTTGGGACCTTGACAGGTGAGACCCTAAAATAGTAGTCAAGCCCAGACATGGGGAGGTACTCCTACCCTATGATGACCACCCTACTCCCTACCCCCAGCCTAGGAGTAAGACTGGAAGCTGGGCTTGGGAGAAGAGACAGAAAGTCTTAGGGAGGAAAACAATGCAGCCCTGCCTTCAAGATGCCTAGGATCTGGAAGGGGAGAAAAGATTCCATTGTGAGAGCCAAGGCTCAGGCAAAGACAGTCTCTGCTCTCAAGGAGCTCCTGGTCTGAGGAGGATTCATACCCATCCCTTAAGAGAGTCCTGGGTTGAGGGGAAGGACATGGCCTTGGCCTGAGCCTGACCCTTGAGGCCTTAATAATGATAATGATGATTATAATAGTGATCATGATGATGAAATAACAATATTAATCCTAACTAGAAGCTAGGGATGCTGAGCCCAGAGAAGACAATGTTTGGGGAAACATGACTGTTGTGAAGTATCTGAAAGAAAAAAAAAATAAGCATGTATTAAGAACCTACATTGTACCAGGCACTGCGCTAAGGACTTAAAAATATGACCTCATTTGATCCTCACAACACCCTTGGGAGGTAGGTGCTATCATTATTCTCATTTTACAGTTGAGGAAGCTGAGGCAGATATAGGCTAAGTGACTTGCCTGGGGTCACCCAGCTGGGAAGTGTCTCTGGCTGGATTTGAACTCAGGTCTTCCTGACTCCAGGCCCAGAACTCCCTAGCTAAGGAATCCAAACTCTATTCCTGGGGCCATGGAAGTCATGGTGTTTTCCTGAGCAGAGGAGACAAAGATGTAAGCTGTGGAAAGGTGACTCCAGCCCCATGTGCAAAAGGGATGGAGGGAAGAAACTAGAGGTGAAAGGGCCAGTTTGGAGCCTACAGTAATGGACTGAAGTAGACAAAATAAGAAAAGCTTAGCCCTGGGCTCCAGCAATCCTACAGGGAGGAAGAAGAGAAAACAGAGTCACAGTAAAGCGAGAAGAGAGACTTCCAATGGAGAGAATGAGAAGAAGGAGGAGGAGGAAGAGGAGGGAAGAGGAAGAAAGAGAGAAAGAGAGAGAGAGGCTTCCAAGGGTCCAGGTGGAGATGGAAAGGAGAGGATAAAGTCAAAGAGAGAGAGGTTTCTCTAAACCTCCAAAGGTACAGGAAAAGATGGAGGAGAGAGGGCAGAGCCATAGGGAGGGGAAGAAGAAAGCCTTCCAAAGATACACACTTGGAAGACGATGATACTGATGACAGAGATGAGGACATCAGGAGGGAAAGACTATTTAAGAGCATGATTTTATACAGCCTAGAAGCGGACAAGAGGACTGAGATGAGAAGAAAATGGAGAAAAGTATCACAGAGAATCGGAACTGGAAAAGTCCTTACAACGTAGAGTCCTACACTGGCAAGCCCTTCAAAGATAGAACAAAGAACAAAGATTGTCAGAGCTGGAAGGGCCTTGGAATATGGAGCATTCAACCTGAAAGGGCCCTTGGAAGACAGAATTGGGAGCTGGAAAGGACTTTAGAACTTAGAACATAAAACATCAGATCTAGAAGGACTTCAAAACATCATAGAACATTGAAGCTAGAAGGCCCAAGTGCAGCTGCCTTCATTCTACAGAAAAATAAACTAAACTAAGACCCAGATTGGAGAAGGAACTTCCCAATGAGTCAGTGAACAAGCTGGGACGATGAGTCCTGTTTTTAGGCTGGTTGAGTCTGTACAAAATTCAGGACGGAAGCCCACTTCTTTAGGTGCCAACATAGCCTGGGCAATGTCTTGGGGGTGAGAGAGGGGCAGGGGAAAGTAAGGGAGGAGGTAGCAAGACAGGGTGAGTCTCTGGTCTGCCTGCCCAGAGCCCTAAACCTTGGGTTCATCCTTCAGCTGGGCTGCCACCTTTTGCCTCAGATCTCTAGCTCCATCAGGCATTAGCTCCAGGGGACTCCAGTAAAACCCCTCAGACTTTAGGCTCCCTGAAAGTAGGGCCCAAGTCTCCCTTGTCCTGCCTAGAAACCCGAATACTGGGGATATTCTGAGCCTGGCTGGGCTCCAGGGGGAGGGGAGATCTGTTCTGCCTCCCGCCACCCAGCTTCATCAGTTGTCGGCCCCCGTGCCAGGCTGGCTCGGGCGCAGGGGGTTGATTCGATTTGGCAGCTTTGAGCTGAAGCATGTGGTGATGGGGGGGCTGGGAGAGAAAGCAGGCACCCATCATTGCTCAGAAATAAACAGCCTCAGGGTTCTTAAGTCAGGCCTGGGCTCCCAGCTGTGCCCATCCTTAGAGCCAGGATCACTTTTGCCCCTCTCTAAGCCCTATCTCTAAAGAAAAGATGTCATTGGAGGCCATGCACTGGTGTCTGTATATGGGAATGTCTTTGTGTTCCTGTAATGCCACATGTCTGTGTTAGGATACAACTATGCATCATCCATCCATCTTGTGCATGAGTCTCCCTGAGGATGGCTCTGTGGCCCTGTCCCACACTCTACCATCACCACCATCACACAGCATTGACTCCTCCTACAACAGGGTCTTGGTGTGAGGCTGTATCTCCTACTGGGACTGTATCTCATAAAGGAGACTATTCCAAAAGTATCTCTAGGTGTGAAGGTCTCTTGGGATCTCTTTAAATGTGACTATATTTCTGGGCACGATTATCTCCAAAGGAGTCCTCCTGACTGGGGCTATATCTCTGGGTGCAACTGTTTCTGGAGGTTCTCTCTATATGACTATGTCCAGGTGTGACTGTAAGAGTATAATTGGGTGTGGTTTTCTATGTGGATGTGACTATCTGTAGAGGTCTGAGTATGACTTTATATCTAAGTGTGGCTTTCTGTGGGACCTCTCAGTGTGGCTGCAACTTTGATCTGGTTGACACTAGAGGTCTCTCAGAGTGTGGCTGTAATTCTGGAGATGGATCTCTATGAGGTCTCCCTTAAGAATTATCAGACCTCCAAGTGTGACTGGTTGCAAGGGGTAGTCTCCCTGAACGTGACTCTTTCCAAGGATCTCCCTAGTGACCCTTGATACTCCCTTGAGTGTGCCTACCCCTTGGGCTGTACTTTGAGTCTCCCCCACCCCAGCCCCTGCCCCATGGGGCCATGTATTCATGAGCCACTGCCTGTTTCTATCTTCTGTGTGATGACCAATCTCAACCCGGCCATGTCCGGCTGTTGAGGAAATGACAAGAACTTCCTCCCCATTCCTACTCCCCTGCCCTGGCTCCCCCCAAGATATCTCCACCCAAAAGGCAGCATCATTCCCTTGGGCAAGGGAGGAGATGTCAACAATGCCACCACCAAAGAGTCAGTGAAAGATCCTAGCACCTGATGGAAGAACATATTACTCTATGGTGTTGGAGGATTGAGATCCCCCCCACAATCTCACTTGAATCTCCTTCTCCAGCCTAATCTCTCCCTGCTCCCCAACAAACTGGGTCCAGATCCTCACTGACACTCCCCACCAAACTCACATACCACCTTCTTACCTAGACTGGCCTCCAGGTCTTTGCTTGCTTATACCCTGGAGGTAGTGTGGAATAGTAGAAAAACCACTAACTTTGAAGTCAAAGGATCTGGATTCAAATCTTCCCACAGATGCCCATTACCTAGCTGATTATGGGCAAGCCACATAGTCTTCCTTGGCCTCAATTTTCTTCTCTGTAAAATGAGGGAACTGGACTAGACAGCCTCTGAAATCTTAGCTTTCAGTGTCTGCTGATCCTGGAAGAGCCTCCCACTTCTCTCTCCCATTAAGGATCTTCCTCATTCATCAAAAGCCCAGCGCACTTTTCCCAGAAAGCTCATCCAGCATCCTCCCTCCTCATTACACAACAGCATTCCATTAACATTCCCATTCCACAGCTTGTTCAGCCATTCCCCAGTTGATGGGCATCCTTTCAATTTCCAATATTCTACCACCATGAAAAGGGTTTCTCTAAATCTTTTTGCCCATGTGGGTCCTTTTCCCTTTTTCATGATCTCTTCCTGCTCTAAGTTCCCACAGTCTAACAGAATCAGAGGCTCTCAGAGCTAGAAGGGAATGTGAAGACCACTAGTCAAATCTTCTCATTCGACAGTTGGAGAAAACTGAAGTCCAGGAAGGAGAAAGGATTTGCCCAAGGTTACACAGCAAGTCAAGGTGGAACTGGATCTAGAACAGAGTCCCGGACTCCCAGTCCTGGATTCTTTCTGAGATACTAAGTATGTGAGTCTCATTTCCCTGGTCAAAAGTGAACCCAGAAATCAATATACTCAGAGATGGAAGAAGACCTAGAGATCATTGAGTCCAAGTCTCAGAGAGTTTAAGTGACTTATACAAAGCCACATGGGGTAGCCAGTGGTGCAGTGGATGGAGCACCAGGCCTGGAGTCAGGAAGACCTGAGTTCAAATCTAGCCTCAGACACTTACTGGGCAAGTCATTTAACCCAGTTTGCCTCAGTTCCTCATCTGTAAAATAATTTAGTAAAAAAAAATGGCAAATCACTCTAGTATCTTTGCCAAGAAAACCCCAAATGTGGTCACAAAGAGTTGGATATGACTGCAAAACAACTGAATAATACAAGGTCACATAGCTAGTAAGCTAATCAATCAATCAACAAACATTTATTAAACATCTTCTATTTGCCAGGCACTGTGCTAAGTGCTAGGGATACAAAAAGAGTCAAAAAACAGTCCCTGTCCTCAAGAAGCTTATAATCAATGGGAGAGACAACATGACTTCCCATTTACCCTGTAAATATCATGTACGTACATGGTTATTGGCACTATGCTAAGTGCTCTACAAATATCTCACTTGATCCTCACAATAACTCTGAAAGATAGGTGCTATTATCAACTCCATTTTACAGATCAAGAAACCAAGGCAGACAAAGGTTAAGTAACATGCCCAGAGACACGTAGCTAGCTACTATCTGAGGCATGATTCGAATTCAGGTCTTCCTGCCTCAAGGTCCAGCCCTCTCCCTCTTCAGCCCCAGGGCCATCGCCTCTCACCTTCACTCCTGTACTAGCCTTTTTGCTTCCAAACTTGAACATCTGCCCAAGCTGCTACAATAAGTAAGCTTCCTAAGTCACAGGTCAAACTATGACCTTCCCATCCTCAAAACTCTTCAGTGGCTCCTACTGTCCATGGAATAAAACACAAGGTACATAGCTCACCACTCTAGAATCTCAACCATCTTGATGTCACCTTTCTTCACAGCCTTATTTTACTTTGCTTCCCTTCAAAAACTGTACATTCCAGCCAAAACGGACCATCTAAAATGGAGATAGTTTCTATTTACTATGCCTAACTTTCAGGGGGCACTGGAGGGAAAAAGTTCAACAAATCTTTATTAAACACCTACTGTGCACAAGGCCTTCTGCTCAGTTCTAAGGATATGAGCCTTTTTTCTTACAAATCCATCAGAGTCCCTGCCCTAAAGGAGTTTACTATCAAATAAAAAAGATATGCCTGCACATATATATATATATATATATATATATATATATATATATATATATATATATATATATATATATATATATATATATATATATAGGATATACTCAGTCTACGTGTCACAGGGTTAGAATGGCTCCCACTTCTCTTGTGCTTTGGAGGTTGACAAAGGCCTTTCCTTGCAATTTTATGAGGTGATTAGTACAAAAAATTATCAGCCCCTTTCTATAAAGGAAGACACTGAGAATCAAAGAAATGCAGTGGCTTGCTCAGGGTCCCAAAGTTGGCCAGTATCAGAATTGCCAGTGGCCTGACACCAAATCCAGAGCTCCTCCCACTCAGCCACATTCCCTGCAGGAATCCCCAATGATGGGAAGGAGCTTTGAGGGAAAGTGACTTGCTCAGGGTGACACCCTGAGTCAGGGACAGTGGTGTGCAGACTGTTTGCAGATGCCAAGAGGGCCGGTCCAGCCTCAGCCAGAACACGCGCTCCCCAGTGGCCCATGGAGAACTTGGCAAGCAGAACTCCCATTCTTCCAGCCCTGCTGATGACTGTTGTTTGGCTTCCCAAGCAGCCAAATGGGGGAAAGGAAGTTCCTGGGGTCAGTCGTGGGCCACCATGTGTAAAGGGGCTGCATCTCATTCCCCTCTGCAAGATTAGGAGCCCTCAGAGGTCAAGACTACGGAGCCCCACTCAGTCCTGCCACTCTCTTAGAGCAGCCAGGGACTCTGTCTCCCCTATCAGACTGGGGGCTTCCTCAGGGAAGGGGCTATTTCCCCAGTCAAATCCAGGCCTTCCCAAGGGTAGAGGCCAGGGTCCCACAGATTGGGGTGTCTCAAGAGCTAGAGCTATGGCTTCTTCCTCCACTCTAGGCTTCCCCGAGGACAGAAGCTGCATCTGTTTCCTTAGACACAGCACTTCCTAAATGCAAGGGGCTGCCTCCCCCTCAGACCAGGGGCTACCTAGGGACAAGGTGCTGTGCCTCCCCTTCAGTTCCTAAGCCCCCTGGGCCCCACTCCTCAGAAAAAGCTTCTCCCTGTCTCTCCCCATCTCCCCATCCCTGTACCGTCTAGCATCTCTAATGATCTGTCTCCACTGCTGCTTGTTACTTCTTTTTAATAACTAAAAATTGACGTTAACAGAGCCCGTGGCTTCAGCTGCCTCTAGGCAGTCATATTTAGAACCACAGGATATTACAATCTTAGGGCATCAGAGCTGGAAGGCACTGAGCAGACCATCAGCCAAACCCCTTTTTATCAAAAAGGGAGAAATTAAGTCCCAGGGTGGAGGGTGGGGAGTGGGAGTGGGGGTGGGACGAGAAGAGACTTAGCCACAGTCACATAACAAACAGCAGCAGAGGCTGAGACCAGAACCTGGGCCTCCTAACTCCAGTCCAGGGATTTGTGTCCCAGAGCCTCTGCTTTGATGTTGGAACAGCAGTTGGGGGTGGGGGAAGGGGAGGGATAGGACTTGTGGCATTGGAAACCTGGCAGCAGCCTTACAGACAGAGACACAGACAAGCAGAGTCGGACAGACAAAGACCAACAGATACAGGAAAAAAATGTATGAAGAGATAGAGACGAGGGCAGATATAGACACAAGCAGAGACAGACAAAACAAACAGATGGACAGATGGACAGAGACACAGACAAGCTGAGAAAGGCAAAAATCAATAGATGTGAAGGGATGGACATAGGTAGAGAGACAGGACAAGGGCAAAGAGACAGAGACAGAGAGACAGAAACAGGTGGACAAAAACAGAGACAGACAGACACAAAGAGCTCAATGGACAGACAGAGAGATGACTAGAGATAAGCAGGCAGAGAGAGGCAAGAAGACAGAAAAAGAGAGATGGCAAAGAGGGACAGACAGAGGAAGAGATAAGCAGAGACCAAGAGATCAGAGATAGATGAATAGACTGGCAGAGAGATAGCTGGATAGGGATGAGCAGAGAGGAACAGACAGACAGGGACAAGGAGAGACAGACTGACACTGAAATAAGAGAGAAGCAGACAGAAAGAGAAAGACAGAACAAAAGGGAGTAAATGGAGGGAAGAGAAGGAGAGAAGTAGATACAAAGATGGAGAAAAATGACACAGAGACAGAGACAAAGAAACAGAGAAGAAAAAGAGAACCACAAAGACAGAAAAAGATTCGAGGGAAAACAAAGGTAAGACCAGTCCTTTCTTTAAAGGGGTCTGTGGGGAGTGGAGGAGAGTACATGAGATGAAGGGTACCCTGGGAGATAACACAGGCACTGACACCAGTTGAGAGAGAAAGCTGGCAGGCTTGGAGGGGCCAGCATGGAGCAGGTCCCCAGCTGTGGCCAGGGAGCTGTTTCCTGCCTGTGAGTCCTGAGCCAGAGGGTCATTAATAATCCTTTCCACACCACAGGCGGCTGGGATCCAAGCCAGGGAGGCAGTGTTATACAAAAGGGAATAGCCAGGGCTGCCAGGCCTGAGACCTGAGTTCAAATTCTGAGTCCACCTTGGACTCAACGAGTGACTCTGGGTCAATACTTTCCTTTCTCTGGACCCCCACATTGTTGTTATTGTCACATCTGATTATTCATGACCCCATTTGGGATTTTCTTGGCAAAGATACTGCAGTGGCTTGCCATTCCCTTCTCCAGCTCATTTTACAGATGAGGAAACTGAGGCAAGCAGGATTAAGTGACTTGCCCAGGGTCACACAGTTAGTTAAGTGCCTAATGCCAGATTTGAACTCAGGAAGAGGAATCTTCCTGACTCTAGGCTGAAGCTCTAGCCACTGCACCACCTAACTGCCCAGGATCTGTTCATTACCATCTTTCAAATGGCAGTGACCTTCCCTGCCCCAGACACCCCGCAGTACAGGCAGTAGAATTTCATGGGTAAGGAAGCCTTTTGGACAATGGCCCTATAAAGCAGTGGGTCCTGAGGCAAGTCAATAAGCATTTATTAATCACTTATTCTATGAATTAGACACCAATCTCTCAGAAAGATCCTCCTCATCCACCTGTATCCACGAGGTACTGCTTTGGTACACTGGCCCCAAGTCAGACACCCTACTTAGCTTCTGTGTCCTCCTCTATCTCCCTCCAGCCCTTCCCCACCCTTCTCCTCCTTCAGGACTTTGGTCAACATTCCCCGACTCCAGGAAAACTTCCTAGATTGCCCTCCCCCTTCTACACTCCAACACACATACACAAACCTGATCCCAATTACTCCTCTCTCAACATTTCAGGATTCCATAACTCACTGTATACCAGGTCAAATGGCCTTTCTGGGTGGGAATGTTCAGTGGCTTTAGTTCCTAAGATTTTAACCTGTCCTTCCAATCCCCAGATTGGAAGCTCAAGGATGATAAAGTCCTTCTTCCTTTATATCACCTCATGAGGCAGCCAAACCCAAGGAAATAGGGAAAATAGAAATAATACTAAGTGATTTACAAATTTTAATTATCTCATTTGATTCTCACAACAACTTGTTATAATTATCTTCATTTTATAGTTGAGGCAAAGATTAAGTGACTTGCCCAGGGTCACACAACCAGTAAGTGTCTGAGGCTAGATCTGAGCTTAGGTCTTCCTGACTCCAGACCTACCAAATTATCCACTGAGCCACCAGCTACCTCTACAAATTCCAGACCTATGATTTCATTAGTACGGGCAAATCCCAGGTGAGGAGGACATCTTCCACCAAGGTAGGTCAACATATTCTCAGCTACCAGTGCTCAGGTTCTGAGACTTGTCCAGCCTCACATAGAATGTGTAAGGGACAGGACTCGAACTCACACCTTCCTGGCTTCAAGGTTAGCTCTCTATCCACCACCATACTGCGTCTCTGAACCTACAGAGGGGTTTGCTAAATTGTTACCAACTTTACTTAATATCCTGCCTTTAATATCAAAACCACTTAATTCCTTCCAACCTGCTAAGGAAGGGTTGAGCCAGACAGATAGCAGGCCTAGAGAGAGCTCAGGGAGATGGAAAAGTAGGGAGTGGTGGGGGGAGGGGCAAGATAGAAATGGAAAAGGAATAGGACAGAAAGAGGGAGACAAAAGGGGAGGAAAGGGAGGAGACAGATGGAGAGAAACATGGAGACAAGAATGGAAGGATGGGAGAGAAGAAGCCATACACAGAGACAAAAAGATGACAGAAAATAAAAATAGACACAGAGAGTCAGAGAGATGCCTGGCACACAGTAGGCACTTAAATACTTGCTGATTTGACCTGAGAGAGAGAACAGATGAGAGACAGAGAAACAGAAAAGAGCAGAACACAAATTACTCTGCTTTGCTTTGCCCCAGTACTCTGCATTAGTCCACAGTGATGCTGAGCAGAAAATGAGAAGGCGACATGGGGCAATGTCTTAGCTCTCCCTAACTCGGATCTCCATTATTGAATACCTTTCTCCTCCTACTCTCTTCCCTTCCTTTCCTCCCTTCTCTCCTCCTCTCATCTCTCTCCCTTCTTCCTCTTCCTTCATCTCCATAAGTGGTGTTCCCTTTATTACCCAAGTTGTTTCCTCTCCCTCTTTCATTCCTTCTTCTCCTCTTTCCCCTTACCTCCTTTTTCTCCCCCTCATCTGTTCCTTTCCCTTTCCCCTTCATCTCCTCATCTCTCCCCCTTTCCCATCATTTTCCCTCCCCCCTTCTCCTCATCTCCTGTCATCACCCCCCCTTTCAATAAGCTCCAATGGCTCCATATCACTTCCAGAATCAAATATAAAATCCTCTGTTTGATGTTCAAAGCCCTTCATAACCCCTTATCTTTCAGTCTTATTACACCTCCCCGCCCCACACCCCTTTGAGACACTGACAATGGCCTTCTTGCCATTTTTTTAACAAGACACTCCATCTTCTGACTCTGCATTTTAATTGGCTGTCCCTCATGCCTAGAATTCATTTCTTCACCACTCTCCTGGTTTTCTTCAAATCACAGCTTGATTCCCACCTTCTGCAAGATGCCTTTTCCAGTCCTCCTTTAATCCTAGTGTCTTCCCTCTGCAATTACCCCCAATTTATCCTGTATATATCTTGCTTGTACATAGATAACTGTTTACAGGTCATCTCCCTCATTAGAATGTACACTCCTTAAGAGTAGGGATTGGTTTTTGCCTTTATTTATAACACCAATGCTTAGCACAGTGCCTGGCACATAGTAGGTGATCAGAAATGCTTGTTAGTTTATCCTTCTCTGCTCTCTTTCTTTTCCCTTTCCTCTCCTCAGCTCCCACTTTCTCCCTGCTCCTCCTTCTTTTCCTTCTGCATTCTCATTGTTATTCAGTCATTTCAGTCGTGTCTGACTCTTCCTGACCTCATTTGGGGTTTTCTTGGCAAAGACACTGGAATGGGTTGTCATTTCCTTCTCCAGCTCATTTTCCAGATAAGGAATTGATGATGACTTGCCCAGGGTCACACAGCTAGTAAGTGTCTAAGATCATATTTGAACTCAGGTCTTCCTGACTCCAAGCCTAGCACTCTATCCACTACATGGATTCTCACCTCCCTCTTTTTCTTCATCTATCTCCCCTCCTACTTGCCTCTTCTGTCACTCCTTTCCTCATACTCTCCCTCTTCCCTTTCCCATTTCTTCATGTATTCCTTCACTCTCTCCTCCCCCTCCTGTCCTTTTCCTTTCCTTCTTCCTTCTCCCCTCTTCCTTTTACTCCTCCACTCCCTCCACCATCTCTGATCTTCGTTCTTCTCCCATACAACACCCCCCCAGGCCTTTACCCCCTCACCACCATCACCCACCTCTGTCCCTTGCCAGCACATCAGATCTGAAAAGAGGAAACAACAAAGCTCTCTTTTCAAAGCTGAAGGAAACAAGATTCTCCTTTTTCTTGGGCCTACCCCCCCCCCATTCCCTATAAGGAATTCCCAAAGGGGAATGGAAAGGAGAGGTATTATATAAAAAGGGAAGGAGAGAGAGAGAGACAGACAGACAGACAGACAGACAGACAGACTTGTAGAAAGTAAAGTCATTTGGAAGTACTGCAAAAGAAGAATAAAGAAAAGGATGTTGTGGAAAGCTCATTGATTTGGACCATGATTTGGACCCAGTTTCATATCAACACTGCCACAAACTTCCAGTGCAACCTTAGACAAGACATTTCCCTCTATGAACCTCGGTTTCCTCACCTAAAAAAGGTGGATAATATCTGTATTGCCTATCTGAGGAAAGTGCTTGTGAACAGCCTAGAGATAGGAGCCCTTGACTAGAGTTGATGTATCCTCTCCTCTCAGGGCTGGGGTCGGGGAGAAGGATCTCCCAAGGATGAGACTCATTGAGTGGAAGACAACATGCCCCAGGGAGCTCCCAAAAACTTAGAAAATGTTTGCAAACCTAAGCTCACAGGCTCTGCCTTCAGACTGACCTTAGGGAGAGACACTGAAGCAAAGAGAGATAGCAACTCAGAAAAGGTCACAGCATGTGGTGGACCAAGCTTTCTCCCCTCAAAATTCTAGAAGAACTTCCTCCCCCACGTTGTCATTTCTCCTTGCCTTCACACCCTTCACACCTACCGTCCCAACATACATACCTTTATCAACACACACCTCACACAAATGACATAAACAATTGATATATCACATTCACCCCACTCAGAGACAGAAGCATCCCTTGGACCTTAAATTTCCAACATTGGGGACAACGTATCTAACTAATAACATGAACACAAAACATGTGACTAAATATAGAGGCATATGGGCATATGTATCTTCTACATGCTTACAACACATCTACAACATAAACTGCCAAAAGGGATACACAGAGGACTCCCCCTCCCAAAAATCCCTCCCCAACAACATATAAAAAATTATCAGACACAAAACATACACTCATACATGGTTGTATAACCAGACTCACAATCTAAACTGCAAGGACACCAAAGCCTAGCCTTAACTGCCACCACACCTCATTCTCTCTCTCTCTCTCTCTCTCTCTCTCTCTCTCTCTCTCTCTCTCTCTCTCTCTCTCTCCTCTCTCCCTCTCTCCCTCTCTCCCTCTCTCCCTCCCATAACACACTGCCACACATATATGATACACACACCAACATTCAAACACCAACATACTCATAAACACTGCCCAGACTCTAGACATACAGTCCTGTCCCCAAGTGGACACTGTGACCCCATACACACATACATACACACAGAGGTATAAATGCATTCCCTCTAGGGCATTCATAGATTATAGGACCATAGATTTAAAGCTGGAAAAAACCTTAAAGGATATAAAGTCCAATCCCCACATTTTATAAATGTGGAAACTGAGGTGAAGTGATTTGCCCAGGGTCACAGGATTTGAACCAAGGTTGTCCAAGTCCAGTGACCTTTCAACTATACCCATGCTGACTCTCAAATCCATGCCCAACTGTCCCTTAAGTCCTACTTGTCCCTAAAGGAAACTTCACAGAGACACACAACACAGCGCAAACTAGAAGACACACATATACACCACATTCTGGTGGGATTCCCACCTGCCCATATCAGCACAACACAATACAAATACAACTGAAGATACTCTACACACACAACACAAAGTATATAAACCCAGACATAGCAACCATCAACACACAACATCCAAGACACCTACCCGCCCCCCCCCCCCCCCGCCTCCCCCTCTCCCCCCCCCACACACACAACAGCCCATACTGACACCTGGAGATACTCCCTCCAGGTGAAGAGACCTGTCTCTGAAGGTGTTATTCATCCCTGGAACTGAATGGATCTGAATCCTCTCCACCCCCACCTCCTTCATGGGGCAGTCTGATTCTCCCCAGTATCCCCTCAGGGAAGAAAGGGTTGGGGCAGAGGTCAAACAGAGCCACCGCCTCTAGTAGAGAGATGAAAAGGTGGGGTGGATGGGGGACAGAGAAATGAGACTATGCATGGGGGAAGGGGAGAGAATATGGAAAGAGGGAAGAAAGGAAAGGGGAAGGAAAGAGAGGAGAGGAAGGAAGAGACAGAAATGGAGAAGAGGACAGAGACAGAGAAACAGATGGGAGAAAGACTTAGGAGGGGAAGAAGAGAGGCAAAGAGAGAAGAAGAAGGGAGAGATAGGGAGTAAGACTGGTTCAAAGCAAAAGAGGTAGGAGCTTTGAGATCCAAGGATTATGGGGCTCTGGAATCAGGAATACGAGATTTGGGGATGGAGAGGAAGTAAGGACTTCAGGATGGGAAGAGTAGGAGCTCTGGGGCAAGGGGGTGATCTGGCGCTTTGAGATCACAGAGGATGATGCTTCGGAGTCTGGGTTTCAGAGGTTCTACAGCTCTTTGGGATGAAATGGGCACTTTAGGGTCAGGGGCTTAGGTACTTGGGAATCGCGCTTTGGGCGCTCTGGGATAGGGGGCTAGGTAGGGTACGCTGTTAGGTGCTTGGGTCCCCTGGTCCTATAAAGTCCAGCAGTGCCCCCCCACCCACCCACAGCGGCCACGCACCCCCACCCCGTGCCTTCCTTACCTGCAGGGTGTCGGCGCAGAGCTGCTGCGGCGGCGGCGGCGGCGGCGGCTCCTCGTCCGGCTTCAGGAAGACCTGCTGGCCCCGCCTGAGGAATTGGACAACGGCGATGAGGATGTGCTGCAGCACCAGGACCATGCTTGCAAACCGCCCACCTGCCCGCGAGCCAGCCCGGCCAGCGCTCCGCTCCCTCCGCTGGCCAAGCTCTCCGGGGCCAGACCAGCTGCGCTCCTCCCTCCGGGCCCGCCCCAGGCTCCGCCCTCCCCGGCAGGCCCCGCCCCGCCCCGCTTGCCCCCGCCTTCCCTCCCCCCCCACCTCCAGGCTGGGCTGCTGCCTTGCTCACACCCACCCCGGGAAAGTGCATCCCCCCTCCCGGGCGGCCTCTGCTCCCCCGGCTCCGGATGCACCCGCGCCCTCCGGGCGAGATTCCACAGCCCCTCTACTGCCTCGGCCCGGCTCGCGCCTTCCCGGGGGAATTCCATTTCACCCCACCACGTCTCCCCCAGTTTCGCGCAGCGCAACGTTCCGAACGTGGCCCGAGACTGCGGGTGAGATCGCAGGGCCCGACAGGCCTGGGACAGGCCGCGGGAAGCCTGGCAGTGGCCAGGTCTCGGGGTGGACATCGGAAATCCGAGACACCCGTCCCCTCCCCGGTGTGTGCCCCTGCACCGCCCTGGGACCAAGCCCTGGGCAGGGGGAAGGTGAAGCACCCCGCGTGTGGAGGGCTGCAAAGTTCAGCGAAGACGTCCCCCGGCCCCAGCCCTGTTCGAGTAAAGCTTACAGAGACTGTAATAGGGCGCTGTCCACACCAGTCCGGGCCTTGCCCTTTGGGGACCTTGGACAGCAGGCCCAAGGAGGCCTAGTAAGTGACCCAAGGGCATACAGCATAAGAACCCAATGGAGTCCACAAACACAGGGGCTCCTGGCTTCTCACCCTCCCGGTGCCAACACTGGGAAAGAGGTAGAATGTGGGGTGCGCAGGAGCCACCTAGAACCCAGCAAGTAGATTGTTAATTTTTCAGTGTGAGCATTTACACCTTGAAAATCAACAAAGGCCACAAACCAAGGCCTGACTTATTGCTCTGTTGGTTTCTAGGCTTAAGAAAGTGTTAGAGATTAAACTTAAAAGTGTGTCGAGCAACTTTCCCCCAGGGCAGGTTTGAGTATTTACCAGCACACTCTGGGGAGAACCAGAGAATCAAAGTTTGAACGTTTTGGGGGGTATGGGGGGGGGTCTCTATGGTCTTCAAGCCCAACCTCTCTGTTGTACAGATGAGGAAACTGAAACCTAAAGTGGGGAAGGGACCTGCTCAAAGCCACAAAGAGAGGCTGGAGGTTAAGTATGAACTAGAACTGGGGAAACACAACTCCCAGTCCAGAATTCTTCCTGTTATACCATATCATATTGAGGGAGAGAGCATTGATTAGAGGACAGAAGTGAGTGGCATGACTTCTAAAGCACAAAAAAAGTGAAGGTAATTAGGAGAGGAAGAGAAAGTTTACAAATTTAACCAGCAATGGAACCAAGAAGCTGAAGGCTTCCTCTAACTGAATTTCAGCTCCCATAATTCGCCTCTGCCCCCTGCTGTCCCTATTGAATCACACAACCAGGTTGTGTTTGTAGCCAGGGAGAAAAGAAGTCACTTGGAGGGGTCCCAAGTCATGCCAGACCCTCCAGGGTCATTAGGTTCATATGCCTAGGCAAGACTCTTCTCCATCTCTGAGGAAGGTCTCTTGGGTCATGTCTATTCCAAAGTCTCCCAACACTTGATTCAATGAAAGGCTACAGCCACCAAGCTCTTGCCTCTAGGCAGGAGCTCACCAGACTCCCAGCACAAGTAGCTGAACCAACAGACTTTCATCTGACATCAGCCCTTCCAGCAAGGTTGCTTAACCCAGTTTTTTATGGATTCAGGGCTCCACTCAACCCCCATATCTGTACCATAGTGTTCTTCCCCCCAACTTGCTCTTCACACAGAAAGCATTTGATAAATGTCTGTTATATTGCATTGTATTTTGTCTCCCTTACTAGACTTTTTGAGGTTAGCAATCATTTTAAACAAAAATCCTATAGTTCTCAACATGTGCTACATACTTCATGAGCATTTTACTAACTGGTTAGAATAATTGCTAGGATTTACTAAGGACGAATACAAATTCTTACACTTGGATGCAAAAAAAAGCAATTTCACAAGTACAGCAAAGGTGAACAGTAATTTTTTTTTATGAAAAAGAAATGGAGGTCTTAGTGGACCAATCATTCCATATGATTGAGCAGCACCTCCTCCCATCAAAAAAAAAAATTAATGAAATCTTAGACAACGCAAGCATTCAGTGTCCAGAATGAAGGAGACAATAGCCCCACTGTCCCTTGCCCTGGTCAGACTACATCTGGAGTACTGCATCCAACTCAAGGAAGGGATCAGAGGAGAATACACATTTCTATAGGGTTTATCATATGCTTTACAAATATTTACAAATATTTACACTTTACAAATATTAATCTCATTTTATCCTCACAATATCCCTGCAATTTGGATGCTGTTATTAGCCCCATTTTAACAGATGAGGAAACTAAGGCAGAGGGTTTGGGTTTTGTGTTGTTGTTTTTTTTTTTTTAAATAACATAGCTAGTAAAGATCTGATGCTGAATTTGAACTCTGGTTCTTCCTGACTTCAGACCCAGTGCTCTATCTACTGCACCGTCTAGCTGCCTCAGCTGGGGGCTGCCATATGGATTTTCAGCATGCTGAAAACAGGAGTGGGGGTAGAAGAAAAGAAAGGGCAGTGATCAGTATTCTCATGGACTTAAAGGGATGTCACATGGAGGAGGGATTATACATGTTCTTCGTGGCCTAGAGGACAGAACTAGAAGCCATGAATAGGGTCAATGATAGAGAGGCAGCTGAGGTTCCATACAAAGGAAACCTTCGTTTCAGAGCTGTCTTGGTGTGGAATGGGCTGCCTCAGGGGACGGTGAGTGACACTGGAGGTCTTCACACACAGTCTGGAATATTGTTCAAGTTCAAGTGAAGGTCCCTTCCAGCTCTGAGATTCTGCAACAAATCCTCCTACCCTGCCACCCCCTCTCTCTGGGTGCTCATGAATATGCCCCAGTTTCCTGCTCTGCTCCTCAGGTATTTCAGAAATTGAGTTCAGCCTTACGTCCTTCCAGAGATAAGAGTCCTTCCTCTGAGTCCCAGGCCCTTCCACACACCACTAGACCTCCCGGAGAGTACGCCTTTCAGGACCTCCCTAGAACTAGAGGCAACATGAATGCCACAATGGAAAGTCATAGAGTCAAGAGAGCTAAATGTGAATCCTGCTTGAGAATCTTACTAGCTGTGGGACCATGAGCAAGGCATTTCACTTCCCTGGAGCCTCAGTTTCCCTATCTGTAAAATGGCAATAATGATATTTGTACTACTCATCTCCCCAGGCTGTTAAGAAGAAAGTGTTCTGCAAACCATAAAAGGCTACAGAAATGTGAGTTATCATCAGCTATTAAATGTGAGCCATGGTAAGAAGCATCTTCCACTCTCTGGCCTGTTTCCTCTTTTGTAAAGTATACTACCTTGGGGTGGTAAAAAGCTTTGTAAACTATGAAACAGTATAGAAAGGGGAAGTATTAGTGTGACTGACACCCACAGCTATCCTCTGTACAACAGCTTAGAGGTCCACTTTCTCTGTGTCTGTCAGAACTTGGAGCTCCCAGCATGGCACTGCCACCATTCCTGTTCACTCCTCCTGAAGATCTCCCTAATGCAGATATTTGCCTACTAAAACCTGAGATTCTCCTGAATTCCCTTGTGTTCCATTACTCTGCTAGGACCTTCCACCATCTGCCAACAGAATCCATGAATGCCATGCTTCCACCCACCTACCAAGATACCCCTATGGTGCCTTTATTTGCTCCAATATTATTCTTTTGGCATTGCCCACCAGCAGGAACTTCAGATAACCCTGATGTTCTGCTCCATCTCCTACTGGAACACAACCAGAGCCCACCTGATGCCAGCTACTTTCCTGCAGGAAGGACCTCAGACTGATCTCCATCCACGTGCTGGAAAAGCCCCTACTTCTCCACACCCACCCCCATCCCAGGCACCTCTAATGTCGACCACAGCATTTAGGACAGCAAACCTGGAAGGGACTTAGAGATTATCTAATCTAATCTCCTCACTCTAGGATCATACATTCTAGAATAAGAAAGGGTCAGACTTCACCCAAGCCAGGGTTCTTAACTTGGGGTTTCAAAGACCCACCAAAAGGTCCAGGGGTTGATTTCAAGGGGTCTGTAAACATGGATTGGGGAGTGGAAATTACACCTTTATTTTCACTAATTTCTAACAGAAATTCAGCAGTTCCTTCAGTTGTGAATTTTTTAAAAAATTTTAATAAAGTTCACCAGACTGCCAAAGGAGTCTGACACATACAAAATTATTAAGAACCACTGAACTAAGCCAAATGCCTTATTTCATAAAAAAGGACCAAAACTCATAGAGTAGAAAGAACATTTTCAAGATGAGCACCAGAGCCCAAGTTCTTTGCCTCCAAATCCAGAGTGCTTTCGACCACACTGCCCTAGATAAGCAAGGAAGTTTAGAGCAAGATGGGGAAAGTGAATGGTATACCCCAAGCCAGTCAGCAGCACAGCCAGGGCTTCTTCAAACTTATTCTAGAATTGGATTATAGGTCTAGAGCTTGAAGGAACTTCGGCAATTGCTTGGTCCAAACCTCTCATTTTGTGGAGGGGGAAACTGAGACTCAGAGAAACTAAGTGATGCCCACAGGCAATAAGTGGCAGAGCCAAGATTCCTCTGACTTCTTATCTAGGTCTCATACCCTAATGCCTCTCGACCTGTCCCTTTCTATTACATCAGGATTTGTCCATCTCCGCATTCCATTTCTCTGGAAGGACCATCCATGTGCATGCCCTGACCACCTGCCTTGTCCCTCCCTGTGGTCTAGTCTCCTAGTCCAACTGTTATCTGACTGTCTCCACCCACAGCCAGCTGGGCCCCAATGATGTCAGACCACCCCTGTAAGTGTGTCTGACACCCAGGGCTGGCCCTCAGGGATGACTCAGTACTAAGAGGCTGTTTGGACTCCCGAAGCTGGATTTATAGAGACTGAGTCATCAGGAGAGGGCACTGCAGTGCCTGGGGGCTGAAATGTATGAGCAAAAATGTGGATGGTGAGCCCTAGACCCTCGGGGACCTTCAGCTTTCCTGTCTTTGACATGCAAAAAAAGCCACCTGTTCTCCCAGGATTCATAAAGGGCAGATCCCAGATAGAAGATCCTTTGGGGCAATGAAAATGAGTGGAAAAGGCCTGGCAAAAGCTCTGGAAATGAAAAGAGCCATTAAAACCAAGCCAAATGGTATGTATAGGAGTTGTCCTGACCAATCCTGGCCCAGGCAAGAGATGAGGAAAAGCACCTCTCCCCTTCTTTGCAGAGGCAAGGAACAGTGGGCATACAATACTGCAAAACCTATCACAGGTGCTTGACACAGGCCCCAAACAAAAAGTATCAATACTATTTTAATTTTTAAAATAAAATAAAGAGCTCCTCTGCAACCATGAGGTCTCATGAGGCGAGAAAACAAAGACTGACACCCTTGAGCACCAAGAATAAATTCTTTCAGGGAAGAAGCTGAAGAGAGACCCTAGGAGAAGGATCTCCAAATGCTA
Organism: Notamacropus eugenii; assembly: GCF_028372415.1. Classification (NCBI taxonomy): domain Eukaryota; kingdom Metazoa; phylum Chordata; class Mammalia; order Diprotodontia; family Macropodidae; genus Notamacropus; species Notamacropus eugenii. The sequence continues at coordinate 133,220,150 of NC_092876.1, read as the reverse complement.
GAGGTGCTAAATTCTCTGCCTGTAACCCAGCATACTCTGGGGCCAGCCCAACTGACCTAAAGTATAAAGGAATGCCTCCAGTCAGCACCAGATATTTAACCCAATATGGATAGTGTCCTCAGCACTGAGGGGACAGACCAAATGAAGAGACAGCCCCTGCCTTTGGGACAGTTTAGTGGTCAAGTGGATAGTGTCCTGAAATTGGAGTCAGGAAAGCCTGAGTTCAAACCTAGTTTCAGACACTTACTAGCTGCATGATCCTGGGCAAGTGACTTAATCTGTCTGACTCAGTTTATCCAACCGTAAAATGGTGGTGGTAATAGCACCGACCTCAACAACCCAGGATTGTTGTAAGGATCAAATGAGTTATTTGTTAAGTGTTTACTAATGCCTGGCACATGGGTGCTTAATAAATGCTTGCTTCTTCCTTTCCCTATGTATGCTGATAAAAAAAGACATTCCAAGTCCCTTCCCCTTCTCTGGGTGTCAGCCTTTTCAGTATTGAGCCTTATAAGGTTCAACATTTTGTTCTATTGAACCTATGTTCTAAGGTGCCTCCCAGCTCTGAGGTTCTATATTCTAAGGATCCTCCCAGCTCTGATGTTCTATGTTCTAAAGTCCCTCCCAGCTCTGACATTCTGTGTTCTAAAGTCCCTTCCAGCTCTGACATTCTGTGTTCTAAGGTCCCCCTACTCAGCTCTGACTTTCTGTGTTCTAAGGGCCCTCCTAGGTCTGATATTCTTTGTCTAGAGATACTGCAATTGAAAACGTGCTGTTGGGAGGCAGTTGGGGGAATAGAGGGGGTGGTTACTGAACTGGAAGCAAAGTCCTTGCAATGCCCTGGGGCCTGTCCAGACTTGATAGAGCCTGGGGGGAGGAACTGCTCACCAGCCAGCCTTCCCAAGAGACTATTCCTGTCATTTCAAGAAGTCTGAGTCAGTTATTCCAGGTCCCCTGGAATTGGGGGCAAGGGGGCTGGTAGCTGACTCAGCAAAGTATAGAGCAAGGCACCAGAATAAAGGGAAGATGTGGCTCTTGCCTTGATCTGAATGGAAGACATGGCCTCTGCCTCCCCAGAGCCCTTATCTCATGAAGGAAATATGGTCTCTGCTCTGGGGGTGCCTCTACTCTGAGACTAAAGATATGGCCCCTGTTCAGAGAGAGCCCCTGCTTGCTTGGAGGAGGCATGACCCCTGTGCAGCAGGAGGGCCCAAATTGAGGGGGTAAGAAGAGACATGGTCCCTGCCCGAGGGGAGACCCCAGACCAGGAGAGAATGATGTTTTCTTAAAGGAGAGGCTCATTGAGCTATTGGATATCCCCTGCTAAAAAAAACAAAAACAAAATAAAAAACAGGTGGCAATGACTAGAGTGGCCAGAACCAGGTTGGGCTAGTAGCAAGTGTGTAGAAAATGAAGGTAGGTCACTATTTGGCAAGAGAGGTGGGATAGGCCTCATAGGAACATGGGCTTCAGAAGTCTATGGAATCTTTCCATAGCACCTCTCATTTGGTGGCTAATACCCAGTGATTTCCTGTAATGCTTTACCCAATACTCTGCCTTTATCCAATCTAGCTGGGCTCCTTCCCACTTCCCGGTCCTCCATGCCAGATACATTACCCTTTATAGTTTGGAAAGCTTTTTCCTCACAATAACCCTGTGAGAAATGTAGTACTGGCATTATCATCCCCAATTTCACATGGGAAAAGTGAGATTCAAGAGAAATTATGTGCTTTATCCAAGGTCACATAGCTAGCTACCAGAGCCAGAAGCAGGCTTTGTAGAGGTCTTCCAACTCCAAATCAGGCACATTCTTTCCATTCCATCCTGCGCAAACTCAGGCTTCTTCTCCGCCCCTGAGCCTGTCCCTCATCTTCATCATCTTTTAGGGCCCAGCTCAAATCCCGCCTCCTCCAGCAAACCTTCTCTGACAACTTCCCCAACCCCAGCCTGCAGGGATCTCTATCCCTTCTTGGAGGCCCCATAACTTTTACCTGACACACCACTCGACTGAATTTCTCTAGCCCTGTTCTCTGATCTGGACCTAGGTGTCCTCCTTCTATAAGAATCTTAGGTCAAAGTCTGAAGGAGCTCCCTTTATTTTACAGAGGAGGAAACTGAGGTCCAAGGAGGAAAGACTTGCCCAGGATCACAAATTAAGACATTGATAGAGCCAGCATTAGAACTCATGTCTTTTCCTCCTCCTCTTCCTTCTTCTTTCACTTTGTGGCCAAGCTGGGCCGACAGTAAAGATTTGATACACACTTGTTGATGAATTGATTTAAGTGGTTCAGCGGCAGAGGCAGCCCTGCAGGGTTGGGAGATGCAGAATTCCATCTCTAAGGCGCTGTCTCCATGGCAGCCAGGTGCTACAAGTCCAGCGTCCTAGCAACAGAAGAGGAGTGGAGGGATGCAGTATCCAGAGCTTCCTGGGTAGGGCCAGGGTCAGGGCCAGGGCCAATAGGCAGGAGAAGGGATGAAGGGGAAGGGTGTGACCAGCTTACAAGGCTCTAGACACATTCCCCACAACTAATCAGTAGCAGCTGGACAGCTGTTCCTGTTAGTCCAGGAAAAAAAAATTAGAGATAGACAGGCCCCAAGGGAAAATGCAAACTGAGAGACAAGGACAGAGACCGAGAGACAAAGAGGGACAGAATGACAAAGCAGAAGACAGCTACTGAACAAGAAAAAGACAGAGATAAGACAGAGAACAGTTATTGAGAAAAAAGGGAGATATCATAGGAGAGAGATTTTAGCCTGACCCTGAAAGAAAAGACTAAGAGAGAGAGAGAGACAGACAGACAGACAGACAGACAGAATGAGAAAACACCAGAGAGACTGAGTGTGATAGGAACAGAGACTGAGAAATAAAAAGAACCAGTGAGAGATAGATGGAGACAGAGATGCAAAAGGACAAAGCATAACATAAAGACACAACGTGATAAAGACAGATATATGGAGAGACCAGAACAAACAGAGAAGGCCACAGAGAAATAGTCAGACACACAAAGTCAAAGCTTGAGACTGAAAAAAACAGAAGACAGGCAGAGAGACCCAGAGAATGACAAGCTAAGGGCTGAGACCCAAAGGGGTAGTCGGGAGGGCGGGTTGCAGCTGGAGACGGATAGCTATGTGACAGCAGCAATATAGGTCCAGAGGGACAGCAGTACAGAGGCAACTAACATAGGAACCGATGATGGGATGATAGAGAGGTAGGGAAGGAGGAAGGCAAGCTCTGAGAGGCCAGCACCATCAAAGACCAGACAATGGAGAGATGGTGGAGATATCTCTGGGGCACCTCAGGCTGCATGTTTAAGCCACAGCCTGGAAGTAAGAAGACTGAGTCCTAGTCCAGATGTTCTGTGTGACTCTGAGTCTCACTCTCATACCTCAGTCGTCCCATCCATGATATGGGAAGATTCAGTACTGCCTCATCATAACCTCCCAACAAGAAATCTTAGAGCATCAGATTTAAGCAATCTTAGAATACAGAATATGGGATGTAAGAGCTGAGAGAGACCAGAGAGATCATTCTAACACCCTCATTCTACAGAAAAGGCAGCTAGGTGGTGCAGTAGATAGAGCACCAGTACAGGAGACAGGAGGACCTGAGTTCAAATCTCACCTCAGACATTTGACACTCACTAGCTATGTGACTTTGGGCAAGTCACTTAACCCCAACTGCCTCATCCTGGGTCATCTCCAGTCATCCTGATGAATATCTGGTCACTGGATTCAGATGGCTCTGGAGAAATGAGGCTAGTGACCTGCACAGCCTTCCCTCACTCAAAACAAAGTCAAGTGCAAGTCATGTCATTATTTCTCTGATGGCATGGTCTTCTTGGGCATCGAAGGACGAACACACACACAGACAAGGAAACTGAGACCCAGAGAGAAGTAATGTATACAGAAGCCTATGTGTGTCCCTTGGTTCTGGGGACCCCTCTCTGTCCTTTCTCTGCATCTTCTGTGTATGAAGGGGGAGAAACTGGAGACAAGGAGACTGACAAGGAAGCCACTCTAATCATCTGGAGAGACCAAGGTCTGCACACAAGGGAAAGCCATGGAGATGGAGAGAAGGCGATGGATGAAGAGATTTTGGGGCAGTAGAAAGGACAGAATTCCAGGACTGACTGGATGTAAGGATGGGGATAGGAGTGAGAAATAGCCCTGAAAGTCAGAGAAGTCCATTGGGCTAGTGACGGAGATAAGTGAATCAGAAGAGAGATAGATTTAGAGTGTGTATGGGGTATAGAGACAGCAGGAGATGATTGGGAGGATAGCGGGTTTATCAGGTACGTGGTGAAGGGACTGAAGACAACACCACACCAGCAGGAGCAACTAAAGGAACCAGGAATGTCTAGCTTGGATGAGAAGAAGACACGACTGTTCTCTTTGAGTATTTAAAGCACTATCATGACTAAGACAAGGCCAGAATTGTTCTCTGTGGCCCTAGAGGGCGGGATGGGGAGCAAATTGATGGGGAAAGAAGGGTGTTGCAGAGAGATAGATTAAGGCTAAATATAAGGGAAAACATTCTAACCATATGAGCCATCCCAAAGTGGAATATACTGCCTCTGTGAGGTCCATCCACTGGGAGCTGGATGGTGCTTGTCAAGGATGCTGCAGGGAGGAAATCCTCTGTTGTAGAGGTTAGACATAAGCCATCTGAGATTCCTTCCAACTGAGAGATTCTGGGATTCTGGGATCCCACTTAGTCTTCCCCTTTCTGGCTCCATTCGGTGCTGGATAGAGTGTAAGTGCAGTGGGAAGACTGATCTACCCTTCTCTCTCACCCCTCACCCCCCCATGGGGTTTATTTTTAGCTTCCCTCTCCCTCTCTGCCATGCATACCTTCCTTGAGAGGTCACAACAGTCACAAAGCTCTTGTTGTGATGGTTACAGGACACAGTGGGGAGCTGGAAACCAACTAACATGTCAGCCGAGCTCATTATGAAGATCGTGTTAATTATTCCCTATTATTGTTAATAATGCCAAGAGCACCTGTCATCAGCTCAACCAAGGTGCCCCCCTCCAAGGAGGTGGAGTTGCACACTCCTCAAAGGCTCAGGAACTTAAACCTTCCCATTAGCCTGCTTCCTCCAGGAGACTTCTTGGATTCCAAATCTGAAAACCTCTTAAGGTCCCATAAAAGTCGCTGGTCATGCCAACAGCGGGCAAAGGGAAAAGGGAGGAGAAACAGAAGAGGATCCTGTCCTAGGGGTGAGAGAGACATTATAAGAGAATGTTCTACCATCATCAAAAGAACCTAGACCATCATGGCTCTTGAGGCTCCAGGACAGATGAACTTGAGAGAAATCCAGAGGGTCCGTTTGGATGAGGGGGACCTGAGGGGAGGAAAGGTCTACTTTATTTCTATAGTCCTTCAATGTTCACAAAGCCCTTTGTTCCTGACGCTAAGAGTCAAGTAAGAAATATTTTTATTTCAGTCCTATAGGAGCTGAGGCTAAGAGAAATTACTGACCCCAGGGCCACACAAGTCAAAATGTCACAATGAAGATGCAAACCCAGGGCTCATGGCTCTGTGATGAATGTTCTTTCCACTGCCACAACTTCTTCCCTTGTGATTTTCCTTTGTCTCCTGGACCCAAAAGAATCCCCAGCATTTAATCAAGGCAAGTCAAAGCAGGGGCTTCTTAGGGACCCAGGAGAGGAAAGGCAAGAGCTGGTAGGACAATGAGGAACCTCCAAACCTCTTTGTTGGGGGATCCTAAACTTCTTGGCAAGGGGAGGGTCGAATTTGAGGGTCTGGCTAGGAGGTATATTCCTGGCTCCCAGGAAGACATTGCAGAATGGACTTTATGGGGTCTATATGTGACTTTCTAAGGTCTTTGACCCAGTGAGACCTCCCTCCTTTTCTCTCTTCTTCATTCTGGGTGGTCATTTAAGATCTGTCTGATCTCTGCAATTGGAGTTAATCTAGGAAGATTCCCTGGAGGAGGAAGGGAGGGAGGAGAAAGGAAGGAAGAGGAGGAGCGGTAAATGACTATGATGAATATATGGAGGAGAAGAAAGGGAAGAGAAAATGAAGGGGGAAAGGAGAAAAAGAATGAGAAAGAGGGGATGACGAAGAAGGAGATGGATTAAGGATAATATGAGAATACTGGACAAAACTTGACTATAAATCCAAGGTATTCCAAGAGGAATAAGAGGCATGAGGGGCTTTAGGGGAGTATCCATGGATTGGGGGAAGGGCCACCCTGAGCTAGGAGAGAGAAGTAAGAGGGTCCTAACATTGGCAGCTCCCCACACCAACTCCTCCCCACCCCCAAAGTTGTCCTGCTCAGCTCAGGGAAATCGACCCGGCTGTTCCCTGGTCTCCCCAGAGGCTGAGTTCCTGGAAGGCAAAGGAAGGATCGATGACTGCTCCCCCCATCAAGCCCCGCCCTACAGTTCTCTCTCTACCTCAGCCTCCATTCTCTGCTCTAAGTAGCATCCCCTGACAGAGATACTGCAGAACCAGCCTAGACGAAGGTCGGAGTTGATCTGGGCTCTGATAGGCTGAGCTGGGCTAAATCAGGTTAGACCCGGCTAAACTGCGATGATCTAGCTTATTGAAGCCGGTGCAATCTACAAAGAATTGAGTTTATCTGAGCAAGATTGAGTAGGGTAGGAGCTGCACGGGAGGAATGGGATGAGCGGAGCTGAGTAAGGATGAGTTAAGGAAGCTAGGTTGAGGTACCTGAGCAGTGATGAGAAGCGTGGGCTTTCTTCCTCTCCTTACATGTCAGGGCCTTCTCCCATTCAAGTTCCTTCTCTCCAGTAGCACCAACCCTAGCCCAAGCCCAAAGACAGGTCTGTGGCAGGCTTATATTGGCATTTTTGCTCCCATTGCCTTCAGCTCTCTTTCATGACATTCAAGTACTGACTGATACCTACTGTGCACCCTGTGTTGAGTTCTACTGTTGGGGAAGCAAACAGAAGATCAAAACCTATGACCCTGCCCTTAGAGAGCTCACAGTATAGGTAGCAGATGAGACAGCCATGCCCTCATGAAAAGAGTGCTGGATTTAGCGTCAACCTTAGGCAAGTTATTTAACCTGTTCTGGGATTCAGTTTCCTTGTTTATAAAATGGACTAGATGACCTCAAAAGTTCCCTTTCAGCTCTAAATCTATGATAATGTCCTATAATATCAGGCAGGGTTAGAGTGGGGCCAGAGGAGGAAGAAGACCAGACAGGCCTGTCACAGATTGGAGGATGGGGAAAACACTGAGGGCTGGAAAGACTGGCTGAGATCCTCTCATGACTAAACTTCAGTGGGAATGAAGAGCTGAGGAAGGACCTTTGACAGAAGGGTGTCCTGAAAATGTATCTGTATGTCTGGGACCCTGTCTGCGTCTATAATGCTACATGCAAAGTCTGCTCAGTGCTGAGTTTTTGCCTTTCTTTCCCCACCCCGCCCTGCCCCAAAACATAGCACAGGGCCTGGCACATAGCAGGTGCTTAATAAATGCTTATTTACAGACAAAAGGGAAAGAAAAGTACAACTGCCTCTGTCACATGTTCCACCTCCTCCTGCCTCTTAGTCTTAAATTTTACCCTCATCTTGTTGAATTCCAATTCATTCTTTTAAAGCCCAAATGCAAATGCCACCTCCTCTGGGAAGCCTGCTCTAATTCCTCCTCACTGAAAAATTCCCTAGCATTTTGTTTCCACATATACCTTTCCATAATCCTGAGGGTCTTCCTCTCCCAGATCAATTTTTTGTACTAGGTAAAGAGGCCATTCTCTGCCTCATTTCTTATTAAGCTTTAGTCACTGAATGGGCATTGCCCAGTCAAACTAAAATCTGTTAAAGACCTTAGCTTGAAAAGGCCAAGGTCCCTCACTGGGTACTGGGCCATCTCCAGTTGATCCAATCTATATCTGGCCACTGGACCCAGATGGCTCCAGAGGTGAAAGTGAGGCCGGTAACTGACAGCCCTCTCTCATTTAAATCCAATTCACTTGCATGTCATGGCATCACCTCCCTGATGTCATGGTCCTCTTGGAGAACAAAAGATGGCAAACTACAACAACCTACCCATATGTGCTAAGGATAAAGCCTGGACCTCTGATCTCTTTGATAAAGGGAAAATCCCTCTTACCAATGCAGGTCAGCACCTTCTTTCCAGTTTACAGTCAGTGTTGCCCAGAGCATTCAGAAGTTAAGTGATATATCCAGAATCACGTAGACTATATATCAGTTCTTCTGGGCTCAAAAAACAGCAACTTATCCACTACTCCACATTATCTTTTTTACATATACAGCGTTATGCATTCAAGTTCTCTATCTGTCCATCAACTCTCCGAATGGATAGGTTATTGGTGAGTGAGGAGGGAATCAACAGAGAAGATGTACCATGGGGTGGAGGATTCAGAGACAAAGGCTCCTTTGGGCTGAATATCTATTCCTATTCCCACTACTGACCACTCCTAAAATCCCTCAGACTTCAATTGCTTCCATCCCACCTGTCCTCTCCTAAGACCCTGACTAGATCTGTAGGAGAAGAGACCTCACATACCTGGCCTGGGAATCTCAGATTCTTAAATTCAAAAGCAATTAGAACTGGGAGATCATTAGAATATGTCATGTCAACTCCAGAACGGACCTTAGAGCATAAGATATTAGACCTTGGAAAACTCTTTGAACATAGGTTAGAGCTGGGAAGGTCCTTGAAACAGAATGTCAGAGCTGAGAAGGCTCTTGGAACACAGAATGTCAGAGCTGAGAAGGATCTTAAAACAAAATGTTAGAGGTGGGAAGGACCTTAATCCAACTCTTGAAGCTCAGAATAAGGGACTTGTTTTATTCATCAACATCCATGAAGCACCCACAACTTAATAATAAATTAGTTTTATAAACATTTAAACATAAATTTATAAAGATTTAAAGGCTAGTAATGTGCTTTCCTCACAACAGTCTGTTGTGGTGGAGATGGAATTGTAAATATTATTATTTCTATTTTACAAATGAGGAAACTGAGTGAGACTGAGAGATTAAGTGCCTTGCCCCTGGTGATAGAGCTAAGAAGCCTGGGAGACAAGATTCAAATCCAGGTCTCCTCATTCCTTGCCCAGCATGCGTTCTACTCTACTAGGTTGCCTTTAGAAAGAAACATCTCTCATTGTACTCAGAAGAGAAGGAGGCTGCTTCAGGGAGAGATGGATTGGTGCAGCTCTTGAGCCTCCATGGTAATTAGGAGGCTAACAAGGCTGGCATCTGGGCTTCCACGGAAAGCTATACAGCTCCCAGAAGTCTATTCATCACTAGGACAGCTGGAAAAGCATGGGTGTGTGTCAAGAGACTAGGGAGAAGGGGGAGCTGTGCCTGGGAAAGAGCCTAGGTATGCAAGGTAGGAAGGGCTTTGGACTAAGAGTTAGGAGACCTATAGAACCACAGCCCAGGTTTTAATACCCACTCCTCATAGAATATGATATTTCTTCTCTCTGTACCTGTTTCCTCTTCTGTCAAACTACAATTCAGCCAATGGCCCTGACAAACCACAAAGTTACACAGGGATTTAGCCCTGATGCCAGACTGAGCTATGACCTCAAACCCAGACGGAGCTCATAACCAACCAGAAAATAGTCTGACCCTCAACCCCATCCCTATCCAATTAATTAAGCCCTGGCCCTAGACTAAACCCAGACCCTAATTTCAATCTGGGGTTTAAGTTCCAGCCTATGTCCTAGCCCCAACCCCAAACTCAGCTCCTGATTGGCCATTGTGTCACACCCTAAGACTGCAGGTCACAAGAGGCACTGGGGGAGGGAATGGAGGATTCAGAGGATTCAGGATTCAGATGAGGCAAAGCAGCCCCTCTCCATTGCTGGAGAAACAGTTATAAACTCTAATCCCCTTGGCTTGAGGGGATGGAGGGACAGTTAGAGATGACTGAGAAAACTGCTTGTTTCTTTGCCATCTTCCTCCCTGCATTTCCGCAGATGAATGGAGAGATAGGTCATAGGTTAGTGAAGCTGAAACCATTGCAGAAGATGAACTAAGATCCCAGGATTCAAGTCAGTCTGGACACCAGACACCAGCCTGTGCAAATCAAATGCAATCACATCCAAAGGCCCTTTCAACACCCACTACTTCTTTCCCAAAGGAAAATGTCTCTCTCTAGGCAAAGGCCTAGCCAGGGGAGCTCTCACTCTCCCTAGCTGCCCCCTGTGCCCAGGGCCAGCCCTGTTGGCTATCACCATAGTGATGCCCAGACTTGTCATTACTAATTCATCACTGGAGCCCAGGGAGCTGGGTGAGGTGTGAGGAGACACTCAGCAGGAGCTGGAGAAAGAACCAGCCAATGGAGTTGTGTGTGGGGGCAGGGGAACCAGGGGAAAGTCTAGCTGAGGGAGGTCCTCTGGTATTGAAGTAGGATATTATATAACTTGCCCACCTCAACTAGATCCAGCTGTTTCCCATTCACCCTCCTCCTAGCTCTCACCCTCTTGGGGAGAGGAAGAAGACAGAAACATAACAAGTCTGTTTCCAGCATCTCCTATGAGACCAGTCATGTGCTAAATACTGTAATGGAGACAGAATCTTAGAATCATACAACATAGAATTCTCAAATCCAACAATTTAGAATCTTAGAATCATAGAATTTGGAATCTCAGAATTTAGAATCTCAGAATCACAAAATTTAGAATCACAGAATCATAGAATTTGGAATCTCAGAATTTAAAGTCTTAGAATCTCAGAATCACAAAATTCACAGAAACAGAGAATTTCAAAGGTTGAAGAAACCTTGGTGTCCACATAATCCAGTTCATATATATATATATAAAAGATCCCCACTACAACATATCTGACAAGCGGTCATCTAGCCTCTGTTAAGAACTCCACAAAGAAGGAATCATCCTCTCTCAAAACGGCCCCTTTCACTTTGGGGCAGCTCTAATAGTTAAGAAGTTGTTGGTTTTTTGTTATCATTTTCTCCCTAACATCAAGACTAAATCTGCCTCTTTATAATTTCCACCCATTACTTCTGGACCTGCCCTATGCTTTTTACATTGTAGGCACTTCATAAATACCTGGTTAATTGATTTAGTAGAATCTGTGATCTCAGAATCATAGAATAAGAGATTAGAAGCTCAAAATCCTGGAGGAGACTCAAGAATAGATGTGAAGATGGAGGTCATCCAAACTGTGTTCCTCAGTCTCCATTGGTAGGAAGCATCTTTGCATGGATGTCTAGGGATTGCTAGACATCACAGATTAATCTGGCATCATCTCCACAACCTATGTGGAAGATGTCATGTATAATTCAAAAAGTACTAGATTGACAATCAGAAAAACCTGGTTCTAATCCTGGCTCTGTTACTAATTTTCTGTGTGACTTTGGGCAAGTCCCTTCCTCTTCTCTGGGTCTCAGATCTTTATCCATAAAATCCCTACCCTATCTCCAACAGATACCTGCTGTAAGGTTCTAATGGTGAAGCCGGTTAGAGGGCTGAGCCTGGAATCAGGAAGACCAGAGTTCAGATCCAGCCTCAGATACTTAATAGATGTGTGACCCTGGGCAAGTCACTTAACCTCCATTTGTTTTAGTTTCCTCAAATGTAAAATGTGATAACAATGGTACCTACCTTAAAGGGTTGTTGAGAGGATCAAGTGAGATAATATTTGTAAAGTGCTCAGCACAATAATTAACTATTATTATTATTATCATGAGAAGGGTTTTGAATCATAAAGGGAGGTTTAGTCATGAGGAATTTCTTACAAAAGAAAATCCAACCTCCTCAACCTAAGATCTGAGACTAGTCTGACCCAAAACTCCCAGATTTTTTTCAGGTTTATCTCTCTCTGTTTTCCTGTCACAACAATGTACATGTCAGGCCCACTCCAACTTCAAGCCTCTACTCAAGCCCCTGTCCTGCAAGGCCCACTCTTTCCAAATCCTCCCCTTTCCACCATCTCCAAGACACCTGTTCTGACCATCAAGCTCCTTTGAGTTGCCATGGTCTGTCACTTGAGCCCACACAGTCTGGCATTGGATTCTTTGCTGTTATGTCTTACTCTCTCTCACTGTTCCCTGAGTATGACTCCTATATTCTAGGTGTCCCAGGAGGGCAGGATCTTGATCTTCTATTCCTCCTTTTGTCTTCCTCAGAAACTATATCCCAGCACAGGTTTGAGTCTACAGAAATCACCAACCTTTTCTTGTAGGAAAGGTGGTCCAGAGCTCTCCGTGGTGCTGAAAAAATGCTATGGCAGCTTCCTAAAAAAGTAAAGCCCCTGGAGAGGGTAGGGAGACCCAGAGGAAAAGAAATGCCAGAATTGTCCTCCAGAAAGGACCTGCAGAGATTACCTTATCCATTTCCTTCCCCGGCCCATTCAATCGTTCAACAAAAATTTAATGTCATCCTACCTCCACAATATAGCTCACATTCGGCCCCTTCTCTCTATTCACAGTCAATACCTCAGTTCATACATTCATCACTTTTTTTCTATAATGGCCTCCGAATCGGTCTCCCTGCCTCAAGTCTCTCCCAGCTCTAATCTATATCCTCCACAGCAGCTATCAAGATGATTTTCTTTATGTGTAGAAGTGACCATGTCACTCCCCTTTTCAATAAATTCTAGTGGCTACAGCCTCTAGAAAAAAAAAACATAAAATATTCTGTTTGGCTTTTAAAGTGCTTCATAACTTGGTTCCAATCCATGCTTCTAACCTCCCTATATATTATTCCCCTTCCTGCACTCTATGGTCCAGTAAAACTGGCTTTCTCTCTGCTATTCACACATAGCATTCCTCCTATTTCTATGCTTCTGCAATGAAATGCACTACCGTCTTACATCTGCCTCATAGAATCTCTCTCTTCACTTATGATACAAAAAGCACCACCTTCTATACAAAGCCCTCTATGATCTTTCCCCTGCCACCTTTCACCTCTAATAGGTGAACTTTTGCCTTATTTTGCTCCATTCCAGGCCTCTTCATTACTTCCCAGACAGCAGCATGACATGCTGCTGTCCATACATGCCCCATCCTTTCTAGTTCCTCTTTATATGTTCTCTTTCCCATTGTAATATATATGCATATTGACTGATATGTCTTGCTCCACTGTAAGAGAGGCTGAGATAGATTAGGCCTACCCTCAAGCAGTTTAAAATCTTGTCCTACTGTTTCATTACCATACTGGGTAGGCAGTTCTTCTTAGTGTCTAACTTCAACATCTTCCACTGCAGATTCAGTGAGCTCCATTAGTGGGATGGTAGGACTATCAGGTAAGAATTCTCTTACTGAAAGGCAGCCCAATGTGAATGAAAGATTCTTGGATCTGCATTTCAGAACAGTCAAGGACCTTACATCATATAGGACAACCTTCTCATTGTGCAAGCAAGGAAACTAAAGCTCATAAATTTGAAGTCAGGGGTCCTGATTTTGAATATTAACCTGTATGACCTTGAAAAAAATCACTTAGCCCCTCTAAGTCTCAGTTTCCTCATCTGTAAAATGAGATGGTTGGATTAGATGGTCTCTAAGATTACTTCCAGCTCAAAATCTATGACTCAATAGATGAGTCACAAGGTCACAGAAGTTATAGAGCTTGGATTTAAAACCCAGACATTCATACACCAAATCCAGTGGCCTTTCCAATACACCACCATACTGTCTCTGGGCTCTAGTCTGGGCTCTGCTACTTACTAGCTTTGTTCCATAGGAAAGTTATGCATCTCAATAAGCTTCAACTTCTTTATCTGTAAATTTTTTTTGAATTTTCATTGAATTATGTTTTTTGTATTTTTGCATTAATATTCACATTATCTTGAGGGAGAGTGATATATGAGAAATGCTTTCAAAACCATAAAGCACTAGGTAAACGTGAGTTATAATGGTGTTCCAGGAGCCTGTGGGTGAACAGTTAGGTCCCATCCTCATCTTTCTTCACTGGAAAATGAGGGAGCCACAAGCTGAGGGGTGAAAGAGGTGCATGCTCTAAAAATACCTTAATCCTCTCCCTGCCTTGCTCTAATTAAGCCATGTGAGTCACTCCCTTAAGTAATTTATTGCTAGTTACATAATTGCTTTAATATTTGGTTATGGAACTGGGTAGAGAGATACCCATCATGGTGGGGTTGAGTTACCCAGGAGGCTGGGGTCTATGGCCCACAGGTGGCTAAAGGAACAAGTAGGAAAGAGGAGTTATTTTGGCTATTCCCTTCTTCTAGGTAGGCATGGTATAACGGAAAGGATAGTGCACTAGGAACTATGACATTTGTCATGGACAAATTGTCTGGACATTTCTGTCCAGATTTGCCCTGTGCAACTTTTGGCAATACTTCTTTCTAAAAGCCCCAGTTTTCAGCTCAGGGAAACAAGGAGTTTGTCACTAAATGGTCTGCAAGATTACTTCCAGCTCTGACATTCTATGTTCTATATTCCAGTGTCTCTCCCAATTCTGACAGTCTATTCTACTTCCCTATCAATTATCCACTTTGCGGATTATTCATGCTGAGACTTCTACCTCTTTTCCCTGTGCACTCCAGGAAGAAAGAAAATGCATTTTTCTTAGCCTGAAACCAACATGGAAAGGAAAATTGCAGCAGAAATCCTAGAGTGCCTACCCAAGCCAAAGGACAAAGTTTTCTGGATTATCTCTTGATTTTTTTTATTGTTCTAGGGATTTATTATTACCATTTGTTCTTATTACCCATGCATCCATTTGTATGGAGTATGAAAAAGTGAATGAAGGCTGATTTTGGCTGCAGTACTTACATTCAACAGGATCATTCTCCTTTCTGCTCTGCCAACCTGAACTCATCCTCTCTGGATTGTGTGAGGAACATAAGGCAGCTCTGCCCTAGGGAACCCAATCTGACACAGTCACATAGATATGACCCTTGGGGCCCCTTGTCTGACATACACACACAGACCCTGCCCAGGGATCCCTAGACTGACAGAGACACACAGATTCTGCCCAGGGGACCCCCATGTGACACACAGACCCTGCCCTCAGATGTCCCCAATCTGACACAGGTACTCAGAGTCTCCAGCATGATACACACAAACTGACTTAAAGGGCCCAGTCTGGCATACATACTCAGAGGCCCCTGTCTGACGCAGACCATTACTCAACCCAGGGGGGCCCCCTTCTGACACACAGAGCCCTACTCCCAGGCCCATATTCTGACAGATTCACAATCTTAAGACTCTCTCTCCCTCCCTCTTTCCCTCCTCTCTCTCTCTCTCTCTCTCTCTCTCTCTCTCTCTCTCTCTCTCTCTCTCTCTCTCTCGCTCTCACTCTCGCTCTCGCTCTCGCTCTCGCTCTCTCTCGCTCTCTCTCGCTCTCCTATTCTCTCCTATTTATCTATCTATCCAAGAGTGCCTAAATAAACATCCTCCAAGACAAGAAGGCTCACTTCCTCTGGAGGTACTGTGTTCCGTTTCCAATTCTGATTACTAAGATTATTAACTGAAAGCTGGAAAGGGACCTTAGAGGTCATCCAGTACAATGTATTCATTTTACAGATAATGAAACTGAGGCCCAGAGATTGTGGCCAAGGTCACAGAGGCACTGAGAGGAACAGCCAGGATTCATACCTAGGTCTTCTGATTCAGATTTAGCAGTCTTTCCAATGAACCACACTGTTAATGCAAGGAAAAGGGAGTTGAATTTCTGCTAACACTGAGGGTCAACTTTATATGGGAATTAATTATTCTGATTTTTGCAGTGATGAGAAATTATCCTTTTTTTCTCCTTTATTCATGTTTTCTCCCTTTGGGAAGTGGTGAAGAGACATCAGTAAGCCCACAGTAATAGGCAAAATGCTATGGAGGATTTCTGATTGGCTGAGAACAATCCAGGGATTATAAAATAAACCAATAAGCATGCGTCAGTGGTTAGGTGAGCAAATCAGAATCATCCTGGAGATATTTGGGGTCAAAAAATCATATTCTCTTTGGAAGCCTTGAGGTAGTCCGACGCTTAAATAAGATCAAGTTTCTAAAAAGAGTCTGATGACCTTTACTTAAGAATTATGCTAGAAAGCTTAAACAGAGCCATAACTTGTAATTTTGGCACCTCCGACAACTACCACAATATGAGCAATGATCGCAGCCTTTAGGACAAAAGGCTCCATAAGAAAGAAAGCTGTTCTTTCAATCTTCACTTTCATATGGGGGGATCAAAGAAGAGTTCATGGAGAAGATGACACTTGAACTAGACCTTGAAGGAAGAAAAAAGCTTTCAGTGCATGGAGATGAGGAAGTGGGGAAAAGGCCCTGTTTCATATCTTGGGGAATGTGTTAAAAAATGCAGGCAACCAGGATAGGCCAAAAGACCAAGTGATGGCAAGTCACCCATACTGAATGGAATACAGAAGTAGACAATCGTACTTTATCCCAATAAAGGGCCATGAGAGGCCTCTGTGCAGGAAAGTAACTTACCTATTTAGATCTGTACATTAGGAAGATTATATAGGTTGTGTGTGAAAGATGGTGGAAGGGGAGAGACTAGAGGCAGGGGTACAAGTTCGGAAGTTATCATGATGGCCCAGATGGCATTGGTATGGGAATAAGGAGGGAAGTATGAATCCTTGTGAAGGTTGAGGTAAAAATGAGAGAACTTGGCAAATTTATTGACTATGGGAAGGGGGGGCTGACTGAGAGAGAAGAGTTAAATATGATTTCTAAGTTTCTAGCCTTTGTGACCCAGTAGATAACTGTGCTGTCAACAGAAATAGGGAAGTGAAGAGAAAGGTGGGTTTGGCATGGAAGATAATGAGTTTCGTTCTGGACATGCTGAGTGTGAGGTGACAACAGGACACCAGAGTAATGTCCTACAGGAAATTGTAGATAGAGTTGGGCTTCAGAGAAAAGGCTAGGGACAAATATATTGATTTTGTAGTCATCCAAATAGAGGTGATAATTGAAGCCATGGGACTGAATAAGTTGACCAGGGTGAGAGTCTAGACAGAGAAGTTAAGGAAGTCTAGATCTGAGTCTTAGAGGACATTCACAACCAGGGGCTAAGAAGAGGAAAGTGAATCAACAGAGGATACTGAGGGCTTATCAAACAGCTAAGAGGATCATGGGATAATGGACAGAGTTGGAAGGATCCTTAGAGACCATCTGGATCTAGGATCTTATGATGTACTCCAACCCTTGCATTTTAACAGGTGAGGAAACTGCGACTCAGAATCTCAGAGGGGTTAAGTGAGACATCATAACACAGTGGAAAGTGTCCATAGTGCCTAACATAACCAACAATGAATAAATGTTTATGAACTGATTAAATCACTTGGATTCTGGAAAACCAGGGCTCAGGTCCTGCTTCTAACACCTAATACTGGTGTGACCATGGGTAAGTCACTTGCCTACTCTAAACCTCAGTTTCCTCATCTATAAAATAGGGACAATAATAGCTGTAGTACCTACCTCATAGGGATGTGATGAGGCTCAATTGAAATAAGGTTCATAAAGGGTTTTGCAAACTTAAAAGTGCCAAATAATGTCAAATGTTGTTGTCGTCATTGTCATATCCAAGGTCACATGAGTAGTAATTATCAAAGCCAAGAGAAAATAGTGACACAGAGACTGAGGGTTTCCAACAGTGTCAAATAATGAGAAGTAAAGGATAATGGGGACTGAGAAAAGGCTTTTGGACTGGTGACTTTGGAAAGAGCTGTTCTAGTGGAGTGCTGGGGACAGAAGGCGGATTACAGGGGGCTGATGATTGAGTGGGTGGCAAAGTTAAGTGGAAGCAAAGAACATAAACTCTTTGCAGAGGTTTGGCTGAGCAGGGGAGGGGAATTGGTCATTTTCCCAACTACTGTAGGCATCAAGGCCTTTCCTAGTCATTGTTTCATTTGATTCCCTCCTGATAGCCCTCCAAGGGAGCCAGATCAGGGACCATTATCCCCATTTTATCAAGAAAGAAATTAAAGGCCAGTGGTGAGAGGTAATTTTCCTGAAGTCACATGTTGATTAGCGGCATGGCTGGGATGAAGACACCACTCTCTCCCCTGTTTCAGTAACTCTCCCAACACAAACCCAGAGGGCTTGAGCATACAGCCCTCCTATATTCCAAGTCCTGTTAGAAAGCTCTGTGAAGTCCACCTCCACAGCTTCTCTAAAATATTTTCCCTCTTCTTTATTCCTACTGCCATTACATTGACACCCACTCAGACTACACACTACCTTCCTGTTGGATCTGTCCACCTCCACTCTCTAAACCCTGCTAGTCCACTCTTCTAATGTATCCAGTCTAATCTTGTACATAAATTATGCCTGCCCTACCCTACTCATAATCCTTATTGCCTCCCTATTAAAAATCAAACTCCTTAGCTTATAAGTCAAGTCTTTCTATGACCTGGTGCCTCCCTCCTTTCCTGCCCTATTTCATATTATTCCCCTACACATTCTCAAGTCTGAGAATTGGACAATTCCTCCCTTTCTCAAAGTCCTCACCCAGAATATTTGTTCTTCACTCCTCCACTTTTATGCCTTTGCTCATACTCTTTCTTATCCCTGGAATCCCCTCCCTCCCTCTCTTCATTTAAGTTTTCTCTGATCTCTCCAGTCAGTAACAACTTTCTATCTCAGACTTCATATGGCACTTTTCTCAAACTTTTCTGACACACCTATCATATAACATTATATATATACATATTATAATTATCTTTGTTTGTATCTTCACTCTTTCTTGGGCTGTGAGCTCCTTGAGGGCAGAGCCTTGACTATATCTTATATGAATATTGACCAATGCCAAGTGAAAGGCTCTGCATAACCAATATTTACTGAATTACACAAAGTAGGTGCTCAATATCTATTTGTTGATGATTAGTGTATTAGAAAGGCCCCACCACCAGTCTCAACCAAGAGGCTGCAGTGCTGAGCTGGTATCCCACCCTGGGCCTTGACACTGTCTATGGTGCTGACTCAGCCCTTGATTCCCTGCAACACTTTTCCCTTCCTTCCATTTCATCTCTACCCATTGTAGAGTAAATGCACATGTCTATCAATGTCCTTGTGTGTGATTATACTTGCTTCTGTTTGTGTAATGTATGTGTATTTATATGTTCTTTGTGCCTATGCATATGTGTCTTGCAGAGATATTGGCTAATGGGTCTGCATGTTTCGGTGTATGCCTATGTATGATCAGCAGTGTGTGTCTGTATCTGTGTTGGCTTGTGCCAGCTTATGTGTGTTTATATGAGCTTATGTGTCCATCTTCATTATGAGTTTCTATATGTCGGTTTTGTCTGTCAGTATCTTTCTATGAGCATGTGTTGCTGTGAGGAGAAATCGAGAGTCGAGGAATGGGGGAGGAGCAGTAGCTCTTGTTTCTCTAATTCAGTTTCACACAGTAACACCTAATGTTAGTCAAGAACCAGAACCATCTCTGAGACCTGGGGATGATAATTAAGTCATTTAATAAGTTAGCATCTCAGAGCACAACCCAGAACAGAAGCTGAGAGTCAGAAGCAAAATGTGGATTTCTCCCAAACAGCTGGTAAAAGCCTGGGTTCCTGACTTCCCCTGACCATCCTCAGAACTACAAGGCTTCAGACCCTTGGTTTCAAACCCAACTCACATTAAAGGTCCATATCCCTCTCTCTGCCAGTAGCGCCATGAGAGTCAACCTCAAAGACACAAGCATAGCCACCATTTTGGTGAAAGAGACTAAGGTTAAATGAGTGAAGAATTTGCTAAGAAAGGAAGCTGTGATTATATTTAGTCTGGGAGGGGAATTTTGCTCTCTACCAGGAGGAAAGACGAGATATATCTTTCAGTCTAATGGCAAAGTAACTGTCTTCATACTCAGAGAGACTCCAGTCTGAGAGGAAAACAGCAGAGAAAGACCTCAGAAATATTAAACATGTCCCTCCTTTTTGTTTTTGACCTTTATTCCACCAGCCCCCATATGGAACATTACTAAGTTCTAACCGCTGTGGTAATGGACTCAACTGTTCACTCTATACCTCATCAAATCTGCCCACCCCCTCTCCACATCCTCCTTCTATGACTAATCTCATCCCAATCTAGTTAAATCACCCTGCACGGACCTGCCCTATTGAGATTTACAGCACGTTAAAATAAGAAGGGACTTTAAAATGTCAGTCAAAAGTGGCCTTAAAACATACAATGTTTGATATAGAAGCCAGTACATAGACAACAGAACATAAGAACTAGACAAAAAGATTAGAACATACAATATAGATGATGATAACTGCATGGAGCCTTAGAGATGATCTAAGATGATCTATGAAACCCTCATTTTACAAAGAAGGAAACTGAGGCCCAAAGACAAGGGCCCAAGATCATGTAGCTCCTAAATAGCAAAACTGGAATTAAAATCCAGGTTTTCTTACTCCTAGTCCGGTGCCATTTCTTCTATGCCAAGGGTAGAGAATCTTCGACCTTGAGACCACATGAGGCCTTCTAGGTCCTTGGATACAACCTTTTGACTGAGTCCAAGTTTTACAGAACAAATCCTTTTATTAAGGAGATTTGCTCTGGGAAGTTTGGATTCAGTCAAAGGCTGCACTTGAGGACCTAGAGGGCCACATGTGGCCTCAAGGCCACACATTTCCCACCCCTGAGTCCACTGCTACGTTACTTCCTTTCTCCTGACTCCATTCATGAACACACACGTTGTCCCTGACCACAGACAGAAGAGGATCTCTCTTCCAAACCCAGACCCCCCCTCCCTACTCTCAGGAGGTATTGCTTTAATCCTATTACCATCACTCCTGCTCTATACTCATTTTCCTCCTCTCAAAATCCTGACTCTAGAATTAACCAGTTCAGCTTTACACTGCTTTCCACCCTGGAGGTCATTGCTTCATTATCTGATCCCTGATCATCCCTTCCCAAACCACAGCCTTGCATTCCCTCCCACCATCCACCTCCATGCTACCAGAGGAAGCTATTCAAGTCATGCTGAGTGGGTCCGTTACAAATTTCTTTTATCTGTTGCCTACTGGGTCCTCACTGCTGCAAACCAGTCCTTTTAATGTTCCCTGATTGACTTTCTGTGCATTCCTGACTGCATCTGATCCAGACTTTCTCTTTTCTCCCCTAGTCGTGAGTGCGCACGCACACACACACACATATATATACACACACATACACACACACACATATATACACACACTCACACACACACATACATACACACACATACACACATACCACACACACATACATACACACATACACACCCTTTCTCTCCCTCTCAGCAGGTCTCATACTTCACTGAAAAACTGGGTCCAATACATCTAGTGCTCTCCTCCTAAATTCTACATTCCAGTTCCAAATTTATTATCATCCTCCACTATCTCCTTCTTTGTTCCTAAGAAGATGAATCTTCTCTTTGCCAAAACCAACTTCTCCACTTGTGCCCTTGACCCCATCTCCTCCTATTTCCTTTGAGAACTTGCCCTTTCAATCATCCCCTTTCTCTCCCTAATTTTCAACCTCTCTTTACCCACTGGCTCATTCCCTGATGCCCACAAATATGTCCAGATTTTTGATTCCCAACCCTTCAAAAACCTTCACTTGACTTTCCCCTCCCCTCTTCTGCCTTACCCTTCCCTTCCCTCCCCTCCAGCTTGGTGTTTAAATCTGTCTCCAGTCTACCTTTCCAGGCTTGGTATATATTACTTCCCTCCATGCACTCTATAGACCAACCAGCCAACCTGTTCTACTTGTCCCTGAACAAGCATTCCACCTCTTGTCTCTACATCTTTGCATAAGCTCTCCTCATGACTAGAAAGCTCTCCCTCCTTACCTCAACCTCTTGGAACCCCTAGTTCCTTCAAAGCTCAACCCAAGTGCCATTTCCTTCAAATGATTCTACCACTTGTTAATGACCCACAAACAGCAAAACTACTTCATATTGATTTTGTACATACAAGGTATCCCAAAAGTCTAAGTGCAATTTTAAGCTTCCAAAGCTGCACTAAAACTTCTGAGACACCCTGTATTTTGCATTTATTTATCTGAATGTGTTGTATTTGTCCCTTCTTCCATAAGAATATGAATTCCTTAAGGTAATAAATTATCTCAATTTCATATTTATATCATCTATGCCAAATATAGTGTCTAGAACATAATGGGTGTTCAATAATTGCTTGCTGATTGATTGACCAATTACAGCCTAAGTCCCCAGTGCCTCACTTGGGAGTGAGAGAACAATGGATTTCCTTCCTTCTGTGTAACAAGCACCTACATAAGAAGCCCAAAGAAAGCCTTCCACCATGATAGGAAAGGCTTAACAAAAACATAACAGCTTTCTTCTAAAGGTAGCTCAGCCCCATTTTCCAGTCCCTTCCCCAACCTGTTTCCAAAATCACATCCTCCATTCCAGTCAAACTGTGTAACTAAATGTCCTTTGAACATCTTTGAACATGCCCTGAAGTTTCCTGCCTTCATTTTAGGGATTTTTTCCTTTCTTCCCTCTCCCTTCTACCCACCTGTGCCAATTCAAATTCTATTCATTAAGACAATTACAATAACAGCTCCTAGTTCTAAAGTCTCAGAATTTGCAAGGTGCTTTTCTCACAACAACCCTGTAAAGAAGACGGTACATGGATTATTATTTCCATATTACAAATAAGGAAACTGAGGTGACAGAACTAAGACTCAAAGCCATTTCTCCTGACTCCCAGACCAGTGTTTCTTTCATTATAACAGTGTTCTGTCTACTCTTCAACCATCTAAGCCCTAATACAATGGTAACACCTACAGGGAATCTTCCCCAATGCCCCAGATTCAGGAGTCTTTCTACCTCTCTTTGGAGATATATCTGTCTTCCCCCTATAGCCCTGACCTCATCCTGCATGCTGTTGTAAGGAGGTATGTCCCTGTCTGATCACTTAGTCCTAAGAACTCTGAATTCCCTGAGACCAAGGCCATGTCTCCAATTCAATCCATTTCAATTCAACAAAATTGTATTAAGGAGTTACTGTGTCCAGAGTCTTGCACTGGGCACTGGAAAAGCCTCAAACTTTAGATAAGATATTCTCCTTTCTCTCACAGACAAGGAAAAGGATAAGATAGGACCACAGATAACTATAATACACATATATTACACATTAAGTAAATCAGAGAGCCTTTAAGTGCCAAAAGCTTAGCAACTGATAAGTGTGTGACTTGCCTTTATAATAAGTTCATTCCTTAAAAGGAGAAGGAAAGTGATCAAAGGAACTGCTACTCTAGACGTGGTTCTGATGAAACAGGAAGCCACTGGTCACTGAAGCAGAGCTGATGGGAACCTTGGGTGGGGCAGGGAAGTGACCACTCAAGTTTATGATATAGGAGGGAAGGATAATTATGCTGTCTCACCCACACCTTAGATTTGGAGAAAGCAGGTTTCAAAGAGTTCAGAGAAGGATGGATAGAATCTGGTGACCTCAAATTCTACATGGGAAATTGTCCCAGGAGAGATGGAAAGCTCACAGGAATGTTAAATTCTGAAGATACAAAGCAGAAACAATTCTGATGAGGAAGAAAAGGATGAACTGTTAAAAGAGATAAGGGAAAAATCCCAAATTGGCATAATCTCTTAATATCTCATAATATCCACAGTGTTTCAGCTGAGAAGCAGCTGAAGCTGGTGATCATTGGTAAAAACTCCAAAATGGGTAGAGGTCTCACTGTAATGAGGAAAAAAGGGATGGGACTGTTTCTTAGTGTAGATAGGACTTGATAATGGGTGACAGAGAAAGATATTCAATATTTATTTTGCTTCTGCTTTCTGCACGGAGGAGAATGATCCTTGGATCAGAAAGGACAAAACAAAAATGCTAATAGAGAGCTGAGACCCAAGATAAGAGAATAATAACAGGACATCAAACAGCCCTAGATGAGTTCAAGTCACCAAACCTTTAAAAACTACATGCCAGGATATGAAAGAAATGGTAGATGTGATTGCTGACTCACTGCCTGTGATTGATGAGAGGTCATCAAAAAAAAAAGAAAGGTGCTTCATAACTATGTATATGCACAAATTGTTTTATTTACAACCCAAGGAAAAGGGCAGTGTCCAAACTAAAAGCCAGTGAATTCAACTTCCATTTCTGACAAATTTCTGTACTGTATTATTAAAGATATGGAAGAGGAACATTTAGAAAAAAAAGCAGTGATCACAAAGAACAACAGATCAGATAGAATGAAATCTAACTGAGATAAATACAAATGAATTCAAGTAGTGAATTGTGTCAAAGGGAATTTTTTTTTTAATTACCTGCACAAATACAAGATAGGGAAGGCATAGCTGGATAGCTCATCTGAAAAAAAAGATCATGTGAGGTTAATCAGCTCCAAAATCAATATTATTCAACAGTGCAACATGGCAACCAAAAGAAGCGCATGAAAAATGCAATCCTCGGTTGTGTGAGAGGAATAGTGCCCAGGATAACAGATCTGAGAGACTCACCATATTCTGCCCTAGTTAGGTTACATCTAGAATGTTTTCTTCAGTCCTGGGGGTACATTTTAGGAGGGATGTTAAGTTCATAGACAGGAGAGAATGAGGCCTTGGGAAGCACCACTGGCAAGGTGGAGTGGGTCAAGATGGCTAGAATAGTGAGTGGATTGGAGATCGTGCCACATGAGGGTCAGGTGAAGGAGCCAAGGACGTTTAGTATAGAAGGAGAAACTATAAGAAAGACATGAAAGGTTTCCTTTCGTATTTGAAAAACTGTCACGAAGAGAAGACTTGTTCTGCTTAATCCCAAAGGACAGAAATATAAGAAACTGAAAGAAGCTGTAGTGATGTAGCCCCAGGCTAAATATAAAGAAACAACAGGGCATTTAGGTAGTGCAGTGGAAACAGAGCCAGGCTTAGAGTCAGGAGGACCTGAGTTCAAATCTGGCCTCAGATATTTACTACTTTATGAGCCTAGTCAAGTCACTTAATTCTGTTTGCCTCGGTTTCCTCATCTGTAAAATAAGCTGGAGAAGGAAATGGCAAAATTTTTCAGTATCTTTGCCAAGAAAATCCCCAATGGGGTCACAAAGAGTCAGACACAACTGAAATGACTGAACAAAAAAAGAAAAGAAACATTTCCTACCAGTTCAAACTAATACGAAGCAGAGAGACAACATGTTTTTGAGGTGATAGATAGTTGACTTAAAAGTCAGGAAGACTCAGATTTGGATCCAAATCCTTCTTTGGGACTGACTGTAGGATCTTGAACAGGTTACTTAATCCTTTGATGAGCAAGGCACCTCTCTAAGACTATAAAATGCAGAGAAGGTACTGACCAGCATTATTGGAGGATGTTTCCTCACCTGGGAGTTCTCTATAGCAAGGGCTATACACAAGGGCTAGCTCTCACTTGAGGTCTTCTATGGGATGCTGGATGACTACTTGTTAGGAAAACTACAAAGGGGACTGATTCATGGCTTACCTCCTAGGTCCCTTCTGAGCCTGAGACTCTATTTCTGCAGTGGGAAATCTGAGAGGGAAGAGAAAACATTTAGCTAAAACACATTCCCTGCCCTTTTACAGTTCACAGTCAGGCAGTTAAGATGTGTCAAACTGAAGTGAATCAGGGCAGTAGGGTGACCTAGCAGAGAGAGAGCCCTGGGGTCAGAAGGCAGGAGACCTGAGACCTAAGTCTGTTTCTCTTGTTGATTTGACAGGGGATGTGTGTGTGTGTCTGTCTGTCTGTCTGTCTGTCTGTCTGTCTCTGTCTCTGTCTACCTGTCCGTCTCTCTCTTTAGGCATATTACCTCTCAATGTCCTCTGTCAGTGGAGATAATCTCAAAGGTCTCTTTCAGCTTTGACTGTCTGTGTTCTACATCCTCAGGTTCCTTTAAGCCCTGCCATTCAAAGCTCCTGTGATTCTATTAGCCACATGGCTCCTCTTAGACAATCGTGGCCCCAGCTCATCCAGAAAGCCCTGACTTTCAAGCCTCCCCACCAAGACAAGGAAGAAACAGGCTGGCCTGGCTGGCCCTCACTGAGTCATCAAAGGCAGAAGAATCTAAGGACCCTGGGGTTCTGGTCCTCTCCCTACCCCACCAAAGAGAAAGAGCAGATCCACAGGAAGCAAGGCTTCTCCCAGGCCCCTTGGGAAAGGGAGCACAGAGAGAACTGGAAGGAAGAACTACCTCACTGCATACAGGGAGTGGGCAGGGAACGGGGCGCTCACTGCATTTATTGTTGAAATGTGCACAGACACCTAAGCATCATTAGATTTAGAGCTGGAAGGACCCAAGTGGTCATCCAGTCAAGTCATTTTACAGGTGAGAAAACTGAGTCTCCGTGAGAAGCAATCACTTGCCCAAGGCTACATAAGATATCTAACCTCAAACCTGGTACCTGGAAAGTGTCCTACCTCAAGTACCATCTCCCCTAGGAAGCCTTCCCAGATTAACAGCAGCTCACCCTGATCTTTTTTCTCCTCGAAGAATGAAAAACACATACTTGACCAAGGGTGAGAGTCAGGACACCCAGCTTTAGGTCACTGAGTCACTGTGTAGCCCCTCCTAAGTAGCAGCTCTTTCATGGAGTTTGGTGTTCAAGGCTGGGAGAGAGCACTCCCCTATGCGAAGCCTAAGCTTCAGCTAAACTGGAAGATTCCCTGTCCTTGAACCTCCCACCCTCTCTTACACCTCTGCATCCTTTCCTACTCAAAGCTGTTCCCTTTACCTGGCACATCCTCCCACCTACTCTTTTCCTGCTGAATTCCTATCCCACCTTTAAAGCTCCCTCAAATGCTGCATTCTCCAGGAAATCTTTCTTGATCCTCCTATTCAGTAACAATCTTCTCCCTCACAGGCCTCACAGAGCACCAAGCATACACACGTGCATGCGGGCACACACACACATACACATACACACACACACTCACACAAGCCCCAATCCATCCCCATTTATTTATCAGGATATTTCAGCTCTTGGTGCCATACCCATACTAATCTGTAAACTGTAGCTAAGCTATATATCTCCCTTCCCAATCTCTATGTCCAGAACAAAGCTATGCACTCAGTGGGCACTTAATACTGGATCTATTTTTAGTTACATTGAATTCTGTAGTGAATGAACCATAGGTGTATAATTGAGGACCCAACCAGCTTTAAGCCTATTTCTCTAACCTCTAAGTCATCTCCTTTGGCTACAAACAGTCAGGGCCACAGCACACGGAGAAAGAAGAAACCCAGACAATTGGCGTTGCCTATCCACCTGGTTACAGAAAAGAACGTGGCCACATGCAAACATGTCCACTTATACATGGATAATCCATTACTCCTTCACAAAGAACTACCCTCACACAGATGTGCTTAATCATAACCACTGAATGCATATGTGCACTTGTATGCATGCATGCACACACACACACAGAGTAACTCAAAGGCCCTACCCAGTACACTGTTCCTACAGCCAATCTTTGATCAGATGGAAAGTCCTTCCCGGTGCCTAACAATGCAGCTTCAGCCCATTTCTTTCCTTCCTGTTGTTGATGAGTTCCTCCAAGAACCTCTACTTTAAAGAAGGACCCAGACCAGCCAGACTACATGATCATTCCTCAGTTGTCTAGAAGGACACCTGCAGCCCTGAGGCTTGCTTCTGACACTGGTAAGTCTCATCCAGCCATGCTTCAGTCTCCAGACTACATCATCACGTGCCTGCACCTCTCCCCCATGCCCTTCTTTCAGCTCCCTTTTCTGTATTATTTTCCCCTGCTAGATCATAAGCTCCTTGAGGTCAGGGAACACCTTTTTTTTGCTTGAATGTGTGTGTCCAGTGCTTAGCACAGTGTGTAGTACATCATAAGTGCTAAATTAAAGATTCTTGACTTCTGTCCTCAGCAGAGAAGAACTTTAGGTTGCTCCAAGTTGTAAAGTTGCCTCTAACCTCTTAGCCATTGCTTCAGCCTCACCCATGGTATTTATGGGACAAGTTCTAACATGTCCCACATAATAAGGCAAACATCCTTGTGATGATGACCTCCAGAAATCATTTTCCTACTCACTGAGGTAGTTCATCCAGACAGTTTTGGAGCTCCTGCCCTAAAGGGGAGCTGGCTTGATTAATGAGGACAAACTCACCTAGCCTGTTATACCTGCACTGCCTCACACCAGACCACGCTTCACATCCCCCTGGGCCATCTTGACCATTACAGTCACCATCTATGTCATCTTCCTCCCCCTTCCCTTCACCACATTCTCCGTCTTTCTTTGGGAACAGTAAACAAATCAACACTATCACTGCTTCTCAAAAGGGCACGACGATTGACTGTCTCAGGGCTGGCCCTATCCCTGTGATTCCCTTCCTGGCTCACCCTATATACGTTATCCCTCTCCTGGTAGAACGTAAGGTCTTTGAAGGCAGAGATTGCCAAACGTTTGTATTTACATTTCCAGAACATAGAACAGTCTCTAGTACATAGTAAGTGCTTAATATTTTTTATTCATGGTTATCATTATTATTAATGATTATTATTACTAATAACTACCATTTTGTCATGTTTTAAGGTTTACAGAATGTTTTCTTCCCAACAAGTACAAGCATTAACTCCATTTTACATGTGAGGAAACTAAGGCTTGGAGAGTTAACCATGATTGCAACATCAGAACTGGGACTAGAACTCAGGTGCAGCCCTCTTAACCACACTCTGACTCACTTTGAAGGACAGGCTTTTTACAAAATTTTAAGTTCGATAGGTAGGATCAACAAATCAAGGCATAGACGGACAACAGAACCATGATGATAATCCATATTTCTTTAATGCTTTTAAGGTTTGCAAAGAACTTTCCTAACAACCCTGGAAGCAAGATATCCATATCATTGTTAATAACCTCATTTTATAAATAAGGAAATGGAGCTTTTGAGAGATGGAGCTCTCAGCTAATAAGTTTCTATAGTGGGATTCTAACCTGGATACTCTAGGGCTAAGCCCAGCTCTCTACATAGACTCTACCATCTTGTCTCTGAGTCAGAGGATTCAGACTTTAAAGAATATTCCCGTTAAAAGAACAGTTGTGTGCGGCTCCGTGGAAATACACATGGCGATTGCAACAAGAGACGCTTTTTAATAATATTTTGTGTACTTGCATATGTTTTAAATGCCAGAAATCTCATTCTTCATAGCCCATAGAGATAGATTTTGTAATGTCAAGCCATATGGGCTACAGAAAAGACTCCAAGCCTCCAGTGGACAACAAGCCACAGGGAGTATAATTTGAATTGCATAAGACAAATAAAAACTTTGGCTGAGCTCTTTAAATGCTAGCACTTACTGGTGACCCATGGAAGGGACAAGGAAGGGAATAAACATTTTTACAGTACCAAGTGTAGTACAAGTAGTGCACCAAGCACTACACCAAACGTTTTACAAATATTATTTCATTTTCTCCTGACAATGACCCTGCAAGATAGGTGGCATTATTATCCCCATTTTGCAGTACAGGAAACTAAAGCAAATGGAGGTTAAGTGACCTGCCCAAGGTCATATAATTAGTGTCTGAGGTTGAAATTAGATTCAGGTCTTCCTGACTCCAGGTCCACAGCTCTATCCATTATGCCTCCCAAATGCCTGCAATACTACGGCCCAGTTCTATTTGGTCTGTAACTCCACAGATCTAAGAAAGTGGTAGAGAATTAACTTTCAGAAACAGTAATTGTGAAGTCAGGGCATTTGTCCCAGGGATGGAAGAAATTACTATGGGGAAGAGATAAGAAGAAATAAGTGTAAACTTAAAAGTCATCTTGTAGTCTTTGAACCATTCTATCACATGGGCCCCCGAAGCCTGTCTTCACCAAGTTTTCAATTCAGTCTAATAAGGGATCTTAATTTGTGGAAAGATATCTCTATCATTACAATGGGCATCTAATATTGAAATACTGTAAGAGTTGAAATACTGTAGGAGTCACCTGAACCCCCTGAATCACCTTTGATTTCCTAGATCATAAAACCTCAGTTAGAAAGGACCCAAGAATACAGGACATCAGAGCCAAGAGGAACCTTAGAATCACAGAACTGGAGCTCTGGAAGGAATCTTAGCTATCTAGACCAACGCAAATACAAAAAGAATCTCCACAATAATATTTGGGGCAAGCAGTTGTCTTGTGCCTGAAGACCTCGATTGAAGGGGAACCTATCACTTCTCCATTTTGCCTTTGAACAGCTTTGTTAGAAAGTTTTTCCTTGCTCTAAGGCTAAATTTGACTACCTGTAACTTTTACCCATGGTTCCTGATTCTGCTGTCTAGGGCCAAAAAGAACAGATCCAATCCCTTTTTCACACGACAGTCTTTTATATACTTGAAGACAGCTAGCTCCCTCCCACTCCACTAGTTCCTTCAAATCATCCATAGGACATAGAAAGTCAGAGGTAGAAGGGATTCTTTCACTTCTAATATTCCATGCTTTCTAATTACAAAAGAAAATCAGAACAACCTTGAACAAGTCACTTAACCTCCATCAGCTTCAGTTTCTTCAGCTGTAAAATGAGAGGGTTAGGACTTATAAAGTCCCTTCTTCCTCTAGATCTGACACAGTGAAATGCTATGAACTCTCTTGCACACAAGAGGGCTAAGGCAACTTCCAAAAGCCAAACTGTAGGCTATCCCCCGCCACTTAGGAATCTGCAATTGCTTTTCATGGATTCTGGGAGAAAGTCTAGATGTCTTAGCCTGGCATTTAAGACTCCCCTTACCCAACTCCTGAACCTGACCTTTTGGGATCATTTTACCTCCATCAGAATGTCCGTGATCCTGCCTCCCCTTCCCAGTTCTGTTCCCTCCCTCTGAAAAGCCACAGTCCTGAGAGTCTGTACATTTAGGATACAGCCATACTGCATGACAGCCTCACCTTGCTGTCAGGAGAGCTCTCTGACAGCAGTGCATGGGACTGCTCTTCCTCCAGATCCCTCAGACTGTGAGGTCCCTGAGGACTGGGTCCAGGCCTCCTCCTCTTCTTGTCTCCCCAACATTTAGCCTAGCAGGATAGAAAGCCATCTCCATATGGAGGATCGGGACAAATTATATGACGATTTACAGAAGTTTGCTCTTAAACTATTCAGGAATTCAGGAATGAGGGACACTGATATTTATCCCCAGAACGATTCTAGGGCAGGATCTGAAAAATTCATCTTGTCCATCCTCTGTCTCTGCTCCTGACCCTAACTATAACAGATATTTGTAGTGTCTTAAATTTTTCCAAGAGTTATACATTTCATCTGAGCCTCAGAAAAGCTCTGTGAAGTCAGAGCTACTGGAATTATACCCATTTCACAGATGGGCAACTAGGTTCATAGGAGTTAAATGACTCAGTCAGTCACATGGCTATTCAATGTCAAAGACAGGACTCGAACCCAGGTCTTCCTGACTCCAAGTTCAGTTCTTTATCCACTATGATACACCACCTCTGTCACTTCCCCACCATGTGGGTATCTTCAGAGAGAGTATCTCCATCTTCTCTTACCAGTCTGGTTCCCATGTCTCATCATTTGGAAAATTCTCCCAGAAGTCTAATGTAGTAGAAAGAGCCCTAAACTGGGTGGGAGTCAAGAGTCTAGGTCTTCCAGTCATACGTTATATGACCTTGGGTAAGTCCTTTCTCCTTCCTATCCCTAGGCCTCTGATTTCTATCTCTGTAAGGTAACAGGGCTGGGCTAGATAACTAATGTTCCTTGTACCCTTAATACAAGGGGTTAATAAGTCTAGGTCTGACTTCAGTCCCTCTCATTGCTACCTGAACTTTTTCCAGTATGTATCAAAAGGCAGTGAGGTGAAAGGAGCCAAGGAGGGGGCCAGGGGTGAGGCAGGGTGACCCAGAGACCTCAGGAAGTTGGTCACATCATCAGGGACATAGCCTCTGCCTGTGCCAGTCAGAGCCCTGGGCTTTGTAACAATGAAGGATGATGAATGTGTGAAAACATCCCTGATGCTAAATATACTGCTGTCCCTGAGGATGGGGGGGATGCCACAGCTGACTTGGGAAAAAGACTCCCCACACCCCCATACCCCAGAAGCTGTCTTTCATGATGGGTAAAGCTCTCAGGAGAACTCAGCTGCCACAGCTGTCTCTATGGGGGGTGGGGGCACAAAGGGAGTCCACATTCCAGACCCAAAGGCCAGAGCTCAGGGCAGAGCTGATTTGCATCTGTTTTCCATACATCTGCATGTCCAGGCATGGGAGTCTGCATCCACTTACCCTCCACATCTCCTCCATGCATGCAATCAGCAGATATTACCACATTCCCTTTCTCCCCTGACCCTGCCACTATGTTCTCCACCAGGCTCCATTTCCTAAATCCCTCAGTTATGAGCCCTGATGAGACAAGGGCAAAAGAGGAAAGAGACAAGCCTTTCATGGGGAGCTCCCCATCTAATTTAGGAGAGCTGAGACAGAAAGACAGAGAAATATCTGACAGACAGCATAGTGGAGTAGACAGAGCATTAGAGTACAAACCAAAAGATGAGGTCCTTAGAAACCATTAAATCTGACCCCAAAGGGGAATATGAGGCCCAGAGGAGAAACAGAACATCTCAAGGTCACTCTAAGGACCAGATTCATAGACTCACATAAGTCCTTAAAGACCATCATCTCTAACTCTGTTCATTTTTCAGGGAAAGAAACTCAGTGTCTGAAAAGGAGAAAGGATTTGCCCAAAGCCATACAGGCAGAACTGAGGCTTTGGGTGTCCAGGCTCCCAGATCAGGGTTTTCTCCCACTTACCACAAATTGAGGAGCCATTGGAGGCAGGCCTTGAAAGGGAAGACACCCATCCCTCAAGGGGTGCGACCCCCAAGGATAACTGAGAGATAGCTGCCAAGAACAGCTCTCTTGGTCGAGATCCCCATGTCCAAGCATCCAGGATGGTTCCTGTGCGTTCGGGATACTATTGTGGGCATAGGGAGAATTCACAGCTTCCTCCTGCCCTTACAACAGGCCAGAACTGCTCCCCCATTCCTCCCTCCCCTCTTTATACTCCTTGCAAAGTCTAATGGGATGAAAAGACATTGAAACAGGACAGGAGGCAGGAACAAGGGGAAGAGAAAGTTTAACAGAGACAGAAGAAGACCCAGATGGCATAGGACAATCCATTCCATATGGATCTGGAATCAGAAGGGTGGGCTACATGGCTTTGGGCAAATCATTTAACTCCTCTTGTCCTCACTTTCTTCCTCTAGAAAGTGAGGGTGCTGGAGTAGGCCCCTCCTCCTTCTAAATTCTATTATCCTAGAAAGACACAGAGAGAGGAAAAACGATTGAGACAGAAGACATCAGACGGAGATATGGAAGGCAAATACATTAAAAAATAAAATAAAAAAACAAAAACAGAGCTGGCCAGCTAGGGAAATTCTCCAAGACAGAGAAAGGGAATGACGGAAAAAGAAGAAGACAGACTGAAGGCCATTCAGGAGAAGGAACAAAATGTCACCTCTCATATTATGTACTTTCTCCTTCCCCCATGAGTCCTTCTAAGGCATCTTACTCCTTCTATGTGGAGTCCCTGGGAGGTAAGGGGACCACCTAGGGAATAAGAAGGGCCCTGCCTGACCCATCAACACATTGCCTTAAGCCTAGAAAGTACTAAGAACTCCTGGTATCTGTTCTCATGCCCTCTCTGCTCTTATGGGAGGACCAGTGAAAAGTTTGGCTAGGGAAGAGAAGCTAACCTCAGCTGAAAGTGATGAGCCTTGCCCTCCTGGGGCCTTTCCCAGATTAAATGAGGCCACCAGTGCTTACCAACAGGAGAGAAGACAGAGGCAGGAAAAAACTAAAAGAGATAGAGAAACAAAGAAAGATAGAAAGACATAGGCATAGATGGAAAGAAACAGAGATAGCAACAGACGGAGACTCAGAGGAAGATGGGGAAATAGAGAGATGGGTACACGGATACAGATATAGCTAGACTTTGCAGCTTCCCCTGCTCTCTCTCCCCTCTCCCCTTCTCCACACACTCAGATTCCCTGGCTGGGGGCAGGAACCATGCCCCTCTTCTTTTGGACCTTGGCTCCTCGTCTCCTTTCTCCCAATCTTTTTCCACTGGGGGTTCACCTGATGGGGGTGCGGTGCAGGGAAACTCAGAAGAAAAGCCAAGAAACCAGTCTCATCCTCTGAAGACTGAGATAGTATCAGTGCAGGTGCTTAGTAAATGCTTCTTCCTTTTCCCTTTTCCATCCTAAACCCTGTAATGGCATTTAAGCTGCTCAGTGACTGAGGCACCAGCGCTGACCAGCTCAAGACTGGGCCTGGCCCTGGGTGAGAGAGGACACAGAGTGACCTGGCTTCAATGGGCAGATGCTCCTAGGCTCCTCAATTCCAGGAGGCAAACTCAGCACGCTCACATCTGAATTCATCAGCTTCTCCCTCCTCCTGTTGTTGGTCAGTCATGACCTACTCTTCGTGATGCCATTTGGGATTTTCTTGGCAAAGATGCTGGAGTGGTTTGTCATTTCCTTCTCCAGATTATTTTACAGATGAGGAAACTGAGGCAAAGAGGGTTAAGTAACTTGCCCAGGTAAGTGCCTGAGGTCAGATTTGAACTCGGGAAGATGAGTCTTCCTGACTCCAGGCTCAGTACTGTATCTATGGAGTCACCTAGTGGCCTCCACAGACTTGGATGGGGGTATGAGGAAGGAGAGAAATAGCTTTATTTCAATATAATTGGGTTTTTTTGTATTCTTATGTATTTTATTTTATTCATCTGAAAACAGGATTCTGAGAAGGGTCCATAGGATTTCCCAGCCTGTCAAAGGGGCACCAAAAAAAAATGCTAACCCCGATGTATGATTAAAAAAAAATACAAATTCTTCCACCTGGCACTCCATGCCCTCCCCAATATAACTCCAGCCTACCTTTCCCACTGTATTTCATTATACTCATTTCTGCGCCTGTTATGTTGCAGCCACGCTTTATTACCTGCCTAGTCAACTCAGGTTGCCCCTCACCAGGGATACATTTCCATCTCTCTCTCTTTTTTTTCTTTTTTTGCTCATTAAATACTTTTCTTTCTTCCAGGCCTCCCTCAGTAGGCCTCTTCTCTGAAACCAAGAATAGATTATAGGTGAGGACATGTCCAAGTCTAAATCTATTCTAGACATGCACACACATTTATGGCATGATAAATCGGATCACAGATTCAGAACTGAACAGGACCTCTGAGGCCATCCAACCCAATGCCCTCATTTTACAGATGAGGAAACTGAGGTCCAGAAATATTAAATGACTTAGCCAAAGTCATACAAATTATTAAGTAGATGAGTCAGGACTCGAACCCTCCAAATCCAATGCTTTTTTTTAACCAGTGATTGTGTCCATGTTATATTCTCCTATTAAACTATAAACTCCAGGAAGGCAGTGACCCTTCCCTCTGGACTCTTACTTTGAACTAGGCTGGGAAGAGAACAGATAGGTGCTTGAGTACATCAAACAGTTGCCTGAGGGCAAATGAGAGATCCAGATGAGGAGCTATAGGAAATAATCTGAATTAAAACCTCTCCTTTGATGCTGACGTCCTCCTCCGGCCCTCCAAGACAAACTTGAAGAGATTCCGCCCCACCTTGGGCCCATTGTTACAGTCAGGAAGTGCTTCCTGGTGCACAGCTACAAAAAGAATTGGGAGAGCTCCCTGGGACACCCAGTTCCAAATTCTAGTTCTGCTGTTTACTGGCCATATGACCTTAAGCAAGTAATTTCATTTCCCAGAAATGTTCCCAGTGTTCCCACATCTCGGATTCATGTAGCGCTGTATAAAACTTTGCAAGATTTAAGAACTCAGCTCAGAACAAAGACCAGCCAGGATGATTCCAGCGAACCAACAATGAAGCTACGTATGTGCTAAATATGCAGGAGACACACAGTTTTGGATAAGGCTAATGGGGGAATTTGATTTACTCAACTATCCATATTTGTTGAAAGGGTTGTGGGTTTTTTTCTTTTTTATGGGGAGGAGAAAAAATAAATGGGGGAAGAGGGAGGAAAAAATGCTTATAACTTGAAAAAAATAAAATTTAACTTAAAAAGTTATCTCTGTGTAGATCACCCCCTATTAAACTGTAAGCAGCATGAGGGCAGGTAGAGATGATGCCTCATGAAGGAGGATGCTGAACTTGAGGCCAAGACAACTTGAATGTGAATCCTGCCTTAGATACTCATGGTATGACCCAGGGCAAGCCTCAACCTTTCTCAGGAGGTTAAAAAAAATCTACCTTGATTAATGACCTAATCCTCAGTGTATTTTCTTTTTTAAATATATTTTTCTTTATTTTGTTAAATATTTCCCAATTACATGTAAAAAAATTAACATTTATTGTTTTAAAATTTGAGTTCCAAATTGGCTCCCGCCTCCTGCCCTTCCCTCACCTCTTGATAAGCAATATATCAGTTATACATGTGAAGTTATGCAAAACATATTTCCGTATTAGCCATGTTGCAAAGGAAACACTAAAAAAAGTAAGAAAAATAAAGTATAAAAAGCATGCTTCAATCTGCATTCAGAGTTTATCAGTTCTCTCTCTGGAGGTAGATAGCATTTTTCATCATGGGTCCTCTGGCATTGCCTTGTTCCCCTGTATTTTCAAAAGCAATCCTTTGTGCAAAGAACATAAGAGCATAGAGACAGTGCTGGAAGAGATGTCCAAGGCCATCTATCTAGCACAAGTCATTCACTTTACAAACCGAGGCCGAGGGAGGTCACATGATTTGTGCCAAGTCCCACAGGTAGGCAGCATCAGAGGTGGAATTAGAACTGAGGTACTCAGACTCAAGTCAGCACTGCCCAGCGCATGCACCAGGCTGCATTCCCTCCTGGTGTCATGGTGGGGATCAAAGGAGATCATGTCCATTGCTTGGAAAATGTTCAGGAAAGAGTGCAGGGCACAATGAAAACTGTTAGATTTGGAATCAGACCACACAGGTTCAAGCTCTGGCACTACCAATCACTACCTATGGCACCTTAAGCAAGTCAGTTCAACTCCTGAGCCTCAGTTTCTAGAGATCTAGAGTCCCTTTGGAGTCCCTTCCAGTTCTACACCCATGGTCCAAGAGTAGGAGCTGTTTTATTCGTTGTCTCTGTACGCACAGTGCCTGGCACTAAGTAGACACAGGGAATTCTTGCTGACTGATTTGTCATTTAAAAGTCATTTCTATTTAATTTTTCTATCTTTACCCTCCCCGACACCAAGCACAGGATTGTGTACACAGCTGATGCCTAATGTTTGTTGAATAAAGGTGATTAATTAATAATCCCTCCCAAAGCTCCTTTTTTTGGGGGGGGAGGGGAGGGATGTAAAGGAAAGGAAGAAAATGAAACATCAGCCTCCTCAGTTGTGGCCAGAAGGAGACCAGTAACTACCCTTGCCACATTAGGTTACATTCCCAACCTCTTTTGCTGTTGGTTAGTCATGTCTGATGCTTCATGACCCTATTTGGGGTTTTCTTGGCAAAGATACTGGAGTGGTTCTCCATTTCCATCTCCAGCTCATTTTACAGACGAGCAAACTGAGTGACTTGTTCAGGGTCACACAGCTAGCTAGTAAGAGTCTGAGGCTGGATTTGATCACAGGTCTTCCTGACTCCAGGCCTGGTGCTCTATCCACCATACCACCTACCAACCCATCTGTCCTGAAATTTGGCTCCCTACCTCCCCTTTCTATATTCTTTCTTTTCCTTCAATTTAGGATTATAGAATCTAGAGCTGAAAGGAATCTTAAGGATTGTCTAGTTCAACCTCCTTTTACAGTTGAGGAAACTGAGGCTCAGTGAAGATGAGTGGCTTCTGGGAACACAGAAATGGTAAGGGGCAGAGCTGAATGTGATGCCTTAGACTGCCACTGGAGACCCTGAGACTACTCTCTTCAGCACTGAGAGACAGCAGGGACTGCTGGATACAGCAATCACCTTGGACTCAGGGAGGCCTGGATTTGAATCCCAGTTCAGACATTTACTAACTGGGTAACCATGAGCAAAATCACTTAATCTCTATGTCTCATTTCCCTCATATAGAGGGAAACTCTATAAAATGAAGGGTTTAGACTCAATGACTTCTAAGTTCCCTTCCACCTCTCCAATCCGATGATATCTCCCTAATGACTCCAGAAGCATGGGACAGAAGAAAGAAGACTGAGTTAGGAGTCAAAGGGTCTGAGTTCAAAGTCTGGGTCTTCTCCTCTTCACTGTCCCCAATCGCCTGTATTGATATTGTGCTTACAAGAGCTGTCCTTTGTAATAGAAAAACAACCAAGGGATGGGAATTAGATAATTATGTGCTTAAAAATCCCCAAAGTGAGCCCTACCTCACTTTCTGCCTTCAATCTGGGTAGAGGATCCTAAGGTAAGGATTGTCCTGGGGACAATGCTTTCTCTAAAAATCGAAGCTTCAAGAGCTACCTGTGGACCAAGCCCTCCAGACATCAATAAGGATGAAAAAGTATACAAAGCCCAGGGAGGGTTGTGAGGGAGAGGGGAGTGAACAGGAGGAAAAGGGGGTCTGGCCCTTAGGGGATTCCCAGGCTGAGAAACCAAGGGCTGAGAAGACCCAGACTTGTGAAGGACTCACACTGACAGATGAGTGGGCCTCAAGAAAAGAGGAAATTTAGGATCATAGGATTTAGGGTTGAAAGGACCTTTGGAAATCTTCTAATCTGGATCCTTTATTTTTTTCTATTTCTTTTCCATTTTTTATTAAACTTCCTTTTTTATTACAAACTTAATCATCAACAAACACAAACATCTCAAAAAACAGAAAAAGACCAAGAAGTTTATAAAAGAAACTATGAATTTTTTACATGCAATTTGCTTTTAAGTATATATATATATATATATATATATATATATATATATATATAAAAAACACATATATAATATTGTATTGTGTTATGCATGTATATATGATATTAACAGGGTAATAATATATTTAAGTCTCCTACTCTTTTGTTTCTTTTTGTGTATTTTGTAAATGCTTTACTGATAAAAAAGGGAAACTGAGGTGCAGAGGGACATAACTAAGATCACAGAGCAAGTCAGACAGAGCCTGAAATGGAAGACAGGTCTCCTGGCTGTCTCCTCTAAAGGAACTGAGAAGTTCAACCTTGGGCAGGGAGGTCAGGGCAGGCTTCCTGGAGGAAGTAGGACTTAAGGCAGGGCCTGAAAATACATGAGTTGGACAGGCAAAAAGCAAAGGAGGGAGGGAAAAGCAGAGACAAGGGCGTGAAGTCACATCTAGGTGGTGGGGACACCCAGATGAAACCCAGTAATTGATTGAAGTAAAGAGGAAGAGGGGGGGTTGAGGGGGAAAGTCCCCAGGCCATTAATGAGGGGAGGGATTTAGCTGAGAGCTTCTTGTCCCTTCTTTCCTCCTATCCCTGCCTCCCCCCCACCCCAGCCTGGCCACAGCCCAGCCAAGCCATCAGCAGGCCCACGGGGACTCAGACAGGGAGTGGGAAGGAAGGAAGAGGGGCAGAGAGGGGCTAGCAGAGGGGTGGGGAGGGGAAGGATGTAGGAGGAGGGGGTGTGTAACCTTTGTGGTGCCGGTACAGGAGAGGGAAGCCGATATTATTGTGACACTCCTTGCTGCACCCCCATCCTAGGGAGATGCCTCAATGCCTATCAGCAAGGGGCCCAGCCCTGGACTGAAGTAGAGGGGTGGAGAGAGGGAAGTGCGTGAAAGAGAGGAGACATCACCCTTATACACTTATCCCAAAGGAGTGAAGGGCTCCAAGGAGGGGAGCTCACTACCTACTCTCAGAAAACATTTGCTTTTGTCTACAGGAAGTGCCCCAGCCTGAGTGGGGAAACAAGTCAGCCCTTTGCCTTATCCTGAACATCTCTCTGGCCCTGAACACCAACTGTGTCCCCCACTCCAAAGTCAGCTGCTTCTCCAACTGACTCCCCTTTCAGTGGGAAACCTGCCTGCTGTCCTTGTCCTCTTAGCATATGGACCTGGGCTTCTTCCCTGACTTGTCTCTCCTGCCCCACATCTAATTAACCCCCAATTCCGTTCCTTCTCCCTACCCAATGTCTCTATATTCACTTTCTACCTCTCTCCATCTGCAAGGTCCAGGATGAAAACACTCATTCTCCTGCCCAGATCACTACAACAAACCTTCCCTACCAGCCTCTCTGCCTTCAGTCTCTCTCCTCCCATTCCTCCTACACAAAGGGACGCAGTCACTTTGCTTCAGCCCAGACTGGAACATGTCCCCTCAGCAACTTCTTATGGCTCCCCATACCCCCAAGGATTTCAGATTTCATTCAGGCTCTCCATGGTCTGCTCCTAGCTTACCTCTCAAGTCAAATCTCACTGCTCCAGCCCCCAGCCCCTTCCCTTCCAACCCCTATCGTACAGTCATTTCTTTACTGCTTTGCTCACACTGCCCCCTTTTCCTGGAATGCTCTTCCTGATCCACCCTGCTACTTCAAATCCTATCTATCCTATCTTCCCAAAGTTTTTCCTGCTCAAAAGGGGCCACTGATTCCATGCCCCCTCCATCAATGGGGAAATTCCATTTCCTTGAAGATATTTTTATCTTCCTCTATAGCTTCTCCTAAGTAATTTTATGCACACACACCTGTCCTCTTTCAATATGCCTTTAAGGGACGGTCCAGAAAATGGGTAACATAACAAAATTAGGTGGGGGATGGGAGGTGGAGAGAACATATACAATTATTAATTTAAAAAACCCATAGATCTAGAAGGGACTTTAGAACACAGACTGTTACCTCGGGGAAGGAATCATAGGTAGACGAGCGGTACATTAGAAAAAGCACTGAACCTAGAGACAGGAAGACCTGAGTCCAAATCCAACCTCAGACACTATCTGCATGACCCTGGGCAGATCATTTAATCTCGGTCTGCCTCAGTCTCCTCACTGTAAAATGGGGATTATAACAGCACCTACCTACTAGGATGGTTGTGAGGACAAAGTGTGGTATTTGTAAGGCTTTGCACACCTTAAAGCCCTGTATAAATGCTGGCTATAAGTATCATTAATCAAGTAACAGACTATCAAAGTTGAGAGAGCTATGGAGATCATGGAGTCCACTTCCCTCATGAAAAAAACATGAAAAAGCCAAGAGAGGAAAAATGGCTTGGCTAAAGTCATGATGAGTGAGAGGCAGGACCAAGCCTAAAAAACCAGGCTTCCTGAGTCCAAGTCCAGAGACTTTTCCTCTTCACCGGGATCCAGGAGAACTTCTCAGAGAATGTGGTATTGCCCTGGGAGGTGGTAAA
The DNA here is from genome assembly GCF_028372415.1 of Notamacropus eugenii. NCBI lineage: Eukaryota > Metazoa > Chordata > Mammalia > Diprotodontia > Macropodidae > Notamacropus > Notamacropus eugenii. The sequence continues at coordinate 133,178,999 of NC_092876.1, read as the reverse complement.
GGAGAGGATAAGCAGGCCTCCAGGCCAAACTATTCCTTACATCCCCACCCCACCTCCATGCCCTCCCAAGTCTCCATTAGAGTCTGTCCGGCCTTGGTTAAGCACTTTCCTTGGTCCACCACATTCTGAAAGGTCCATAGCACTTAGAATTGGAATAGACTTTACAGGTCATCTAATCCACTCACCTCATTTTGCAGATAAGCAAACTGAGCCCCAGAGAATTAAAGTAGCTCAAGAGGGCACAAAGTGTAATACTAGAATTCAAAATCCATGATCCTTTTCCAGTATACTTCCTAGTATGCCCACACTGAGTGTGTCTACTGTGGGGAGATGGGCACATGGTTACCAAAGAATGGAAGGCATCCAGAAAGGCAAGATACCAGGGGTAGGAAACCTGAGGCCTCCAGGCCACATGTGACCTGCTAGATCCTCAAGTGTGGCCCTTTGATGGAATCCAAACTTCACAGAATATAATCCCCTCAATAAAAGGATTTGTTCTGCAAAAACTTGGACTCAGTCAAAAGGCCACACCCAAAGACCTAGAAGGCCCCATGTGACCTGGAGGCCTCAGGTTCCCCAGCCACCCACTCCCCCATACAGACAGAAAACAGGATCTGGGAGCTCCAATGGACTTAAAAGTTTTGCCCAAAATCAGCTAAAGGGACATCTTACCTCTGAGAAACAAGACACTTCAGATATAAAGATATGCATTCATACACACAGACACATACAGCCCCAGAGACACACATACGCACATACGTACACATTTATTCAGACAAATTCACTTGTCTGTGATCAAAAGAGTTAATACGTGAAGTGCTTCACAAACCCTAAAACACTGTAAAAATGCTAGCGATAGAAATGCTAGCTATGTCTACATAAAAACCTCTAATTCACACACAGATAGTCATACAAAGAAGTTATCCAGTCTGTTAAGACCCAGAAAGGGCATTGCTGGAGAGTTCCTAATTTATGGAGAGACATCTCTTCTTCTACGCATATAATGCTCCACACCCCTCCCCGCTTCCATAGATGAGATACTCATCTTACTTGGGTTGGTAATGTGTGTGTGTATATATAAAATATGCACACATTCATATGTGTGTTTTTTGTACCATTAAGTAGGTATAAGGATATCTGGTCTAACTATCTCTGACTTGCTCTATGATCTTAGACCAATCCCTTCCTCTGGCCTGTCCTCAGTTTCGCCATCTGTAAAACTGAGAAGACTGAATGAGGTGATCTCTAAGGTCTGTCTTGGTTCTAACAGTATACATTCTAGGATGTGTCTCTTACTCCTATAGTGGGTGTGGGGAGTGGGAGTTGGGGATGTACTTGGGGAAGGGAAGGTCCTCCATCAGTCAGGAGATCTCCAGCAAGCTAACAAAGTGAAGGGACAATCATTCACTCCATGTGCAGGACTGCATATGTCTATGGATTATGGGTGTGCACAGACATGTGAGTTTCTCGTATGTACCTATTGTGTGTACATGTCTCTGTGTCTACATAGATACATTCATACACACAGAGACAAGCATGAAATCCTACGGAAATAACTTCCCCTCCCAAATTCATACACAGACCCAAACAACATAGATGCACAGGTCCATACACACAATGATGCACGAGTACATTCCCTTCCCGGAGGGGTCAGTGCACACGTAGAGACGTCTACACACCATCTACAAACTCAGTCGCATGCGGACAAACTGTCACACATGCAGACACCCAAAATCATAAAACCATGCATGCACAGCCTTGCCCGCGCGCACACACACACACAAAGAAGCCTGGGCACACACACCTACACACGGGAACAGGCTCCTCGCTCACACGTGGCCGCCCCCACCACCACAAGCTTCGATCTCAGCCACCCACTAGCCCCCTCGCAGGCACAGGCAGACTCTGCTGAGATCCCACCTGCGGGGCGCCGCCTTCCTCCCTCTCTCCTCGCTTTCCCTCTCTAGCTCCTAGCCCCCCGCACGTGCCCGGCCCCCTCACACACGTGCGTGAGCACCCACGTGCACACACCGGGCTCTTCTGGCTCCCCACCCCCACCCCGCCCCCATCCCCAGCCCCAGCCCCCTACTTGGCTCCATCAAGAATCCGCCAGGAAAGGCCGAGATACCCAGAGCTCCTGAAGGGGCAGCCCTGAACCTGCACCCCTTCCCTTCCCAGCCAGCCGCTAACCCAGGCCCCCCACTCCCGGCCTGGTTACTCTGATCCCCCTCTTTCGAAACCCTACGAGTCCCCGCGAATGGTCCACAGGAAGGAGGATTCACAGTTCTCCGTGGTTTGGGATTATCTGGCCCCAGGAGGAGGGGACAGAATCTTCGCGCTGCCCTCCTCCCTCCCCTTCTCCAGGACTACCCAGGAAAGTTGGCCAAAGTGGCTACGGGCGCCCACGTCCCTGTCCAGTGCTGTCCCTCCTGCACTCCGGCCCCGGGCCACGCTGTCCCCCAGCCCACTAGGCTGCCTGCTGCCCCGTGCCTCCTCGGCTTCTCTGCCGACCCATTCTCCTTCCCGCTTAACCCGCACCCTATCCCCCAGGACTGGGAACCCCTGCGGACCCCCGCTGACACTCCTGGATCAGGAGCCCCCCCCGTCTCTCCGGGCTCGGCCCCTGGCCCCTCCAACACTCCTGGTTCAGCCCTCCGCCCCCTCGGCGGACCCCCCTACACCCACTCTGGACTCAGCTCGGACCCCGGACCCTTGCAGGTCCGATCCCCCTATGCGGACCACCTCCCGCACCCCGGATCCCCGGACCCTCCCCTCCCCCCGCCCCCGGCCCGGCCCGACACTCGTGGCTCCCCGCGCCGCTGCCCGCCCTGGCTACCCCTGTGCAGCCCCGGGCCGCGGACACTCACGGCTCGGGCTCTCCGGGCCGCGCCGGGCACTGCTGGCTCCGGCATAGGATGGAGTGGCCGCACGCCTGCCCCATCGCTCCTCATCCTCCGGCGCCCGGCCCGGCCCGGGCGGGGCCACTCAGCCCCAGGGGGGAGGGGCGGGGCCCTGAGGGGAAGGCAGGGGCGGGGCTGGAGAGGGGAGGGGAGGGGAGAGGAGGGAAGGAGAAGGCTGCCGGAGAGAAGAGAGGAAGGGAAGGGAGAGGAGGGGGCTCCCCGAGCCCCTCCCGGCCCGGGTCGCTGTGGCCCTCTGCTCCCGGCCTCTCCCGGACAGCGCTCGCTCGCTGGCTGCTCTGCGCTCCCTCGGCCTCCTTCCTCTGCTGCTTGCTCCGCTCTGCTCCCTGAGGGGAGTCGGCTTAGCGAGGAGACGGATGCCCGAGCAGGGCTGATAATGCGGAGGGAGGAAAAAAGGGAGGGAGAGAGGGAGGACAGAGCGAGAAGAGAGGATGGGGGGGGGGGGAGAGAGAGAGAGAGCTGATATAGACACTTAGAAAACTCCCCCATGGTAGAGTCCTAGGGCTGCTGGGCAAACTGGGAAGATTGGGAGATTAGGAACTGGGGGAATGATGATGATAGGAAACAAGGAGTCAGGGACTTTGCCTGGATCCCGAGAGAGCCAGCCTAAGAGGACAAAACCACACACACACACCACACACACACACACACACACACACACACACACACACACACACACCTCACCATGTGGAGTCTACAGCAGCCCAGGCCTAGGAGGGGGGCTGGGCTCCTCTCAGGGAGCCTCACGAGGCACAGGCATACAGAACAATAACTGTGGCACAAAAACACAGGCAGGGTAAGTCAGAGGTTGGCAGCCTTTCAGAAGTAGCCAAGCAAATTGGCTGACCTATGTTCTTCTGGTGGGGGGGAGGGTGGGGAATGACGCCAAGAGTAGAGAAGGATGCTGGGGAAGTGGTACATACAGGAAGGCTTCTCTCTGCTCCAAATGTGCTCCAAGGATCTTCACTTTCCCATTCCAGTAGACTTTCCTGCGGTTTCAGAGACTCCACTTTCAAAACGCAGATACCCTAAAGGCAGGTACTGCTTCAATTGGACGGATCAGCTGAGGGCTGTTTGGGACCCTTGGGAGGTGGGGCAAGTGCAACGATTGGTGACTTGGATCAATGCCACTGAGGTGGCAGGGACACAAATTTAGGCCCAAAATAAGGGGAAACTTCCTTATAATCAAAGTTGTCCAAATGCAGAAGGGACTAAATCAAGAGTTGGGTGAGTTTTCTGGCACTGGAAATCTTTAAGTGAAGGCAGAATATCTACTTGTTGAACATTGTGGTTAATAGGGATTTCTGCTGAGGAACAGGATGGAACAGCTAGTGGCTCAAAGGGTAGAGCCCTGGAACCAGGAAGACCTGAGTTCAAATCTGGCCTCAAACAAAACAAGTCACTTAACCTCTATTTGCCCTAATCCACTGGAGAAGGAAATGGCACACCACTCTAGTATTCTTGCCAAGAAAACTCGATGGACAGTATTGTTATGCTATGATCCAAGGGGTCACAAAGAGTCAGACAGGACTGAACAACAACAGGATGGAATAACTGTTCTCTGGGGTCCTATCCAGCTCTGAGATTCTTTGATTCTAATATTTTCTACCTTGCAACTGCATGATCCCAAATCTCCCCTCTCCACTCCTGTCTCATCGGTCTTCTTGTTCCATAACCACAATTTCAAAGCTAGAGGGGACCTTAGAAATTACTCAGTCCAACCCTCTTCTCTTCATGTGCATCTCTTTGTCCTTTCTCAGTCACCATGTCAGTCTTGTTCTGTCTCTGTCTCAGTCTCATAGAATTGAAACATCCTGAGCCCCAGACCTAGCCACAGAGATATCCCAGGTCAATAGTGAGCTCTGTCCCCTATCATTGGCCTTATCCTGGGTTGAACCCTTGACTCAAGTCCCAGATACACCTGAATTCACAGACAGATACACACACACACACACACACGAATACCTACACACTCTCCTTGGAGGTCCCTCTTCTCTTCTTGGTTTTATATACTGGACATGTGGTGGGGGCTAGCAGTCTTCAGAAAGAAAATGAATGCCATCCAGTAGCACGTAAGCTCCTTAAACCATTATTTCATTCTCCTCTCTAAATCAATGGCACCTAGTACAATTTCTTGTTGAACTAAACCACTGAAGATATCATTAAGGGGATTTTTATTCAGGTGCAGGTTGGGTTAGATAGCCTCTGAGGTCTCTTCCAGGTTAGACATTCCATGAAGTCACTGCGTGTCTCTTGGCCTCAGTTTTCATCTCTATGAAATGGGGGTAATTATCCTTGCACTCCCACCCACACAGAGTTGTTGAAAAAGGATATGCTTTGTTGTATTTCTCTTCTCCCCAATTTTGTAGCTCTTAACAATGGATACTCAACCCAAAAGGATTCTTTCCCTCTGACTCAGAGACTCTTCACCTGGTAGTGGGGAAGCCTGGGTTTATGTTGGAAGAGTTCTAAAGATGGACTTCATAAAATCACAGGTCCTCAAGCTGAAGATAGTATTTAGGGTACAATAGAAAGACTGCTGGATATGAAGTCAGGAGAAACATGAGTTCAAATCTTACCTTTGATACTAGTTGTGTAACCTTGGGCAAATCTCTCTGAATTTGAGTTTTCTTATCTACAAAATGAGGGTGATAATGAAACCTCTGTGTTGTGAAGCTCAAATGAATACAATCCTATTTAAAGTCTTTTGCAAACCTTAAAGCCCTATAAAAATAACATTTATTGTTATTATCTAGTCCAACTCCATCCCTGATCAAGAATCCTCTCCACAGCAGATCTTTAGTAATGGAGAACTCGCTGCCTTCCAAACAGCCCATTAAGACTTTGAGCAAGGGGCAGCTAGGTGGCCCAGTGAATAGTGCGCTAGCCCCAGAGTCAGGAGGACCTGAATTCAAATTTGGCTTCAGACATTTGACACTTGCTAACTGTGTGACCCTGGTAGAGTCACTTAAACCCCGATTGCACACACACACAAAAAAAAAAAACCAAAAAACTAAAAGACTTTGGGAAAGTTCTGTTAACAAAAATTATCCTTATGTTGAGTGTAAATCAACCTCTCTGCCTGTCTCACCCCTGGTTCTGCTCTCTAAATTCAATCAGAAGAAGCTTAATCCCTTTACCACATGGTAGCTCTTCAAACTCTTGAAGATAGTTCTTTTGTCCAAATTAAATAGTCCCAGTATTTACAATGAATCCTCCCAGCACTTGATTTCAAGTCCCTTACCATTCTGGTGATTTCCCACTAAATGAGCTCCACCTTATTAATGTCTTTTCTTAAATGTGGGGCCCAGAACTGAACTCCCAATGCAGTCTGACCAGAGCAGAGGTCAGGGGTACAGTACGAAAACCCAGAATCTTGTTTCTGTAAATGCAGACTGAGGTTTGGAAGAAAGGGTTTTATTCCTTCCAGTCACACCTTGGAACACTAAAGCAGTTTTGTCACACAGGGAAGATCTGGGAATTGGAGGAAATGAAAAGAGAAAAAGCACTTGGCAGTGCCAAGTGAGAGGGACTAAAGTAGAACTTCCTTGTTATTGTTGTTCAGCTGTGTCCAACTCTCCATGACCCCATTTGTGGTTTTCTTGGCAAAGATACTGGAGTGGTTTGCCATTTCCTTCTCCAGCTCATTTTACAGATGAGGCAACTGAGTAAAGTGACTTGTCCAGGGTCACACACTAGTAAGTGTCTAAGGTTGGATTTGAACTCATGAAGATGAATCTTCCTGATTCCAAGCCCAATTCTCCATCCATTTTACCACCAAGCTGCCCAGAACTGCCCCAGGCTATAATAATAAAGTGAATCACCCCCAGGTCCCTTCTTCAACCCTAGGACTGCCAGATTTCTGGGTTTTGTGGAATCAGGGTGTGGATTGGAGTCCCAGTAGTTCTGAGATTAGGGACAGCTGGGGCCAGTGCCTCTCAACCTTAGAAAAGTCCTCTCCTATCTGCCTTTTTTCTGGCTTATGTAATAATGCAAATATCATACCTTTCATCCCTACTGAGTTACAGGCACACATACACACACACACACACACACACACACACACACACACACACACACACACACACACACACACACACCACCACCACCACCACCACCACCACCACCACCACCACCTTTGGGGGAGAATGAGAATTGGGACAGAGAGCCCTCTAAATTGGTGCCACCAGGAGACTGGATGAGTCAGCCCTGGATAGCGGAACAAGCACTGAACTGGGAGACAGCGATCTGGGTTCTGGTCAAGCTTTGTCACTTCCCTCCTTTCTGGTCTTAAACTTTCCTCTGTCTAAAATGAGGGGTTTGGAAAAGATGGGCACTATTGCCTCTTGGCTTGTTGAAACTGAGATGAAATGTGAGAATATTCCCAGATCCTATTACGAGCTGTGCTAAATAGGACCAGCCAGGGCCAGATAGAACTTTATTGGAGGTATTTGAGGCTGGGTGGACCGCTTTCCCTGTAAGTCATCCTGCTTGCTCCAGCAGCCCACTCACCCCCCACCCCCATCCCAAGCCCTGGGGAAGACCCAAAGTGAAAGTTTGTCCTAAATTCACTGGATCTCTCCTCCTAGTGTCACCCCCCTGCCCCAGAACCCAGGAATCTTTCATTCCTATGCAGGGGGAGATAGAGGGGGAGGTAGAGGAATCGATAGAAAAGTTGGAAAGGTGTTAGTGAGAGGAATGAACAGAGAAGTTATACCCTGAGCACAAGAACTATCTGAAAATAAAGCCATCCCTCACCATGACCTAGAAATAGACTTGGAAGGAATCGTTTGGGGGACTCATCTTGTCCATATCTCTGCCTCTGAGCAGGGTGGTCTCTGGCCCCAGATTTGCTTTTTACTCTTACCCACTCCCCTCCAGGGTCTGACAACCTTTCTTGCTACTAAAGCCCCTTCTATCCAACTTCAGTCCCCCACGATGCACTGAAGTCAGTCTTCTGCTCTACCTTCCGATAAGGGATTAATTTGAAAATATCTGAAGTTTCTCAAACCCGCTTACTGAGTCACTTTGTAGTCTCCCCTCTCTAGACTGGTCTGGGTCTGGACAGGATTTCAAAGTCTTTCAGAAAGGGACCCCAGAGCCCATATAGTTCAACCCTCTCCTTTTACAAATGGGGAAACTGATCTAGCCTCAGCCATATGACCCTAGACAAGTCAAAATCTCTATCTGCTTCAGTTTCCTCATCTATAAAATGGGTATAATTATAGCATCAGGTGTATGAAGATCAAATGAGATATTTGCAAAGCATGCAGCACAGGCCTGGGCACATAGTAGGCACTTAATAAATGTTTGTTTCTTTCCTTCCTTCTTTTCCAAAGAGGTTAAACAATTTGCTTACGATTCTGTAAATATTAAGTATAGGAGGTAGGATTTGAACCTGGATCTTCTGATTGCAGAGGGAGGGCTCTTCTCACTGTACTACACTGCCTCCTTCACCTGAGCAGGAATTCCTTTTATGACATATGGCCCTCTATGTCACATGGCCTTTGTATAAAGACCTCTAGTAAGTAGGAACCTACTACCTCCATTGTATTTTTAAACAGCTCTCATTATTAGGACATTTTCCCTAACATCAAGCTTAAATTCATTTCTTTGCCATTTCCATCCATTGCTGCCCTCTGGGGCCAAGCAGAACAAGTCTAATCCCTCTTCACCATGACAGTCCTTCAAATACTTGAAGACAGCTGTGGTGTTCCCCCATCTTTAATTCTACAGAAGAAACATTGCTTGTTCCTTTGCATGGAGAAACCTTGCCTCCTAGGACTCCAGTCTAACTGGGTCTCCCCTCAAGCCCTAGGTCTTTCTGAGAATAGGGGCCATGCATCCCCCTCCCTCAAAGTAAGGGTTCCCTCCTACCTAGAGCTAGGTCTCCTGCCCCCTCCCCCCTCCCCTTAAAAACAATGCCCAGTCAAGGATCCTCACTCCTCTCCCCTCCCCTCCCACACTAGCCTCTCAGGTCAAGATTACAGCTGGGGCCTTGGGCAGCATGGGAATGTCACAGCTGTTCCAGATCATTAGTTCTGCTTCATTCATCCTCTTGCCCGCATTGGGACTGTTCCCACCGTGGCCTCAGAATCAATGTTCTGCCAATTACCTGGCCTTGGCCCCTGGGGAGCTCTGGCCCTGCTCGACTCTCACAGCCACAGCCCAGCAACTGACACTGGGAATAATACAGAGTTCCCAATGTGAAACATTGCCACCTGTCATCTCCCTCTTCATCAAGGGGCCACCATCATCTTCCAATTTCTCCAGGATTTTCTTAGGGGAGAGGAAGCATACTTCTTCTAAATCCAAGAGGGCAAAATAAGCCTGGAGGATAAGGGACAGACCTCAGACAGATGTATTTGGGCTTAATATAAGGAAGAACTGACTTCATAAAATTACAGAGCTAGAAAGGACCTTGGGTGGTGGTGCTAGTGGCACCACATTTTGGGGTTGTTTCAGTCATGTCTGACTCTCCATGACTCCATTTGGAGTTTTCTAACCAAAGATGTTGGACTGGTTTGCCATTTCCTTTTCTAGCTCATTTGCAGATGAGGAAACTGAGGCAAACAAGGTTAAGTAACTTGCTGAGCATCACACAGCTAGTAAATTTCTAGCTGGACCCCTATCCAAAAAACAATTACAGCTACAATACAACCAAAAGGTGATCATTGCCTTTGCTTGAAGCTGTCCAGGGAGGGGGAGCTTACCACCTCCTCGAGCAACCCATTCCACTTTGAAACAGCCTTAATCATAAGAAAGTTTTCCTTATACCAAGCCCAAATTTACTTTTTTGGTCAACTTTTACCTATTATTCCTACTGCTGTCCTCTTTGGGACAGTCCAATAATCCCTTTCCCAGAGAACAGCCTTTCACATTTGAAGCCAGTCATCATACCCCACCTCCAGGCTTCTCTTCTTCAAAATGACTCAGTTCCTTCTGCTGATTCCCATGTAGTGTGGACTTTAGGACCTTCACTGTACAAGCTGCCTTCCTCTATATGATTTTCAATTTATCAATATCCTTCCTTAAATGGGGTGTCCAGACTTCCTAACAAATGTAACTAGCATATAGTTATATCACTTATCCCTCCCCATCACCCTCTCCCCAAAAAAGTCCTCCCAGGGTCTGGTGTGGTGGTTGTTTGGGGAACAAAAGAAGGAATAATAGGAATGTTGATGACTATTATCATGCTTTTCCCAGTCACTGGGAATAAACTGAGAGGACAGAACTGTGATGAAATCCATACATGGGCATGATTCTGGGTCAGATGTTTGGTTTTTTCTGGTGATTGTCCTTGAGATTGGAACTTAATTAGAAACAGTTAATTTGAGGAAGGAATTCAGGAATGGACTGAAAAACCATAATCAGAGCCAGGGATGTCTGAATCCAGAGGTGCTCTAGAAACAAACACAATGCAATGGACTGACTCTAGTGATAGTGAGCTCTCCATCTCTGAAAGGGTTCAAGCAGAGGCTGGTTGACCACCTTGGGTAAGGTTATAAAGCAGATATAATTCAGATAGGGGTTGGGCTAGATGCCCTAAAGCCCGCTTTAGCTCAGATATTCTATGACTACATTCCATAAAGCAGGCTTCATTTTGAGTGAGGAGACCAGAGTCCAAGTCCTTTGGGCAAAATGTGTCCCTATTGCCTTTAAATCAAGTTCAGTGTGCAAAGCCCTTCATAATCCAGTCTCATCCTATTCCTGATCTCTTTGTTATTTACTGGGTGGGGAATCTTGGGCAACCACTTCATTTCACTGAAGTCTTAATTTTTCCATCTGTAAAATGGTGTAGAGGCAAGTAAGACCCTCCAACTCTCTTGTCCAGGCCTTGAGTCAGGAAAGAGAAAAGCTATTTGTGACTGCTTAAAAATTAGATGACTAAGGCTTCCTCATGAGATATGTTATTGCACCTTCTAGTTCCCCTTCTCTGTAAGCAGCCAGTGTTGAAATATATAACCAAAGTGTCTTAAGAAAGTGTGTTTTTGTCAAAAATCTTGCCTTATGTGAAATATTGATTGTATCATCCTTTTCTGTCCAACCATTCCTAGTTGATTTCTTTCTTCTTGTATATTATATTACATTATGTTACTTTGTATTATATTATATTACATTATAATGTATTGTCTTATATTGTATTGTATATGTATATCATATCATGTCATGTAATGTCATATATTATATTATATTATATGTTGTATCATATTATATTATATAAATTATATTATGTCATATCATACCATATAATATGATATTATATCATATCATATCATAATCAGCTGTGGGAGAGTTGAATAGAGCACCTGGCCTGGAGTCTGAAAGACCTGGGTTCAAATCCTGCCTTAGACACTTTCTAGCTGTGTGACCCTAGGCAAGTCACTTTACCTCTGCTTCAATTTCCTCAACTAGAAAATGGGGATTATAATAGCACTTATCTTTTAGAGTTGTGAGGATTAAATGAGATAATATTTATAAAGGGGTTGGCATAGTCCCTGGCACATAATAGGCAGCAAATAAATGTTTGTTTCCTTCCTTCCTTATGTTATACAACATGTCCGAAAAGTCTTAGTACATTTTAAGTTTCAATTCTAGCCATGAAACATCTACACACTTACAGATAACACTTGAAAGCTTGACTATTAAAATTTTACATTTATATTTGTGAATTTTTAATAATTTTTAAAAAATTTTAACAAGACCAGAGTGACATATAAGATGGTTGCAGTGTTGAATTGTAATCACAAACATCAATAAATTTCAAATAATTGACTTTTCAAATGTTGTTTTTTTAAAAATCTTTAGCATTTATATTTCTAATGTTATTAAAACTTAAAAGTGTATGAAGACTTTTGGGACACACTATGTAATTTGAATGCAGACTTTTCCACACTTTCCAAACTCTTTGGAAAAGAAGATTTAGTATCACTGGCCAAACCAGTTCCCTTTGCAATGACTTGTACCTCATCAATACAATGACTGTCAAATCCTAAACAGCTTTCAGAGTGAAGCTATGTTCCTTCCACAATAGTGATGATGATACTCAACACTATTCACCATGTAAGTTGCTGAGAGGGAATTGCTTTGCAAACGTTAAAGCACTTTATAGAAATGAATTGTTACTGTCCTCCTCATCATCACTATTATCATCATGTTCAATTTCAGCATCTTCACCTGCCCAATAAAGTTCAAACTCTTGATCCTGATTCCATGGGGATTACCTTCCTCATATATAGGTTTGCTCATGTTTCTCTTCTGCCTAGAGACCTTCCATGGCTCCCTATTGCCCATGCAAGTACAACTGTGGCTCCTTTGACTGATATTCAAAGTGCTTTACAAACTGAAATTGTCCTACCTTTTCAACCTTATGTCTCATTATTCCCCTCCTTGAAATATCTCTTCCAGCCAAATTGAACATCTCTCTGCTCTCTGGGCACTCCCTGTGCTCTTCCATTCCAGTACCTTTGCCCCTGTAATGTCCTCTAATCTTTCTGTCCTTGTGTCTCTCTGACCTCACAGAGAACTTTACCCTGTTATTTTAATGATTAGTACCTGTCTTACTACATTCCTACTATGTGAAATGAGTTATGATAGATATTGGGGTTACAAAGACAAAGATGAAATAATTGCTTCCTTTAAGGAGCTTGCATTCAACTCTTTTTCTATCTCTTCCATTGATTTGATGTAGTCTTTCTATTCCTTCATGTGTGTCCCTCGAAACTCTGCCTTAAGACTTTTCTTCTCTACACTCTCTCCCTTATTCATCACACCAAGGCTTCCATAGCTCTAGCCTCTTTACAATGAAGCCCAAATACATTTCCAAACCCAATCTGCCCTGAGATTTAGATCTGTAACTCAATGCTAGATGGATATCTTTGCCTGGAAATCTTCCTAGCATCTCAAACTTTGCATGTCCAAAACTGAGCTCATCATCCTCCATGTGAAGCTTATCCTGCCTCCCAACTTCCCTATTTCTATTGATGGCACTGCCATCTTCCCCATAATCCAAGAAAAGTATCTCTGCATCCTTTTTCACTCTTCCCTCTTCCTTACCCTATTGATTCAAACTCCACAATATAGTTCATCCATCCATTCCCACTTTCTACTTACACCATCACCATAGAAGTTCTCTTATCTAGACTGTAGGAATGCCTCCTAATTGTCCTCCCTATCTCTAGTCTTTCCCCATTCCAATCTATCCTTCACATTACTGCCAAAATAATCTTCTATGTCATTTCTCAAACTAATATATAAACTTGTAGCTCTGGCATTCAAGACTCTCCAAAAATGAGTTCCAATCCTTCAAGCTTTCTCTCATACTATTCCACATTCATTCGCTTTGTATCCCAAGCAAACTGAACTATTATTTCTTTATTCTCATCCATGTCCTTTCCTGCTTCTGTTTAATCATACAGATATTCAATCCTGGCTAGAGTTTACTCCCTTTATATAACTGCTGGCTGAAATCTCTCTCTCCTTTTAAGGTCAAATTCAAATGCTACTTTTTCAGAAAATCTTTCCTGATCTCCATAGCTCTCTCCCCAGCAGAAAGCATGCTTTTTCTCTGCAAATTTTCTTAGATCATTTTGTCTGAATTTCTCCCTTGAACTCTACTATATTTCAATTATTTGTGTATCCATTTATATTGTGTATATATTATTATAAGATGATAAACTCCATGAGGTCAGGGACTGTGCTCTGTCTTTGTATCTGCCTTGCACAGATAGTCTCCTAATGAATGTGTGTTGAACTTAATTGAATGTATAAAGCCTGGAACCTGCCTTAAAGAGGACTAATAGTGTGGTTAGGTAAACAAGATCCTCCCCTTCTCTGCTGACCATGTGGCATCTGAAGCCTAACATGTTATTTACAGAACATTAATGCCAAAGGAGGGTTCAGAACCCTGGAGAGCACCCCAAGCCCCCAGGCTAGGAAAGGATTGTAGGTGGAGAGATTTCTTAGAACTCTTCCTGGGGATCTGGGTAATGGCTATTCTCCTAGCCTAGACAGGAGAGACAGTGAGCCTTTTGTCCCCATGATTCATGGGCAAAGTAAAGTTAAAACTTTTTAAGGAAATTGTGTGTTATAGTGACTTGGAATCAAAAGAGACCTGGGCTACTGGCCACCTCTCACAGACCCAGATAGCCTAAGTCTTAGAGCTGAAAGGCACCTCAGAGACTATCTAGTCCAATGCCCTTGTTTTAAGATGAGCCAACTGAAGCTCAGACTTGTCCAGAGTCATCACAGCATGACTCAGGTCAAACTCAGGTCCTTAGACACCTATCCATATCCAGGCATCTTCTCACCATACCCAGTTGTTCCATCAGGCCTTTGGGACCTGGCCAGCCCAGTGAAGTCTAGCCCCCTCTACCCAAAATTATCCATACCAGAAAGGGGAAGCAAAAGCAGACCACATAATAACCACTTCTGAGTCCATTTTTCTGACCTGAGACAGTGGGTGAGCAATTCAATTCAAATTGCACTTGGAGTTCCCAATCCAGGAGTGGGAAGACACATACAGAGATAACTAAACCATACACTGTGGACAGGCAACATGGTGAAATAAATAAAGAACAGACCTTGAAACCAGAATGACATGGGTTCAAGTCCCACCTATGACATACAGTAGCTGTGTGCCTCTAGACAAGTCACTTCACACTTCAGTATTGACTATAAGTTACAAAGAAGGTGCCAATCTGCATTGGTAGGGGGAGTTTCCTCATCAAGGAATTTCCTAAATCATTGAAATCACAAGTCTAGTCCTATCCTTATCCCCACATCAGAGAGGGGCAGGCAAAGTAGTCTTTGAGGTCCAAACAGAAAAGTCATCTCCCACAAGGGCATCAGGGAAGGCTTTCTGGTGAAGATGACATTTGTGTTGGACAAGGTGGATAGGAATTCAAGAGATGAAAAGGGAAGATATGGGAAACCATACCATAGGCTTACCAGGCCATCACTCCTGAATCACTGATAGATAGTAAGCTTGAAATGGGAAAAATGAACCAATGGTCTGGAGATCTCAGTTAAGCAAATCCTAAATTTGACCCTCTAGGAAGACACTATCTTTGGCTGGGGCCATTTCCTGCATAGGGGGAGTCAAAATGGTCCTGTTAGGTCAAGCCTAAAGGAACTTGAGCCTAGAAGTAATTAGTAGTTTACAGAAGGCCCATCCAATCTGGGACTGGGTAGCTTTCTCTGAGGCATTATGATCTAGTGAATGAAGTGCTAGACTTGGAATGAAGAGATCTGAATACACATCCCCCTTCAGACATTAATGGTGTGACTATGGGTAAATTGTATTTCTTCATTCTTAAAATGAGGATAATCATATAGACCCTGGTTTCCTCACAGAGATGTGAGGAAAGTGTTCTGCAAACAAATGTTGGTTATTGTATTGTAATGACTTTCCCTTGGTGTGTTATTTCTGGCTTTCTATATTAATAGTCATCTCTATTATGTTTCAAGTCTTGGAGCTCAGGGACTGGGAAGGTCCAAGGCACTCAGAAGCCTTTGGGGTCAGAGAAGTTGAGAAAATAATGAAAGTCTGGAGCCCTGGGGTTAAAAGTAAATGTCCCTTGGATTAGCAACAAGAAGAAGTTGGGGCCCCTGGAAGATGATGTGAGTAAAGGAGGTGTGAAGCTCATCAGTGCAGGATCTTGGCATGTTTTATGTAGATAGCTACACAAAACTAGCCAGATAGAGACATAGTAGAAAGGAAAAACACAAAAGAAACTAGATCGTTCCTTATAGAAACCTCCCTGGAAGAGGCCCCACCAAAGTGGTGATGCCCATGTTCTCTATCCCCTCTTCATTTTTCTGTTCCCCACACCACCAGCCCCTTTCATAGGCACAGAGTCTCAGAGCCTTAAACCATTTGAATCATAGGCAGAGATGCTTATAGTTGGAAAGGTTCTCAGAGGGCATCCAGCTGATCTTTTTCCCTGAAAGGGTACCACCTGTAATCTTCCTGATGAGGATGGGAAGGAGCCAATCACTCTTTATTTAGATACTTTTCCTGAGGTGGGGAGGTGGGGGAGGGAAGGTGGCTCACTATATACCAAAGTAATCCATTCCATTGTGGAACAGTCAAAAGATCTTTTCTTATGTTGAGCCTGGTCCCTCATACCATCAGATAGATAGAATTTCAGATCTTCATGGGACCTTGAAAGGTTTCCATCTCTGGCTTCCAGTGTAAGGACCCTATATGACCTCCCTGATAAGGGGATTTCCAGCTTCTGCTTGGATGCTTCATTGACAGGAGTACCTTCCCAAGGCAGCCCATTCTGTGGTGGGATGTAGGCTTTGATTGTCAGAAAGCCTTTCTTATTTTCAGCCTGGTTTCCCAGAGGATAATGGACAAGTAAAATCTCCAAGATGGCAGGGTCCTCAGAGGGCATCTAGTCTGGCCTCACTACTGGACCAGGGATCTTCTCTAAAGCATCCCTGGCTCATAAGGGAGGGGGAGGTCATACAACTTCTATTTGCTCCCTTCTGGAGCTGACTGATGTGGAGGTTACTGACCCTACTCTCTCCCTCCCTACCTCTGGCACCTGCACCATCACTCCCAGGTTTCTCAGCTATGGCAGCTGCCAGCTTATCATAGATGCCTGTCATATTTCCTTAAAAATAGCAGTGGGGGGAAGGGAGGGTAGAGAAGGAAGAAGAGAGGGAAGATGGGGGGGGGGGGGGCCATGAGGCTTCCCAGAGCTGACAAAGACAAGGTTTTCTTAAGACTGAAAGAGCCTGAAGGATAGGAAATGACAGGAATAAACACCCCCTCTCTTCTGTGTAGTGACTTAGAGCAATTTCACACCCAATATTGGTAAAGGGGGAAAAACTCTGGCCTAAGAACCAGGAGAGCTGGGTTCTGGTCCTGCCTGGCACAATAATTCTATTTGAACTTGAAAAAGTCACTTTCTCTCTCTCTGTCTCTCTCTCCCTCCCTCCCTCCCTCTCTCTCTCTCTCTCTCTCCCCTTTCCTCAATTTTTTCATCAATAAAATTAAGAATTCTCTGACTCCAAATCAAGTGCTCATTCCAACTACCTCATTTCCCCTCTTTCTCCTCCTCCTCCTCCTCCCAGTGGAACAGACAGAATCTGTCCCTAGAATTTTAGGCTCCAATAGAGCTTTCACCTAATTTTTCCAAGAACCAAACCAATGCCACCTCACTTTCCAGCCATTTTCAAACCATTTTGTTGGTGTTCAGTCATTTCCAGTTGTGTCTGACTCTCCATGACCCTATTTGGGGTTTTCTTGTCAAAGATCCTGGAATGGTTTATCATTTTCTTCTCCAGCTCATTTTACATATGAGAAAACTGAGGTAACTAGAGTTAAGTGACTTGCCCAGGGTCACATGGTTAATGAGTGTCTGAGGACAGATTTGAACTTAGGAAGATTAGTCTTTCTGACTTCAGGCAGGTCATTCTATCTATTGCACCACCTAGTTTCCCTATGGCATATTAATAAATATTCATTTATAGACAATGCGAGGGATAATTCAGGTAGCCCTGGGAAAGGACAGTGAATATTCACTAAACTCCTTCCCAGGTTAATCAGATTGTTCCTGATAGCCTTGGGCACAGGAATAGATTAACAAGGATTGGGGAAGCCGATAGATCCCTGGGTCTCATCCTGGGTCAGGGTCATTCATCAGGAGCAACTATGATGATGGTCATGTTGACTTTGTTCTTACTGTAGTGGTTTGCCATTTCCTTCTTCAGCTCATTTTACAGATGAGGAAACTGAGACAAATAGGGTTCAGTGACTTGCCCAGGGTCACATAGCTAGTAAGTGTCTGAGACTGGATTTGAACCCATGAAGATGAGTCATCCTGATTCCTGATCCAGTGCTCTGTGCACTATGGCACCACCTAACTGCCACAAACCTTCCACCTCATAGGTACTCCCACTCCTTTCCCATCCTCGCTCCTTTTTACATGTAGCCTTCTTTTAGAATATGAACTCCTTGAGGGCAGGTCCTTATTTATTTATATTTGTTACTGTAGCAGATAACACAGTGTCTGGAATATAGTAAACATTTGGTAAATGCTTTTTGTTCATTCGTTTGTACAGTACAGTGCTGACTTCTCACAATTACCCATATATGTTTCATATCCCTCTAATAGGTTCTAAACTCCATGACATCAAGGACTAGATTTTTTCCTAAACTTTGTATCTTTCTAAAAACCTAATATATGATTCTGTAATAGCCAATAAACTATTCAACATTTACTAAGCTCCTACTATATGCCAGGGTACTTACTGTGACAAGTGCCTGTGTTACAGAGACAAAAAAAAAATCAAAGCTTCTTCCCTCAAGGAGCTTACACTTCTCAAGGGATAGGCATTTAATACATGTTGGATGAATTTGAATTTGTATACAACCAAGAATAGACTTATCTGTAGGAGTGATGAAGTTATAAGAAAACCCACCTCTACCTCCTCTTGCCCCCTCTCCCACAAGCCTCGGAACATCTTTCTATCAGACAGGCATAAGATCACCAGTAGCCTTTTGATCTGTTACCCATTCCTTTGGGTTATAGAGCGGATCTCACCAGCCTCCCCTTTCAATACAAATACTTATTTTGGGAAAACCAAATCATAGAATCTGAGACTAGGAAGTCAGTTTCAGAGTCAGAGGCCCTAGGTTCAAATCCAACTTTTGACACCATGGACAAATCATTTAACCTCATCTAAATTCAGCATCTACATCTATAAAATTAAGAGGGACAAGGTATAATAGATAGAGGTCTAAGGAACTGAGTTCAACACTTGGTTATGTGACCCTGAACATGTCACTTAACCTCTTAGTTTTCCACCTCCATACCCCACCCATAAGAAACTCTCAGACTATAAAGTTACAGAACAGGGGTTTATCTGCATTGGTAGAAAGGGTTTTCTCCCTGGGAGTTTTCTCTACAAGCTTATGAAAGGCTCTTTTCTTCTAAATCAGAAATCTGAGATGGTTTGATGTTGATAATGCTACAACTTTTTTGATATTTTGTGTAATAGCACAGAGAACAGTGAACAGGGGGCCACTAAACTCCATACTGAGGGGAGGGAGACCTAAGACAGGGCTTGTCCTATGTAAAGTTGCACCACCAGCCGCAGACATTTCCCTGTGATATCATGCTAAACATTATATCATTCTATGTTTATATTCTCAGGACCACTCCAGCTCTCACATCCTGTGTTCTATATATTTCTGTTGAGGCAATTGGGGTTAAGTGACTTGCTCAGGGTCATACCGCCAGTGGGGGTCTGAGGCCAGATTTAAACTCAGGGCCTCTTGACTCCAGGGCTGGTGCTCTATCCACTGCACCACCTAGTTGCCCTTAGGTTCTTTATTCAGAAGGTATTTCCATTTCTGATATATGGTGTGTCCCATATTCTCTAAAGGACCATTCTAGCTGTGATATTCTGTTCCACATTCAGTTCTGTAGACTGGAGAGTTAGGTGAGGTGGGCTTTGTCTTGCACAGAGTCCTGGTGCTGGGGGTGGGGAAGGGTACCATGAAGAGAAAATAAACTTTTGGAGAGCTCAAGGAAGAAAAGCCAGCATAGAAGCATCTCTGGATGGAGTATATAGTGTGGGATCTCTGAGTGAGATATAATGCCTGACCAAGACAAAAGCAAGAGTAATTATTTCCCTTCTTTGTGTTGGTAGCTTTAATGGAAAAAACAGTGTGGTATGGAGAAAGGGGATGGTGAGAAAGAGACCTCTGCTGGGAGTCAAGACCTGGATTCAAATTCCAAATCTGCTACTGATGTTATATAACCTCAGGCAAGTTCATTTTCTTCTCTGGACTTTAATTTCCTCACATGTAAAATGAGAATGCTAATCCTTGCACTATCTATAAGGCACAGGTCTGGGGCTACTGATATTATTAGTAGTGTTATTAGAAAAGGGGTAAGATTAGGTCACTGGACACCTGTTGGAAGGGCTGTAGAATCAGAGACAGACTACTATTACAGGCTTGCTTATTCCAAGGAAAGGCAGGGGGTGAAGAGCTAGGGGGTGGGGCTGGTTGATGCTCCTAATGGGGATGGTGAGGATGAAGAGGATGAGGGGGAGGATGTGCTCCCCTCCCAGCTGTGTTGCCATGACGCTGGTCGTCATAGTGCTAAGACACATGTAGCATTTACCTCCTAGACACAGTGGAAAGGGCTGAGAGGAACTGAAGGGTATGTCTGTATTTTTACAGGGTAGTGAGGCTGTGCCCATGAGAAGCGAGTCCATCCATCTGTCGCCCTCTCTTCCAGGCATAAGTCTTCCAGGAGTCCCTGGTCTGAGGGAGAGAATGGACCCTCCTGGTGTATCTCAAAGGAAGGACAGAGAACCCAAGTGCCAGAAGTACAGGGTCAGACACACAGAAATATATACACACACAAAACCAGAAATTGAGATAGAAACAGAGACACATGGAAAAGAATGAATACATGAGAGACAAAATCAGAGAGACAAAGGCAGAGACAGGGACAGAAATAGAGGCAGACACAGACAGAAATAGAGAGACAGACATAGGGACAAGGACAGAAATAGAGACAGATGCAAAGATAGACACAGAGACAGAAATAGAGACAGAGAGACAGAGATAAAGACAGAGACCAAAACAGTCACAAACATGGAAACAGAGACAGAGACAGGCAGAAATAGAGACAGACAGACATAAGATGAGATGGGGTTGAAGTAGAGGTAACACAGCAGAGAAAGTCAGAGGAAGATATAAGGACAAAAGGCTGGAGAAACCAAGATCCCAACACAGACACATGGACCAAGAGAGTCAAAGACAGAGATGTTATGAAAGAGGCAGACAAAAGCCCCTGGCAGTGAGTGGTAGAATTATCAAGACACCCTCTCATCTGTCTTCTTGTCTCTAGGAGAGAGAGAAGGAGGAGGAGGAGAATGGGAGGGGGAGGAGGAGAAAGAGAAAGAGAAGATGGCTGTACAGGGGGAAGGAACAGGATTCCTGGATCTCTTAGTACAGTTCATTGTGGGACGTGTGTGTGTGTGTGTATGTGTGTGTGTGTGACAGAGAGAGAGAGAGAGAGACAGAGAGAGAGAGAGAGAGAGAGAGAGAGAGAGAGAGAGAGAGAGAGAGAGGGAGAGAGAGAGGGAGAGGGAGAGGGAGAGGGAGAGGGAGAGGGAGAGGGTGAGGGAGAGGGACAGGGACAGGGACAGGGACAGGGACAGGGACAGGGACAGGGACAGGGACAGGCAAAAGGAGAGAAGGAGAGAGAGAGGGAGAGGGAAAGAACTCCAGTCCATCTGTGTCTCCAGGGTGATAAGTACAACAGCAGAACTGTAGCTAGAACAGAGAAAGTACGGAAATTTCCATGGCCCAGGACATACCAGAGGAAGGAAGGGGTGGGAGTGGGGGTTTGGGAAATAATGTCCAGTGCTTAGGCATTATAATAGTGTTCATAGCTAGAAGAGGCCTAAGAGATAAAGCTTTTTGTGCATTCTTGTTCTGCGAAACAGTGGGGGACACTATTTTGTCTGGGGTCGGGGGAGACAGAAACCTTAAAACCTTCTTTGTCTTGGACTCCTTGACAATCTAGTGAAGGCTATGGACCCCTTGTCAGAATACTGTTTTTACATGACTGAAACAAAATGCAGAGAATGACAAAGAAAACCAATTATATTGAAATATCGTTACAAAATACATTTTTTAAAAACCAAGTTCATAGACCCCAAGTTAAAAATCTCTTTGATCATCAGGAAAAGGGTGAATAGGGTACTACTATGGTATGAAGGGAGCTGGGGGAAGATGGGAATGGGAGCTTCCTATTTTCACTAGTTATTCTGGCTAAGTAGGTGCCAAGTTTTGTTGTTTCTACTTATTAAAGAACTTCCAGCATTGTTTGCACCCTCTAAATTCAGAGGCTTGGAGGAAAGCCCTGATTGCCCCATCTTAGGTATGTCCTCACCTACTGCCATGGTCTTCTGAAGAGTAAAGACTGGAGTTGTGCCTTCTCCTCAGCTGAGGCTGGCCTTCATGCTGCTTACACTGAGTTTGATTTGGAGTCCTGGACTCAGGTGCATAAAGTTCCTAGTTACAACCCAGAGGATAGTGTATGTGTGTCTGTGTCTGTGTGTCTGTGTGTGTGTGTGCACGTGTGCATGTGCGTGTGCATGTATGTGTGTGTGTGTGTGTGTGTGTGTGTGTGTGTGTGTGTGTGTGTGTAGTTGAGTACCTTGGTGGACTCGAGGGAAAAGATCAAGAGAATAGTCTCTGTGTGACTAAGACCCTTAGGCCCAGAGTCCCTAGGGCAGGATCTCTGTCAGTGAGTCTACATCAGGCTTGGATCTATCTCTGGGGCCAAGGCCTGATCCAAGAGCAGCTAAAAACTTTCTATTAGAATCAGTAGGAGAGGCATCTGGTATGGAGGAAAGCATGTTTGACCTGGCATTAGGAGAGCCCTGGGTTCAAATCGCACCTCGGACAGTTACTTAGCTATGTGACCATGGGCAAGTCCCTTAACCACCTCAGTTTTCTTAATTATAATAACAACACTAATTACTGACTTCTGGGGGTTGTCGACAAGAATGTGATATGTTAGCAATTATTATGGTGTTATTTATTACAGATCTTATGGCAGAGGGGGCAGATGCCCATGAGCCCGCCCCCTTGGTTGGATCCCCCAATCTACATTACTAAATGCATTATAAATAGTAGCCTTTCATTGTGTGTGTATGGGAAGGGGGAGGGTTGATGCTATTGCCCCAGGGACCCACTGCTCTTTTATGGTCCTATCCTAGGTTTGGTCTTCAGTTGTAGGAGATTACTCCAGACGCTAGATTCACACCAAAAGAGTCATACAGGGACAGGCTCAGGGCTGGCAGCCAGTGCTGTGGGTGTCATCTCCAGGGAGGAGGAAGTCAACTGAGGAAGCTGTCAGCTGGAAGGAGTAGGGGGTGGGGGAAAGGCATGATTGATCAATGGGATATTTGCTGAGCAACCACCTGGAATATGTTCATTTCCCAACCAGAGATATGGGTTACGCTCTGCAATAAGGGTTCATATTCCCTCCATCAGTCAAAGTGGTCATTTTGGGACAAGTAACTTGGTGCAGCAGTGTACCCTAACCTCAGTTGGGTGCTGGGCCCTAAGTCTTGTCTCCTCTATGGCCCTACACAATGTCTCTGCATCTGGCCCCTTCTCATTCCCACAGCCCCTAATTCAGCCCAGCCTTCCACCCTTCCTGCCTGGACACCTGCAGCAGTCACCAGCCTTCCTGCCTCTGGGGTCACCATCCCTCTCGAATTCGGGGAGCTGAGATTTACCCCTCTGCAACCTCCACCAATCATTCCCACTTCTGCCCTCTGGGGCCAAACAGAAAAGGTCTGATTCCTTTTCCATATGGAAGTCTTCCCAGCAAACATGTTCCCCTTTAATTTTCTCTTCTTCCAACTAAACATCTCCAGTTCTATCAAATGACCCTTATAGGGCATGGACTCACAGCCTAGTTGCCATCTCCTCTGGATTATATTGCTGTTCAATCATGTCAGTCATGCCAAATTCTGCATGATCCCATTGGTATGTTCTTGACAAAGATACTGGAGTGGTTTGCCATTTCCTTCTCTAGCTCATTTTACAGATAAGGAAACTGAGAAAAGCAGAGTTAAATGACTTGCCCAGGGTCACACAGCTAGTAAGAGTTTGAGGTCACATTTGAACTCAGGTCTTCCTAATTTCAGTGCTCTTTCCACTGCGCCACCTAGCTGCCCTCAAGAACTGCAACATCTGACCGTGCATGCATCCCCAATCTTGTCAGCTATAAAGCTGATTTTTCTGAACCCAGGAATAAAGCTTTACATTTATTCCAAGTCACCATATTGGATTTAGCTCAATAGTCTAGCCAGGAAGATCTGTTTGACTCTTGACTCTTTCCTGCAGAGGGTTAAGTATCCCTCCCAGCTTGGAGTCATCTCCGGATCTGCTAAGCAAAGCATCTTTGTAAGCCTTCCTCTGTTGTCAACAACAATGTCCAATAGCTCAGGACATCCCTCTTAGGATCACAGGTAGAGAGCTAAAAGGGGTCATCTTGACCAATCCCCTCACTTTAAAGATGAGAAAATGGAGGACCAGGAAAGGTGAGAGACTTGCCCAAGGTCACACAGGTAGTAAGGGAAAGAGTCAGGATTCTAAGTCAGGTCCACAGATCATAAGGTCAGTGTTTTCTCCAGTGCCTGATGCTGCCTCCTCTGGACATTTCCAAATTTAAATCAAACCAATAATTACTTCACTTTGGGGCCATTCAACTAGTTCAATTATGTATCTAGTTGGACTATTGTCCAGTTGCCAGAACAATGAGATAATCCATAACCCAGACATTTTCTCTCTCTTTTCAGTCTTTTAACTCATTACTCTCCTGCTTGTTCAGCTGTTTCAGTAGCGTTTGACTCCCCATGAACCCATACGGGGTTTTCGTGGCAAAAATACCAGAATGGTTTGCCTTCTCCAGCTCATTTTACAAATAGGGAAATGAGGCAAACAAGGTTAAATGACTTGCCCAGGCTCACACAGCTAGTGTCTAAGGTCAAATATGAACTCAGGTCTTCCTGACTCTGGTAGCACAACCCCATCCACTAGCTGCCCAATTACTGTCCTACACTCCTGTAGTCTGGTATTCTATACCATACCATTGTACTTGATGTTCCTCACACTATGCTCCATGCCTTTGCTCCGGCTGTTCCCTGTACCTGGAATACTCTCCCTCCTCCACTGCATGTCTTGGAATATCAAATGCCATCTGCTGCAGGGCCTTTTCCCGGTCCTTCCCAGAAGCTAGTACCATCCTCTCTAAGGCTATCTCCCATCTATTCTGTATTTATTTTCTACATACCGATCTATACATGGTGACTCTCTCTTTGGGATCCGAGTTCCTTGAAGACAGGGACTGTTTGCTTGTTCTTTGTACCATTTAGTAAAGTGCCTGGCATGGAGTCAGTCAATGATTATCCTAATTGATAAAATCTTGGTAACACTTCTATACTATACCCTACCTGTGGTAACTAACCCTCTTTAAAAAAAAGAATCAAGGTTATAAGCTGCTCTGAAGCCAGGATGCTCACTGGGACCGTTGCTTCCTTTTCAGAGTTTCACAGACCATCTTGCTAATGATCTGTTCTAGAATCTTCCCAGGAACTGAAGACAAGCTTACTAGTTGAAACATCGCAAATTCCCTTCTCTTCCCTTTTTAAAAAATTGGGATACTTCCCTTTTTTGGCTCTGGGGTACCTCTCCTGTTTTCCATGACCTTTCACATGTCGTTGATAAGGCTCAGCAGTTACTCATACCTCCTAGGTCTTTCTGTGCCTAAGGATGTAGTTTTTCCAGGGCAGGTAAATTTGAATGTTTTACTCCTGCCTGTATCCCTCCCCAGTGTCCATTTCCCACCTCTGTAAATTCCATCTCTCTTTCGTACCACCTTTTCCAGAAAACCCTCCCTGAACCTTTAGTTGACAACGCTTTCTTCTTCCTCTGAGCTCCCACAGCCTTGCATCTGGCCTCCTCCTATGACCCTGGTGCCAAAGTATATGCTATTGTTGGTATGTCTCTATTCATCTATCAGTCTTAGGGCAGGGCCTGGGTTTCTTCTGCTAGGTCTCCTTGATGGTAGCACATGTCTGTCTCTCTAATTCTAGCCTAGTCCTTGCACATAACAGGTATATTATCAAATATTTGTTGAATGAATGTTTAGGCAGAAACTGTGAGACCTCTCCCCGGTCAATTTAAGAAGTCTCCCTGGAAAAGAAAGAATTTTAAGAGTTGTTTGAATATATGCAGGGACAGAGCTGAGAAAGAGAAAGAAATAACAAACCAGTCCAGTATCCTTGCCAAGAAAACTCCAAATGGGGTCACAAGGAGTCAGACATGACCAAAACAACTGAGTAAAAACATGAGATGAGGAGATCTAGTGCCTGGCCCTCTCCCTTCCTCCCCAACAGTGATAATCGCCCAGGCTCTACAAAGTCTGAGAGGGGAGGGAGGTTAAAGACCAGTCATTCACTTGGTCTCTTCCTCTGACCCCTTGATCCACTTCCTGACACACCCAGAGCAAACCCATTGGGAGCAATCTATAGTTTGTCAAGAACAGAGGGGAGGAGAAAGAGACAAAGAGAGAGGATGACATGGAGAGATAGAGACAGAAACTGACACAGAATGAGACAAGGAATAGAGTCATAGAGAAAAGACAGAGAGAGGGTGAAAAAGAGGCATTGAGAGATGGAGAGACGATGCAGAGATTAAGGCAGAGAGAATGAGAGAAACTGAGACAAAGGCACACAGAGAGGCAGACACAAAGGTATGTGTCCCCTTCTTTCCATCTCCATAGCCCACACCCAGCCTAGGCCCCCTCTTTTTCTACCTAAGAACTGGAGCCATTTTGCAGCCTCTTCCTCCCTCCTGCACTTGGGGCCAGAATCACCTTTCCACATTCCAGCTCTTTCTTCATCCTTCCCTTGCCCAGGAAAGGTTCCCTAGAGTCCCCATGACCAAGTCTAGATTGCCTCAGCTTGGCATTCGAGTATCTCTTTTGTCTGATTCCATCCTCTCTTTCCAGACTCGCCATTTTCAAGCACCATCTCCAGTAATCCAGCTAAACTAATGATTTTCCATCCATCCATCCACCAGTCTACTCATTCTCCCATGTCTAAGATACTTTGCTCACATTTTGCCTAAAATGTCCTTCATATCACCCCTCATCTCCAGCTCCTGAGGTTCTCCCACCTATCCTTCAGGGCCCTCATCACATGCTACCTCTGATCCTCCCCCACCCCTTAGAAATGCACTCTTTCCTATAAGCCCCACAATCTTGTCTCCTTGCAGCCCTTTTAACTATCAAATGTGTAATGACAACCCTTGGTGGTTCCCTAATTGAACTGAGTGCTATCTGAGGACAGGGTCCTGGTCAGCTCCTAACACACCTTCCAAGGTCTGGAGCTCAGGTGCCCTGGAAGGGCCCCCGGTTCACCCTCTCCCCCAACCCACCCCGCAAAAAGGACTCAGGGTGAAAACTGGAGGTGAGCAAATAGGTACTTGGTGTGCTGTCCCACACTGCCACCTGGTGGGCAGCTATGCTCAGTTCGGCGAGCTTAGCTTCCCTAACGCTAAAGTGGGTGTTGCCCAGGGGACTGTCACGAGGGCCTGAGATGGGGTCCCCCAAATTGAGTGTGTCCACTATTGTTCTCTGTCTCCTTCAGAGGTGAAGAGGAGGGGGGACAAAGCAAAATGCTTCTAGAGTCAGCAGAAGGAGTTCTGCAAAGGACTTCTGGTCCTTCTAGGATCTACTGGACACTAGAAAGGAAGCTGCCCACCTTCTGATCAAATCAAGATATGTCTGAGTTGGAAAGGACCTTTGAGTTCAACCCTGGGAGGGAACAAAAAATCTCCCTCACTACATATTCACAAAAAAGTCAATCCAGTCTTCATTTGGTGACCTCCAGGGAAGAGAACCCACCAGCTCTAGAAGCAGCCACTTTGGGAGAGCCCTAATACTCCAGCTTTTCTGCAAATCTGCCTTCCTGCCATCTCCACCAATTATTCCTGATCTGCCCTCTGCGGCCAATCCCTCTTCCAGGTGACAGCCTTCAAAAATACTTGACAGCTATGGTGTTCCACTTCTCTCCTCCAAGCTAACTGTCCCCATTTGGTCCTGGCATTAGGGATAGGGAAAGTGCTCTGTGAGCCTAGAAGGGGTCAATCATACCTCCTAGGGAGCCTCTAGTCTTAGGGGCTCAACTGGCATAAATCAAGGAACATGGCAACTTGGATTCTGCTGATGGGCTCCTGACTTCAACATCCATTGTTTCTGGTGAGCTAAGAACAGACACCCCAGCCTCTCAGCCTGTGTCCAGGATATGCTAGGCAACACCCACCCAAGGTCATCACATACCACTGGATCTCACTCTTAAAAGTCATGAATCCTTGAAAGGTCAGGTAATCTCCCAAAGAGGGAGACCCATCACAAGGAGGAAAACAGAACAGAATAGGGCAGGGAGGGTACAATTCTAAACTGGATTCCTGGGTCCAGACTTGATTGGCTAGGAGCCCAGAAGTAGGCAGGATCTGACTGCCCCACAGCAGTCAGGGAAGGCTTCCTGGAAGAGAAGGGCCTTAGCAGACAGAGCCAACACTGTGACTTAAATTGAATTGTTCATTATAGCGGGCTGAAAAACAAGGTAAGTTGTTCCTGATCATCTCCAAGGCTCTCCATAAATGCTGAGTCAAGACTCTATCAGGCAGCATGGAGAATAGAGGGGGCACTAGAATCTTGGGACCTGGGTTCACATCCCACCTGTGATTTACTACCTATGTGATCTTGGGCAAATCACTTAGCTTCCCTGATCCTAATTTCTCTAACTTTAAAATGAGATTAGATGGGCTCTGACATCACTTCCTGCTCTAGATCTAAGACTAAACGCTCCACTGCTTCTAGATTCCAGGTTTTAATGACTTTAAGGACCTATGACTCTTAAGGCTCAAAATACTCAATGTCTCAAGGATCACATGGCCCCAAAGTAATCACAAGGGACACAGGACTAGTCTTGGAGTTAGAAGACCTAGGTTTAAGGTCTGCCTCTGACATAGACTGGATGTGTGACCTTGGGCAAGTCTCTTAACTTCTCAGTACCCTAAGCAAACAATTCTCTTAGAGTTATTAAGTTATTGACAAGGGGCTGATCCAAATTGGTGGTGGGAATTTTCACAATGGAAGTTCCCCAGAGGGATGAAATAACAAGTCCAGACCATAAATGAAAGAATGAATCAATCCATTAATAAGATTCTCTCATATTCTACAGTCTTGAGGTTCTGGGATACTGAGGTTCTTTGCCTCTATAGTTCTAACATTTCTAGTTTTAGGAATTCTAAGGTTCTCAGGTTTACTGCAGTCCTCTCGGAGCTGTAGGACCAGCTCTATGGGGAAAAAATGAAGCTCTGGGCCCAGGCAGGCAGGTGGGCGTCTGACACCTCCCCAGGGAATTTCAGGGGCTTCTCACAAAGGCTTATCCTGCCCGTCTCCTGGAAAACGCTGAGTTGTACTGACTCAGGGAGTACAAGGTCCCTGCCACTCTCTGGCAATTCACACATAGACTGAGACCTTGGGCATATCCCTCCCTCATCCTGAGCTTCAGTTTCCCCTTCTAGAAAAATAAGAGGTTGGACCAGAAGATCCTCCATTCTGTGGAAGCTGTGGGTGTTCAGTTGTGGGGATGAATAGGGCTAAGTGTGTTGGCGTCAGTGTGGTGTCACTGGTGTCCAGAGGAATTCAATTCATGATTTGTTTCACCATTCTCTGACCACTGAACCCCCTGGCATCCTCTACACTAGGGGAGGAGCCTGCAGCCTCAAGGCCACATGTTACCTTCTAAGTCCTTGGGTGTGACCTTTTGACTGAGCCCAAGTTTTTTACAACAAAATCTTTTCTTAAGGGGATTTGTTCTGTGAAGTTTGGTTTCAAAGGGCTGCACTTGAAGACCTAGAAGGCCACATGTGGCTTCGAGGCTAAAGGTTCCCCACCCCTGCTCTAGACTATGTGTGAATTCCCTCTTCTTCCAGGTACTCCATGG
Organism: Notamacropus eugenii; assembly: GCF_028372415.1. Classification (NCBI taxonomy): domain Eukaryota; kingdom Metazoa; phylum Chordata; class Mammalia; order Diprotodontia; family Macropodidae; genus Notamacropus; species Notamacropus eugenii. The sequence continues at coordinate 133,149,504 of NC_092876.1, read as the reverse complement.
TCCCCAAAACACAAATCATATCATACCTTGCCAAATACAAACCTCCCAGTCATGGTGTAAAATATACAGATATATTTATATTATTTTTTTTTAAAAAAAGGTCCCAGATGAAGGGAGAAGGTAGGTGGAGGGTAAAGTGGGAAAAATAGGAGAGTCTGCCCTCACCCACTGCAATGCTCCATAGCTAACCCTGCCCCAGACCCCTAAGGAGCTGAGCCTCTTATTCCACAACACACACGAAGTCCAGGATAGAGAGTCTTGATGGGATGAGCAGCTGTAACCAGGCTTCCTTCCTCATGAGGCCTACACCTATCTCTTGTGGAGACTGAGAATATCTGGACCCCTCTCATCTCAGAGGTCCTGGAAGGCAGCACTTGGTCACAGTGGACTTTGACCCTGTCAGAAAGAAGAGCAAACAGGTTATGAGTGGGGAAGGAAGTAGCTCCACTCTCTTCCAAAGTGGGGGTGAGATGCTACAGCACATAGGCCCTGAACACTTAGGAAGAGTCAGACAACATGGCCTCTGTGGTCTTGTCCAGCTTTGAGAGTCTGGAATAATAGGAGAATGGAAGACCTGGAGGGGTCAAGAAACTAGAATATGAGGATAGGATCGGGGTGACTGGGTGTGACTCCCTACCCTCACCCTCTTTGCATACTGTTCTGTTCTAGTCTAAGTATTCACTCTGTGATCTTAGCCAAGACCTCTGGGCTTCAGCAAAATGAGGGATTCGGGGGGGGGGGGGGGGACGACGACACTGAGGGTTAGAGAGAGTAAGGGTCAAAAAGCTAGTAAATGGCAAAGCCAATTTCTTCTGGCTCCTGGCTCAGATTTCCATCATACCAGCAGCAATAGAGACTTGGAATCTGTAGGTACCAGACAGAGAGCCATAAGACTGAGAGAGAATGTAATCCAAACCTCTCATTTGCAGAGGAGGAAAGTCCACGGAGTTTAAGTGGCTTACCCAAGGTCACATATTGCCAGAACTGGGAGTAGGGGTGGTCTCATTGGTCTCCTGGACAGGTAGCAGGGAATAGGGGGTGAGAGAGGAAGGAAAGTGTGAGACCTGGGGAATGGCTCCTTGGGCTCACGGTAGGGATGGGGAGGAAAGACACCTGCAGGGTTTGAAAGGGATACATTTCTTTTGGATCAAGCCCTTACCTCCCACCCAATTTCTTTTAGGCATCTTGCCTGACTTGTGCCAGGACTGATGCCTGATTTTGTTTAAGCTTACTGCCTGATTCTTTTTAGGCCTATAGCATGAAGAAGACCTTCACTGGTTTCAGGTATTAGTGGGGGAAGAAAAAAGGTACAGGTCAGACCAGGTGGGGATGCCATCCTCCCTAGTCTTCTGCCTCCAAGGCAGCCTCCCCTGGGAAAGGTAGAAAGGAGGTGAGGGTGAATGGGGTTTGACTTACAGACAGGGAATCAGAAGTGAAGGCAGCCACACTCCTCCTCATCTCATTCTCATTGCCCCTCAGAGGGATGAGCGACACACTGCCCAGCTTCGACTCAGGTACAGGCCGAACCACCTTTGAGGGTTCAGAAGGCCAGACGGTCCCTCCATGCTGGGGGAACAGGAAAACAGGCAGGAAAGCTGGTAGTTAGATCAGTGGGTGACATGATCCAACCATCAAACCCCTAGTGCCCACCAACCTTCTCCTTGGGCTTCCTTCCTTCCCTGCCTAGACCTTTCTGCCAGACCCACCCACCACCAGGTCATTTCTCTTGCCCAGCCTTTCCAAGTTTTTCCCCTCCTGGTCTCCCACCAGCCTCAGTTCTCCTGATCCAATACCTGCACAAGGAAGAAGGTGGCGAACCACTCTCTGAGCTCCATCTGGGTGTCACAGCAAAGGTACCTAAAGCAAGAGGGATCTGAGTGGTTCATGAGAGCATCTTACTGAAGCCTGGAAAATGGACAAGCTGGGCTTCCCATTTGGGACCTTAGAAATCGTCAGGTTCAATGCTCTGCCTTTAGAGATAACTGAGACCCATAAAGGGGAAAGGAATTGCCCAAAGTTACACAGATAGTCCAGTAGAAGGGCCAGGATGTGACCCTGGGCTCTCTTATCCCAAATTTTAGGTTCAAAGGATCATGGCTCTGGAGCTGGAAGGGGCCTTAGAAACCATTTAATTCAATCCCTTCATTTTACAGATGAAGAAACTGAGGTAGACAGCAATTCTGTGACTTTCCCACAGATACACAGTTAGTAAGCATTTGAGATTTGGTGAGATTTGAATCCAGGTCCTTGGGCTCCTTTCATTTTATTTTGCCAGTCTCCTCTTCTCCCTATAACACATCTTCCTCCTTAAGTAGACTCCATCCTTTACCCACCTCCCAGGCTATGGCTCTGATCAATATCTATTCTGTGTGTTCCATCCCCATTACTCAGCCCCAGGGCCACATCTACCACCTCAGTCTGGAGCCTACTCATACCCCCTACTCACCACTGCTGCCTCTCATGTTTCTCTGTCTCGTGCACCACAGTTAGACCCCAGCTACAGGGGAGAGAAAACAGATGATGGATTTGGGCCAGGGGCAGGTCTCCCCCACCCTGCCTTCATCACTTAGCAACAGGCAGCATCATTGGGTTACCATGGAGATCTCTGGGGAACCCACAGGGAAGCAGATGGGGAACTGCATGCCTTCTCTTCCCTCCATCTGCCACATGTCGGGGGCTGGGAGCCAGGGGACCCATGAGCTAAAAGCCCAGAGCTCGGTCCTCCTTGCTAAGGGACACCCCCCACCCACCCAGACCCTTACTCACCATGTTTCAAACTGAGCTCATCCTCTCATTCTTGCTTTTGTGATTTTTGCCATGGCATTCATTGCTTGCCTAGAATGGGTCCCTTGCCTTCACTGCACCTCTCCAAATCTCATCTTTTAAGATCTACCCCCAGTCTCACCATCTTCCAGAAGTCTTTCTCCACTGTCAGCAGCCAACATAGATCTCTCCTTTCCTCTCCTCCCTCCCTGACATCTTAAAGTACTTAAGAGCCTGACCCTCAGCCCGTCACCCCAGGGGCTCCCTGAGGATTGGGTCCTGTCTCCTTCCTGTACCAGGAGCCTCCAAATTGCCAAGTCTCCCTGGTGAGATCTGCCCCGGGGGGGGGGGGGGGGGGGGGGGGAGGGGGGTGCCGAGTCTACCATTTCTACCTTCACAGTATCTCTCCACTCACACTGGCCATACTCCCTAGTACAGTCCTCCTCACCTCATTCCTGGATGTACTTGGCAAGGTGCCTGGTACATAGTAGGCTCTTGTTAATGTTTATGAACAGACTGACGGGGAGTATTCAAACAGCTTCCAAGTTGCTCTCACTGCCTCAAGTCTTTCCCCACTCCAATCCACCTTCTATTCAGCTACCAAAGTGATTTTCCTAAAGTACAGGTCTGCCCATGTCATCTCCTTGGCCCCAAACACTCAATAAACTCCATCAGCTCTCTATTGCCTCCAGGATCAAAGACAAAGTCCTCCCTCTGGGGGTGAAAGCTCTTCAGAATCGGCCCCTTTTCGACCTGTCCCATTTCCTCATACTGCATTCCACTCTCCACCCACTTTATCAGCTAGACAAGTGTGACCCTCCCCCTCACGTCTTGGGACTTTGCAGTAGCTTCTCTATCATTCCCGGTAACACTCCCTCTCTCCCTCCTTCCTCACCCACACCCTCATATCCCCAGGCTCCTTTCAAAACAGCCAAAAGCAGGAGGCCTTTCCCAGTTCCTCCGGTTGTTGGTGTCTTCCCCTCTGAGACAACTTATTTCCACGTAGTCTTCCCAACTGGAATATAAGCTCCTTGAAGGCAGGGATTGCTTTTGCTTTCTTTCACAGCCCTAGAGCAGAGGTGGGGAACCTGCAGCCTCGAGGCCACATGTGACCCACTAGGTCCTTGGGTTCAGCCTTTTGACCCAGTCCAAATTTTACAGAATATTTTTTTTAATATTAATTTTATTGATTTTTATTAAGGGGATTTGTTCTGTGAAGTTTGGATTCAAAGGGCTGCACTTGAAGACCTAGAGGGCCACAAGTGGCCTCCAGGCCACCACCCCTGCCTTGATGCTTAGCACAATGTCCTGGCACAAATGTTCAGTGTTTAAATGTTGGTTGGTTGGTTAATCGATCTACACTTTTCCTGGGCTTACCAGGTAGGTGGTCGTAATTTCTTCTTCACCCCCAGGTAGATTTTGAGGCTCTTTATGGGCCATTCCTTTTCTGGCTTGTGACTCTGAGAGCAGGGAAGCCAGATAGGGATAGAAGAGGGAAGGGAGGAGAAAAGACAAGAGTGAGAGGGTCGCCTCAGGCTGGATCTGGGAGGGTGGACAACATAGAGTATGTTCCCACTGGCCTCTGGGAGAAGTTCAGTCTCCTGTCACTCTAAGCAGGTTCCCACCTCCTCGTTCTGCTTCTCCTTAAATCTGACCTATACCTATACCCAAACAGGGTGTCCAAACTGAAAAGGTCTTTAGAACAGTCAGAGCTGGGGGAGATTTTGGAACATACACAGTCAGAGTTGGGAGGGACCTTAGAATAAGGGAATGTCCGAGATGGAAGGGACCAGAGAACATCAAAGCTGGAAGGGTTCTTAGAAAAGGGAATGTCAAATCTGGGAGGGACCTTAGAACAGAGAACAGAGAACGTCCGAGCTGGAAGATCACCTAGAGACCATTAAGCCCAGCTCCCTTATTTGTCACAACAAAGGATAAATTAAGGACCAAAAAAGGGGGAAGTGTTATATTCAAAATAAAATAGGAAGCTGGGAGAAACCCAGGTCACCCTGCCTAGTCCCTGCTAGCGCTCTTATTACTTCACTATCTTTCCCAGCTCCTCCTTCACCATGACTCCCAATACTATCCCCTCTGCCCTTCAAAACATAAGGCCACCTCCTGCATGAAACCTTCTCAGAGGAACCTCTGCTCTCCATCCAACTGAACCCAGCTTCCCCAATCAGTATGTGCTCTTGTTATCTGGGTCCCCATAGCCCTGGGTTCCATCCTTTCTTCCTCCCTCCCTTACCTCCCCTAAGGTTGGGGGCTCCCCACACTTGGCACCATCAGACAGTCAACTCTCAGTGATCTGCGGCCTGACATTCACAACCCAAATGGTCATGCTATTGGCTGAACCATCCATACAGCGCTCATCCAAGAGGGAGCGCTACCTAACCAATGTGGCAACTGCAGCAATCAATTGTCACGGTAGCTGATGTTCCTATAACATTTTACGGTTATTTTTAAAATGTTATCTGATTTGATTTTTACAGTCACCATGTGAGGTAGGCAGGGTATATTACAGATGGGAACCATGAGGCCCAGAAGGTTGAAACAACCTTAAAAGCCATTAGGTAGATGAGCCTTAAATGGGATTCAGGTCTCCTAACTCCAGATCTGGGAACATGTCCCCTTGTCTAATATTTGGCCCCTTCCTTGCCCCACTTAGTCATTATGGAGAATAAATAATAAGGATAATCATGCATTTGTAAAATCACTTTACAATTATAATTTCATTTGATTCTCATGACAACCTTGCAGATGAGGAAACTGAGGCAATTAGAAGTTAAGTGACTTGCCCAGCATCACACCGCTGTTAAGTGTCTGAGGCAGGGTGTGGGCCCTAGTTATCCTGACTCCAGGTCCAACACTCTATCTACTAACCATTTCAGCTGCCCAGAATTGAGAGCTGACTGTGTAAGGGCAAAGGCCCAGCTCTGGGCCTGTGAGCAGGGCCCCCAGCTCTTCTTCAGCTCTGCTGGGAACCCGTAACAAAATGGGGAGACACATCAAAGCTGCAGCAAGCCAGACAAGGTCAGGACTTCCTGATGGACAGGGTGGGCGGTTATAGGCTGACTGATGGAGGTTGGGGGAATTGGACCCCCTGGTCTTTGTGATTCAGAGTGGGAAGGGCATCCCCCAGCCTCCCCACCTCAGTCAGCACTCTCCCAAAGGTCGGCTGGCCCCCTCCCTTCAGGCACCCTGTGGAATAGCAGAGACATTGAGGTGGGGCAAGGGGAGATTAAAACCACTTACAACCAGAAACTGGGGTCAGAGGCCGAGTCTGTTCCTCCCCCCACCCAGCATGAGCCCTTGGGTATGGCTCCTCTGAAGAAAGGGAGACAGGAAACAGGAAGGGAAGGAAAGAGAATAATATATATACAGAGCCTACTACGTGCCTGGAACTATATGCAAGCACTTTACAAACATTTCATTTAACCCTCACTACAACCCTGTGAGGAAGGTATTATTATAATCCCCATTTTAAAGTTGAGGAAACTGAGGCAAAGAGGTTAAGTGACTTGCCCAGGGTCACACAGCTAGTAAATGTCTAAGACTGGATGTGAACTCAGGTCTTCTTAACTCCAAGGCCACCCAGGGCTCTAACCATTTTGGCAGCTAGCTAAACAGGAATAAAAATTCTCAGTTCTCTGGCACTGGGCAGTTTACAGAGCACTTTCAATACAAGAGCCCAATGAGAAAAGGAAGATATGATTTATTATTCATTTTACAAAGTAGGCATGATTCAGAAGGTGGCATGATTTACCCTGGGTAAACACAGACAGTCAAAAACAACAGTGTTAATAGCTTCCATTTCTCTAAGCATGTTCAGGTTGGCAAAGTCCTTCCTTAGCACATACGTAGTAAGTACACTTAATAAACACTCATTGAGTGATAATTCTGCAAGGTAGATTGTGGAAGGATCACAAAGCTGTAGAATCTTAGTTGTAAAGAGTCCTAGAAGGACCTAGAAGGACCAACCTGTATCTGAACAAGTCTCCTTTCTAACACAATACTTGACCAGTGGCCTCTAGAAGCCATAGGGTAACCTACTTACTGCCTGTGACTCTTGTGGGCAGCTCAAGAAGTCAGGCCGTTTTTCTCGATGTCCTGCCTGCCTAAACTGGCTTCTTTGGAATTTCCACCTCATATTCCCAGGGCCCAACAGAATATGTCCACACTCTTGTCTAGGGGACAGCAGCCCAGGCACATGTTCCACCTGAGCCTTCTCTTTTCCAGGATAAACATCTCATTCCTTCCACTGACCCTCAGAGGATGTGGCCTCAAGGCTCCTCTCCATTTGATAGCACCCCTCACTAGATGCTGTCTAGCACAGCCATGTCCTTTATCCATTGCAATGCCCAGAATTGAACTCCATATTCCAAATACAAGGGCAGATTCCTATCCTCAGTCTTACAGCTGAGGAAACTGAATCTCTGACAGAGTCATCCAACTAAAATATACTTTGGGGTGGGGATGGGTTTAGGGGTCGGAGAAGAGGTTGACAAGACAAGCGTTTCCAGGGATTGCTAGGCTCCCTTTGTGATGTCACTGTGGTGCATGGGAAAAGCTTTATACAGGGGGAGGAGCTGGACCTTCTTCACTGCCTTCTTCCATACTTTCTACCACAAAAGGAGATATTTTCCACCCTGTCATCCAGAGCTTCCCCCAGCCCTGAAAATGGGCTGGTCTCTAACAAAACCTATGTGAGCTCAAGCAGCAAGCGGGGAAGAAATTGGGCTGTAGGCCATGTATCCAGGCCAAGCTGGGCTGAGGGTACAGGCTGAAGCCAGCCTCTGACCCTGGAAGAAGCCACTCTGCACACTGCAAACAAACTGATCTGGAGACATGGAGGACACAGGGGAGAAGGTATGGAAGAAACTAAGCGTTGACTTCAAAACATATTGGACTACAAGCATGAAGGGAGCCAGGGGGCTGGGTAGTAAGAAACCATGCTTTGGTCATGGAAGAACCTTTCTCTCCATCCCGGAAGAAACCCCATCTGAGGAGGCCAAAACCAACTGCGGCCATGGGAAACTTCTGATTTTAGAAAAGAAGAAACCAGGCAATATTCAGTTGGACCTCCAACGAATCATGAATCTCTAAGGCCCCTCTGCCTTCACTCCCCAGACCAGCCCTGGCCTAACCTGTCTGAAGGTACCTAACATTCCTGGCCAGACGTAAGATGGAGGTGATCCTTACTGCTAGGGAAAGTAAAACCCATAAATAAACAGCCCCATGCAAGGAGGCTGAAGTGTATATCAATCTGGATGTCCAAATGTCATCATGTAAATGAGGAGTTAGGATGTTTGAGCTGGAAGGGGAGGAGGGGTGGGAAGGAGACAGAGAGAGAAGACAGAAAGAAAAACAGAAGTGGAGAGAGAAAGAATAGAAGGAGAAACAGAGAGAAGTGGAAAGAAAGAGAGGGGAGGGGGAAGGAGGGAGGACAGAGGAACAGAAACATAGAGAAGTGGAAAGAAAGAGAGGACAGACAGAAAGAGAAAAAGAAAAGAGAGAAGACAGAAACAGAGAGAAGATAGAGAAACAGAGAGAGAGAGAAGATAGAGAAACAGAAAGAAAGATGGAGCCTAATTTCCAAATCCTCTGTTATACAGAGAAGGAAGCTAAAGCCTAGTGGACACAGAAGATATTTGCTTAAAGGGACACAGTTAGTCAGGGACAGAGCTGGATTCTGATTCCCAGTCCAGGACTCTTGCTTAGCCCCAGAGGGCAGACCTCAGAACCACTGAGGTAAGGTGGCTGTTGCAGGGAGAGCTCTATGTATAGAAAAGGTAATTGAGAGCTCTCCTAGACTGGGAAAGATTGGGGAACATCAATGGCACAGAATAACTTCAGAAATTCAAGGGTCCCCTAGTCTAGACATGGTTTACTTTTTACAGGTATCTCAGTCCCCTTCCCTGGTGCCCAATGTCTTCTCTCATGTGGGAAAAAAACAAGCAACCACCAAGGAAAGCCATATGATGGAAGAACGGGAAGAAAGAGAAGAGGGGACAGAGTAGGCACTCAGTCTAAGTGGTAGAAGAAGAAGGAAGGGAAGATCACTGGGGATCCAGAGTGACAGATTAGTCTTGAGCATGGGAATCAGGAAAACCCTGGGGACCTTGGCTCAGGCCCTTGATTGGAGGCAAGTTTGGAAAACAGCAAAAATAGGGAAGTTTACAAAACCTTGTGACAGAGTCTGACAGTTCCCTCATTTTGCAGAGAATGGGGAGGACGTTTACCCAAGGGGACACAGTGAGGCAGCAGCAGAGCCTATGAATCAAACCCAAATTTCCTGACTCTTAGTTAGGGCTCTTACTTAGCCCCAGGGTTAAGGAGAACCCAGAGCACTTTGGTATATACTACTGAGACAGATAGCTCCATGTTTAAAAAAAGTTTTCTAAGAACATAGCTGAGAGATGTTGGAGAACCAACCAACCAATCGGCCCTGGGGCCCAACATCAAGGTCCAGTGGAGAAAGGGAGGCTGGTGATGCAGGGAAGCTAACTTGTGAGGTCTGAGAGGGGGGAGAGAGGATGGGGGTGAGGGGTGGAAGATGGCAGGCCATACAGTCTTCCCCAGCAGCTCCTCAGGGCTGAGCCCCATCGCTAGTTCACTGGGACCCAGAAAAGGAAGGAGAGATCAGTAGGGAATCAAGGGGGACCAGGTAAAGAGGGAAGCTGTGTAGATCCTTCAAGAAGCAAGAAAGTCTCTTTTTCTTTTTATCTTTGGACTTTGCCCAGACCTGGGTTCATGAATCTGGAGTTAGAAAGGACCTCAGAGGCCAAGAAGTCCAACCTCATCATGCTATAGGCAGATGAGGAAACTCAGGCTCAGAGAGGTTAAAGGATCAGCTCAAGGTCACACAGCAGGAAATGGAAGAGGTAGGATTCTCACTCAGGTCTTCCTCACTCATAACTCAGGGTTGTGCTAGAGCCAGCTTAAGATTCAATTGTTAAATTTTAACATATTGACTGTGAGCATTTACACCTTGGAAATGTACAAATGCTGTAAATCAGGGCTTCATTTCATTGTTTTGTTGATTTCTAGACTTGAGAAAGTCATGAATATTAACAATCTGCATAGTAATAATACAGATTAAACTTTAAAAGTACATCATACATGTGGAAAGCCAGTTGTTAAATTTTAAAATATTCAGCGTGAGCATTTACACCTTGGAAATGTGTGAATGCTAAAAAGCGGGGTTTGATACATTATTCTGTGATTTCTAGATTTGAGAGTCATGGAAAAAATATCAATAATGTGGATAAAACTATAAAAGTGTGCCATGCATGTAGAGAGCCAGTTGTTAAATATTTACCAGCACACTCTTCCTCTAATTCTGATGCTCTTTCCACTGTACCTGAGCAAGCCTGCAGTCCATAATCCCTGCCTTCTTCCCCATCCCCAGCCCTGACTTGACCTGTCCTCAGGGCACCATGACTACTGCTGGCCAGTTAGTTAGAGGGAGGTGAGCCTTACTGCTGAGGGGCAGCTAGGCCCATAAATGAATCAGCACATGCTTTTCATGAGCCACCTCCCTCCCCCACTCCCAGGTCTCATCCCCTGGCTCCTCCAGAGTTCATAGAATCTTAGGGTCCAGGACTCAGAATCATCCATCTGGAGTGGGAAGGTAACCTCAGATCCTCTTCTAATCTCTTCATTTTACAGATGAGGAAAGAGAGGTCTAGAAAGAAATGACTTGTTCAAGGTCACAAAGGAGTAAAAGTCAAGAGTCAGGATTTTCTAAGCCATGTCCTCTGACTCTCAAAGTCCATCATTCCTGAAGTGATAGTGATAATAGCAACCCACATTTCTACAGCTGTCCAAAAACCCTCTGCAGATCTTCTCTGAACCTCACAATGGCTCTACGAAGTAGGCAGTGCAGGGATTGTGATCCTCTGTTGCAAGCATGAGAAAATGAAAGCTCGGAAAGGTACTTAGGAGTGCCCAGAGAAGTATCATGGAGGTTTTGAGCTCTGGTTTCTCCTGATTCCAAGTTCAGCCTTCACTCCACTTACTCCAATCTACCTCTCAGAACTGCTAAATCAGAGACCCACAGAATCCTAGCTTTGGATCAAAAGATGAGGGAAAATGCAAGCCTCTGTCTTGTTTGGACAACTAGGTGGCAGAGCGCTGGGTCTAGAATCTGGAAGACTTATCTTCCAGAGTTCAAACCTGGCCTCAGACACTTACTAGCTGTGTGACTCCAGGTAAATCGCTTAACCCTATTTGCTTCAGTTGCCTCATCTGTAAAATGAGCTAGAGAAGGAAATGGCAGACCAGTTTGTTTGCCAAGAAAACTTCAAATGGGGTCACAAAGAGTCAGGCAAAACTGAAAAGTGACTTCTTTGAAGAAGTGAAGAATTCTGGGTCTGGTACATGGGAGACACTATCAGACCTTACGGATGTGTTGGCTAGTTTTTCTTGTACCGGTCAAAAAAAAATTTTTTTTGCTTTGTTCCAAAGAATGAACAGAGAAAGGGGAGGGATATATTCAGAAGGGAAAAAGGGTGACATAAAAACAATAATTTGAAAAACTAATCATCCTAGGCTTTGAAAATCTTAGACTTGCAGAATCCTGGGCTGATAGAATCTTGGATTCTTGGCTCTCAGAAGCAGAAGGGAGCTTGGAGGTCATCTCCAGCCCAGCTTCCCACACACTGCAGGAATGCCCCAGACATGAGCACTCACAGATGTAGCTATGAGGAATAAACATTCTTCAAAAACTGAAAAGGACTGTGTGCTTTCTTAAGGGGCTACTATGTACAAAAGGGAGGAAGAAGCAGTACTGGTCCAGATGTGTTGTTTGAAGTGGTCTACCTGGAAATGCTAAATTGAGCCGAGGACAACTCATCCTTTGTGAAGAAGAGGCTGTGGGGGAGGACAGGGCAGGGGGCAGTGAGACACACTCACACTTTGAACTTTTCTTGAAGATGGAGACAAATCTGACTCTGGGACTCTGGGAACTTGGAGACTCAGCATTAGCAGCTGTGTATTTTTGTATAGGGTTCGTGCTTGAAAGAAGGAAGAGAAAGTGAGTCAGGATGAGAACCATCCTTAGGGAAAGGGAGGATAGGAGGAGATCCTGGAACAGCAGCCCCCAGGATAAGAAATACCCAGCTTTGACTATCAACAGAAGAGGACTGGGACAGCCCTGGAGGCCAGGAAGGGTTGCTTCAGGGCCACAGTAAATGACCCCACTGACTGCCACTAATCAGATGGAAGTTGATTAAAAAGGAATAAAAAGGTAAGGCTGACCAGAGGTTCTGAGTGCCAGGCCCAAGGCAGATGGCTTAGCAAGATGAGCTGATGTTGCTCCCTGGGGCCAGGAGGTCCTAAGAGGCAGAAGCCAGGGCTACTAGGGCCAAGGAGTTCAGATGCCTTGGTCAGGGGAAGAGCAGACAGACCTCTCTTTAAGTCTCAAGAGAAAAGAATCTTGGGACAATGGGACAAGAGACTCTGAACTCTAATTACACAGAGAAGTCAGACAGAGGCAAAGAATAACTTCCTTGGGGCCAGGAGACTGGAAACCAGGAAAGGCAAGGGAGCCTCCCATCTCTGAAGTCCAGCAAGAATGAGGAGAGGCAGCCTGAAGAAAAAGAAAGCACCAGGCAGGAAGCCAGGAGGGGCTGTGCCTCAGAGACATCGAAGTGCCATGAAGAGGAGGTGGGACACAGCTTCAGGAGGATTCAGGTGTCCTGAGAACCAACCAAAAGCACTGGCTTAGTCCTCTAAACCACAGGTAGCTGAAGGCAAAGGCCATGTATAGTTGCCTGCTGCTGCAAGAGGTACCAGAGGCCAAGGGAGATGTGGCCAGGACAGATGCTGGAAGGAGGATGCAGGAAGGAAACAGAGGCAGCTGTGTGTGGAGCAGAACTTGGCAGATATCCCTGACACAAACCCAACTTCCAACTGAGCCGAGTACCATGTCCCTGTGAGGCTGCAGAAATGGAAAGAAGGTGTGGGGAGAAGCAAGAGGGTGGAGAAGGAAGAGGAGCCATGCCCATCATGCCTCACCCAGACCCATCCCTGACCCGACTCTTCCCCACGGTGTGTAAGGCAGCAATGCCACAGCAGCCGCCAGCCAGCCACTGGAGCTGGCCTGAGGCTCGGGTACTACTCACGTTCTCAAGGCCCCCACTGTGCTGCTTCAGGTTCTGTTTGACAGAGGATTGGGGGGGTTATGGGAGCCAGGACGGGGGGGTGCATCCCTGATGAGGCTGAGATAAAATGAGTAGCAGGGCCATGTGTGGATGGAGGAAGCCAATGGCTACTGGTGCTAGAATGAGTCAGGTATATGTGATTGTTTGCAGGGCAGGGATAAGTGTGACTGCCAGTATGGATCACCATGAAAAATGTGACCACCAGCCCAGAGCATATATGACCTGTGTACAAATATGTACACAGGATAACACAGGTACATGCCATGACCAAGCACACATAGTACATACATGTACATACTGTGATGAGCACACCATGATCTAAGGCCTGAGAAAGCACAGATACACATGTCACGGGGAGGGGGCATGGCCCATGCCCACAGGAGGATGTCTGCCTCCAGAGAGGGCTCAGAGATCCATATCATCCTCTCTCTCAATAACACAGAGGAGTCAAAGGTAGCCTAGGAATAACCTATAAAACAGTAGCCTAACTCTGACCGAGAAGGAACTGAATCAGTGTGTGGGAGTCTGAGTGCACAGGCTATTGGGGATGGGAGAGGAGCTGACCCATAACTCACTCTGATTTCCTTGAAGAGCCTTAGATAGCTGCCATTGAGCATGAAGTAACGGTCATGGAAGCTGCCTGTGGAGAGGCCCAGGCCCAAGAGGTTTCGATCCTCACGGAACTTCATCATGCCATGCTTGGTATCCCCTACCTTGCTGGCTGGAGAGGGAGGGGAGAAGGGGATGAGGGGAGAGGCTGCGTATCCCCCCTCTCCCAAGACCAGGGGCTCCCTAAGGACAAAGGTATGACCCCACCCCCACCAAAAGCTGGGAGTGCCTAAGGGCAGGAACATGTCTCCCTCGGACTAGGAGCTCCCTGAGGGCAAGGCTCTGTCTCTCCCATAAACATGGCTGTCACTGAGGATAGGAGCTGTATCTCTCCCTAAGAGAGGAATTGGAAGACACAGAAGGTATGAAATCTGGCCAATGCCTGAGAGTGGAAGGAATAGGACCCTGGAGTGGGGAAAGGGAGAGGGTAAGTCAGTAAAAAGCTTCTTACCTAGGTACATGAGCATGGCCTCCATGGCCAGGTACTTCTTTACCACCAGATGACTGTCAGTCCCCAGGCTGTGCAAGATCGGGAGGACCTTCTCAGTGTAGTGCAGTGGCCTCTCTGTGGACAACAATGTTATCAATGCCAACGCCACCAACATGGTACCAGTCTAGCTATTATCATCTCCACAGCAACCGCTGGCATAATCACCATCATCTCTGTCGTTATCATGGTGGTCATCACTATTATCATCGTATTCTTGATCATCCCTATTGCCTTCATCCTCTCCAGATAAATCACTGTCACTATCAATATCTTCTCACCATTTCCATCACCACCACCATCACAGTAGTTATCATTATTGTAACCATATATTTGATCACCACTGTTACAATCATCATCTCCAACCAATCACCAGCAACAGCACCTTCATCACCAATATCACTATTACTATCTTTATCAAGGCAATCACCACCAAAACCATTGTATTCACTCTTATGATCATTAATCAACATCAGAATCATTACCACCTTCCTCACGTGAGGAAACCTAGGAACCACAGGAGCAAAGCCATAGTGGAAAGCATCTGGACGAAGGTCAGAGGAAACAGAAGTGCTATCGTCGTGGAAGTATACTAAAGACCACCCAGACAGAAGGAGAGAAGAGATGTGGAGTGGGAAACAGATAACAGATCTGACATGGAGGGTATGATGTGGTGACAGGGAACTCTGACTACCCAGACCTGCTGGAGTTTACTCTCTTCCAAAAAGCAGAGAAGCTTGCCTTCTTGGCTTGCCTTAATGATAGTTTTATCCTTTGAAAGGTAGAGAAAGTAGGAGAAGGGGAGCTGTTATTTTGGATCTAATTATAACCAAGCAGGATGTTCTGGTTGCTGAAGAAGAAACCACAGGAACTTTGGGGGGGAAGTGATCACTTCGTGAGAGAGTTCTTGATAAAGAAGAGACAAACTTGGCATAGTTGTACATTCACCCTAGGTTTTGGGAGAGCAGATTTTAAAAATCAGAAAAAAAAAGAGAGTTAAGATTCGTTGGTCTAACATCCTCTAAAGAAAGTTGGTCTGGAAGAGAAAAGAATTTAAAAATTCTAACTCTAACAAAAAGAGATAGAAAACAGGAAGTCATGTAAACAATAATATGAATTGTTCCCATTTAAATTGCTGATGTAGGCATTTTTCTTACAACAAGGCTGCGACGTTGTGAGACAGATTTGGGCTGATGGTACCAAACCTTGGAACACAGAAGAGATTCCTAAATGAGATTTACAATCATTCAAAAGAGTTCATACTAACAGTCTTCATGGGAAAGATCAAGTGAATGAAGGAGCTGGATGAATAACCCCAAAAGTTGATCCATCTATTCATATATCTTAGATAGACACTGCAGTTGGACAATTAATTGAGTCCAGAATTGATAAGGAGAATGAGAAGAGGAAGAATGGTATTTTGGAAACTGCATAATTCTTCCCACAATCTCAAGCTATCCCCTGAAACAAAAAAAAATATCTTTTTAACACCAGTCTTAATCCTCTTCTGGGTGACGCTATGCTTCAAGTCATGGTACACCACAATCTACAAAGACTTAAAATCACAAGACAATCAAGGGGCAATGGGAGAATGCATGCCAGATATAAATAGGTTGGCAACACATTTCCAATAATAACTTGTGCATCAAAATGTTGTGTAAGAGATATCCAGGAAACTGATGCATAGTGAAGTCAGCAGAGCCAGGAAAACAATATCCAAAACGACTACAACAACGTAAATGGAAAGAACCACCACCACAAAGCAATCAGAATTGAATGTTGTGAAATTGAACAAGGTTAGCCCCAGTGAAGATATACAAGAAGGTCCCTCCCCCCGCTCCTTTGTAGTGGTACATGAGGTTGGAACGATGCACATGCCAGAGGGTTTTGGTGTGTTGGTTGGTTTTTGTTGAGTTTTTTTTTCCTCATTTTTTTTTATTTTAAAGACTTTTTTTTTTAATTCTTCATTATAGAAGATAGCACAATAAGAGGTAGGAGGAGGGATACAGGGAGAAATCTAGGTGATGTTCAAACAAGAGATTCTCAGGAGATGCATGATAAGAAAGAGAAGTGAGCCAGTCACCTAGCAAAAGCAAAAGAAATGGCCCAACCCTGTTCAGGTATCCTTGCAAAGTTAAAAAGACCTAGAGTAGGAGTTCTTAATGTGTTTTTTGTGTCGTAGATCCTTTTGGCAGTCTAGTGACCCTTTCTCAGAATAATGTTTTTAATTACACAAAACAAAATATGTAGGATTACAAAGAAAGCCAATTATATTGAAATAAAGATGTAATTTTTTCCCACCCAAGTTCACAGCCTCCAGAAAGCTATCCTGAATGCCTTGGGGCATCTCTGACCTAGACAGAAAAGCCTCTAGCACATCATGGGAGTCCTGTTAACAAAATTTATGGGAAACACAGAAAAGAGCTGCACAGGGTAAGCTATGGCTTTTGATGTGCAGCATCTAAAAGGTGTTTGGAAGCAGAATAGGTATCCCTAGAAGGTGGTAGATCCCTCCTCAAAGGAGGTGCGCAAGCAGAGAATGAATGGCATCTTAGGGAGATATTGTAGGAAGGATTTCTATTCAGGTACAGATCAGACAATTTCACCTTTGAAGTCCCTTGTAACTCGGACATCTGTGATAACCACCAACATGTATCATCACCACTTTCCTCCCCTTCATCATCAGCCCCCAGCCACCATGGTCACTACCATGTACACCATCATCACTAATGCTATAACTACCCTAGGACACGGTGATAATCAGCCAGGTATCTCCAACCCTCATCCCATCACCATCATGATGCTATAGGCCTCTTAAGTTACAACTGCCATGATGTTTTTATAGTGTCTCCTTTGTCATGTCTATGACCGCTCTTAAGATTTGTATCAGCATGATTGCTTTTTGGAATTTTATAACTGTGTCATCCCTCTTCTAGGGAATGTAAATGAATTGACATTGCTTACCAGAGAACACATACACATATACACATATTTATATGCAGCTATATTAATAACTGAGGCCTCCCCCACCCCTTGGGGATCCTTATGTTTTCTTCTCCTCCACTATACAATCTGAGTTAACATTCATACAGAGAGTCCCCAGGGGAAAAACTATAAGCATCTCCATCAAAGGGCCTTTGGTCCTCACTTGAAAGAACGACCTGAGGCCATCATCCTGGCAACAGCTAAGCAATTTTGAGACAGAATTCCCCAGGGAAGCTTCATGCCCATATTAACGGATTAATCTCCTGTATACCTATGTAATTGTAATTGCTTCTGACTTTTTTTTGCTGTAAATAAGATGAGAAAGTCTTCTTGTCCCCCAAAATATAACTCTGTATAAGAACTGAATTCAGACCAATTGGTCTGTCTCATAGTATATGAGATCATAAATAAAGTATTCTTCTTCTGCCTCCTTTGTTAGCCAACTCTGAGTAGAATGGGGAACATTCCAATTTCATATTCTCATCCCTCTCAACCATTCACTGAGAGCAATGATCCCAAAGTTCAGATACGGAAACAGACAGATAAATAAAATCTTGTCACCAAACATCCTGCTGAATCTCCTGAAGAGGGGGGGAAGAGGGGCATGAGATGCACCTTTTCCTGTACAAAAGGGGAAAAATTTAGAGATCTGCCAATCATCCCCCAACCTAGAAGAAGATCTGGAAGATTGTAACACCCACCCTGCTCCTGTCTCTAGACTTCTAGAGGCCTCAGTACAGGATATTATTTAATAAATCTCATTTGGATATATAAGACTTATGTATGAGTTTTCTCCTTTTCACTCTCATAGTACAGATGTAGAGTTACCACACTCCTTTAGAGAAGCCTTTGCTGTGAAACACAGGAACCGAAATGGATGGGAGAAATTAATCAAGTCTTCTCATTTTACAACCCCCAGTACTCACACAGAGAGCCCTCATTCAGATTGCTATAGTGAGTGGCCCTGGTTCACATGACCATGAAGTAACAGAATCTAGCACAAATCTCTGTGCATGCTATCTACTCCATCCATATTCCAAAGGCCACTTACCTGCCTCTTCCCTCTCATTGACTTCAAAACAGGTCCAATAGTCCTTTTCTTTTATCCTCACATTCCTACGATCTAGGATCTCCATGGTGAGCTCCTGGGCTGTCATGGAAGCTGGGATCTGAAGGGAAGAGGCATAAAGAGATATAACCATCCTTTCCTAACCCCAGAAGACTACTGTCCCCAAAAGCTTAAGCCATGAAGGAAAGCCCGAGTTCACCAGGACTCCAGACTTTGGTCCAGCTATTGCCCCGCGCCCCCTCCTACCCCCTCCAGCAAAGTATCATGGAAAGAACATCAGATTTGTAGTCCAAAGTCTTGGATTCAAATCCTGCCGCAGAAATCTACTAGCTGTGTGACCTCTCTGGGTCTTAGTTTCTTCATTTGTAAAATGAGGGAGTTGGCCAACTAGATGACTTATAAGCTCCTTCCTGCTCTAAATTATGAACCTATCATTGTAGGAGCTCTGAATTTGACTGGGTTAGCTATGGCCACCGTACTCCATCCTTATAGGACCAACCTCTCCAAGCTCCCTTCAAATATCAATTATGTATGAGGCCTAGGAGTCAGAAAGCTAGGATTTGGGCTTTTTCACATTAACTTCTGGCTGATTCAAAGAAAGTCATTTTACTTTTCTGAGCCTCAGTTTCTCCATTTCCAAAATGATAACATTTTTGCCACCTACTACATACATAAGGTAGTTGTATATTTTGAACCTTAAAGAGCCACAAAAATGGGAACCACAGTTGTAGCTAGCTGTGTGACTGGAGCAAGCTCACTCAGTAAGCCTCAGTTCCTTCACACCAAAAAATGGAAACCTTGAACTATCTACTACCTCACAGATCTATTTTGAGGAAAATGCTTTGTAAACAGACTTATCATTACTACGATCATCTCTTTAATTCCATCCAGATCCTACTTTTATGAATGGCTTATATTAGCTCTGAACTCCATTCAGATCAGCTCCAGAAAATCCCAGTGCTCAGTTCCCTGGAAGACAGAACTAACAGGGAGGTACCAAGTGTCCTGTTTGATAGGCTTGGGGGTGGATGGGCTATAGCACCAAGGACAGATCCATGAGCAGAAGCCAGGACTGGTATTGGGGTTCCTGAGTCACTGAGACCTCACCTTAACATGCTGCTCAGTCTCTGTTGCCTTCTTTTCCAGGTATACGGTGCAGATGAAATCTCCAGCATGCTGAGGAGGGGAGAAGAGAGGGAGTCAGAGAGGTGAAAGGGGAAGAACAGGGATAGAAGCCTCACCTAAAGAATACTGTGCTCTGGCAACTTCCTTCTATCCTCTGAAACATGTGGAACAATAGAAAGCTGAGGACAGTATAACACATAGGACAGAGCATTAGATTTGAACAGAGCAGGTTCGAATCCTGCCTAAGAGACTGAGCAAGTCCCTCCATGTCTCTGTGCTTCATTCAGTTCCCTCATTTATAAAATAAAGGAGGCTGAACTCAGTGACCTCAAAGGTTCCTTCTTGCTCAAAAATCTATGATTTTATGACCTCTAGGACCTCTCCCATATCTCTCATCCCCTGAACGATCCCTTCTAGGAATTGCTCTGTCTAGAGTTGGTCAGGTTGGGGAGAGGGGGAGCAGGAGAGGGAGGAGTTAGAAAAGTTAAGCACAGGGAGGTTGGGCAATATGAGGAGAAATAGAAGACGTGGTCAAGGAGGGTAGTAGGAGAGTCTAGCTGAAGGGACATGAGAGAAGGGGGTCAGACCAAGGTGAACTTTAGTAGAAGGGGTCTGGTGGAGGTGAGCTGGGGGGCACTAGGCTGGCAAAGGGCAAAGGAATTAGGGACAGTGGAATAAATAGGACCAGTTTGTTGCCAAGTAGACAGAATATAAAAATAGATCCTTCTTGTTGGTGTCAGTTAGCCATTGTAAGACTGGAATTAGATTCCCTCTGAGGGCCCACTCTGGCTCTGTTGGGGAGTCTATAACACCTGGATCCAGAGAAGAGGAATTCACTTGCCTAAGTTCTTGGAATCACTGAATGAGAAGTTGTCATGAATCTGTCCCCCAGGGATGGTGAGATGAATCCTGTTCAGTGGGGGGACAAATGTAACCCCAAAGTAGCTTCATGTTGGAGGAAAAGAACACTAGACATGGGGTCAGGTAGCCTAAGTTTGAGTCTATCCTCTGCCACTAATTAAGGCTTAGGGAGGTCAAAAATTCTCTAAGTTTCAGTTTCCTTTTCTGTAAATAGGGATGGTTATTCTTGTGGAGCAATTGCATGGCACAGTGCCTAGAGTGCTGGGCCTGGAGTCAGGAAGACTCATCATTCTGAGTTCAAGTATGGCCTCAAACACTTACAAGTTGGGTGACCCTGAGCAAGTCACTTAACCCTGTTTGCCTCAGTTTCCTCATCTATAAAATGAGCTGGAGTAGGAAATGGCAAACCATTCCAGTATCTCTGCCAAGAAAACCCCAAATGGGGTCACGAAGAGTAGGATGTGACTAAAAACAATGGAATGAGAAAATTCTCATACTATCTAGCACCCAGGGCTGTTGTTAGAAAAGGATTTTATTAGCAAAGAATTGGAAACAAAGGAGATGTCCATTGACTGCGGGAATAGTCCTATACTACAAGAAACAATGGATAGGAAAAATATAGAGGAGCATGAAAAGACTTCCATGAACTGATACAAAGCAAAGTAAGCAGAGTCAGAAAGATAGTGTCCATTGATGATGTAAATGGGGAGAACAAACACCACAGTAACAACAGCCAACATTTCTATAGGAACTCTACGCTATGTGCCAGGCACAGTGTTAGCACTTTTATAGACATTACTTCATTTGATCCTCACAACAACTCTGCGAGGTAGGTACTGTTACTACACGCATTTCATGGATGAAGAAACTGAGGCAGGCAACCAGTGGTTAAGTGACTTGCCCAGGGTCACACAGCTTCTAAGTGTCGGAGGCTAGATTTGAACTTGGGTATTTCTGACTCCAGGCCCAGAGCTCTTTAAACTACGCCACACAGCTACCCCAAACACATGAAAAAATAAAAAACAAACAACCCCTGAATGCCATACAATTCAAGAGGTTTTTAAAATGCACTTCCCTTCCTTCTTTGGAGAAGGGGTACTGTGGGTGTCAAATCTTGTACACACTATCAGACACGCACAGAGCTTGTCAGTTTTGCTGAATCGCTCAGTTTTTTCTCCTTGCCTTATTCTCTGTTACAAGTGATAGCTTTTGGGACATAGGAGTGGGAACAGAAACAGCGGAAGAGAGAGACAGACAGATAGGCTAAGGTGATGCTAATAACAAGACATCAAGAATTTTTTAGAAGAAAATGAGCATTTATTAAGTGCCTACTATGCGCTTAGTGCTTTACAAATATTGTCTCATTCACTCTTCATAACCCTGGGAGGAAGGTGCTATTATTATCCCCATTTTACAGTTGAGGAAACTGAGGCAGAGAGAAGTGAAGTGATTTGCCAGACCCAGCCAGTGAATGTCTGAGGTCTTCCTAACTCCAGGTTTGACCCTCTACCTACTGTGCTGCCTTAAAGCCTTAAAGAAGAGGGGCTATCATCCTTGCTGCTGCTATTGCCACCATCATCACCATCATTTATAGCCTCCATTCCAGCCAAACTGAATCACTTGTTCTATCTCCTGGACCATAGTGCAGGGTTGAACCCCTACGCCTGGAGTAAGGAAGACCTGAGTTCAAATCTGGCCTCAGATACTTCCTAGCTGTGGGACCCTGGACAAGTCACTTAACCTCTAACTGCCACAGTGTTCTCAACTGTAAAATGGGGCTAATAATGGCTTCTATCTGCCAGGGTTGTTGTGAGAATCAAATGTATTTATATTTTCAAAGTCTGTGGCACAGTGCTTGGCACACAGTACTTGCTACAGAAATGCTACCGCTGTTATTATTACTATTAGTTATTCTGGCCTCTCTTATCCTCACATATCAGTAACTGAATAGACTCCCTCTCTCATCTCTACCTGCTGAAATCCTTCCTCTTCACAGCATGGCCCAGGTGCCAGACTCCTCCCAGCTGGAAGTCTCTTCTCCTGCCACAGGACTTCCTAGAGTCCTTTCTTTTGGTTTTGCACTGACCTTTCCATGCCTCCTCAGCACTTAGTCCAGAGCCAGGCTTGCAGACTTACAAAATACTTAACAAACGCTTGCAAACTGACTCACTGACCCTCATTATGCTCTTCCATGCGTCATGGTTACATCACATGTGCCCATGTCCTATCTACCCCCCTCCCAAGTTCCCTTAGGGCAGCATTTGAGTCACTTTTCATCCTTCTGGATCTAAAATCTATGATCTTCTGACCCCTAGGGCCTCTTCCATATCACTTACCCTCCAAACTATCCCTCTCTTAAGAGAGGTTTGCCTAGGGTTGGGCAAGGTTAGAGCAGGGAGGAATCCGGAAAAGTGGAGCACAAACATTAGAAAGCATGAGAGGAAACAGGAGCCTGGCTGTGGAGGGAAACTCTGAGGTGAGGTGAGAAAAGGGGTCTGGCCAAGGTGAACTTAAGTAGGAAGCTCTTGGAGGTGAGCTGGGGGGCACGGGGTTGAGCAAGGGTAAAGGAATGGTGGTGTACATCCTCAGTGAGAGAGCAAAAGGGTGCTTCCCCAGGGCAGGAGCAGGTTGCCTGATGCCCTTTTCTACCCAGCTGCTGCTAAGCCTTCCCCTCTCCCTATTCCCTAGCAGGCACTCAACGTGGATTCGGAGGGCTGCCATGTGGAAGGGCCATCAGACTTGTCCTACTTGGCTGCAGAAATCACAACTAAGGAGCCACAATTAGGGAAAGGTGCAGAGGCAGGAGTAAGGCACAGAGCATCCAAATCATGAACTCTCCTAATAATCAAAGCTGTCCCAAAGTGGAAGGGTCTAGGGACAGGTAGTGAGCTCCCCAACCCTGCAAGTCTTCATGACTGCTTGGAGATGGAAAACATGCAAATCTTGAGTTCAGATCCTGTGACAATGACTATCTGTGTGACCAAGGGCTGATAACAACCTTTACTAAGCCCATTTCCTCTTCTACAAAGGGGGATTAATACTGCATCGCTCATCTTACAGCATTGTTGGGAAGAATGGATGGTGTCATCCTTAAGGCACCACCAAGATGTGAGTTGTTATTACTGTGATGTTGCTTCAAGCAAAGAGGCTGGAATGGATGCCTTCTTGGGTTCCTTAGAATTTTGAGATTCTGTGACCCCTGAGGTCCCTGACAGATCTGAGGCTCTATGACATCTGGGAGCCCTCCTTCCAACTCCACACCCCTGTGGCCCCTCTGTGAACCAGAGGACAGATCCCAGGCTCTGCTCTAGCCCATCGGCATCTCTGCTTCTGAAAATGTGCCCAACCCACCCCAGGAGCAGCATGGGTGCTGGACTCCCAGGCAGGAAAGGGGAGAACATGCTCCCTTCACACTGTCCAATTCCCATACCACCTTCTGCAAAAAGTCTTTGCAGGCTCTCCATGCTCCACCCCCCACCCCCCAATGTAGTCCCTCTGAGACTAGTCTCCATTTACACTCCTTCCGTTTATTTTGTTTGTACACAGTTGTTGGCATGTAGTCTTCCCCCCTTAACTGGGAGTTCCTTGAGAGCAGGGACCCTGTTTTTGTCTTTCTTTGTATCCCCAGCTAGGTGGTGTGGTAGATAGAGTACCGGGCCTGGAGTCTGGAAGGCTCATCTACATGAGTTCAAATCTGGCCTCAGACACTTACAAGTTGTGTGACCCTGGGCAAGTCACTTAGCCCTGGTTGCCTCAGTTTCCTGATCTTAAAATCAGCCAGAGAAGGGAATGGCAGACCACTCCAGTATCTTTGCCAAGAAAATTCCAAATAGGGTCACAAAGAGTCAAACAGGACTGAAAACAAAAAACAGAACAAAAGTACCCCCAGCACTTAGGCCAGCACCTGGCCCAGGTAAGCATTTAATAAACGATAGTTGACTCTCAATTGACTGGCTGACTTGAAGACAGGGTCTGTTTTTTGTTCTGGTCTTTATATAGCACCTATCCCTAGCAAAGCACAGTGCCTAGCACACAGTAAACACTTAAGAAATGCTTGTTAACCACGTGAAAGAATGAAAGAAGCTGAGGAATTGAAGGGGCAGGGGAAAGGACAGGCAGGGAGCAGCTGCCTAGAGACAGGAGGAGGTCTCTTTCCTTAGTGATCTGGAGGGTCCATGAAGAAAGGCCAGGAAAGGGAGAAAGAGAAAGAATCAAAAACCAGGGCAAGCTGGAGCTTGGTTGGAGCTGCGGGGCCGCCCAGGGCTCTAGCTGCCTCACCTGTGTCCCACTGGCCGAGCCTGCCACCCTCATCTTGACAATGGCTGTGATCTCCTCTCGTTGCTTCCTCAGTTCCTCCTCATCCACCTGTGGGGAGAAGGGAGAGGATAAAGAATTGAGAGGGATGATGGGGACGTTGCCTGTGATGGGGATAGGTGGCTGGTCTAGCTACCCTCTCCCAAATTCCCCACCAGAGTCCCATAGGAGGTCACTGGATGTGAGGACTCCCCATGTGACCTTGGGAAAATCCCTTCTCTTTGTGGACTTCAGTTTCCCCAACCACAAAATTAGGACTCTGCACTCTGCAAAATTAGGATTCTCTCTCTTTTTAAGCCTTTATGTGTGTATAATGTAAGTGCAGCTAGCCTTTCTTCATCAAGTCATACAATCTCAGTTAGTAAACTAAGGTAAGCCCAAGTCCCTGCCAGGTATGACACTCTATATTCTGACTATCTTGTAGATCATAGATTTAGAGGTAAGGGAGGTCTCAGAGGCCATCTCATCCAAGCGTCTCATTTTAGAGGCAAGGAAACAGGGCACAGGGCAGAAAATGCTCCCACTTCCCCGAGGCAAACAACACTGGGACTTGCCCAAGGTCAGAGTTACTGAGAGGCAGAGCCAAGATCTCTGACTCCAAAACCTTCCTCCTCTCCACTGATCCACGCATGTTGTCTCCTCTTCTGTTCTAAGGTCTCTTCTAGCTCTGACATTTTATGTTCTATGTTCTAAGGGACTTGAGACAGCATCTAGTCTGATCCCCTCTTTTTATGAAAAGTAATACCAAAGACAAGAGAAGAGAAGTGGCTTATTCAAGAACATGCCACAAGTTAAGAGATAGAACCAGCACTAGAAAACCAGGTATCCTGATTCCCACTCCGGGGCAGCCTCCATTATACAGAGCTGGTTCCCTCCTGGTCCTGGGTTTGGGACCTATTGGGACAAGAGACCCAAGGCTTCCAGATTTTTCTATTGCCATCACCACTCCCTGAGACATACGCTGAACACTTGCACATAGTGATCGATGAGGTCCTCCACTACTCGGCCAGCCTTGTAGTCCTGACCATCTGTCTGGAAAAGCGTGGGCCCGAAGACAATTGCCAAGTTGTGGGTGTTCATCTGATTGGTCTCCGAGAAGCACTGTACACTATGAAGAGTAAGAAGACCTTGACTCAGAGTCCTATTCTGATAAACCCCTTAAATCCCCTTCCCTTGGAATGCTCGGAGACATCAGAAAAAGACCCCAGGACAGAAAGAACCACAAAATGACTGTAGTCACAAAGCCCAGATGGTTCTGGGCCTGGGGGAGAAAAGAGAGGGAAATTTTTCCCAGGGGGAGGGCACGGGACCCCAGATCCTTTTTCTTGTGGCTTCAAGGTTCATGGATAGGATGGGCCAGCTTGGGGCTTTGGGGGGAGGGGAGGGAGAGAAGATGTGAAGAAACTGTCTTCTCTGTCTCTCACCAGTACAGGTGGCTGATGAGGGCCTTCACTGTGGCCCGGTTGACAGGGGGCAAGAGCCCCAAGAGTTCCTGGTACCTAGAAATCTTCTCTTCCTCATTCTCGATTGCTGGGGAGAGGAGACAGGAAGGTGTGAGGTCTGGGCCCTCTGGGGCCTAGGACCCCTCTGGTTTCCTTCCCAGCCCTAGCCAGCTTTTCCCAGGCCAGATTCCCCCAGCACCCACCCTGGGCCTTCACACACACAAGAAACCCCAGAGGCTGGCAGATGATGAGGACAGGAGTTGTTCTGTCCAGTGCCATACAGTACTGGGAATCTAGCAGGAGAGGGAGGCAAGGGAAAGGGCTGGGGAGTCAGGGGAGGGGGAGGTCAGCTGGGGAAGTTGGTCATTCAGTCGAACAGTCTGTCAGGTTGTTTTGTCAGGCAGGCAGGCAGGCAGCTGGACAACCATTTGATCAGTCCTTCTATCAGTCAATTCATTTATTAATTAGCAAATCCATCTGTCCATCCATCAGTCACAAAGTCAAAGTGAGAGTGGATCACAGCAGCCACCTAGTCCAACCTGTAGCTGAAAAGGAATCCTGTCCACCACATACCGGAAGTGGTTATTGAGCCTTTGTTTGAAGACCTCCAGTTAGGAGGCTGCCACTGCCTTGGGGGCAGCCCCTTCCACATCAGAACAGCCCAGTCATTAACAAGTTTTTCTTTACCTCAAGCCTCAGCTTATCATTTGGAGACTCCATCCTACCCACCCCACACTGTTCTTGGTTCTGCCTTTTGAGGCCAAGCAGTACAAGTCTTCCCCAGGACAGCCCTTCTGCATGGGATGAGAGCTCTCAGGTCACCGTTAAGGCCTCTCTCCCAAGCCAAACATCCAGTCCCTTCGGCATGATATCTCAGGGCTCTTCACCATACTGGCTTGTCTGCAGGCCCATCTGTCCAGCTGAGTTAGTCAGTCTGTCCATCGATCTGCTGTTGGCTCGGTCTTTCTGTTGGCTACTGTCAGTCAGTCTGTCTGTCTGTCAGCCAGTCAGCCCATAGGCCCACTTGGCACCAGCACCTGCTGTATCGAGCCAAGCACTGCGCTGAGTCCGCGTGAAGAGTCCATCGGGCAGATCCCGCAGGAAGCGCTTGAGAGCAGAGGAAACATCGTCCACGTGGTGCTCCCCTTCTTTGAGACGCACGGAGCGGGCATCCCGACGCAGGCTGTCCAGCACCCGCTGTGTCTTTGATGTCTGCCCGCACTTACGGTAGATGCCCTCGGAGGTCAATCCTAGACAACCAGGGAGAGGAGGGGGCATCATAGGGGAGAATTAATGGGTCCTTCGAGAAGCGGAGGGATAGCCCACCCAGACCCTCCACTCACCACACTGTGTGATGTAGTCTATGCATCGGTAGACAATGACAGGGATATCAGAGTCCCCCAGCTGCTGCTCAGACAGAGTGTCCCCAGAGCTCGCTGCTGCCTTCTGGATGGCCCCAAGCCATCCGGTGAAGTCCAGCTTCCTCTCCCCCTGGATATACAGGGTCCTGGGCCCAGAGCCCAGTCAATGTCACCTCCAGGAAATCCAATGGGATTCACCCTCCCTATCCTATCCACAGGGCTCCCTTATGAATTCTCATATTGTCAGAAAGAAGGATCATTAGGGATCACCCCACCCGAGCCCATCCTTTTAGAGACATTAAAACCAGAGTCTAGGGATGAGGTTACAGGAGTCAACGGCAACATTGGGAAGAACCCAGTGCTCCCAATTCCAAGCTCAGGGACCAGAAACACAGAGTCTCAAAGCAGGAAGGAACCTCAAGGAGCAGCTAGTCCACCCTGTATCTGCATAGGATTTAAGAAGTACTTCTCCAGCCTCTGGTTAGGCAGCCTGCTCTCCTCTGGGACAGGGAGTTTTCCTGCCATCAAAAACTCCTTGTGACTTCCTCTCCTCACCTTTGGCCATCTCCCCATTGCTCCTGATTCTGCCCTCTGTAGCCATGTGCAGTGCTACACTCTGCTTTGGGAAATTTTGTAACTTTGTGGATTATCTGGAACGCTGCTTCCTTCCCCCTCCCTGCTCCAAGGGTCTTCAAGATTAAAGAAATGTCCCATGCCAAGGTGCCCCCAGGGACCAATGGAAGCAGCTGATGTCTTCCCTCCGCCCCACCCCCTGGTGCCCCCATTCTCACCTCCCCCTCTCCACCAGTACAAGGACTTCCTTATCCCCTTCGATTGCTGGGGAAGGAGAGGATAGGTTCAGACATACACACACACACATCTGTGCCCCTCTCCTCTCCCCGCTCCTTAGTGGTCAGTCCCCAGTACAGCATGCACATCCATCACCCCATGTGAGGACTCATGTGTGGTCCTATGCACAGGGAAGAGAAGACACAGCAGGGCCTGGGGAGCCATCAATCTGTCCCACCCAGGACTGGAGGAAAGGGGGGTGGAAGGAGCGGAGCAGTGTGTAGATCTGACCTCCAAGGAGAGGATCTAACTGGATCCAGGGTCAAAGGTCAAAGCTAGAAGGAACCTTAGAGGTCATCCAGGCCACATCCCTCAGTTTAGAAGAGAGTGGACAGAACCCTGAGCAGGGTCATGCCTTGAATTGGTGGGAAAGCTGCGATGGGCACCACAGGCCTCTGAACAGAGAATCAGTAAGACCAAAATCATTGTGGCAACTCAAAGATCATCCAGTCCACCCTCCCCATTCCTTTATTTTACAAATGAGGAAATGGGCCAGGGAGGGGAAAGTGACTTATCCAGAGTCACACAGTAAGTGAGCAACCTTCAGGGGAAGGGGAGCAGAAGGGTCCTGCCTACACAGCTCTTGCAGCTTTCTGAGATGTAGGGCCTCCTCGCTGGGGCTCTCCTTGAATACCACTCGGAGCTCGGAGCCAGCCAATGCAAACCAGCCTTCTTGGGTCCGTTGCAGGCTGAGGCCAGCCTTATATGAGAGGCGGCCCAGGCGCTCAAAGTCCCTGCACAGCAGCTCCTCTGCGTGGGCAGGCACAAAGGCCTATAGGAAGGAAGGAGTGGGAGAATAGTAGGGTTACCTCAGGCAAACTCTTATCTCCAGACCCTGGAAACCTGACTTATTCTAGGCCTTCCTCCAGCATCCCTCATCAGGTGGAGGCCTCAGTGTTAGGAAAAGCCCCTCCACTGTCATCTTCCCTGTTCCTGTGCCCCATTCTCTCCACCAGTTTCCCTGCCAGGTTTTCTCCTGGATGATCAGTCCTAGTTCAGTCTCCCACATTCATAGATGGTGTGGAAAAGAAGAGGATTAATGTAATAGAGGCCTAACAAAAGTCAAGGCTACAGGAAGTCTGGAATGAAAATGAAAGCCAACAGCTGGATCACAGCCCTTCCCCCACTCATCCCCCCTCAATTCATATAGGGCCAAGTCCTGCCTTCTCTAGGAAGCCCTCCCTGACTGCTTCAGCAATAAGGATGTGGCCTCTCTTTTTGCTTCTCTGGTCTTCCCTTAGAGTGTGAAGACTTGTAAACAGATAGATCTAGAAAGGCTCCATCCTGGCCCTGCCACACCTCCCTATACCCACTAAGCACACCCACCTTAGCAATACACTTGACCCATTCTCGGGCCAGGTCTGGGCTTTCTGATGCAAACAGGTACATCCTCTCAGTCTCTGTGTACACTTCAAAGGTACTGTCAAAGCTGGAGAGAGAAAGGGACAAAGGAATGGGAGAGAAGAAAGGCTTAGGGCTGGGCCCCTTGCCTTCACCCACCTCATAGCTTCCCTCTCTGTCTCCCATCCACCTCAAGACCCTCTCCTCACCTTCTCTTCTGTCAATCCCTATCACCCCAGTCTCTGTCTTCTCTCCAAATCTGTCTCTCAAATTTTCTTCTTTGATTCAACCCACCCAGGCTTTCCTCAGCACTAAGGATTCAGTCTGTAAATGGTTCTCTTGTTCTCATGCCTTGGCAGAGAGGGTGGAGCTATGGAGATTTTTTTTTGGGGGGGGCAGGGTTGGGGAAGTGAGGAACAGTGACACCTTGAAGAATGTTCATCATAAGGCAGAGTTTCTAGATCACAGAACACATAAGCTTAAAACACAGAATTTGAGAATCCTAGAAACATGATATACAGGATTCTAGAATATTGTAAAACAGAAGAACATGGACTTCTAGAATCTCAGAATAGGGAATTGGATACACAAAACATAGAATCACAGCTCAGCGAATTTCAGAATCACAGAATTATTGGAGATCAGAATTAAAAAGAGGGGAAAATTTGTCCAAGATCATGAGGAGTTGGGACTACGACCCAGGGCTCCTAATTGCTCTGCCTAGCTAGGGTTCCATGTTTGAGAGGACGAATTGGAAGAGGCCCTGAGATAAAGAGGTGGGAGACCAGTGCAAAGAGTTTTCAAGGGAAAGGACAGAACTTGGCAGAAGCCCTATGCAAGAGAGAAAGTGTAGGAGCTGGGCTGGGCAGGGCAAGGCTGGGCTGGGAAGGCGGCTAGAAGGGGGCTCACCCGTGGGTGTCAGATGGGGGTACAGCCAGGCAAACAATCTCACTAGCTCGGATTTCTCCATTAGGCATGACAGCTCGCTCATTCTCATAGTAACTCAGGACTCCATCACTGAGAACACACCAGCGTCGACTGAACTCTGCTCAAGGCAAAGGGGAGGAGGAGGGAGAGAATTTGAGGTCCCCCAGGGCCCGCCGCTTGTACATCCAGACCCCATTTGAGGTCTCCCGCCTCTTTTCCCACCCCACGCCCCACCCTGGGGAGGCTCCTGTACCCTCCTGTACCCTGGAGAATGTGGGGAGAACTGGTTTCTTTCAAGAAATCGTCCATCACTGACCCTATCGGACTGTATTGGAAGCCCCTAAACTTCAGTTATAATACTCTACAGGGGTGGTCACAGTCAGCTTCCCAGGTTAAGACTGTAGAGACCCCTGAGGGTAGGGATCTGGCCCTCTCTTTTTTCTATATCCACCCACCAACCCACCTGCTCCCAGCCAATGGCAGGGGGAGGGTTCTGCATAGCAGATACCTAGTAAAAGTTGGTTGTTTCACCCATCACCCATCACCTAAGGACGAGTCTGATCAGTAGAAGTTCAGGTTTCCTTCTCCAAAGACTCATGAAGGTTTTATAACAGGGACGAAAGAATAACTCATGATCCTCTTAATATGCTGTGTCTTACAGTTAGCCCTGGGCAAAGTTCATACTGAGTTGAGTTCAGAATGATCAGGCTAGAATTCAGAGCTGCCCACTAACTGATGCTCTTTCCAGTGGCATCACCGACTATATTCCTTCAGGAACCTTCTATCTGACATTCTAGTTAAATTGGATGACCTTGACCCCAAACATTCATTCATTCACTAAAGAAACATTTATTAAGCATCTGATATGTGCCAGGCATTGAAGATGCCAAGAGGGACCTCACAATTCTATTGGGGGAAAAAACCTGCACATAATTATTTATATATAAAACAGAGTCGGTCCAAAGTAAGTTTTTCGTTTGTTTATTTGGTGGAGGGGGGACAAAATTAACAACTAAGAGAATGTGTAGGAGCTGGAACTTCAGCTTAGCTCTCCTACCCCCATACCTTTGCCCAAAACCATCTCCCATGCCTGGTATGCCCTCCCTCCTTCTCTTCACTGACCAAATCCTTCCCTATCCTCCATAACTCAACTCAGACTTCACCTCCTCCAAAAAGCCCTTCTGATCTCTCCTGCCCACAACACTGTGCCCTCTCAGGCCTCACTCAACCTTTCCTGTGCCCCTCTCAATGACCCTTCTTATGTCACACTGTGCATGAGGTTCTCAACTTTACTGGATTGTAAGCTTTGTAAGGGCAGAAGCCATGTATCTCCTCTCACCTACATATTCTCTTATGGGCCTGTCATTCAGGGAATGAAGTATGAGATGCCTAAGCTAGGAAAAAGAGGCAGATGGCTGGGATGAGGGAGGAGTGGCACTCACCTTCTCGGGCACGGCGCTCCTGCAGGTGCTTGGCCACAGAGGCTGTCTTGAAGAGGAAGCCACTGTGGCTCACGGTGGGCTGAATGACAGAGTAATGTTTCTCCACAATGCTGACCGGGTCCAGCCGGGGCATCTCTGGGGAAAGACAAAGAAGGGGACAAAAGAGTTCCTTGGTCAAGGATGGAATTCTGTAAGGAGGGTCAGGGTCTCCCTATCTCCTTCCACCCACCCACCTATCCCAAACACTGACAAAACAACTGTCCAGTCCCAACCCCTCAAATATCAAGCACGCTGACACTGCAATCAGACAACTGGGTTAAAATCTGGGCTCTGCTGCTCATGAGCCAATGAGACCTTGGGCAGACTTCTCTGGGCCTCACTCTCCTCTTACATGAGGAGGGTTGGATGAGATGATCCCCAGAAGTCCTTACAGCCTGGATGTTCCAAGACTGTGAGTCGAAGGAAGGGCTCAGAAGGGGCAAACTGAGACCCTCAGAAGTCCCCCACATCCTCTATGCCCTGAGGGGATCCTCTCCTATGGACCTCACACAGCACCTCTCTGATGCGCTAAGCATGCAACATGCATGTGTGTGTACATATGGAGAGTATATTGTGTGTCTGTGTTTACTGTGTCTATTGAGTGCATGTGTTTTATGTACATGTGTGTTTATGCAGAGTGTACATGTGCATTGTGTAGTTGTATTGTGTATTGTGTATATATGTGAATATGTGTCTGTGAGGCATGCATGTGGGGGGTGGGGCAGGGAGAGAGAGGAGGAGGGGTCTTCTCCTTCATCCAGAATGCATGCTCCACAGAGCTAGCAACTATATCTGAGTCAAACAGCTCATCTCCTCTGGTGCCAAGTGCAGTGTGCAGTCTCAGCAGACACTTCATCAGCTCTGACTGCCTGACTGATGCTCCCTGGCCCTGAGAGACCCCATGCCTCAGCCCGGGTGGGCCAGCCAGCCGGCTAAGCCCACCCTCCTCTGTGGTCCTACCAGCTGGTCGGTCATGCTCCAAGCCTCCCAGCGGAAGGCACACACGATTTAGGCTGCGCCTGCCATGGCTCCTGGGTGTGTGGTGGCTGCTTGTGGCTCCTGGGTGTGTGGTCCTTCCCCTGCCCTAGACAAAGGCTCCAGGAAGTCACTAGTCCAGACATCTACTGACCAAGGTCCCTGACCCTGATGGCCTCACAGTCCTTAATCCCCTTTCACAAGGTCTTGTCAGTCCAAGCTTGGAGAGTTCAACCCCCAAACTGTGGCCCAGGTATAATCTGCTAAGTGACACAGTGGATAGAGAGCTGGACCCTGAGTTAGCAAGACCTGAATTCAAATCCAGCCTCAGACACTTACTAGCTGTGTGACCCTGGGTAAGTCACTTTAACTTCTGTTTACCTCAGTTTCCTCAATCATAAAATGGGGACGGTAACAGTGCTTACCTTACAGGGTTGTTGTGAGGATCAAATGAGATATTTGTAAAGTGCTTAGCATAGGACTTGGCACATAGTAGGTGCCTAACAAATACTTATTCCATCCTGCTAGGCAGACAGTTTCTCTGAGGGCAGGGGTTATATCTCTCCTCTCAGACTTGGAGCTCCCCAAGGTCTCACTCCACTCCTGGGGTCCCTGAGCCTGAGGAATGACCAGGACTCAAACCCCTAAGTTCCCCCCAACCCCTGCAGGACAAGTGAGGGGAGGCCAGGACCGTTGCTGGAGTAAAATCAATGACTCTTGACCAAGAATCCCAGACACCCTGTGACTCACCCTGGGGGGGACACAGCTCATATTTACAAGGGTACTCTAGCTTTTCTGTTCTTGACTCCATATCTCATTCTCACATACACATAACAGCACACAAATACAATCATACACAAACACACTGAGAACAAGAGACACACAAATGCTGACTTCTGCAGAGTCAGACACACTGCAGACTGGCACATATACACATACCATCCCCAACACATACACACGGATGTATGTGGCCAGTCCCTTCCCCCTTACCAGAGGTCTGGTTGTTCCTGAGAAACTCCATCTGCAGCCTCTGCCCAGCCTGCCTGGCCACGGCCAAGGGCGTGGGGGCTGCAGGGTCCCCTGAGAAGCAGTTGATGGCCGCCCCACAGCCCAGCAGGGCCTGTGTCTCTTCGAGGTCGGTGGTGGTGACAGCCACACAAAGGGCCTGGGGGCACGGGGGAAGATGGAGCTGGCTCAGGCCCAGGACAGAGGAGAGATGCTGCTCTTCTGTTTCTCCCCAAACCTCCCCCCTCCCATAGCAACGGTAGCCAGTCCCAGGCACAGGGGGTACCTGACAGCAGAGCTAGGGGGAACAGGAAAGGGGGCCGTGGTGGGGCAGGAGAAGCAGGGGAGGAGGGAGAGATGCAGGGAGAGACAAAAACAGGGAACAATCAGTCAGTCAACAAGCATACATTAAGAGCCATGCCAGGCTTTGTGCTAAGTGCTGAGGGTACCAAAAATGACTGAAAAATGGGGAACCAGAAGGCCAGGGAAAGAAGGGGAGAAAGAGAAAGCTCAAGGTGGGGGAGGGACGGGAAAAGAGCACCCAGGGAAAGAGGGACAGAGCAGGACACACAAAGGGACAGTCCTGGAGATGGAGGGAGGTGGAAGGGGCAAAGGGAGAAAAAGAAAAGGGGAGAGAAGCAAAGGGAAGAAGACAGAGAAGCAGAGAAGAAGACTGAGGAAGAGAGACCAGATAACTACAGAGGGAGAGAGAGTGGAAGGAGACAGGTCTGAAAGGAGAAACGGACGAGCCAGGAGACTGGGACAAAGGGAAGGGGAGAGAGACAGACACACGGATGGGGGAAGAAGGGAAGTCCCAGAGAAAGAGAAGAGGGATAAGACAGAAAGAAAGGAAGGCAAAGGGAGAAAGAGAGGGAGGGAAGAAAAGAAGGAGAGTGACCAGAGAAGGAGGGACAGGAGAGAAAGGAGACAAGAGTAGGGGGAGAGATGGAGGGGAGGGAATCAGGCCAGGTCAGGGTCACAGCTCAGACTCTGGCTTCACCCTGAAGCTGAATACCCCCCAGGGCAGCTGTTTCCTGGGTCTGGGTCCCGATCTGTGGCCGAATCCAGTGTAAGCTCAGCCTCTCTCGAGTTTCTCTGGGGCCTCGGGGAGGGGAGGGAAGGATAGGGCTGAAGAAGGCGGGATGATTCTACAGTAAAGTCCTCCCACATGTGAATTCCTCACCCCCCGCCTGCTGGCCCCTCCAATGGGAGCCGCCTGGCCCTGCCCAGGCTCCCTGAACCCAGCCAATTCCTTCACCCTGGCTAGGCCTGGGTAGGGAGCCAGAGTCTTGGGTCCCAGAGCTCAGAGGTGGTTCAGCCTTGCTTTAGGACTGGTGTGGGGTGGGGCTGCTCAGGAGGCGAAGAGGGAGGTTTTCACCAGGGCTCATCTTGTGCAGAACCCTTGCCTCAGGACACAAGCACACACACAAGCACACACACACACAAGCACACACACACACAAGCACACACACACACACACACACACACACACACACACACACACACACACACACACACACACACACACACACACACAGCCTAGGAAGCGAGCATGTATACCGAGGGAGGGAGAGGACTGAGAACTGAGTGTCCAGCCTCCTATTCTGAGGCAGAGACTGATGGAAAGTTCATCTCAGGTCCCAAATGGCCCAAAGAAGTCTACAAAACCACTCATGCCCTGGACCTATCATGGTGCAGGGCTGGAGCCCCTGAGGCCTTCAGGGAGCCTCGCTACACCTTGGAGGGGTATGGGGCCTAGGGGAACTAGTTCGGAGCAGCCCAGCTGGTTTCCATGAGCCCAGCAGGAAATAGCACTGGGCGTCAGGCCTGCTCCCTTTGGCAGGACAAAGCAGCAAGAAGGGAGGGTGCAAGACAGGAGGGAAAAAGGAGGGGAGCAGCTGGTGGTGTGGAGTATTGGATAGGAAACTTGGGTTAGAA
Source organism: Notamacropus eugenii (assembly GCF_028372415.1). Lineage (NCBI taxonomy): Eukaryota > Metazoa > Chordata > Mammalia > Diprotodontia > Macropodidae > Notamacropus > Notamacropus eugenii. The sequence continues at coordinate 133,113,806 of NC_092876.1, read as the reverse complement.
CAGAATCATCAGCTCAGAAAACACAAAACACAAAACATCAGAGCTGGGGGAACCCTTAGAACACAGAATTAGAGCTGGAAGGTTCCTTAGAACACAGAATGTCAGAGCTGGAAGGGTCCTTAGAATACAGAGTGTCAGAGCTGGGAAGGCCCTTAGAACCCAGAATGTCAGATTTGAGAGGGACCTTAGAAAACAGAATGTCACAGCTGGGAGAGACCTTAGAACATAGAATGTCAGAGCTGGGAAGGCCTTAGAACACAGTGTCACAGCTTGGAGGGCCCTTAGAACATAGAATGTCAGAGCTGGGAGGGTCCTTAGAACACAGAGTGTCAGAGCTGGGAGGGGCCTTAGAACACAGAATGTCAGGGCTGGGAGGGTCCTTAGAACACAGAGTGTCAGAGCTGGGAGGGCCCTCAGAACACCCAATGTCAAAGCTGGGAGGGCTGTTAGAACACAGAATGTCAGAGCTGGGAGGGCCTTTAGAACACAGAATGTCAGAGCTGGAGGGTCCTTAGAACACAGACTGTCAGAGCTAGGAGGGGCCTTAGAACACAGAATGTCAGAGCTGGGAGGGCCATTAGAACACCCAATGTCAGAGCTAGGAGGGGCCTTAGAATACAGAGTGTCAGAGCTGGGAGGGCCACTAGAACACAAGATGTCAGAGCTAACAGGGCCCTTAGAACACAGAATGTCAGAGCTGGGAGGGTCCTTAGAACACAGAGTGTCAGAGCTGGGAGGCCCTCAGAACACCCAATGTCAAAGCTGGGAGGGCCCTTAGAACACAGAATGTCAGAGCTGGAGGGTCCTTAGAACACCCAATGTCAGAGCTAGGAGGGCCCTTAGAACACAGAATGTCAGAGCTGGGAAGGCCATTAGAACACAAGATGTCAGAGCTAACAGGGCACTTAGAATACAGAATGTCAGAGCTGAGAGGGCCATTAGAACTCAAGATGTAAGAGCTAACTGGGCCCTTAGAACACAGAATGTCAGAGCTGGAACGCCCACATGTAAAATGAAGGGAATAGATTAACTAGTCTCTAAGAGCCCCTTAGATTCAGACATCCAACATATTATGTACTAAGGCCCCTGCTTAGAATCCTGGCTCTGCTACTGGCTAAACGGTGACTTTGGGCCAGTGACTCCTCCTCTCTGTTCTTGTGTCTTCCTCTGTAACTAATACTCATTGATCCAAAGATCTAGGATGTCCTCCAGTACCTTGTGATAGTGGGGAAAATACTAGCCTTGAAGAAATCAGGACACGTGGGGTTCAAATCCCACCTCTGGGGAGGTTCAATAGGAACTGTGTGACCTTCACCTCTTGGGATCTCATGTTTTGTACCATCAGCAGAACAGGGGATGACACTGGAGTGGGGGCACCCAAGGTCCCTCCCAGCTCTTCACCTAGCATGCAAAAATGGGGTGAATAGTGGATCTACTGATACTGACCTTCCAAGCTCGTTAAGAAGTGCAAAGGAGATAACAAAGGCAAAGCACTCTTTAGACCTTAAACTGTGACAGAGGGCATCCCAAAAGTCTTGTGTTATTAAAGCTTAAAACCAAATGAAGACTTCTGGGACACCCCACATCAGTATCTTTTATCATCATCATCTTCACTAGTATTTATTCTAGGAGAAGGAAAGGATGAGACTAGGGAGAAGCATATCAGGGTAGGCAGGGTAGAGAAAGAAGGGGGTGAGGGGTGGAGAACAGGGTACCCCATCCAGACAGACAAAAGGATTCAAGGAAAGGGGGTAGGGGATGTCAGATGATCATGAGGACATCAGTGCTAATAACCTGGAGCATGGTCACTTTCTAAGGTTCCTCTATGCTCTGGGACCTCAAATCCCAAGCCCTAGACCACAAGCGAGGTACCCAGCAGTCTCCAGCACTTCCAACAGTCCAGGGGTGGCATAGCTGGTGGTCGCAGGGATAGCCCCACAGTACAAGGCAGCCAGTTCAGCTGTCTTACAGATGCCACCCCCCAGAGCACACACTCAAGCTGACCTTATCAAGCTCTTCTTGCTTGCCAAAGAAACGGTGATACCGGCGGTACTTGCCCTCACGGTACTTGGCCTCCAGGTGGTGCCGCCGGTCCTCAGGGCTGCTGCTAGGGTGCAGGGCTTCACTAGGGGGAACATTGGCTGCCCAGAACCTCTTTCCAGCCTCATTCCCCAGATGATGAAAGAGCTGAGAATACAGAATTTGGAGTAGGAAAGGTCAGGAACTAGTACTGACAGCAATAGTGCTCCTTCCTGACATTCCATGTCCCTCTCTCCATAAAGAAAAACTGAGGCAAAGAGCCTGGGAAGGGTCTAGCTTAAGTCAGTACTTAAACTTCCTTCTGTCCTAGCCTGGGCCCTGGGCTCAGCTCTTTGGGCAAAAACAGATCAATATTCAAGAAGTAGACAGATGGGAAGACATTTATAAAGCAAACAACCAGATAGACAGGTGTTTAAACAAAAGACAGATATTTAGAGAGGATAGATGGACATCTATTTAGAAAACAGATTTTTAGGAAGGGGACAGACAGATAAATGCATAGACATTTAGGGAGTAAACAGAATGGAGAAAGGAGTATTTAGGGAGTGGACAGACATCAAGAGAATAGAAAGATAGACATTTATCGGGGAGGGAAGGGGAGGGATAGGGGAGCTTCCAGCTGCCAGCTCTGCCCCACCCAACATCTGGAACATTACATTCCTGAGGTTCTCAAAGCTTGGGTAGGGGGTGGGGAGCATCTGTCTGTCTCCTGATGAGGAGGGCGGGCTTTTGGAAACAAGCCCTCTACCCCAACTCCCCAACCCAAGATACACACACCCCACTGATATACACACACCCCAGGCCAAATATTCCTGTCTAGGCCCAGGAGGATCACTTTCAGGGGCTGGGTCAGGGAGGGGGCTTCCTCTGTTGTTGGAGTCTCCAGGCTCAGCTGCCGCTTGGGTTGGATTTTCTTTGATCTTTGGGCAAGGGGAGGCGGGGTTGGAGGGGGGGGGTGTAGAATTGAGGGCAGTCAAGAGTCCATCCCCCTGCTGCAAAAACAGAAAGTTCTGGGAAAAGGAAAGGGAGAATAGGACATCCTCACCTCAATCAGATCCTCTGTCCACACTTTCCGGTCCATCTTCAAGCTCCGAACCTTGGAGACTGAAGGCCCCAGCCATCGATGCTCCCCTGGGGACAGAGGGGTACAGGGATGCCAAGTGTCACAGCTGACCAGGTAGGGAGCCTTACCCTTTCTCACACTTTCCTTCCCCCAAGGAGCCACCTTTCTCACATCCTGCCTAGGGGATGGACGCATACATGGGCAAGAGGTAAACTGGGGGATGGGGGGAATCGGGGCAGAGAAATAGGGGAAGAAAGAAGATGGAGAGGGAAGACGAGAAAGGGAGAAAAGCAGTGTGATCCAATGAAGTGAGCTCTGAACTAGAAGTCAACATACCTGGGTTTGAGTCAAGAAAGGCTATTTTCAACTGGACAGGAGGAAAAACTTCCCAACAATCACACTTAATTCTTTTTTCTCCTGCAGCAGCCCTTCCCTCATCTCCCTACTTCTATGTAGGGCACCATCATTCTTCTGGTCACAACTATGTCCACAAATTTGACCTTCCACTCTTTGCCAAATCTCATAGAATCCAAATTAACCCGTCTCACATCTGTCCTCTTCTCTCCATTCACAAGACCATGACCCTAACTAGGCCAGGGCCTCATCACCCCTCACCCACATTCTTTCTCCCATTTTCCTACTTTTGAATGGATGCGTCACGCCTGATCTATTTCTCCCTCTCATCTCCAGCTTTTGGAATCCCTAACTCCCTTCAAGGCCCAGCCCAAGTGCTGATGCCAAGATTTCCTGAGTGCCCCTATTGTTCATGCCCTGCCCTCCCAAGACTATGTCTTTATCTTGTATGTATTTTACATTTACCTATTTCAGTGGAGACATGTCACTGAGGTCCCCAAGCTTACTTGGGTGCTAGCAGAGTGACTATCACAGAGATCACAGTTTTTGAGCTAGAAGCAACCTTAGAGGTAATGAGTCTAACTCCCTCATTTGGAGAAACTGAAGCACAGAGAGGTTAAGTGATCTGCTCAGGTGGGATCTGAGCCCAGGACTTCCTCACTCTAACCCCAGGGCCCCATCTTCTCTTAGGATCCCTGGATCCTTCAGGGTTCTCTGTTCAAGGGCGCCTCCCACAAGAAGCCATGTGGGGCTTTTCCAGTGAGAAGCACCTGGTCACCGGTAGCTTTACCTCAGTCCCTGCACTGAAATCACTTTACACTTAATTCCTGATATAATCTCTTAGTAGATTGCAAGCATGTTGTGGGCAACGACATGCTTTACCCTGTGACCCCAGTGCCCAGAACAGCCCCTGGCACAAAGGTAATACTTAAGAAATGCTTGATAAATTGAACTGAATAGAATGTTGTAGAGGGAAAATCCTGCTCACATAGGGATTGGACCAAGCAACCATTGAGCTAGGCACTGGGAATGCAAAGACTGGCCTCTGAGCTTTCTTCCAGCCCTAAGACTAGGACTTGGGGAGGGGAGGGGACACTTGTGGTCCATTAAGACCTCCTGGTCTTTTTCACAAGTCCTGCCATCTAGCCACATCTCTTTGCCCAAACTCAGCCTAGCATCTGAGGCTCTAGACCATTTGGCACTTTTATTTCACAGAACTCTCCTTCATAAAGTATATATTCCAACCCAACTGAAGGGTACGTCCTCTCCCACACTCAGTGTCATGCATTCTCTTGGCATTTCCTCTTTCTTCTAACTCACTGAATCATATAAGAATCCCTGCTGTCATTCCCAGAATGATGGGCACTTACAAAACCCTCACAACCTTCAGTGACAGACATTGTGCTATCAATTTTCCCATTTAATGATAAAGAGACTGAGGTCCAGAACAGGGTCGCAAATTGCCCAAGGTCACACTGCTGGTAAGCATCAGACTCCCAGGTCTCTTGACTACAGAAGTCCAGAGCTCTGAACCCTGAATTCTTCCACCTTCTCAAGGCTGCCCTTCTCCAGGAAGCTGCCCCAAGAGCACACCAGCTTCCATGTTTATAGTGGGATGGCTAAGAGTCATGTACCTGCACATCTCTTGCAAATCACAAGGCAGAGGTTGATGGAGGCCCAGTCTGGATGGGGGGCCCCACAGTCTGCACAGAGTTGGTTAGGGGCATCAGCCCAGATCTTCTCAGCTACATCCATGGTAGACAGGGCCTCTGCAATGGCGCCCTGCATGGCCTCCAGCCACTCTGCCTTCTCCGACTCTGACTCAGCTGAGAAACTAGGGGGATATGAGTGATGAGCAAGGCTTGAGGGAGATAATGGGGGACAAAGGGGGATGGTGCCAATAGGATGGCCCATGGTGAGGAAAGGTAATCAGCCCAAGGGTTGTAGAAGACAGAGGCAAAGGGGAGAAAGTCGTCTGGTATGCAAAGAGCTTGCAGCTGGAAGAGGCGACAAAGGACGGAGAAAGTAAGACACCTTATTCAACATCAAAATAGACAGAGATGGAATAGCTGAATGGTCTGATGACAATGGCATTGGAAGAGTTGGTTTTTCGAGGTAGGAGAGGAGCTAGGTAACCAATCATGGATACAGCAGGTGAGACGGTTAGGGTGTCCAAAATGGGGATAAAACTGAAGGAGACAAATGACTTGAGAAAGGAGGATGTGGAGGGTAGGGTTGTCTGAAGTCTAAGGGACTGGATTGGGGTAGAGGAGTCACCTGAGGACTGAGGTGGTAAGAGGGACTGGAATGGAAGAGGTGAGAGGAGCCCAAGACTGGGTGAGAAAAGAAGCCTAAAAATGGGGGTGGTTAGTTATCTGAAGGGGGTGAGATAGCTGCAATAAGAAGGACAGGGATGAGAAAAGCAGGTGGCTTGGGCACAGAAGAACTGGGAGTCAGAGAAGCTCACCTGAAGATCCGATAAGGAGTGGTGAGATCAAAGCTTCTCCGATCAGAGTCTTTTACATTGCCCACGCTCATATCAATGAAAGTGATGCCTATACCCATCTGGTATTCCTGGAAAAAAAGATGAGGCTAGAATTGGAGTTTCAAGACAACATATGGAGGTAAGGGGGTGGGGGGGTTGGGATGGGAAAAGGAGGGGATAGGGATGAGAGTGAAGGGGGGAATGATGGTATTGGAGAAGATGAGGATGCTGGGGGGATGGGAGGAGGGGATAAAGGTATAGGAGGGGATGTGGGTGAAGTGGGGATTCTGGCCCCCATTCCTTTACTCCTCTGGCTCCCCTGGGCTCTTCTCATGCCCATCTCCAAGTTCTCGTGCCCACCTCCAAGTTCTTATACAGTAGCACTTTGTCACCAGCCACCACCACATAGAGCTTGCTCTTCACCCCTCGAAGCTCTAGGCTGCCAGCTTGGTCAGGGATCCAAGAGCAGTGAGGCTCCAGGGGGCTAGCCTTTGAGAGCCGGGTCCGGTCCCGTTGCTCCTCCACTGCCTGCTGAAGGGCCTGCATCCAGTCCTTCCGCTCAGCTATATGGGGCAAAGCAAGGGGAAGATCCAGTTCTGAGATCCCATCCTCTCCTTTTCCCTCAGCTCTTTCCTCTCCTAATCAATGATCACTTCTTGCCAAGAACCCCTACTGAGTTAACCCCCAGTTCTAATCAGGTCTTCATTCTCCAACCCCTAAATTCCCCATGCTCCTTCAGCTCAGCTTCAATGCCCATGTTGTGAATGCGGGGGTCTGTCCCCTTTAGCCTAGGGTAGGATGACAGGGAGACAGTGCTAGGAACAGGGCTCTGTCTTCTTCTTCACTTGGAGAGAATGCTTTTCCTGACTCTCAATGCCCCTTCCTCAGCCCTCTTCTATCCCCCCCTCACCATCGCTCTCAGCCCGGAAGACAAAGGTCCGGTTGTGTGTGATGACTTCAAACTTCTGGTCGCTGATGCCAGAAACTCGAGAGATGGAGGAGACAGGGATGAAACGCTTGGAATAAGCATCCTAGAGCATGAGAAGGGAGGGAGAAGGAAGAGGATGACAGCTACTCAAAGGGTGAGTTACTCAAAGAGCTAGCTCCCCAAGGCCCAACCCTCCAGAGCTCCCTCAAAATGGCTTCTCTTTCCTTATCCTTTCCTTCTCTGTAGGGTTAATGAAGGAATTGGGCTCTGGTACAAGACAGGTTCAATCTGGAGGGTAGGTTAGGCCTTATTCCAGGGTCAAGATCAGGTTTCTGATCTTGAAGAGAATGAGACAGGGTTGCACCTACTATGTGCTGGACACTAGACTAAGTGCTTTTTACAAATATTATCTCATTTGATCCTTACAACAGACGGGAGGTAGGGTAGGATTGGGTAGTATTATCCCTATTTCATAGTTGAGGAAACTAAGGCAGACAGAAGTGAAGTGACTTGCCCAGGGTCACACAGCTAGGAAATGTTTGAGGCTGGATCTACGCTCAGAATATCCTGCCTCCAGTCCAGCACACTATCTACTGAGCCATCAGCTTAGGATCAATGTTCTTTTAGAGGCCAAGATAAGGACTCAGTCTGGGGATAGAATTGGATCTCAGTCTAGTGTTTGGGTCAAGACTCAGTGTGGGATCAAGGTTGTCAGGGGCCAGGGTCAGGGCTCAGTTCAGAATCTCCTGGAGTCTCACCTTGTCACTGTCAAAGTACCGTAGGTAATCAGAGTCCAGCCTGACCCATCGCTTCTGATAGATGTAAGATCTAGCACTGTAGGATATGTGGGGCCTTAGGAAAAGATAGTTATAGGCAGTCAGGCTTCCAGGGTCCACCATTCCATGGTCAGGGACCCACAAACAGGTTTCATGGGATAGAGACTGAGACTGGACTGAGAGGACTTAGGAGGCCTGATTGTCATCCACCTGGAGAGGTAGGTGGCCTTGAACTGAAGAAGAGATCCCAAGGTTGCGAGGGGCAAGGGAAATGACAAGAGACAGGATGAGACAGCACCTCTAGAATCTAAGGTCCATGGAAGGACAGGACAGTGGAGATTGCAGGGAATGGGGGACAGATCTTCCTGGAGACAAGGGACTAGGCCAGATGACCTCAAAATCCTTCCCTGCTATATGCCCCAAAGCGCATGAGAGATCCCTAAGTACCATCCACAGGAAATTTCTCAGCCCTACTAATGGAAGATCTTAAAGCCAGAACTAATTGATAGAGCTACATTTTCCAAACACTATGAAGAAGGAGATTATGGGTGGGGCATGGGGAAGCAGGAGAGACTATAGGGTCATCACTCACCCCTGAGGTGGGTTCTTGTCCAGCCAGCCAACTTTGATGACAGGTGTGGAGGAAGCTGAGGTCCAGGGCGGCCCCTCCATAGAATTCAGGGGGAGCTCTGGGGTTGAGGTGTTGCTGAGATTTGGGGATCTCAGACCAACATCATCCCATATGCCGCTGAGGAAAGCATAGGGACAGGGTAGGTAAGGAGCAATTGAAAGAGGAGACTCCAGGGAAGGGGGGGAGGGAAGGGGAGGTGGGCATTTGGAGACCCTGATGAACACTAGAGGGACACTGGAGAAGGCAGCCAGGGGGAGGTCATTCCCCTGGGGGAATAGAAAGAACCAGGGGAAGGGGGATCTTGGCTCCTACTTGGGGACGTCCTCATAGTAGTGGGAATCCTCCGAAAGCTCGTCACCTTCACTTAGCAGACTGCCCACGCTCACAGTCCTCGGGACATCTTGCAGGGATGGCTCCTCCTGCCCCCCACCAGAGACCCTTGATCAGGCTCTTCCCCTCTCAGGCTTTCTCCACCCCTCTACCTAGCCCCCTGGCTCCTCCCTTCCTGGCCCCCAACCCCAAAAGAGACAAGGCCAGTTTCACACTTTCTTTACATTACCTTGCCCGTCACCACCTACCCACCCACACGACACAGATACAAACTGGCACACCCACCAAGTCCAGTCTCACTGGCCCTCCTCCCCAATCCTACTGGCGGCTGAGCTTAGGTAGGAATTGGGAAGCCCTGGTTAATCCTCCCTGCTAATCAACAGCGTCCCCTGCCCTCCCCCATCTACACCCAAGGGATCCAAGAAGAGGAAAGCCCTGTCATGCTCAGACTGTGAAGTGGCCTTGGGCTGATCAGGACAGGCTCCTTCAGGCTTCCCAGCCTTTGTCCCAAATAATGAGGGGGTGGGTGAAGAAGTCCAAGGCATCGTCTAATTTAGTTTTTGATCAGCACCCTCCAGCTTCCACATCTCCCACATTTACTGTGCTCCATGATCCCCTTCCCCCAACCAGACTGTGAGTTCCAAGATGGCAGGGACTGCATCTTACATCTGAATTTTGGATCTTCCCCAGATCCTGGCAGAAGGCTCTACATATGGCAAGTGAATCTTAGATGTTTGCTGTATACTGTCCTGTGATACCTGCCCTGTGGACCCAGTGGCCCCTCTTCTATACCACCCTCCATTCTCTGCCACCTAACATCATGCTGGAGACACTCAACCCTCCCACCTTTTTCCCAGGGTTCCCATCCTGTGGGTTGAACAAATAGATAAGGTGTGGAGATGGATAGACAAGCAAACACGTGGCCCCATACAGACACTAAAGACAGACAGACAGCCTCATGAGAACACAGACAGTCAGCATTCATGATGACAGATGCCCGCTGAGCCCACCCAAGCCTACCCCACCATCCCCACCTTGTTGACCATCACTGGGACGGGGCTTGAGGGTGGTGACCCTTCTTTAGGAGGCTCGTCATAGTCCGAATCATCTGTGAAAGAGGCCCAAAAGTTAAGCCTGGAGGGCAGGGGGACCTAGCACATAGCAACAGGCTCCCTCCCTCCAGGTCTGGCTGCATTAGCTCCCTCACTCAAGGAACAAATGCCACAGCAAGTTCAAGAAACTTCTAAATGGTCTAGCAAATTCAGGGCTGAGCTAAGCACTGTCTTGGGGAGTAGCAGGGAAAGGCGCAGAATTACTGTGGCCAGAAAGAGCAGCTACACACTAAGGAAAGGGTCACAGGACCTGGATTTAAATTCAGACTCTGCTACTTCCTAGCTCTGACTTTAAGAGAAGTCACTTGTCTTTGGGCCTAGGTTTCCTCCTCTGTAAAATGAGGGAGCTGGACGAGGTGCTATCGAAAATCCTCTCCCCACTCTAGATCCTTGATGCTAGGAAATGTCTCCATTGCCCTAAGCTGTCCTCATTCTGCCCTTTTAGCATGAAGGTGGAGTGGAGCAGGAAATGCTATTTATAACAGGCAGTGTGAGAGAGAGAGGGGGTGTTCAGCCCACTCCTGGCGTCGCCACAGCCAGCAACATCCTGTTGGGAGTGAGGGAGGGAAGGAGGGAGAAGGCCATGAGCTCAAGGAGAGAAGGATACCCCATTACAGTAGAATAGTCAGTCAGGGCCACTGGAATGAGGACACCATGGGTGGGGCCAAGGACTAATGGTCATCTGGTGACTACTGGTGGAAGAACTGATGAGAACATTTACAAGGACAAGAGCTTGTCCAGACATGAAACAGGATAGAGGGAGCGAGAACTCAGGCCAGATGAGGTATGGATAAAAGAAATCGAGGGGTTTTTAGTCTGGAGAGGAGACTTGAAATGGAACCATGGAGCCATTTGAAGGACTATTCCATAGAAAGAGACACAGGCAAGCTCTATTTGTCCCTAGAGGATACTCAGAACAATGTGGGGAAATCACAGGGAGGGAAATTTGGCTAAATAGAAGGAAAACTCCTTAATATCAGCTTGTCCTACAATGGAATGGGCTGGCCTAGGACAGTATATGATCCCTGTCACTGAAAAGACTTGGAGGGTGGGGGTGGGGTGGGAGAGTTTACAGGGGGATGGGTTTCTGCTCCCAGGTCTGACAGGTGATCTGGAACAGAGGAACCCCTTTTAACTGGACAGTTGAAGAAGATACAATGGGAGGAAGCATCTTTCAGCTAGAACTCGGGAAATAATGGCCCAGACCTAGCCAGGCCATGGCAGAAGGCAGGCTGTGGACCCAATGGAAACCAGGTAGGGCAACTAACGGAAAATAAGCTTTTGGCTAGTGAAACCAAACAGGGAGCCATATGGAAACCAGGCAGTGAGCCAAAAAGAAATCTGACTGCAGGTCTAGAGTTGCAACATTCATGTAAATTTCAAAGCTAAGGGAGAGGCAATGTTGAGCTTTGGTACCAACTTTCTATCCTTGGTGTCTTCTCAAAGTTCAAGAAGAACTATTAGCCCCACGCTAAGTTTGCCCCCCACAAACCCACAAGAAAACTGCAAAGGAGCAATTTGGGGACAATTACCCCAAATACACATTTCCTTAAAGTCCACCCAGCTCATTTCTTGGGCTCCACACAATATCAGTGGAAAGCAGTCAAGAACAATCACTGAACCCTAAGAAACAATGATTATTAGGAATTCAGAGAAACAGAAGACTCACCAAACTCAGGCAGTGGTCGGGAGGGCTTCGGGGGGATTTCTGGAGCACTGAGGGAAAGTGGAGGGGGCTGGGAGGGAATCTGGGAGAGCGGGGATGAAGGTGCATCAAGCTCGGGCTCTGGTGACTTCTCCTCTTCTGTGGGGAGGCTACAGGAGAAAAAGATACTATGGGCCAAATGGACTCATGATGATTCCTCACTGTACCATGACCCTTGAGCCTCCAAGGATGTCTCAGAACAAGAGGACAGTGCCAGAAGGTCATCCTGCCCATCTGCCTATCCCCATGGGAATCTCCTTGCTGTTCCCACACTACCATCTCTGCCATGTAATCTCCCTCTTAGTCTCTGCCTCCATCCCCTTAGCTCTGATCCAAGCCTCGGTCTCCTGTCCTCCCGCCTGCACAACTGTAGCAACTCCCCACACAGAGATCGGGGAGACTGAGGAAGATAGAGATACACAGTAACTGGGAGATACAGCCATAAATTTGGAACTGGAAGGAAACTTTGTTGTTGTTCAGTTGTTTCAGTCATGTCTGGCTCTTCATGACCCCATTTGGGGTTTTCTTGGCCAAAATACTACAGTGATTTGCCATTTCCTTCTCCAGTTCATTTTACAGATGAGGAAACTGAGGCAGATAGGGTAAAGTGACTTGACCAGGGTCACATTGCTAGTGTCTGAGCAATATCTGAACTCAGTACGATGAGTATTTCTGACTCACAACCCACACTCTATCCCCCATGCTTACCTGTTGCCCCCAGGAAGGAAATCTAGAGACTATCTATTCTGATCCCCTCATTCATTTACTGAATGCTTACTCTGTGCCAGGCACCGTGCTAGGCAAAGACAAAAACGAAACAGTCCCTGCCCTCAAGGAGTTTACACTCTATGGGAGAAAAATAATGTGTAAATGGAAAAGCAAAGCAAGTCATACATGAAACAGACACAAAGTGATACGATACAAAGTAATCTCTGAGTGCAAATAGCACGATCAATTGGGGAGATCAAAACTGGCTTCCTGTAGGCAGTGACAGATAAATTTCGAAGACAGCCAGGGGAGTCTACAAGGAAGAGGCAAGGAGGAAGTATTAAGCCTTAGCACAGAGCCTCACACATAGCTGGTGCTTAATCAATGCAGAAACTAGGTGGTACAGTGGATAGAGTGCTGGTCCTGGAGTCAGGAAAAACATGAGTTCAAATCTGGCCTCAGACATTTAGAACTATATGACCCTGGGCAAGTCACTTAACCCTGCCTATCTCAATTCCTATCTGGGCTAAGGCAATAACCTCTTAATTGATGCTCATATTTCCAGTCTCTCTCCCTTCTCCAATCCATACGCCACACAATTGCCAAAATAACCTTTCTAAGATATAAGCCTGACCTCATTCGACCCTCATCAAAAAGCCTTTGGCAGATTCCTATTACCAAGGATAAAATACAAAATCTTTAACTTCCAGTCTCACCAGAAAACATCTCTGGTCACCCCGCCTCTAGTCCCACCCTCCTTGGGCAAGCTTTGGCCAACAGCCTTCCCGTCAGCAAAGACTTGCTGACTGGGGGAGAAGGGGGAGAAAGGGGAAACAGAGACAGCTCAGCACTCAGCATTATTTCCTTAAGGGAAAAATACAGATTATGAAACCTATCTATAATCACAGCCCATCCTGGCTTGTTCCTGCCTCCTATCTGCCCTCTATCTCCTTGGGGCCCAGAAATAACATGGCCACTGAGCCTCTCCCTGACTGGTCTCCTGGGGGCTTTCCTAGGCTCAGGGTGAAAGGTGTGAGGGAGGTGGATGACAAAGTCCAGTCTCCATTCAGTGGAGCTTTCAAAAGCAACTTTTAGCAGGAAGTTGGGAGGAAGAAAGCACAGAATGCCCTAGCTAGGAGGAACCTGGAGACCTCATGGTCCAGTCTTCCTGAGGGAGAAACTGAGGCTCAGAGTGGGAGAGGGCACTACCAAAGACCCCACATGGACCTAGTAGCTAAGGAAGAACTAGTCCAACACTACCACCCTAGACAAGTCCCCATCCAGTCACTGCTTGAAGACTTTTGATGACAGAGAATTACTTTCCCCAAAAGTCTTATTCCACTTTGAAACAGTTATACTTTTTAAGAGGTTCTACTTATATTGAGCAAAGATCTCATCCTACAACTTCCTCCCATTAGTGACTTGTAGCTCTGTCTTCTGGGGTCAAGTAGAACAATGCCCCTCCATGTGACAGACTGACAGACACTTCACGATTGCTATCATGCCCCACCCCCACCCAAGGCTTCTCTTCAACAGGCCAGACATCCACCATTCCTTCAGTTGATCTTGGGCACAGTGTCTCATTTCCTTCTCCTTGTGGCTGCCCCACTCTGGAAATGATCCAACAGCCAAATATAGAGGCCACCACTGGACCATTCAAGTCCTGTACTCAAGCCAGCCTTGCCCAGGATGGATATTAGCTGATCTTTCTGGCTCAGTCTGAGGGAGGCTGGGGCTAATGGCATAATAAAGTGAATAATAAATATCAGAGAGGTAGCATGTCATAGGGAAGAGAAAGACAATCTCAGAGCCAGGAAAACCTGGGTTCAAGTCCTACCTCAGTCACTTAACCTCGTGTTCTAGGTAACTCTCTAAGACTATAAGTTACCGAGAACATGATGATCTAAGATGGTAGAGGGAGTTTCCATGCTAGGAACTTCCTATAACAATGACATAATAGGTCTAGTTCTTTCCCCTAACTGAGCTCTCATGTCTGGGGTACTTTTTGGAAAAGTGAGGATGACTGGCTGAATTTTACAAAAGAGGAAACTAAAGCATAGAAGGGGACATAGGATCATGAATCTAGAGCCCTTTCAGCTCTCAGGGGTCTCAAACATCATCTGATCCAAAACCTTCTCATCTGTAGATATTCTGTAAATAATCTCCTTTATGCTCAGGGAGATTAAGGAGCTTCCCCAGTCACACAGGGATCAGAAGTGAGATTCAAACCCAGGTCCTGTGATTTCTGAGCCAGGGCTCTTTTTCCTGTACCAAGATCAAACAGTTTGGAAAGGTCAGAACTCAGGTCTCTTCTTGTGACATGCACTGAAGAATCTGCCCTCCCTCTGACAAGTGACTTTCTGGCCTCCATTAGGATGGCCCCCATAGCCCCAACTAGTCTGTTTGAGGTGGTGTCATCAGCCTGCCACTATGACACAGAAGCCCTGCAGAATCCTACATTTGCAGTGTACAAGGCTCTGCTACTTGGTCGCACCACTTTGCCTCAAATGTAGACTTGGCTTGTATTGGCCCCTTTCTCAGAAAACTCTCCTTTCTTTTTTTAAAAGTTGTTCATCCCATTGGGGCCCTTGTCTTCCCACCTTGGAAGGCAGGTTCTGGCTTTCTAATGGGCAGGTACTCTGCCCAGTGACTGACCCAGTCTTTCTTGGCTCAGGTAACCACCTCTTTCTACCTACCCAGAGTTTATGGAACAGCTTACACATCAGGAACTCTGGAGAAATGACCTTCCCAAACCCTGGAAGCTCCCATGGTTTTCTAACAGATCTTCTTCCCTCCTATAATCTCTCTCCATTTCAACGTATCTTTCATATACTATCAAAATTGCCTTCCTAACATACAGGCATGACCACATCACTCTTACCTTCAAAAACCTCCAGCTGTTCCCTAATAACTAATGAATTAAGTTCAAATACTTTTACTTGGCATTCAAGTGTCTCTACAACATGGTATCCCCTGACTACTGCAATATCTATGCTCCTTTCTTTAACCTTTACACTCCACTCAGGACTATCCCACATATGTATTCCATCTCCCATTTCCATGCCTTTGCATTGGCTGTCCCCCATGCTTGGAAGGCTTTCCCTCTTCACCTCCTGAGAATCGCTTGTTTCCCTTAAAACTCAAGGATAACCTTCTACATGAAGTTTTTCCCTTTTCTTAACTGGTTCCCCTTCAGTCTCCCTATTATTCTCCCATTCATCCTTCACAGGGCTGCCAAACAATCTCCTTATGGCATAAGCAGAGGCATGAGGTCTGCCCATGTCACCACTCTGCTTCAGAATCCTTCAGTGACTCCTTTATTACCTACATGATAAAATACAAACTCATCAGCCTGGCATTCATGGTCCTCCCTGATCTGATTCCATTTTGCCTTTTCAGCCTCATTTCACACTGACCTGGATGACGAGACTATACCAGCCATCTACCTTGTCCAGGTGGTCACATCCACCCTGGAGGATGCTTGAAATGCACTCCTTCCTCATCTCCACTAGTTGAAGTCTCTCTTCCTTCAGGACTTCCCCCAGGAACCTTTCTAATCTGCCCCACCCTCTTCACCTTTCGTCCAGGCACAGATGAAAATGGTATCTATCTCCTCAAATTTTCCTAGGCCATTTTGTCCAGATTTCTCCTTTACACTCATCACATATGACACCTTCTACACTGTAGCTGTCTTTGAAATCTCTTTGTCAAGCACAGAACCTTATATGTAACAGGTATCTTTACATGATAGACAAGTTTACTCTAAAATATCTCCATACAGGTTTGTAACACGAGACCTGTTAGTTCCCACACAACCCTGCAGCAGGACAACATGCAGTGTGCCAACTCTCTGGCAGCAGAGATCAGATTGGAGGGGCTGTCCCCACCCTCTAGGACAGTCCCCATGGTAATCCATTGGCCTTAGCAAGCAGAAAGACTCATAGAGTCAAGTCTTCATTCCTGAAACTGGATGTCTTCAGTTCAGGACCCAGGGCAGAACTTCCTTTCTGGGAAGTACCATGATTCATAGGTGGCTGGTCAAAGGTCCCATCATTCATTCATTCATCTAGAACTCATGACAATGATGTTCTAACTCTTGGACTTTAGATAAACCCTGATCTGCATGGCCCTAGTGGCTACAGTCAGGAGCTGAGATGATAAAGGGAGACAGCATTATATGAGAATGCTTTAAGATTTACAAAGTACTTTACATATGTTATCACATTTGATCCTCACAACCAAGTGAAGCAGATTATTTGCATTTTACAGATGAGAAAATTGAGGCTGAGAGAGGTTATATAACAAGGTCACAAGTAAGTACTTGAGACAGAATCTGAACTCAGTCATTCCTCACTCCAAGTCCAGTACTCTTCCTATTACAACAAATAGCTTTTGCTGAAGAGAGGAAGCCCCAAACGTCTGACAGATTTTTCTTGGGGTCTCCCACAGGTCTCATTTATCCCCTAGCACAGGGCACCCTACTTCATCAATCCTATTCTCCCTCCTCCACTGTCTTTACTTTTCTCTCTGAGCCCTAGCCTGCTTCCTCTAAACTTGGTCTGAACCAACCCTAGCCCTTCCCCAAGTATCACAAGACCCAAGAGGTCATTAGGCTCATGCCCTGGGCTAGGCCTCTCAGGGACCTCCTACGGGAACCAAGCTCCCTCTTGGTGCCCAGGTCCCAGCTCCTTCCTCAGCCTCTCATTCTTGTCTTGCTGTCTTAAAGCAAAGCTTCAGGGAAGCCCTGCTCCCTACTTTAGACACTTTCAAGTCACTTCTTCTTGGTCTGGAAAATAGGAGCTGGGAACAACAGCTGTACCACCCACTGTGCAGGGTTGCTGTGAGCCTCAAATGAAGGTCATTTCATTTAGATAAGCATTTATTAAGCCCCTACTGCACATAAAGCAGACAATGTATGTAAGGCATTTTGTAAACTTCAACACATCGAAGAAATGCCAAGAAATATCAGACAACTGCATCAGTGTCCTCCTATCTTTCCTCTGTCATATGCAGAGAAAAAGAGGCAGAGAAATAGAACAAGATACTGATGCTTCAAGACAAAGAGAAAGAAGAGGAAAAACAGAAGCGAAAAGATAGAGACACTAGCGGCCTCTCTCCAGATCCTCTGGGCCCCACTCCATCCTCATCTCAGCTCAGACCTCAGTCTCTTTTCTCTACAAGACAGCAGCAGCCTCCTCAATGACCTTTCTCTATGTGGAGTCATTTCTGACCACATTAGGAACCTGCTCAGGAACCTGCCATGGCTCCCCTGTGATTCATAGACTCCAAATTCCTCAGTGTTGTCATTGGAGTCTGCCTTCAATGTCCCTTCTCTCCCAGCTCCCAGATGCACACTCATTTCAGCCAGGCCAGGCACCTCACTATCCTCTCCCAACATAAGCCAGGCTCATTCTAGCAACTGTGTCATTTGCTCACTTGATCTTCATATGTAGGAAGCTCTCTGGACTCTTCTCCACATCATCCTCATTCTTCAAGGCGCAGCTCAAGCTGCTTTGTCCTTCAGAAGCCTTACAAGCCCAGCCAGCCTCTAGGGATCACTCCCAAGTGATCTTGGGGGAGAGGGAGGGTGGAGCTTCTGTGAAGACTCCCTTAGGTGTCTGAACCCCTTTCACCAGACACTTTCATCCACCAATCTGCACCACTCATCCCCTCATTCCCAACAACCAAAGCTGTCCCAGAGTGGGATGGGTTGCTCCAGGAGGGTCATTGGAGGTCTTCAAAAAGAGTCCGGATGAGTTCCTGTCAGAGGTATTTGAGAAAAGATTTCTGACCAGTTACAGATTACCTCTAAGGTCCCTTCCAGGCCTAAGTCTATGTATGACAAGTATGGAAAAAGTTTAGCCTTGGGCCCCATCTGGACAAACTCTGGCACTCGCATATCTAACTCCCCCTTTGTTATTTTCTAAACCAGGTATTTCTAGTACCCCAAGACACTGAATTAATCAGTTACAAAGTCCCAGCCTGGGGGGAACAAAAATCCAGCCATATTTGTAAAGGTCATCCAAGCCACCAGCCCCTGAGAAAGGTCGTGGGGGAAGGAGGCAGCTGCACAGAGCCACATCCCCAAACCAGGCCTGCCCTGATAAAGCTACATACAGCCTCTGGGGTTCAGGGGGTGAGATTCCCAAGCAATCCTGGGGGAGAAGCATCTCAGGAGCTCAGGAACTACAGCCTGGGTCCATCTTCCTGGCTGAGGATAGGGTCAGGAATAAGGAGAAGGGAAAAGAGAAAGACTTCATTCTTCCATTCCTATACTGGCTGCCTCCATGTTAAACAGCATTTCCCAGAGGATGGGGAGAGAAGGAGAAACATCACCAGAGATAGTCTTATAGAGACAAAGAACTAGAGAGACCTGGGAGGGGGCAGGGAAGGGGGAAGGAAAGTGAGGGATGAAAGAGAGAGGGATAGAGAGAGGAAAAACAAGAAGAGGAAAGAAAAAAGGGGAAAGGGAAGAAGGGAGAGGGGGGAGAAGAAGAAAGGGAGGAAAGGGGGACAGAGAGAGGGAAAGAAAGTAGAGAGAGGAAAGAAAAGAGATAGACAGACAGATGGAGAAGTAGAAGGAAAGAAAAAGAAAGAAGGAATCAAGTCAAAGAGAGGAGCAAAGACTTGAAGAAAGTCAGAAGGAAAGATGTAAAAGAGAAAGTAACAGTGAGGAAGGCAGAATGAAAAGTGAGAGTACAAGAGATGGAGAGAAGAGCAAGAAAAAAACAAGGGAGAAGATCAAGAAAGAATTGATTAGAGGAGGAGAATGCAAGTGAAATAAGAGTCACTGGGAGGGGAGGGGGAGTCAGGAACAGACCCACACTGAGCCATGGCAGCCGATACCTTCCCAGACTCCCCAGATCGCTCTGTCAGGGGGCTTTGCCCCAACTGACCAACTGACGCCACACCCGCTCACCCTCAAGTCGTAGCCTCTTCGTCCTCCTCTGTCTGTCTCTGGCCAGCTGTGTCTCATAGAATTTGTGATATGTGCATGTGTGTTGGCTTTTTTGCAGTGTGCTGTCTATCTGTGTGTGCCTGTGGGCTTGTTCTGTGTGTCTACGTGTTTCTCTCAGTGGGTGCTCAAGGCTGAGGTTTCAAGTATGTAATTGTGAATGTCCATCTGTTTTCTGTGTGCATATAGGTACCCCTGTGTTTGTGTGTCTCTATGCCTGTCCAGTGCTCCGCCTGCTTCCTGCTCCCCGCCTCTCCCCCTCCACCACTTGATACTTCCTGAAAACATGATCCCACAAAGAGAAAATGAAAAAAGCCACCCAGAATCCCCTGGGGCAGATACTTCCTCCCCAGCTCCCCCAGTCTAAATGCCCCCCAAAATCCTTCACTCCCTCACCTTCCTCCCCAATCATGTGCTATCCTTTATTGCCACTGCTGGCCAGGATAGGAGGCGAGAGGTTGGGGATGTCCCCTTCCCCCAGCTCAGTTCTGAGGCATTAAGAGGGACTCTCCCTTCAAGAGACCCAAAACCTTCTCCGGAGCTTCCCTAGCAACAAGTGACCATCTACTTGGGGACCTAGGATTGGCTAGGGAAGGACGAGGTTTTCCAAAGGGACTGGGAGGACATGCTTTGAGGCATCTAGGCTAATTCCCTATCTTTTTAGAGGGGGAAAACGAAACCCAGAGTAGGAAGTGACTAAGTAAAAGCAGAAGCCAGTTCTCAGAACCCTCCAGCCCAGGAGCTCTCTACCATGTCACAAAATTCTGTGTCCCCATGTCACCTCTGCCACCCTCCCAGAACGATCCTGGCTGAGTAGGATGGAGACCTGGGATTGGCTGGGCCAAGGGTAGTCCCAGGAAAGGAGGAGCAGGTTTCCAGGATCTACATGGAGAGCCACCATTGGGTGGAAAGAGCATCCCAGCTCTCCCCAGACATATTATAAGATCTTGGCCTAGACCTTTCCATGTCTGAGCCTCACTTTCCTCCTTTGTAAAAATGAGGGACTTAGACTAAAAGGTCTCTAAGGTCCTGATTAGTTCGGTCATTCTGTATGAATATATAGTTCTATATCCCTAGAAATACATGCACGTACACACACCGAACAGAGAGGAATACCCCAAGTTAGATGGGTCCCTGACCCCAAGTCACCCTCAGGCTCTGTTCTGAGCCTGGGGATCTCTGAGGCTCTTGCCCCAAGGTGTTAGCCCAAGTTTACTTCAGCACTTATTGTCAAAACAAACACACACAGATGGACACATATGCAAGCACAGATGGGCAAACAGTGAAACACAGATGGAGAACGACCCTCCCCTTCTCCATGCCTCCCCCCCACAGAGAGCAGGCAGACACACACACACACACACACACACACACACACACACACACACACACACACACACAGATTTTCATAAGCTGCCTTAGCAGTGACCTCACAGTTAATGAAGTCAGAGTTGGCAGGAACTTCAGAGGGCATCTCACCCAGTCTTTACTGAGATCATCAGTCCCAGCTATAACCCACCGCACCCCCGACAAGTGGCCCCCAACCCTGTGCATGAAAACATCTGGGGACAGAAGACTCCCTTCCTACTTATGTAGCCCACTGTAGTAACTGGATGGTCCTGAGTGTTGGGAAGAGGAAGGAAGGAAGGAAGGAAGGGAGGAAGGAAGGAAGGAAGGAAGGAAGGAAGGAAGGAAGGAAGGAAGGAAGGAAGGAAGGAAGGAAGGAAGGAAGGAAGGAAGGAAGGAAGGAAGGGAAAAAGGGAGAAGGGAGGCAGGGAGGGAGGATGTACTTATTTAATTATTATGTGTCAGGTAATATGATAAGCACTTTACAAATATTATCTCACTTGATCTTGGCAACAACCCAGGAAGACTGATTATCCCCATTTTACAGTTAAAGAAACTGAAACTGAAGTAGATAGAAGGGTCGGACAGCTAGAGTCACCTGAGACCCGATTTGAACTCAAGTCTTTCTTACTCCAGGCCCAAAGCTCTATCCATTGAGTCACCTGGCTATCCCAAGTTCAAGATAACCCTCTGGGCTCAGGACTGTACCTTTTGCCCTCCCCTTCTTCTGAGCTCCACACTTGCATGTTCAGCTCCACATGGATGTCTCAATGGCATCTTAAATTCAACACATCCAAAGCTGAGCTCATCAACTTACTCCCTAAACCTGGATCCCCTTCTAACCATTCATCTAAGCTTTATTGTTTGCAACCCTGTGGTTAAAATATGGTGGATAAAGAAAGAAAAGCCTGAGTTCTAATCCTGTCTCAAGTACTTATTACCTGTATAACTCTGGGCACAGCAACCAGGTGGAGCAGTGGATAGACAGCCTAGCCCAAAGGCAGGAACACTTATTTTCCTTAATTCAAATCTGGCCTCAGACACTTACTAGCTGTGTGAACCTGGGCAAGTCACTTTACCCTGTTTGCCTCCATGTCCTCATCTGCAAAATGAGCCGGAGAAGGAAATGGCCAATCCCTCCAGTATCTTTAACAAGAAAACCCTAAATGGGGCCTGGAGAGTGAGATCTAACTGAAAACAACCAAACAACAACGAACCCTGGACAAGTCACCGAACCTTCTGAGACTCAATGTGTTCTTCTGTAAAATGGAAATAACGATGGGAATAGCCTCAACTTCATAGAGTTCTCATGAGGATCAAATGGGACAAAGTATATTGAGAATTTTGCAGACCTTAATGTGAGCTAGATGGAGAGAGATGGCTAGGTGATAGTACAGCTAGAGGTGATGCATTTCCAGTGGAATGGCCAGGCTCAGATCCTAGGATCATAGCATTAGAACCAGAATGGACCAACTCCCTCACTTTACAGAAGAGGAAACTTGGGAGGAGGTCTTCAGTGGAGTGCCTCAGGGGTCAGCATTTTGCCCTGCTTAGTTTAATATTTGTATCTGCAACTGGGAGGAAGGCATTGGATGACATGCTCATCAAATCTCCAGCTGACACTAAACTGTGAACGTATAACACACTGTGCAACAGAATCAGTATCTGAAAAAGGCAATGACAGTTGAAAATGATGGGCTGAAACAGAGAAGACGCCTCTACGTGGCATAGTGGAGAGAGTGTTGTGCATGGAGTTAGAAAGACCTGATTTTAAATTCAGTTTCAGACACTAAAAAGCCTGTGACCCAGGACAAATCACTTCCTCTCTATCTGCCTCAGTTTTCTCAGCTGTAAAATGGGAATAATCATAGCACCTACTTCCAAAGGTGGTTGTGAAAATCAAATGACATTTTTATAAATTAATATTTGTAAATTATTTTACAAATTTTATAAATTTTTATGAGATAAATTTAATAGAATAAATACAAAGTCCTGCACAAGGGCTCAAAAATCAACTCTAGTACATTTCATGTGGACACAGGTATGTGGAACTGGAAGGAACCTTTGAGGTTGTGCAGCCCAGTCCTCTCATTTTACAGATGAGGAAACCAAAGCAGGAAAGTGAAGTCACGCAGTTATAAAGGCAATCAGTGGTGTGGACTTGAGCCCAGGTCCTCTGACTCCAGGGCCAAAAGTCTTTCACAAAAATAGACTAAGAGTATGGTCAATAACAGAATGTGTGAAAAGCTCTGGGGGTTGGGGGTGTCACCAGTGGACCTTAGCAGCCAAAAAAGGCAATTCAATTTGGTTGAATTAGGAAAGGCACCATGTCCAGAAGGAAGTGATAGGTCCACTGTTCTCCCCACTAACGAACACCATCTCAACAAATGATCCTCTCACTCCATCCTAGGCCAACTGTGGACACCTCTAATTGCTGGCAGAGTTTTCTTACGTTCCTACCTCTCTGCTCCTAGTTTTGCCCTCTGGGGTCACCCTGAGCCAATCTAATCCCTCTTCCAACATGGAGGCCTTTCAAGAACTTTGAGGACAGCTCTCACAACTCCCCCAAAGTTTTGTTTTTTTTTTTTATTCAAGCTAGAATCCCCAATGCTCTCCAATGCCATGCTTCCAATTCCCTTCCTATTGTGGTCTGCCTCCTTTGGGCCCACAACAGTTTGTCAACGTCCGTGTCAAAATGGGGCAACCACAACTGAACATTATCTTCCCAAAACAGAAGGACAATCACTTGCCATCCTCCCTTCATGTCTGCTTAACTGAATTGACCACAAATGCCCACTTCTGTGCCATGATCTAGCCTACATTTCTCCACCTCATCCATAGGACTAGGATAAAGGCATAGGATTTAAAGCTCAAAAAAGAAACTGGAGATCATTCAATTCAATGTTCTCTTTTTACAAATGAAGAAATGGAGGCCCTCCCCCCCAATAAAGGAAGTGACCTGCCCAAGATCACACAGATGATAAGTGGCAACACCAGGATTTCTGGTCAGACCACACTGGTAACATTGTGCTTTGTTCTAGGAGGAACAACTTAAGGATGTTGACAGGTTGGAATAGGTCCAGAGAAGGGAACTGGAGATTATATATGGGAAGGCTGATCTGATTTAAAGAACTGGGCACATTTAGCCTAGAGAAGCGAGAACATGGTGGGGATGAGGAAGACAGAGTTGGCAGTGGCACTCAGGGTCTATCAGTCATGTGGAAGAGGGATCTGGCTTGTTGTACTTGGTCTTAGAAGGCAGAAATAGAAGAAATGAGAGGGAAGTAAAAAGGAGGAAACTTAAGGCTTCCTACAAAGCAGAGCCATCCAGCGTGGGAAAGGGTGGCCTTGTAATGTAGTGGCTGTCTCCCTTCCAGGCCTTTGAGCAGAAGCTGGAAAGCCCAAGTACCAAGGATGTCATCAGGGGATTCCTTATGAGGTCAGGCTAGACAAGGGGACCTCTGAAGTCCTCCCGCAGGTACAGAGTTGCCAGATCTTCCCTCTCTTCCACTGTTCACAGTCAATCAGTTCCCAATTCCAACAAGTCTCTTCCCTCTCTCGGGATCATGGAGCTAGAGTTGAAGGGGACCTGAGTATCAAATCAAGTCAAGGCAACAAGCATTTATAAAGTGCCTACTATATTCCAGGCATTATAAATATTCTCATCTGATCCTTACACCGACTTTGGGAGGTATTATTATCCCCATTTTACAGCTCAGAAAACTGAGGCAGACAGAAGTGAAGTACTTTCTTAGGGTCACACGGCTAATAAATATCTAAGGCTGAATTTGAACTCAGGTGTTTCCGACTTCAGGTCCAGTGTTCTTATCTTATTGTACCACCAGCTACCTTATTAAAGAACTCCTTTGACTACACCCTCAATGTCTCCCTAATGAGCCTATGCCTTCCTCGAAGTTCTTTTCAGCTGCTGAATGAATCTACTTCCTTTAAAGTTCAACCATTTATGGCACACTCTCCATGAAGCTTCTTAATGCCCTTCCCCGCATCGTAAGCCTCAGCAGTAATCAGTTTGCACATCTGTGCTGCTGCACTGACCTAATATAACACTAGGTATTGTAGGTATCTGTGTCCTACCAGTCGTCAAGCTCCATGAGGATAGGAACTAAGCCTCATTCAACCCTTCACCTGCCCCAGCACAGGGCTCTGCAAACAGTAGGTGCTTCATTAATGTCTATAAATTGAATTGTCATAATCTAACATAGTCTATTTCTCTCTCCTTTTTTTTTATCCTTACTACTAGTTTATACATTCTCCAAACCAGGACTGGGCCTAATTTTATCTAAATTTTATTCTAAATTTTATCTTCCCTACTATCAAGCAAAAAGCTTAGCACATAGTAGATGATCATTAAATGTTAGTTCTTACAGACAGTCTTCTTTATGTTGATCCAAACTTTACCTCTTTGTGATTTCTTCCCACTGCTCTGGCAGCTAGATGGCACAGTGGATAGCATTCTGGACCTGGAGTCAGGAAGACCTGAGTTCAAGTTTGGCCTCAGACCCTTACTAGCTGTGTGACCTTGGACAAGTCACTCAACTTCCGTTTACCTCATCTGTAAAATGAGGATGATAATAACACCTACCTCCCATGGTTGCTGCAAGGATCAAATGAGATCATATTTATAAAGCACTTAGCAGAGTGCCTAGCACAGAGTAGGCACTATATAAATATGTATTATTATTATTAGTTAAACGGCATTTGTGACTTCCACACTCTTCAATATCAGATCTGCTGTTACTATTTTCATGACATCTCTTATATATGTTCCCTTTCCCCTCCTCTGACACAGCCACCACCCCCGTACATGCTCTCATCACCTCACAGTAGGACTACTGGAATAACTTTCCTGTTGTAACAAGTGCCGTCCTGGCCTTGTCTCTCCTCCCTCCAGTCAGGTCTCGGCTCATTTGCCAAAGTGATTTTCCTAAAGCACACTTCTGACCATGTCAGCCTGTACTCAATAAACTCCAGGGGTTCCCTATCTCCTCCAAGAGCAAACCTTACTTACCAGAGACCTTCCTCCCTTCCCAGGCATCCCACACCTTTCTGCCTTCCAGAAACTCAATGATGCAGCACCGTTACCATGGAGAATATTCCCTCTCCAGACTCTTCATCTGCACTGACCCCAAACTGGAGTGTTCCCCCTCCCCACCTCCTATTCCATTCCAAGCTTCCTTCACTTCTGCAAGACTCAGCTCAAAGCTGACTTTGTTGCAAAGGCTTCTACCAGTGCCCTCTCCCTGCCTTCCAGTGCCTTTCTGCTAAGGCTATCTATCTCCCACTTACTCTGTACATAGTGTGGGTGGACATAATTTCTACAGATTGTCTGGCCCATTAGATTGTGAGCTCCTTGCTGGCAGGGCTCAGTTTTTCCTTTCTTTTTACTTTCACTGTTTAGTACAGTGTTTAATAATGCTTATTCACTATAGGTGTGAGAGAGACAGAGAAAGAGAGAAACAGAAAGAGAAAAAAGAACAGATTCAGAAACAAAGGAGGGTCAGAGAAAGACAGATAAAAACAGAGATAAAGAAGTGAAAAGAGAGAAAAAGGGACAAAAAGAGAGGAAGATGAAGGAAAACAGAAAAGACTGAAAGAGAAAAAGAGGTAGAGAAAGAAATAAAAATAAAAATGAAAAGCTAAAAAGAGTGAAACAGGAGGCTAAAAGGCAAAGAACTAGACAAAGAAAGAATGAGTGACAGATGCAGACACACAGAGAAAGAAAGAAATGGAGAGAGGGAGAGAAGAGAGACAAAGAAAGGAAGGGAAGAGAGACAGAGAGAGAAAAGAAAGGAAGGAGAGAAAGGGCGAGGAGAGAGGAGAGAAAGGGTGAGAAAAGAGGAGAGAAAGGGTGAGGAGAGAAAGGGAGAGGATAGAGGAGAGGAGAGAAGATGAGACAGAGAGAAAGAGAGACAGAGAGTGTGTGTCCTCAGAGGTTATCTTGCCCTTGCCCCTGTCTCTGAGGGACTGGCTCCACACTCCATGCAGACAGCTACATCCCTGCCCTACTGTCCATCCTGGCATCTCCCACCCTCAGTGAGGAAGCCAGCCCTGGATCCAGCCACCATCTCTCACGCTGTCTGTCATTCTTACGCATCTACCTCACTTCCAGCATGGATCTGGGATGGGCCTTCAGGGGTCAATGAAGTAGCCCTGGAGAGACCCTGTCTCTCCTGTTTCAATCTTCTCTCTGACCCAAATCAGAGAAATTCCAAACACCTGGAGACTACCTCTCAGTCAGAAAGTATTGTCCCTCCTCCCTCCTCTCCACACATTTCCAAGTACCCAGAGCCCAGCTCAAGCCCTGCTTCCTTCACACAATCCTCTCAGAACCAGACCACAGAAATCACCTCTTTCTTAGGGTTCCTATATGGCCTGGCTTTTGGTTTTCTCTGCTCCTTCCTGTTTGTCTATTCCCTGGGTGTGAGCCCTCTCTTCAGCCAGGTTAGAAAGTACCCCAAAACCAGGCCAGATTTCTTCCCCTGCCTATGCTGGCTCCGAGGATGGGGAATTTCCGAGGGGAGGATGGATGGAATCTTGCAGTTGGGTAGGGAAGTGTTAGGCCAGAGATTTGCCACTAGAGGGAGGCATGGAACCAAAGACAAGACTGGATCCTTCCTCCAAAAGCCTGGGTCCCTGCTCTCCCAGCCCTGGAAGTCAGTCCATCAACAAGCATTTATTAAGCTCTGACTGTGTGCTAGGCACTTTACTAAGTTCTGGGAGTACAAAAAAAGGCAAAAGCACTGTCTCTGTCCTCAAAGAGCTGACATCCCAAGGAAGGGCAAGCATGCAAATAAATAGGTACATACACGTAAGATATATAACTGGAGGTAAGCTTAGTGAGAAGGTGGGATTCCAACTGAGTCTTAGAAAAAGCCAGGGGCAGGAGAATCTAATGCCCCACATGGACTCCCACTATTCCTTCTGCCTGGCCTCAGCTGTGATCTCGGCCCAGGCACTGACACCATCCACTTCCCCCAAAGTTCAGTCGGCCCTCAGGTAAGCCTTGTTCCCTCTCCCTGCTCAGCTTCTCTGTAGCTTCTCCCCATCTTCATCCTCATGGGCCTCGTTCCCTGAGGCAGAAACCTCCTCATTGGCTCTCCACTTCCAATCTCTGACCTCTAGACACAGAGCAAGGGAAAGTCAGGGAGAAAAAGATAGATAGATAGGGTTAGATAGATAGATATAGAGAGAGATAAAGAGAACAATGAAAAGAGGAACAGACAGGCAGAAAGAAATGAAGAGACCCAGGGAGGAATGTAGAGAGGGACATACAAAAAGAGGAAAAAAGAGACGGAAAAATGAAGAGACAAGGGGGAAAAGAGAGAGACAGACACAAGGGAGAGAGAGAGATTAAGGGACAGAGAGAAAAAGAGAAAATACAGAAGACCTGACTCTACCACTTATTAGCTGTGTGACACTGGGCTAATGATTTAACCTGACTCCATTTCCTCATCTGTAAAATGGGAAGATTTTTGTGAAGATGAAATTAGTTGGTGTATGTGGAAGCACTTGCACTGTAAAAAGCGCTTAACATGAAGTCCACAGAGCAATGCGTAGATTTCTCTGCCATTTACTTTACTTTTCTCATCTGACTAATCTTTGTTTTCTTTTGTTAAAATTTAATCTTTTGTGAAAAACATAATATTGAGAATCAGTATGACTACCAAAACTTGTCTAGTTACCAGTTTCAGTTAAATTAATTTCAATGAATAAACTTTTATAACTTTTAAAAAAGAGAAAAATCCAAGATATATGGAAGTGATTGTAGAAAACTGAAAACAAATAAATTTTTTTTTTAAAAGAGAGAGAGAAATTTAGAAAGGCACAAGGAAAGAAAAATAGAGAAAGGCATTAAGACAGACACAGAAAAAAAAAACGATTGAGGCAAACATTTGTGTCCTTCTCTCTGTCCCTAGCTGGCTGATCCCATGCCCCTACCAATCCTATCACCTCTACCCCTGAAAGATTCACAGCACCCTCTCCTCCTCCAGACTCCTGTACACAGGGGCCATGAGCACCTTCCACAGCCCACTTCTGACCACATCCATCCCCTACTTGGAACCTGTTTTGGTTCACCACTACCCACAAAGAGACAAAAGGAAATAGTAACATAAGGGAAACACTGGATCTGCCCCGTCTGCCCAAGGGAGCATTTCTGCCAGGTTTCCAGTAGTCACACAAGCCTGGCACTTTTAAAAATCAGTCATACTGCCATTGGGCTCACTTTCCCAATGCCAGTGGGTACTTCAGGTATCAATCAGCACATGACCTACGAGTCAAAAGAGGAGTCCTCTAGTCTGGCTGCATAAGAAGCCCCTCCACCTCCCACCAACAAGTAGCCATGCTGGCTTCTCCTCCCAAGGAAACCCACTCCTCTTTGGATCTCTCTAACTCTTAGCAAGTCTGTGGTTCCATCAAACCCTTGCCTCTGCATTTGTCTGCATTCTTTGCTCCTAGTTCTCCCTCCCACCCTTGAGACCTGGCAGGCCAAACCTACTCCCTCTTCCACAAGACACCTCTGATAGTTTAGGACAGACACGATACCTCCACTAAATCTTCTCCTCTTGGGGTTTATGCCTCCCCACTTTTTTCAATAAATCCACATGAGGGAGGGTCTCCAGACCTTTCACCATCCTAGTGCCCTCTTCTGGATGTTTTCCAGCTTCCGACTGTCGTTTCAAAGCTGACAACAACAGCGCAGAGGTGGTGATCCTAGGGCAGAGGACAGCAGGACCAGCCCCTCCCTAAACCTGGACCTGCTACTCCTCTCAATAAAAGCTGGCATCATCTGAACTTTCTTGGCTGCCCTGTAATATTGTTGACTTCAAACCCCCAGGTCGCTGTCAGAACTCTGTCTAGCCATGCCTTCCCTACCTAAGTTGGTGAGCTTCATTTTTTTAAGCCAAATATAAGACTTTATTTTATTACTTTCAATTTCTTCTTATTAGGGTCATCTAAACATCCTAGCCAGTCAAGATTTTGAGGGGATCTTGACTCTTTCATCCAAAGTATTAACTAACCCTTCCTGCCTTTGGGTCATCTGCAAATCTGTTTAAGCCTGTCATCTATGCCTTCTCCAAGTCGATGATAAAAATGTTCAACAGTCCAGAGCAAAGCCCAGATCCCTGGGGCACTCCACAGGAGACCTCTTGCCAAGCTAGCTTCAGATCATGAATGACTACTCTTGTGGTCCAGCCATTCACTCTATAAGGAATTCACCTACATTTCTAGCCTCCATCTCTCTGTCTTTTCACAAGGAGAACAGGAAAGTTTGTCAAATATTTGCTAAAAGCTAGGTAAATTATATCGATGGCACCGCCACCCTGACCTCCCAGTTCAGTGACCCTGTCCGAAAAGGTAATGAGACTCATCTAAAATGAACTGTTTTTAAGAAAACCCAGATTACAAGGGTCAAGGCTGCGCCCACTTTTCTCTCAAGCCACACTGGGTCCTCCTCTCCAGCTGGACAGGCTCTAGGCCTGCCCAGAATTTCCCTATCTTGAGTTTTCGCTCCCTGCTTCCTCTCTGCCACCCCCATTTTTACCTACTGAAGTCTCCTGTAGTCCAAATTTCATCGTCCAAATTAAGATATTGCCTCCTGCAGAAAGCTGCCTCTCCCTAGAACTGAGCTGAGTCTTCAGAGCCTTAAGCCATGATCTCCTCTCTGTCCAGGCTACCTTCCAGCAGCCCTGAGGCCAGAGCTATGTCCCCTGTCCCCTCCCCCACTCCAGCTGTCCTTACCTGACCAGAGACTTGGGCAGGCTGCTCCGAGGAGGGATGCAGGGTGCTCTGATCTCCACCTGGTGTCGTTTGGCAGGCAGTGGAGGCAGCACAGGGTCCCTAGATGGGCCAGGCTCCAGAGGAGCAAAGGGGGCAGGAGGTAGGCAACTCCTTCGGGGAGGGATAGGTGGGGCAAAAGCTGAAGGAACTAAGGCGGGAGTCTGTGCTGAGACTGGGACTGAGACTGAGACTGAGGCTGGTGCTGAGGCCATTGCTGGTACTTGGGCCATGGATAGGTCTGGGGCTGGGGCTGGGACTGGGGCTGGGACCATGGCTGTGGCTAGTGCTGGGGCTAGGGATAGGTCTGGGGCTGGGGCTGGGACCATGGCTGTGGCTAGTGCTGGGGCTAGGGATAGATCTGCGGCTGGGGCTGGAACACAGGTTGGGGCTGAACGAAAGACATGGCGCTTGGCAGGCACAGGCCGGGGAGGTCCCCGAGGAGCTGGGGCAGGGGCAGGCCTACGGGGCTCCTCAGAGTTAGGGGCATAGGCCCGCTGGAGACCAGAAAGGATTCGTCGGCGATGCCCAGGCATCGTGACACCCATGTGGAGGAGTTGTCCATCGCTCAGGCCCCGGCAGTCTGCTGCCCACACTAGCCCATACTGTTCAAAGTGCCCAGCATACTGCTCCAGATGCAATGCCCGTAGCCACTCAACCACAGGCAGCGCAGCCCCTACCTCCTCCGCCATGGCCTGGAGGGCAGCAGGGGCACTGGCAGATCAACTGGAACTTCAGCTCATCCCCACCTGCACCTAGAACCAGACACATACATACAAAGAGAGAAGCCAGAAACATGTCAGAGGGCAGAAGGGACCTCAAAAATGGGGGTGAGGGACAGAGGCAGAACCAAGGCCTTGTACCCTTACTTCATGTAGGAGGAGCCCCAAACCTGGATAGGGGGAATGGTACCAAATAATCAGGCAGAGATCACAGGAGAAAGAAATACCAAAAAGGAAGATATTATAATGGCCCCTTGTTGCTTCTTTGTAGAAGTTTGAGGATCATGGAACTTTGTGTGTACATATACACAGTGTGTGTGTGTGTGTGTGTGTGTGTGTGTGTGTGTGTATTATTCATATGTTAAGTTTGCTGATCTTGCTTTTTAATTTTTCCTTCTTTAAAAAATTCTTTGTTATACGGGATAGCTCTCTGGAAAGAGGAGAGAGGGATAGAGTGGGAAATATAGTTACGTGAAAACAAAAGATAAAATAAAAATTTATTTTTTGAAAAAAGAAAGGCAGGCAGAGACAGAGACAGTGCAACAAAGAGGAAGAGGTAAGACTCAAAGAGAGAAAAATAAGTACAAAGGGCAGGATGTCAAGAGTAAGAGAGAGAGGGTTAAGGCTGGATTGGTCCAGAGACATAGAGTTCAAAGGCCCCTTCCTGGAAGGCCTCCTCCCAGGAACTCCCATCCTCCCTCTGCCAACCCCTTTCCCCCCACACCCATGCAGAAGGGGATGTCTCTCTCCTACTCCCACAACACCAACCCCCCATTCCCAGTTCCCAGAGGTCATTCCTCCCACCACTCACCTGGCCACTGAGGATGGCTGGAGACTATGCAAGGGGGCCCCCCATGGCCTCAGAGGTGGAAACTGCAGGGACACAGGCCCACGGAGAAAGGCTTTTGCATCCAAAGTTTGTAGGGCAGTGGGGCGGCCTGGAAGAGGGTAGATGAAAATTCCAGGTCTGGTCCTGGAGCTGGAGGCAGAATGGAGGGAAATTAGAAGGCCAAGAAGATAGGTCAGACCAGGGAACTGAACTCACACAAAAGAGGTGAGGAGAGACAGGAGAGGAAGCTTTGTCAGAGACCCTGAGAGACCCAGGAAATAATCAGTCTCTGAACAACTCATCTCTTCTGCCCTCATCTGACCACATCTGGAAGCCTGTGCTCAGGGTGGGGCATCACCATTTAAGCCAGAGGGCATCCAAGAGCGGACAAGGTCTCAAGTTCATGTCATATGAAAAGGGAAGATTTAATGGGGG
Source organism: Notamacropus eugenii (assembly GCF_028372415.1). Taxonomy (NCBI): domain Eukaryota; kingdom Metazoa; phylum Chordata; class Mammalia; order Diprotodontia; family Macropodidae; genus Notamacropus; species Notamacropus eugenii. Next base: position 133,081,588 of record NC_092876.1, on the reverse strand, counting down.
GAAATGATCCTGTTCTTCCAATATTGGAGGGCTGCTACATGGGAAGGGAGTGCTTCTTGCCCTCCTTGGCCCCAGAAGGTAGAGCCTAGGGACAGTGAGGAGAGGCAAAAAAGGGAAATAGCCTCAAGGTAATGATAGACTTCCCAGTAGTGGAAGTGCCCTCAAGTGGAGTGGGCAGCACTGAGAGGTGTGGACTTCCCTCATGCGGAAAGTCTGCAAGGCCTGGCCGGACGACCACGACCACGTGTCTGACTGAGCGATAAAGGCAGTGTTACTCTGGGCTCACCCTGCCCTCTACCTGAGGCTTCACAGTCAGAGGTAACCTGAGGCCACTCAGCCTGAACAGACCTTACAATAAAAGAGGTCAAAGACAACGGGAATGGAGCAAAGGCTTCACCTGGGCTGAGGGCCCAGGGTACTTGGGAATGGCAGGGGTTCAACATTAAATGCAGTATGTGCAAAACAATATAAAAATGGACATCAACCAGAGCCACAACTAGGTGAGGCAACCAGGGCTTTGTCCCAGAAAGACAATATCCAGGAACTGCCCTTCCTTCCCTTCCTCAGGCTCTCCAAGATTGCTGGTCTTCCTTGGGTCCACGATGAACAGTATAAATCTCTCTGTTGTCCAGTTCCTGGGCTACCATGCTTGAAGTCCCATCATCATGTCACCCTTATCCTTGGATCTGTCTGCCCCCAACCATAACAAGGGTATGGGGCTATTGTCTCTGGGACCCAACTTACCAGGTGGGTTTTCCAGGCCCAGTTACACCACTGATTGAACTGTGCTCTGCCCTGCCTACCCTACAACTGTTCTTTTTGCCCCAGGAAAAAGAACTTCTAGGTACTGCTCAATCATCAACTATCTTAGAGAGGAACTAGGTGAGGCTATGTAAGAGCAGCGAATTTAGAGCCAGGAAAGAAGGGTTCAAGTCTGGTACTATTTCTTATTGGCTGTATGAGCTTGAGCAAGTCTCTCTCCTTCTCTGGACTTCATTTTCCCCCATCAGTAGAATGGGTACAATCTACCTCACAGGATTATTCTGACCAAAAAAACTCTTTGTAAGCCTTGAAGTATAAGAAAAGTGTTCTTCCTGGTCCATCCATTCAGGGGAACAATTTGGAAGCATGCTCAAAGGGCTATAAAACTGAATACCCTTTGACCCAGGAATACCACTTCTAAGTCTATATCCCAAAAAGATAATAAAAACAGGAAAAAGACCCACATATACAAAAATATTTATAGTGGATATATAGAGTGGATGTGTATCAACCAGGGAATGACTGAACAAGTCGTGTATGAATGTAATAGAATACTATTGTGCCACAAGAAATGACAAGCAGGCAAAAACCTGGAAAGACTTATATGAACTGATGCTGAAGGAAGTGAACAGAACCAGGAGAACACCGTACACAGTAACAGCCACATTGTGCAATGACTGACATTGACAGACTTAGATCTCACCAACACAAGGATCTAAGGCAACTCCAAAAGACTCACAATGGAAAATGCTACTCACATCCAGAGAAAGAACTCTAGAGTCTGAATGCAGATGGAAACATACTATCTGCTCTCTTTTTTTCTGTTATTTTGTTTTGTTTCTTTTTTCTCATGGTTCTTCCCATTAGTTCTAATTCTTCTTTACAATGTGACTAATGTGAAAATGTGTTTAATGTGAATGTATAAATAAACAGAGCCTATATCAAATTGTTCACTATCTTGGGGAGAGGAGAAGAGAAAAAAGGGGATAAAATTTAAAACTCAAAAGTTTATGGAAGTGAATGTTGAAAACTAAAATAAATTTTTTAAAGCGTTCTTCATTTTATCATTAATAATATTATTAACTATATGTTGTAGAGGCATCTAGGTGGTACAGTGGCTAAAGTACTAGACCCAAGTTCAAATCCTGTCTCAGATACTTACTGTCTGTGTGATCCTGGGCAAGTCACTTAACCTTTCTGCCTCAATGGATTGCTGGGAAGATAAAATAAGAAAAAATATATGCAAAGCACTTTGCAAATCTTTAAGTGCTCTATAAATGCTAAGATCAACTCAGGCATGTTAAGTCATCCTGCTATCCCCATCATCCCAAAGGCAAGGCAGGTGAACCAGCATTTATTAAACACCTGCTGTATGCCAGGCGCTGTGCTAAGGATAAAGGATACAAAAGAAGTTTGTAAAAGACCACCCCTGCCTCAGTGGGGGATACAAGGAGCCACCAGCTCAACACAAACAAGAGAGAGACACGAGGGTGTGAAGAGGAATCATCACTAACTTTAGAACAGCTGCCATTTACATCAAAGTGGAACCTTCCAGAGAACTTTAGAAGTATGTCACTGGATGAGGCAAGCATTGCCGCTATTGTCATTTCACAGGACGGCACAGGAAGGGGATTGCCCCAACTTGCACCCCCCCCTCACATATCTAGTGAGTGCCAAAATTCAAACCCAGCTTTTCCTGGCTCCAAGTCCATTATGCCATTATCTCTATGGAGAAGAGACCCAAAAAGAGAGACCAAGATGCTGTCTGTCTCACTAAGCTGCCATTCACACACTATATACTCTATCTCCCACTTCCACACGTTTGGTCCCATGCCTGGAAGGTTCCCCCTTCTTGCCTCTGACTCTCAGCTCCCAGCTACTCTGGCCTCCTTTAAGATTCAACTCTCACTATCTGCAGGATGCCTTCTCCATCTCCCCTGATGTTAATCCCTTCTATCTGAGATTGCCTTCCATTTTAACAGCATTCTCTTTCAGGTATGTGATTATTTACACTGTCTCCCCAGTGGATTTTAACTCCCTGAAGGCAGGGATTTCCTTTTGCTCTTCTGTATCCTCAGCATTTAGTCCATGATGCCTGACACACGTGCGCTTCATAAACATTTATGGGTTGATTGATGCATCTTCTTGGTATATGGTTATTTACGCATTTACACTCCAACTTCTTGAGGGCAGAGACTGACTATATCTTTGTCTCTCCATTTATCCTCAGCACTTAATAAATAATAAGCCCAGGACTTAATTAGCGTTTGTTAACACTGAGTTCCATTGCCCTCACTGAGCCCTATCCACCCCTAAGGCGCACTGCCCTCCTCTACCTGACACTGACAAGAGGTCCTCCTTGGCCCATGTACCAAAGGCCCCCAATTACCCATTATTGTTGTTGTGTTGGGGTTTTGGGGTTTTCTTGACAAAGATACTGGAGTGGGTTGCCATTTCCTTCTTTCTCCAACTCTTTTCTCAGGTGAGGAAATGAAAGTGAACAGGGTTAAGTGACTTGTCTAAGACCACACAAGTTAATAAGTGTCTGAGGCTGGATTTGAACTCAGGTCTTCCTGACTCCAGACCCTGCATTCTATCCACTACGCCACCTAGCAGCACATCTCTGCAGACACCCATTTCCATATACTTGACCAGTGACAGATAGCACTAGAAACCCTCCCTGAGGCAGTCTAACCCAACACCTTCCCCTTCCCCCTCGTTTCAAGCCCAGGAAATGTTGAAGAAATACATTTGCATAGAGCTGTGCATGTGTGACTCAGGTCTGTCACAACTTCTGAGTGTCTAGAACTTCTTCAAATTCCAAGCAGCCCCACCAGCTGATCCTCTTCTGAGCTCAGTTCACTCCCATTCAGAGTGTCCCCGCCCCACCCAAGCCCTAGGGGAAGAAGCCAGGCCAACAGCAGCCAAGAGCTACAAGGATGGGGAAGGATGCGTGAAGCCTCATTGGAGAAGAGGAGAAAAGGAAGTGGGTTGGAGCTCCCAGGATCACGGACTCAGACATGACAGAGACGTCACAAGTCATCCGACCCCCTCATTTAAAAGATGAGGACCCTGGAACCCCAGTTACAAAGTAGCACAAGTAAGATTTGAACCCAGGTTTTTTGATTCCAGAGTCTGTGTAATTTCTTGTTGCCTTTGACCTCAGACGCCTCAGAGGCTGAAGGTCTCCCAGGCCCTTGATCCCATGGGTGCCAACCCACAGCCAAACCCCAAACCATAGATCCAGGGCTTGGGAGTCGGGTCTCCCTGAGCTCAGGGCTTTGTAAGAACCAAAGTAAAGAACACAACAAGAATTGCATGTCTGCACAACAGAATTCACATAACTGAGGCCCTTCCCCTACAATGTATCTTACCATAAATACACACTCCAGGGGCCTACGATGCTCATCTACACACACACAGACACCCCACAGACCCACAACACAAGCAGCTCATAGCTGATATCCCACAACACCCATAGCTCCCATACCGTACAAATACTCCACCGCATACAACCTGCCACAAACCCAAACCCCAGACCTTCTCCACAAGCACCTACATACACCCTGGTTGGGTATCGCACACAGCCCTCCCCAACATTCCACATGTTCCTAGACAAAAGCATACAGAGAAATAAAAAATACCACAGACCCCCCCCCCCAAGTCCAGTACAATCACAACACACAACACAGCACAAAACATATCTCCAAATTAGTACACTAACGTACATAAACATACTATATACCATAAATGCTTCCCCTTCCAACTCCCTCCCACATACCGACACAACCATAAATTCCCACAATTCCCACAGTCATACATCCCACTCACCCCACAACTATATCACAAACCCACCTACCACACCGAGGGACCAAAAACAAATACTCACACTCCACCCCCTCACAAACACCCAGGCCACACCGACTATAACATAGAGATCACACAACTACAACACAAATTGTCACAAGACTTCCCTGCCCCCCCCAGAACTCCACACAACAATGCCCCTCCAGTCCCTCCTCTGCCTCCCCAGGTATTCCTCTGAGCACTAAAGGCCATCCCCTGCCCAGGTCCCTTGTCCCCCCTGGCTACCTGTAGGGAGTGGGGTACAGCCTCAGATCAGGCCTCTCTACCTGCTCCTGCCCCAGATGAGGAACCAGTCTATGGGGGAGGGAGAGAAGGAGGAAGCGAAAAGGCTCATTCAGCCCAGCCCAGAAAGCCTTCCCCCACCCTCAGGCCCAGCTTCCCCCTGCCAGAGTCACTGGAGAAACAGCCTTGAAGACTGGACACAAGCTAGTTTCTGGTCCTTCTGCTGAACTCCCAAATACTCTCCCATCACTTCATCCTGAAATATCTAACTGCCCCCTCCTCTTTGTCATATCACCTAGAGATTTCTGCCCACTCCTATCATACCATCCAGAGATTTCTGTCTTCTCGTTCCTGTCCACATCATATTACCCAGAGATGTCTGTCTACTCCTGCCTGCCACATCATCCGGAGATTTATGCCTTCCCCTTCTTCTCAGTCACATTACCTGGAGATTGCTGTCTACCCCCACTCCAAAACCCTGAGATTTCTGTCTGTCTCTCTCACATACACATAACATCCAGAGATTTGTCTCCACTCACGCTTAAAGAGATTTGCCTTCCAAATCATGACACAAGAAGGCAACCATGGTAGAGAAAAAAGCCCCAGACTTGGAGGAAGGAGGCTGGGATCCATTAAGTCACAAACATTTATTAAGCACTTACTACAGGCCAGGTATTGTGTTAAGCCCTGGGTATACAGAGAGGCACAAACATGGTCCCTGCCCTCAAGGAACTCCCATTCTAATAAGAAAGACAACATGCAAAACGATAAATAAGTATGTATAAGATCTACACAGTCTAAGTGGAAAGTAATCTCAGAGAGAAGGTAGCATGACATGCATGCTACTAAAATGCAGGGCAGCCTCAGGGTGTGGAGGGCATCGAATGCCAGGTAAGAAATTTAAACTTTGGTAGGTTGGTCATGGAATCTGTCATGAAGTAAAGGGGTGATCACTGGACAGATCAAGAATAAGAAAGATTAATATGAAGGGTGAATTAGGGAGGCAGTAGAGAGGGTAAGAGAAAGTGATGGTGAGAAGACCTATAAGATGGATGATGGCAGTGGAAATTGTGTTCATCCTTCGTTGCCATGCCATCAGAGAAATGATGACATGACTTGCACTTGACTTTGTTTTGAGTGACGGAGGGCTGTGCAGGTCACCAGCCTCACTTCTCCTCCAGAGCCGTCTGGATCCAATGACCAGATATTCCTCAGGATGCCTGGAGATGACCCAGGGTGCACTGGGAGACCTTAGGCCCTTTAGGACAAGGTCTTTGCAGGTACTCACTTAGGGTGAGGCAATGCCCATTCACTGAATAGGCCTGTTTAAGAAGTAGCCAGGGCATGGCCCCTTTAATGAGGTCAAGAAAAATAAAGACATCAGGCTGGGTGGGAACCAGCAACAGTTACTATTGATAATCACTCTCAAGCTAGGGGGATGCAGGAGCCTTTGGCAGGGGCCCATCGGAGTCTCAGTTTCAGAGTGTAATAGGTTTAAGGCCTGGCTTCTTAAAACCTAAACCTAAGGCATTGGAAATAGAAGAGGAATAAAGGAATACAAAGGGGCTCAGATGGAGAAACTCTCCAAATATGTCATCATCACCTGGGCTCAGATCTACCATGACTGATACAGAAGGTGGAACAACCCAGTGGGGGCTTAAGACATACCTGAAAGACAGAGGAAACATGCACTAGGACATATCTCAGGCTAACACACATTATCTCATGGGTTCAGATGCATTATTACATGCTATAATCACAGGACTTCAGATATAATCACAGAACATTCCATGCTGAGATTACTGGTTTCTATTATGCCACCCAGAAAACACAGATGTCCAGCAGACTACCAAGAGACTACAACTCCTATCAGGATGTCAGGAGATACCTGATGTTAGCCAACATCACAGCCTGGTGGATTCAGGAACCAGTTGAAGAGTTAAATGGTTGAACCCAAAGAGCAGACATCAGGGAAACAGCCTGGTTAGGTCTACAGTGGAGTACCCCAGGGATCTGTGCTGGACTTGGACAGTTTCACATATTTTTCAGTGACTAAAATGAAGTCATAGATGCAGTGCTCATCAAATGTAGAGATGACTCAGATCCTAGAGGGAGAGCCAATATGTTGGATGAGAGTCAGAATTGAAAAAATTTGGGTACCGTACCTGGTTATGGCTCTTGTCAATATCCATTTCGAAATTAGTTAATGCTGCACAATGAGAGGTAGGAATATTGGGCTGAATCTAAGAAATTTAACAAGCCAGGAAGGGTGAGGAACCTGCAGCCTTGAGGCCACATGTGGCCTTCTAGGTCCTTGAGTGTGGCCTTTTGACTGAGTCCAAGTTTTATAGAACAATCCTTTTATTAAGGGAATTTGTTTTGTTATTAAGGGAATTTGTTCTGTGAAGTTTAGATTCAGTCAAAAGGCCACACTTGAGGACCTAGAAGGCCACATGTGGCCTCAAGGCTGCAGGTTCCCCACCCCTGAGCTAGAGAGTACCCAGAAGACAACAATTAGGATGATAAAAGGTCTCAGTTTATGCCTCTTTAAAAGGATTGGTTGAAGAAAATGAGAATGTTCAACCTGGAGAAGGAAAGACCGAAGGGGCATATGATAGCTTTCTTCAAGGATTTGAACGACTGTGATAAACAAAAACGACTAGGCATACCTGAAGAAAAGCTGCTGGGCATTCCCTCTGATGAGAAAGGGGCTACTATTATTCATTTAGCGTTTATGCAGGGTTTTAACGCACTTTATATCTTTTACCTAATTTAATGCTCACTGCTAATAAATATTGACTGCCTGAATGATTGATAAATAGTCAAACGACAGGAGCAACTTTCAAAAGAGGAAACACAAAGTGTTTTTGGTTCTTTGAAAAATGCTCAACTTCATAATGAATCAAAGAGATGAAAATTAAAACAACTTTAAGATCACATCCACCAACTCCACAAAAATAATTAAAAGTAATGCAACTCAATGCTGGCCGGACTGTGGGGAAATAGACACACCCTGTCATTGCCGGTGGAATTTCTAACCTGCGTTGACCTTTTGGAGGGCAATCTGGCAGTATTCTAAAAAAGCGACTACAACTGTATATGCTTCCAGGGTATTAGAAAAACACCCTGAAAAACTTTAACAAAAACAGCACAAAGATTTTACACCAACACACCAGGGGAGAGAGAGAGAGAGAAAGAGAGAAAGGGAGAGAGGAGGGAGAGGGAGGAAGGCTAAATGTCCAACAATTCGGGAACAATCAAATTATGGGACATCAATGTAGTGGAATGCTATAACGTCATCCGGGCCAACAAGTATGAGAAATACAAGGTCTGGAGAGATCTTTCTAAAAGAAAGTAAAGAAAGAAGAAACTGGAGAAGAGAGTGCCTATGAGGTCTTTCAATACCCAAGGAAAGATGAATGAGCGAGTGCTAACAAGCAACAGACAAGTTGTTAGATGATACTTTCTGCATTGAAATTAGTTTATTTAAATGTAAAAACAGTCACTAAACAAGTTCAGTTGGTTGTTCTCACATTCAATAAGTTTTTAAGAAAATATTTAATTATTTTTAGGAAAGAAAAGAGATTGTCATGTTCTGCTTGGTCCCAGAAGACAGGCCTAGGAGAAACAGGTGAAAGTTAAGGAGAAGCAGATTTAGGCTGAATGGTCAGGAAAAAAGTTCTCAAGGCTATCTCAAAGTGGAATGGGATATCTCAGTGAGACATGAGTGTTCCCTCAACAGAGATCTTCAGGCTGGGGTTAGATAATCACTTGCCTACAGTTCAGCAGAAGATTCCCACTCAGGCCCCCACCACCAAGGCTCCCACCAGCTATGTGCTTTGTGACGCCCATGATACCCATCATACCAATAGCTATCATAATCACCAGAAGACCAAAGATAGGCTTATTTCTGTTATCTTACCAGGAGATGAATGTCATGCAATCCAGAGGAATTGGGCATCTGAGACAGGTTGACATAAATATGCCAAGGATATCCTAGGCACAGCAGGTTCTTCTGAAGAATCCTGGGCCGGGGGGCCAGAGCAGAAAGAGGAGGAATTCAAGGCATTAGGGGGAGGGAGAGAAGGTATAGTTCCTTCTCCCAACCCAGTCCACAGCCAGTGAAGAAACAGGGCCCAGACAAGGGATAAAGATTCCACCTTACAGAGAAATAGCCCCTTGCCTGCAGCAATGGGACCTGGGAAAGGAGAGACAAGGCTAGGTTTCTTATCTGTCTCTGTCCAAAAGGGGAACCCAATTGGGGCCAACACTAGGACCGGAAGGCAGATATGGGGTTCTTATCTGATCCTGCACTGAATTGTGACCTCAGAAAGTCTTTCCATCTATTAAAAGGATAAGAGGATGGAGGGGAAGAACATACAAAAGAGGTGAAAGGATATCCCAAAAAAAAACCAGGAAAAAAAAAACAACCCAGGATTGCAGGATTTCTAAAGCCACAAAGTCCCCATCCAGGCACAGGCCTCAATCCTTCTGGCCTGGACGATTACTGAACAATTATGTTGCCCGCTCACCAGCTTTACTGGGCTCCAGTTAGCCTTGCTCTACCCTTCCTATACATGAGCCCAGTAACTTTCCTACAGCTCAGGTCTGACCACTGCCCTCCCTCCCAACTCAGAAATCTACCACGGCTCCCCATTGTGGGGTGTTTTATGTTTGTTTTGGGTTTTGGGGTTTTCTTAAGGGAAGGTGGAACCTATTATAAAGAATTTTATTTTTTGAAGGCAATCAGGTTAAGTGACTTGCCCAGGGTCACACAGCTAGTAAGTGTATGAGGCTGGATTTGAATTCAGGTCCTTCTGACTCCATTCCACCGCCTAACTAAGAGAAAGGAAAAACTCCTCCCCCTGGCATAGTAAGCATCAGCATGCTTGCCCCCACCCAAGTTGGGCCCCCAACCTCTCTTCCCTGGCCTTCAGTCTTTGCCCAGGTTCATCCCTTGCCATCCCACAACCAATGGGAAGGGCTTCCTCCCTCCTTCCACCAATCTTCCCCCATCTATCAAGGCTCAGCTCAAGCCTGGTCTCCTCCAGGGAGCCCTGTGGGATCCCTTCTTCCTCTGAGCCCAGAGAGGCTGTATAAGAGCCACTCTTCATTTCTTGTGGGTTTGCTTTCTCTTCTAAACAAAGTCTGTGTTTTTTTCCCATAGTTCCCAAAGCAGCAGACATGGAGGTTGCCACACAAGAAGTATGCCACATGACCCTGGTAGAACCACAGCCTCTGTGAGCCAAAATGAGCCACTCCATCCTTTTACAGGAATCTCTTCTACAACCTCCTGGAGACACTCTTCTTGAAGACGTCCAGTCTTTTTCAACCTTCAGCCAATCCCTTTTGTCTAGGGACAGCTCTGATTTCTCACTGATGATCTGAGCTCTAAATGATGTTAAGGGATGGTTCTCTGGGAGGGGTCAAGAGGAAGAGATTTATTTTTTTATATGAAATATAAATTATACATATATATAAACAAAAAAAGTCAATAAAATATTTTTCTAAAGTGCTAATTGATGTGAAAGTTGCCTCCCTGAAAAGCTCCCTTCTCCCTAAACCTCCTAGTCCTGCCCAGTCTTAGCCCCTCTGCCCTTTTATCATTTCTTCTGTCATCGGACAAATGAAACTCTCAGCGAGGCAGATCAAGACTTTCTAGGTTATTATTTTTAAGCAAAGAAAGCAGATGTGTGAAGACCTGAAGTCTCTCTATGCTACCATGCTGTGTTCAAATATCTGAAGGACTGCTGCCTCAGAAGGGAGGAATCAGATATGCTCTGTGTGGCCTCAGAAGGAAGAACTGGGAGCAAAAGGACTCTCAGAGAAGCAGGTTTCCACCGGCTGTAAGAGAAAACTTCATAACAATTAATACTGTACAAAAGTGGGTGGGATTGCCTTGGAAGCTAGTGACTCCCCATCACTAGAGGCTGGATAACTGTGTGTCCCAGATCCCTTATGACATACTTTGTAGCTTCTAAATTCTATGGCATCCTGACTATGCAGACTGTGACTGGCGTCATGATGGAGAACGGATCACTTATCTCCTCCATCTGGCTGGGTGGTCTATTTTACTACCACAATATTGCTGTGTTTCCATGCTTCCTTCACCCTCCCTCTCTTCCTTCAACAATCATTCCTTTATCCTCACCCAGATCCTCTTCTACACCTTCCCACTGTTTGGTTCACAGAGTTTATCAAATGAATTGATATCCCAAAGCCATATCCCACTCGTGAATCCCATCCTACCAAGGTGGTGATTCCTCTGAGGTCAAATTTGTAAGCTCTCCAGTTCTTCCTGTTTATCGTTTAGAGATGAAAGGGGCCCTGGAAATCATATAGTTCACAATATACAAGCTCTTCACTTTATGAAGGAGAGAACAGACAACCAGAGATGGGCCACATGGACTTTTCCCAAGGTTACAAAGTCAATAAAGAGTATAGCTGGATTTGAACCATGATGACCAGATCATAGATCCAGAGCTGGAATAATCAAAGGCTCATATACCTAGATCTAAGAGGCCATCTAGTCTAACCCTCTCATTTTACAGACAAAGAAACCGAGGCACAGTTAAGCAATTTGTCCAAGGATACACAACTAGTAAGAGTCAGAATCAGTTCTCCATTGCACATTAGTGTAAAGGTAACTGAAGCTGTGAGTATCACTACCGCTTCCACCTGCTATGATCTCTGATAAACTTCTGATCCTAATGAAAATCTTTTTTTCTATCTCATCTTTCCAGAGTACCTGAGTTTAGTTTTATCTAGGCTTCTCCTTCCACTTTCAGATGCTGTGAGGTGGGGTGGGAGCAATGAGGAAGGTTGTCCGAACTTGTGATTTTATTTGGGAGGGGAGGGGGATTCCCAGCGTGGATCAGCAACTCTTTGTAACTTATAATCTTCAAGCTGCCTGGGGACACCAAGAGGTCACATAGCTAGTGTATTATGTCAGCAGTACGACTTGAACCCATGCCTTCCTGGTTTCTTCATAACCCACTGCTGACTTTCTGATTATCACCATTAATTATCAAAATATTTAAATGTCATGGATCCATGATTTCTTTAATGTCACTGCTCAATTCAATAAACAATAATTAAGTGCCTAATGTGCAAAGAAAAATAGAAACAGTCCTTATCTCAAAGAGCTTATAATATACTGGGGAGAAAGAGTACTTCCACAAAGAAGTAATTCCAAGAGATAAAGTGGGGTGGGAGAGGACTCACAAACAACGGGGAAGGTTAGAAAAGGCCTAGTGCGGAAAAGTCTTCCAGGCTTATACAAAGGCAAGGGGATGGGGAATGGAATGGCAAGTGTGGACGATGTGTAATATTCCATACCCATAGTCCCCCACCTCTGTAAATAAGGGAGGGAGGTATATTTTTCTCCAAGGAAAAGAACAGCCAAGTTTCTTGGTCATTGTAATTACACACACTTCAATTTCTTTTTCTGTTCTTTCCTTAACAGATGGTTCTTAACGTGGAGCAGTAGTCAAAAAAAAGTCTATCCCCTAGGGGCCAAACTTCTGGAGATGAGCATCTCAGAACTGAACCAGGCTGGTTTCCAGATGACAGATATACTGTCCAATGCCGGCCCTGTACTTTTTTGGAAATTTAGAACCTTTGGAATTTAGACTCATAGTCAGAGAACCTCGAAGCTGGGAGCTCATAGAACGTTGGGATTACAGAAAAACAGACCTCTTCTGTAGGGTCTGCCACAATTTGACTGCACCAACAGCACACTCTCTGAGGATGCAGGGTCATCTCCCTTCTACAAGGAGACTCTTATGAAGGCCTAGAATGAAAAATGAGCCAAAATGAGCATTAACCTATTAGAACTGTTTCCAAAGGCCATGCTCTCTGAGCCTCCGTCAAGGCAGGGTGGTGTAGAAAAGGGTGTTGGACTCGGAATCTGGACGCTGGCTCTGCCACTGACTGTTGGGTACCTTTGGGCAAGTCTCTTTTCTCTCTGAACCTCAGTTTTCTCCTCTGTTAAATGAAGGGTTTGCCTTAAGAACTTGGATCACAGCAATGGCCCACCATGAGTCCAGAGGACTGAGGATGAAGCAGGCTGTTCACCTCCTGTCAGAGATGTGATGGGATCAGGGGGCACAATGAGAGAGAGATTTAGGGGCATGGACTATATGGGAATTTGTTTGGTTTGACTATGCAGACTCTGCAGATTTGTTACAAGGATTTTATTCTTATTTATTTTCATTAAGGGAGAAGAGTTAGGAAGGGAAGAAAATAAATGCATGTTCATTTTTTAAAAAAATTTTTAAAGTTGAAAAACTAAACGAAATGGGGAGTAGTTGGCAATCTTGGCCCGAAAGGACAGATAAAGGAGCACATTTCCTTCTTCTCAGGATCAAGATGGGGGATTACTGATGCAGAATGTTTCATACCATGTCACAAGCACCTGACTGCCCTCTTGCTTGGTTTTGTGTAACTTTTTTCCAGTTTACAAAGTAAGGTTCAAGGGGGATGTATTATTTCAAAAACTATAACATAAAAAGAAAAGACAGCAAGAAAACTTCAAAAAGAACAAGGAAATTGGGCTAAATGGCCTAAATAATAATAAATATAATAATAATTATTATGATTATAACTATACAGTTCTACCACTTAACCAGAAAATTTCAATTCTAACAATAATTGGGCTGCCAGTCAGGACTCCCGTGGAACTCTCTGACTAAAGGGTTTGGGGCAGTGTGGTACAGTGGAAAGAGCCTTGGCTCTGGAGTTAAGAGAACAGGGGTTCAGTTCCTGCCTTTAACATTCACTACCTATCTGACCTGGATGAGTCACTTCATTTTCCTGGGTCTCCATTTCCTTTTCTGTAAAATGTGGAGGTTGGATTAGATGGCCCCTCAGGTCCATTCTAGCTCTAGATCTGTGATTCTGTGTCCTAGGAGCCCCTCAAAGGAGACATGCATTTTAACAGGTCTTCATCCTAAAGATCAGAGCTGCCCCCCAAGAGAAGGAAATCAGTTTCTCTCCCTGGTGGTCCTCAAGCCAAAGTTGGACGGGAACTTGTAAAATGGATCTCTGCTCAGATAGATGTTCCAGTTCCAAGATTCTCTGGTTACAAATCTATAAGTTCCAAAGGTTTTACATTCTTCTTATTTAGCTGTGTCTAATTCTTTGTGATCCCATTTGGGGTTTTCTTGCCAGCTCATTTTCCAGACAAGGAACTGAGGCAGATGGAATTAAGTGACTAGCCTAGGGCTAGTAAGTGTCTGAGGCCATATTTGAACTTAGGTCTTCCTGACTCTATCAATTAACCACCATGTGGCAAAATTCTATGGGTCTATAATCCCAAGACTCTATGAGCTCTTAACTCCAAGATCCTCTGGCTATGAATCTAAATTCCAAAGATTCTCAATTCTGTGCTTCTATAATCCAAAGTTCTATGAGCTCCCAGCTCTGTGATTCTCTCACTACCAATCTAAATTTCAAAGATTCTCAATTCTGTGCTTCTATAATCCAAGGTTCTATGAGCTCCCAGCTTCAAGGTTCTCTACCAGTCTAAATTTCAAAGATTTTCAATTCTGTGCTTCTATAATCCAAGGTTCTATGAATTCTCATTCTCATCCCTCCTGTCATCCAACCCATGTCAGATGCTGTCTCTGGAGAGAAAGAGGGCTACAGCCTCCCAAGTTCATTGGAGTATGGAAACCCACAACTTTGGAGCATGGAAGTCCACAACTTCATGCTAAGCTGTGTATCACCAATAAAGCCTTGGGAAATCCTTCCAATAAGGGGCTAGAAAGCACCCAATGGGGATGGGGGGGGGGGGGGCAAGGGGAAGCCTTCTTGGACGCTAGAAGCCTCTGGGGGCAAAATTAGCTTCTTTCCTGTTTGTCCTCCTAAAAGTCCAGTGAGCCAGCCCAGGCAAGTAGTATTGCGTCCTCTTTTGCAGATCTGAAAACTGAGGCAATGAGACCAAGGTCACATATGGCAGGGTAGGGACTAGAACCTAAAGCCTGTTTCCTAATTCAATGCACTGAACAGTAATCAAACCCTATCCTCTCAATTCAAGCCCATGCCTCAGTTTCACCATATCCACAGCATCTGGCATGTGCTAGCATATCCTTGTACTCATCCAGCCCATCTCCTTCCCTCTTTGGATCTCTCTGATTCACTACTGAGGCCTTGTCCATTGGCAAGTAATAAAGAGTTACCATTTCTTAAGATTTGCAAAGTGCCTTCCACGTAATAACCAACCAAAGAGGAAGGGTCTCTGTGCCAGTATTATTACAATTATTCCTCTCAGTTTACAAAGCAGGAAACTCAGGGTACCACCCCCCTTCTAATCACTTGGAGCCATACTTGACTCCTTCTTCTCCTTCACCCCCACACCCAACCACTTGCCAAGTTAACCTCCGTACTACCCACCACCCTAACTCAGGCCCTCATCTATTTCTTTGATTTTTTTGGATAAGATTTTTGTTCATCTCCTACTTCAAGTATCTCCCACCTCCAACCTTAAGTCTACAAAGTCCTTCCCCTTTCCTGCTACTTCTATTCTCCAGAGCCAAATGAAACAAGTGTACTTCTTCTTGCCCACATTAACCTTCCAAATACTTGAAGACAACATCCAAAGGTCTAGACGGGACCTCAAGAGTCATCTAGTCCCACAGCCTCATCCCACAGAAAATGAAACATCTGAGGTGCAGAAACATCAAGCAATTTGCCCAAGACTTCACAGGGAAGACATTAGAAGTCAGATTTGAATCCAGACCTTCTAAGTCCAAAGTCTAAAGATACCTCTTCACCAGACACTTCTCCTCTGACTGATTCTCCATTCCTCTCCCCCTAGTAGTAATCCTTCAGAAGAATGGATTGAGGTTGTTAATGTCTTTCCTAAAAGATGTTACAAGCAAGTATTTATGAAGCTCCCATGCACTGGAGTGTAGTGACAAGTAGAAAGGTTAGACACTTCTTGCCCTCAAAGGGTTTAGATTCTACTAGAAAGGTAAAAATAATCATAGATAAGTAAGTATATACAGGATTGGTTGGCTTTTTGTATGTTTGGGTATTTTTTGAGTTTTGTTTTGGTTTTTTTTTTGGCAGATCCCATGATGTCACTGGCATGAGGACCTACTGGTGAGGAAGTCTGATGGCACTGGCCCTGCAGCTTCCAAGTCTGAGAGAACTCGTGGGGTCCTGAGCAGTCAGGAGACTTGCCCAGAGTCACAAGAAAGGATACCTACAAAATAAAAACACAGTGATTTGGGTGTTGGGTGCAAGTGGAAGGTTCTAACAATTGAAGGAATCAGGGAAGGCCTCCTGAAGGAGACAGACCTTGGGCTGAACATTGAAGGGAACTAGAGGTTCCAACAAGCTGAGGTGACAAGGGAGAACATTTCAAATATGGAAAACGGTCTGAACAAAGGTACAGAGGTGAGAAATGGAATCCCCAATTAATAGAACAGCAAGTAATCTAGTCTAGCTGTAATATAGCTGTTAGGTTTATCAGTGAGTGATATGTAGAGAGACAGGTTAGAGACAGACTGTGAAGGGCTGTAAGTGTCAAACAAAAAAGTTCATATTTTGTCCCAAAGGCAACAGGGAGCCAATGATATTTCTTGAGCAGGGAAGTAAAGTGATCAGGTCTGTGCTTTAGGAATAACAATTTGGCAATGCTGCAAAGAATGGATTGGAGAAAGGAAAACTTAGATGCATGGATACCTATTACAATAATCCAGGTGAAAGATAAGAAGGGCCTGTAATAGGGTGAATGCAGTTTGAGTAGAGAGAAGGGCACAGATGCAAGAGATGTTGAGGATATAAGATTGAAAAGTTTAGCAAATGATTGGATATGGAGAATGAGGTAAAGTGTCAAGTCAAGGATACCTTCTAGGTGGTGAACCTGGGCAGCTGGAAGAACGACATTGCCAGGCTAAGCTCCTAAAGGATACGTGACATAACTAAAGGAGGGCTACATAAACAAATCGAAGGAGCATAGATGAAATTAACTGGCAGATGCATAGGGATGGGAAAAATGTGTGACCAAATTAGAAGCAGGAGGTTAAATGGTCAATTCTGATTACACAAAACTAAACTCCTAAAGTTAGAAGAAAAATGGGTAAATTGGGGTGGGGAGAATCTTTGCAGGAAGTTTCTTTGATAAAACTCTCATTTCCAAAATATATGGGAAACTGATTCAAATTTATAAGAATAAGAGGCATTCCTCAATTAATAAATCAAAGGCTATGAATATTTAAAGAAGAAATTCAAATTATCAAGTCATGTGAAAGAATTCTCTAAATCACTAATAATTAGAAAAATGCAAATTAAAACAATTCCAAGGCACCACTTTACATCCATCAGGTTGGCAAAGTTGATGTAGAAAGGAAAATGACAAATGCCAGAGAAGAGATGGGGAAATGGGGGCATTAATTCACTGTTGATAGAACTATGAACTAGTCCAGTCATTCTGGAAAGTAATCTGTGACTATGTACAAAAAGCTACTAAACTGTGCCTACCTTTTGCCCTGACCAGGCCTATACCCACAGTGAGATCAAAGAAAGAGGAAAAAGATTGATATGTACAAACACTTTATAGTAGCTCTTCTGGTGGTTAAGGAAAGAAATGGAAATTGCAGGGGTCCCTTTTAAATGGTTACAGTATATGAATGTAGTGGAATACTACTGTGCCATAAGAAATGATGAACAGGATGATTTTCAGAGAAATTAGAAGACGTATGAATTGATACAGCATGAAGTGAGCAGAATCCAGAAAACAACTTATATGACGGCAACAACAGTGTAAAAACAACTTTGAAACCTAAGATAATTTAGTGACCAACCAAGATTCCAGAGGCCTGATGAGGAAGCCTGCTCCGTACCTGGATTAATGGATTTAGGAGGCAAATTGAGACATAATTTTTTAAGATATGATCAATGTGGAATTTTTTTTTGCCTGACTATGAATATTTATTGCAAGGGTTTTATTTTTTAGTTTTAAATGAGGGAGGGGTAAGGAGAGAAAATAAATGTTTGTTCATCAAAAAAAATTTAATTAATTTTTTTTTTTAAAGTTGCCTATGGAACATCAAGTTGGGGATGTCTGGCAGGCAAATAGAGACACAGAACTTGTGCTCAGAACAGAGGCAAGGGGTAGATATGTGTATTTGAGAGTAATCTGTATAGTACATGTTCGTCCTTCGTTGCTGAAGAAGACCATGCCATCAGAGAAATAATGACATGACTTGCACTTGACTTTGTTTTGGGTGAAGGAGGGCTGTGCAGGACACCAGCTTCACTTCTCCTCCAGAGCCATCTGAAGCCAGTGACCAGACATTCATCAGGAAGAGTGGAGATGACCCAGGTGGAGGCAATTGGGGTTAAGTGACTTGCCTAAGGTCACATAGCTAGTAAGTGTCAAGTGTCTGAGGTGAGATTTGAACTCAGGTCTTCCTGACTCCTGTACTGGTGCTCTACCGACTGCACCACCTAACTGCCCAATCTGTATAGACATAATAGCTAAACTCCTGAGAGCTGATAAGATCCCTGAGAGAAGGTAGAACAGGAGTTCTTAACCTTTTATTGTACCTTTGGGCAGTCTGGTGAAGCCTATGGACCCCTTCTCAGAATAATATTTTAAAACGCATAAAATACATAAGATGACAAAGGAAACAAATCATATTGAAATATCCAAATCCAAGTTATCCAAAAAAAAAAAGTTTAACTTCCTGGCCTCAGGTTAAAAACTTTGGTGTAGAGAAAGGAGAGGAGAGGAGAAGGCCCAGAAAAAAAGCTCTGAAGGCAACATGTGAATAGAAGAATTAGTCTAAGAGGCAGGAGGAGAACCAGGAGACTACAGTGCCAGGAAAACCTAGGGAAGAAAGAGAATCCAGGAGGAGAGGGTGATCAAGTATCTAGAATGAAGAGATTTTGGAGAAAAGCCCATTCATTAGATTTGGGGGAGAAAGGGAAGAAAGAGGGGAAAGGGAGAAAGGAAAGAGGGAAAGAGAGAAAAAAGGAGGGAAGAGGGAAAGAGAGAGGGGAGAGGAGATAGTAGGGAAAGGGAGAGGGAGAGATGTGGGGAGAGAGAGGGAGAGAGAGAGAAGAAAAGGAGAGAGAAAGAGGAAAGGAAGAGGGAAAGAGAGAGGGGGAGGAAGAAGGTAAGAAAGGGAGGGAAAGGGAGTGAGAAAGGAAGGAAGGGGAAGGGGGGAGTGGTGCCAGTGGAAAGAGCAGTTTTAGTCAAATGGTAGGGACAGATACCAGATTGCAAAGGGTTGAAAAGTGAGTGGGAGATAAGAAAGTGGAGTCAACAACTATGTACAACATTTTTTTCTAGGAGGCTGGCTGTGAAAGAGAGGAGAGATACAAGATGGGAGCTTGAAGGGATGGTAGGGTCCAGTGAAGGGTTTGCTGATTTGTTTGTTTTTAAAGGATGAAGTTCTGATAATGTTTGTAGGCATCAGATAAGGAGCCTTAAACCCAGATAAGAGGCTGAAAATTAAGGAGAAAAAGGGAATGATGGGAAGGGAAGGGATCAAGTGCCGGCATTAGCAAGAAGAACCACCCTCTGAGGCTATAGCCAAGGAGGAAAGAGTGGGGGATGATGCTGCTTTCAAGTGTGCCATTGGAGAGAAGGGAGAGTTCTCAATGGGCCACCTCTATTTCTTTCAGGAAAGTGTCACATGAGGTCCTCCCGCTGACTGGAGAGGATTAGGGAGTGTTGGAAGATTTGAGAAATGAAGATCTAGGATAGACACTGGGAGGAGGGCAAGGACGTGACAATCAAGGCAGAGCACAAGATCTCAGCTCCTCGGTACTGGACGCTTGGATGATGGCAGTAAGGCAAGGACTGGGCTGGATCCTCCTGACAGACCCAGCCCTCTGGCTGAGGACCACAAATCAAGCCAATAAGCATTTAGTAAGCACCTACCATGTGCATAGTACTGTGCTAAGTGCTGGAAATACTAAGAAAGGCAAAAGCAAAGGACCTTCCCTCAAAGAGCTCCCAGTCTAATGAAGGAGACAAGTGCAAACTACAAAGAAGATAAACCAGAACAATCAGAGATAATCCTAGAAAGAAGGGCAGGGGGAGGCTTCTGGCAGAGGGAGGATTTTAGCTGAGACTGGAGGGAAGCCAGGGAAGCCAGGAGGCAGAGATGATGGAGAGCATTCCTGGCAACAGAGACAGCCAGAGGAAATGCCTGGAGATGAGAGACGTAGCTTCTTGTTCCAGGAACAGCCAGGACGCTGGTGTCATTGGATTGTAGAGTATGTGGGAGGGAATAAGGTGCAAATTCTAAAACCTAGGAAGGTAGAAGGGGATCAAGTTATAAAGGTTTTAAAAGCCAGAGAGTTGTATAGCTAATCTTGGAGGTAACAAGAAGTCAGTGACATCAGTTAGGAGTTTAGTGAAGGTTGCTGTTCAGTCATTTCAGTCCATCTGACTATTTGTGTGACCCAATGCAGGGATTTCTTGGCAAAGATACTGGAGTGGTTTGTCGTTTCCTTCTCTAGCTCCTTTTATAGTTGAGGAAAGTGAGGTAAACTGGATGAAGTGACTTATCCAGGGTCATACAGCAAAAAGTATCTGAGGCTGGATTTGAGCTTAGGAAGATGAGTCTTCTTGACTCCAGGCCCAGTACTCTATCCACTGAGCCACCTAGCTGCCCTATAGCTTAGTGAATGGGGAGGAGGGGGTGATATGGAACAGCCACCAGCAGGGTACTACAATAATCCAAATAGGAGAGGATAAGAGCCTGCACCAGGCTCGTAGCACTAACAGAGAAGCCGGGAGGGAGGGGAAGCTTATATAAGAGATTTTGCAAAGAGAGAATCAGCATGACTTGGCAATAGATTCAGATATAAGAGGAGGGAGGTAAGAGTAAGGAGTTGAGGACGACACCTAGGTGGTGAGTCTAGGTAACGGGGAGGATGGCAGTGCCCTCGATGATAATAAGAGAAGTTAGGAAAAGAAGGTTTCAGGGGAGGGGAGTTAATGAGTTCAATTTTGTATATGTTAAATTTGAGTTGTCTATGGGACAGTGAGTTAGAATGTCCAACAGGAAGTTGGAGATGCAAGACTGGAAGTCAAGAGATAGGTTCCCCACCCCTGAATTAGGGCTAGATAAATATATGAGAATCAGCTGCATGGGAACTGAGGAGATCACACAGTGAAACAGTACAGAGGGAAGAGAGCTTTGGAGGACACCATGATTAGTAGATGGGGCCTGGATGCAGATCCAGAAAAACGGACTGACAAGGAACAGTCAGCTAGGTAGGAAGAAAACCAGCAGGGAGTGGTACACTAAAAACCTAAAGGGAAGAATCAAGAAAGAAAGTGTGATCAAGTGTCGAAGGCTGCAGAGGCTGAGGAGAAAGAGGATTGAGAAGAGGTTGTTAGATTTGGCAACTAAGAGATTATTAGGAACTTTGGAGAGGAGAGTTTTAATAGAATGATGAGATCCGAAGCCAGGTTGCACTTAGGAAGAGAGGAAGAGGAAAGAAAGAGGAGATCTCAGTTGGACATTGCCTTCTCAAAGAGTTTAGCCATGAAAGGGAAAAGAGGCATGGGATTAAAGCTACTGGGGATGGACATATCCAGTGAGGGTTTTTTGAGGGTGGAGGAAACATAGGCATGTTTGTAGGTAATTGGGAAGCAGTCAGTGGAGAGGGAGAGACTGAAGACTAGAGAGAGTGAGGATGACAGAGGTGACAGAATGCTAGAAGAGGCAGGATGGAATGGGATGGCTTGTGCATGTAGAAGGGGTTCCCTTGGCAAGGAGAAAGGCTGCCTCTTCATGGGAGATAGGGGTGAAAGGGGAGATGGTGTCAGAAAGAATCCAAGTGATGAGACATAAGGAGGATGGGAGAAGAGGGAGCTCTCATCAAATGACCTCAATTTTTTTCAGGCAAAATTTTCAGCCAAGATCCCAAATGCCCCAAAAGGCAGACAAACAGAATCTTAGAGACTTCAGAGTTTACCCAGTGTCACTACAGAAAGAGAAGTCAAGACCTTCCCCAGAGTCAAACCACTGGCCAGAAGTGGAGCAGAGACTAGAAATCAGGAGTCTGATCCCAAGCCCAGGATCCCTCACACGACCTGACTCTTGGCCCTTGTCCAGAATGGGGATGATGAGGGGACCTGGTTTGGGCTGTTCCCCACCCCCAAAACCCAAACTAAGAACATAAGCCATAACTGTTCTAGTTTTTCCCTTTCCCTCCACCACCACCAGGGACCGTGGGGATGGCAAAAGTGGGTTTTGAGGCCAATCACTGGAGCAGGTGATGGTGTCACTACTGGGGCCCTTGTCCCCGATGAGAGGAAATCAAAGACTAAAAAGAGTCCTGATTTTTTGAATCAGAGGACTGAGGGTCTGGATCCACCTTGGCTGCTTGACTGACCTTGGGCCAGTCATTTTCCTTCTCTAAGCTTCAGTTTCCTTCTCTGTAACATGTTTTTGCCATCTAATTTAGGGAATTAAATAAGGACAAAATAAAGTCCTCAACGCATTTTGTCAACCTCAGAGTGGTACATAAATGTTCGCTCTCGTTCTTACTAATGATTCAGATTCTTAGAACAGAAATGGGAGCTGTCATTATTATTACTGTCCTTTCTATTATACACAAGCTCTGTCAAGACCCACCCATGCATGAATGGCTCCCTCCAACTTCACCTTCGGAGGCCGTGGGAGCTGATGGGAGCTGAGTCTGACAGAATGCAAACTTCTTGACAGCAGACATCATCTCATTTCTATTTCTGTATCCCAGGCGCAAGGCATACAGCAGGGATCTAATAAATATTTGTTAGCTGGGTGGTCCTCCAAGATAAATGTGGCTCCTTAAGCTCCATAACCATGGAGCTATCAACCAGCTACTGTCTCTGGCCCTGGACAGACAAAACCTGACTTTATCCCTAGCCTGAACCCAGACTCATCCTCCTCCCTGGCTTCCAAATGACCATACCTAAAGATGGAAAAACAAGGTGGAAGGGGAAAGAGGTAAAATTTACAAAAAGACAGATTGTAAGAGCAGAAAGAGAACGTGGGCCATCAGAACCAGAAGGGGCCTCAGAACATAAAGTGTGAGCGCTACACTGCACCTGAAATCAACCATCCAACAAGCAATGATTAAGCACCCACTGTATGCCAGGTATTGTACCAAGCACTAGGGAAGTAAAATCAAAAAAAAAAAATGAACCAGTTCTTGCTTTCACAGAACTTATATTCTATCAAATAATGAATTTGGAACTGGAAAAAAACTCAGAAATCATTCAGTCCACCATCCCCATTGCAAAGATGAGAAACAGGACTGGCTAAGGTCACACATCTGAGACACCAAGGTCAGAAGCTTATCCCAAGCCCCATGCTCATGCAGGTCCATTAGGCTGCCTCCTCTCCAATCAAAAAGACCTACCACTTTTGTTGTCACTTCTATCTTAAAAACAATAATGGCTAGCATTAACAGAGCACATTATGACTCTTAATTCACTGGATCCTGACAATGAGTCTGGGAGGAAGGTGCTATTTTTATCCCTATTTTACAAGTGAGTAAACTGAGGCTAAGAAGAGTTACATGACTTGCCCTGGGTCACAGAGCTATTTAAGTCTGAGTCAGAATGTGAACTCAGACTTTCCTAACTCAAGGTCCAAAATTCTATCAACTGCACTACCCAGATGGCCCAATACCATAATCAATCAGTCAACAAGCATTTAAGTGCCTACTATGCACGAGGCACTGGAGATATCAACACAAAAAAAAAATGAAACAACACTGACTCTTTGGTGGCTTATCCTCTATCTGCAACATGTACACCTATATGTACATACAGTACAAAATAAACTGAAGGCGTTAGGAGCTGGGGGGACCAGGAAAGGCCTCCTACAGAAGGTGGCAGGTATGGGAACTAAATCTTGAAGGAAGCCAAGAGTCAGAGGTGAGAAGGGAGCGGCTTCCAGACATGGGGGACAGCCAGTACCAAGGGCATCTCTGTTCTGTGTTTGTAGTGGGGAATCTGAGCCAGGAGGAAAATAACCATCTATAGGTCAGTATAACAATGATAATGATGATGATGATGGCAGTAGTGGTAGTGGTAACAACATTCACATACCACTTTTGGGCTTGCAAAGGACTTTACAGATATTATCTCATTTGATCTTAACCACCCTGTGAGGTAGATGCTACAATTATTCCCATTTTGCAGGTGAGGAAACTGAGATAGACAGAGGTTAAGTGACTTGCCTAGGGTCACACAGCTAGGAAGTCTCTGAGACAGGATTTGTTCTCAGGTCAGCCTGACTCTCATTCCAGCACTAGATCCCACTTGATCATCAAGCATGCCATGTCTTGGACCACATGGCTACAATCCCCAAGGTTCAAGGCATCTCCCCAGTGAAGAGCCCAGTCAGAACACTGCCTCTACACAACTGTCTTCACAAACTAAACCACAGAGTAGGAGTATTGTGGAAGTCATTCTGGGATGTGGACTTCAGGCTTCTGCCGGTGAAAGGCAAAGGTCAAGAGCATGAGGCAACTGTTCAAGGTTCTGAGACACCTGACACTAGGCAGCAAGAACATCTAGACTGAGCTACAAATGAATGAATGAATGAATGAATGAATGAATGAATGAATGAATATGCATTTATGAAACATTACTTGCTCTATATTGTGGTAAGTCCAAGTGACACAACTACAAACAAGCAAGACAGTCCCTGCACTCAAGGGTCTAATAATGTTCTGTACGAACAACTTCTGGGTGGGTCAAGGAAAAAATGAGAGACGCTATCAAAGTACAGTATAAACAGCAGTGTCTTTAGAGGTAGAGGACCTGGGTTTGAATCCTACCTCTATCACTCAGTGCCTGTATGGCCTTGGGCAAATTAACTTCCCTAGGCCTTAATTTCCTCAATTGTAAAATGAGGAAGTTTGACTACATGGTCTTAAGGTTCCTTTTGATACAATGATCCAAAGGTGCCCCTGTCTCTGATCCAATGTTTGCTGTGAAAACAAAACAGATTCTGATAGGCAAATTTAGCTGCTCCTATCTTAACTAGTTAGATTTTCCAGAAGTTTGGATGGGCCTGAAGTATCTGGGGGTGGGGAGAGGAGAGCTGCACTTGGATTCAGAAAAACTGGGCTCAACCTTGAACAAGAGACTTAACCTCTCTGGGCATCAATTTTCTCTTTGTAAAACAGGAGGAAGAATTCTGTGGACAACATTAGACTCAGTCTCTGAGGTCCTTTCCAGTCCTAAGTCCAGGACACCTACAATGACCAACCAGAAAGAGAAAAGGTGAATGATGGAAGTCTGGTTAAAAGAGGATTTCTGGGGGATGAGAGGGTCAGGGCAGGGAGAAGCTTCCCAAGATGAAACATGGAGGGGAGAAGATAGAGAGGGTAAGAGAGAACTTTGGAAAAAGAAGCATACAAGAGTTAATTACATCAACCCACTGGCCCACCCCATCCCTCCACCGCTGGGCTCTACTGGAGACTGCCCTAAGCTCAGACTAGTCCTTATCCTACTTGTTATTCCCCATACCTGACACTCCATCACCCATCTCCACACCTTTGCATAGGCTGTGTTCCATTCCAAGAATGCACTCCCTTCTCAACAGTGCCTTAGAATTCTTACCTTCCTTCAAAGCTTCCCAGATATAGTAAGCCTTCTTTGATCCTCCCACTCCCCAGTTGTTAATGTTCGCTCCCAAGATTCTTGTTCTCTCTTTTTTTAATTTCCTTATCTCGGTACATGTTTCATCCCCAAGCATAATGTATATATGCCTTGAGGGCAGGACCATTTGGTTTGGACCACTGTATCCCCAGAAGCAAGCCCAGGGTCTTCGCTTAGCAGGTATCATTTAAAAGTTTGTTGAAGCATGTTCTAACATTTCATGGTCTAAAATTCCATCCTGCTTTAACAGTGTAGTCTATACCCTATAAAGAAGGGATAGAAGGCAGAGACAGAAGGGAGCAGGCCCTTCTTTCTTCCCCAGAAGTCCTCCTGTCCTGGGGAGCTACTCTCTCCTACAGGACTCATAGGCAACGTCCTCCTCCCCCAGAGAGATGATTTCAGCCTCTCTCCCCACCCACAATCTCACCAATCTTGTCCAACTAGTTTTCACCCACGTACCCCCTGCCAGGGTGGGCGAGCAAAGGGCTGAGGCTGGGAGAGGCCCTTGAGCCAGGACCTTAGATCACAGCCTAAAACACTGAAAGGGGCTAAAAAGACCAGTTAAAATAGCACTTTTATTTTACAGATGAAGACACTAAGGCCCAGAGAGGGAAAGGGACATAGCCAAGGCTTGGTAAGTCAGTGGCAGAGCTGAGACTCAAGTCGGGCTGCCTTCCTTCAGAGCTCAGGGACCAAGACCCAGGATGCAAATCGCTCAAAGGGAGGGAGCTTAGCTCAGTAGCTCCAATTTTTTGTAGGGATTTATCATCCTTATGCACTGTTCTAGCAGCACAAAAACTATTATTCCCTATGAAGAATTCAAAGACTGAGGAAGACTTATATGAACAGATTCAGAGTGAAAGAAATAGAACTAGGAAATAAATATATAGGATGACCATAACAATGCAAATGGAAGGAACAGTGAAAGAAAAGAAACTGAAAGCTAGTCAGTTATAATAACCAAGCTTCACCTTAAAGGAGATGTACCTTCCTCCGTTCTTTGCAGAAAGGGTGTAGAACTATGCGTATGGAATACTGTATACACTATCATACTCAGTGGATGTGCTGGTTGGTTAATTTTATTGAACAGCTTTTTTTCCCTTCCTTTGTTTGTTCTTTGTTACAAGGGATGTCTGACTAGGTAGAGAAGGAAGGAGGGATATATTCAAAGATGATGATAAGCTGAAACAAAAAATATCAACAACAAACAATTAAAAAGAAATAATAAATAAAATAGCCCAAGATAAAGATACAAGAGAAAAATTATTATTCCCGTTTTACTTCTGGAGAAGTAAAGTAGAATACAATACAATAAACATATTAAGTGCCCACTGTGTACAATGCATTGAGCACTAGGAAGATAAAAAGTTTAGACAAGACTTGGGCCCTCCCTCCATGAAGCACAATGTCTAGGAGGGGGATAAAACACAGACATAGGGAACGATGTGACCAGGAGTTTATAGTCAGTAAATAAGCTTTTATTAACTGCATATTATGTGCCAGACCCTCTGCTAATCACTAGGGATATAAAAGAAAGGTCAAAATGGAGTCCCTGCCCTCAAGGAGCTCATATTCTTTTTTTTATGTCTTTTTTCTTCATTTATTTATTTTTAGTTTTCAGTATTCACTTTTATAAGTTTTAAATTTTCTCCCCCTCTCTCCCTCCTTCCCCTCCAAGACAGCATGCAACCTGATATGGGCTCTACACACACATTCCTATGAAACACATTTTCACATTAGTCATATTGCAGAGAAGAACTATAATGGATGGGAGAAACCATGAGAAAAAACAAAACAAAACAAAAGAAAACAGAAAAGAAAACATAGTCCGCTTCGCTCTGCATTCCAACTCCATAGTTCTTTCTCTGGATGTGGATGGCATTTTCCATCATGAGTCCTAAGGAGCTCACATTCTAATGGGGGAGTCCACATATAAGCCACTATCTATAAATAAAATGTTTATCAATTAATCAATAAACATTTAAAAGAGAGGTAATCTCTGAAGGAAGACACTAGCAGTGGAAGGAAGGGAGGAAGGGCATTAAAGACCTCTTGCAAAAACTCGGATTTGAACTAGTCTTAAGGGAAGTCAGGAGACAAAGGTGAGGGCTTGGGGGAAGAGCATGAGGGAGAGTTGGTGAAAGGGATGGAGTCAGGAGATAGAAGGTCACAGTGTGAGGAATGGCAAGAAGACAGTGTCATTGGATCCTAGAGGACATGGAGAGGAGGAAGATGGGAAGGTAGGAAAGGACCAATTTCTGAAGATGATCTTAAAAGCCAAACAAAGGAACTTACACTTAATCCTAGAGGAAATCGAGAGCCACTATAAAACTGTGCATACCCTTTGACTCTCAGCAATAGCACTACTAGGTCTGTATCCCAAAGAGATTTAAAAAAAGAAAAGGAAAAGGACCTATATGTACAAAATATTTATAGCGGTTCTTTTTGTGGTGGCAAAAAATTGGAAATTGAGGGGAATGGCTGAACAAGCCCTGGTATATGATTGTTATGTAATACTACTGTGCTGTAAGAAGTGATAAGCAGTTTCTCAGCAATAAAATGATCCAAGATATTTGTAAAAGACTTGTGATGGAAAATGCCATCCACATCCAGAGAAAGAACTATGGAGTCTAAATGCAGATCAAAGCAGGCTATTTGCACTGGTTTTTGCTTTTTGTTTTTTCTTTCTCATAGTTTTTCCCTTTGGTTCTGATTCTTCCTTCACAACATGACTAACATGGAAATATGTTTAATATGATTGTACATGTATAACTTATACCAAATCGCTTGCTGTCGTGAGGAGGGTAGAAGGAAGAGAGGGAGGAAGAAAAATCTGAAACTCAAAATTTTACAAAAATGAATGTTGAAAAGTATCTTCACTTGTAATTGAAAAAAAATAAAATACTATTAAGTGATGGAAAAAAAAGAAATGATGAGCAGGCAGATTTCAGAAAAACCTGGAAAGACACAAACTGATGCTAAGTGAAGTGAGCAGAACCAGGAAAACACTGTACACAGTAAAAGCAACGCTGGGTAATGATCAACTCGGAATGACAGCTATTCTCAGCAATCCGATGATCCAAGACAATTCTGAAGGACTTAGGATGACGAATGCCATCCATCTTCAGAGAAAGAACTGATTGGAGTCTGAATGCAGATCAAAGCATGTTTTTTTTACTTTATTCTTCTTGGGGTTATTTGTTTGTTTTTCTTTTTTTTTTAGCTTGTGTTTTCTTTTGCAACATGACTAATGTGGAAATATGTTTTGCACAACTGTACGTGTACAACCTATAGCAAACTGCCTGCATTCTCAGTGAGGGGAGAGGAGAGGGAAAGAGAAAATTGGAAACTCAAAACTTTACTAAACAAATGTTTATAATGTTTACACGTAATTGGAAAAAATATTAAAAATTAAAAAACAAAGAAACAGGGAGCCACTGGAGTTTACTGAGTAGGGAGAGTGACATAGTCATAGCTTCACTTGAGGGAGATAACTTTGGCAGCTGAGGGGAGGATGGGCTGGAGTGGGGAGAGACCAGAGGCAGGAAGACCAAACCAGTAGGCTATTGCATTAGCCCAGACGCTAAGTAGATAAGGGCCTGGACCAGGGGAGTGGTTATGTGAGTAGAAAAGCAGATGGAGAGATTGAAGAAGAGAGAGTGGAGGTGGGAAACCTATTAACTAGGGGTCTATTGCAATAATCCTGGAAGGTCACAGGACTATAGTTCCAGAGTTAGAAAGGATCTCAGAAGCCACTAGACCAGCTCCCCCATTTTACATGAGAAAACTGACGTCCAAGAAAGTTGTGACCTGCCCAAGATCACACAAAGGGTCAGTGTCAGAAGCAGAATTTTAATCCATGTCCTTTGACAGAAGCCTTTTCATTGTACCATTCTGACATGCCTCTCATGGAACAAGGACCTGAGCTAATAGTGTTAGCAGTAGAAACAGACTGGTGGGAGCATATCTGAGACATGGCACAGAGGCAGAATTGCCAAGACAAAATTAACTGATTAAATAGGAAACACTGAGCGAAAGGGAAGAATTCAAAATGGCCCCAAAGTTACAAGCAGGGGAAGAAATCTAGGGCTAAAGATGAGTTCAGTTTGGGATCTGTTGAGGCTGAGGAGTACAATTGTGGAGCACATGAGAGGACAGCAAGCAATGAAGAATGTCACAAGTGGGTCCAGCAACCCAGTGCAGCAGCTTTCCCCAACCTTTACCTCTACGTGGAGTCAGGAAGACCTGAGTTCAAATCCCACCTCTGACAATTACTAGCCATGTGACCAGGAACATGCCATTTGACCATGTTATTGCCTCAGATGTGCCATCTATAAAATCAGGGGGCTATCCTAAAAGGCCTTTATGAACTATTCTAGCTCTAAATCTATGATCCTATGACTTTTCCCCATCAAACCCCCACCTCCATCCTTGCCTCTTTCTCAGTAAAAGATTTCACCTCCTCCTGTACAGAAAAGGCTCAGGACTCCTTAGGGAACGAGAAAGTGAAGGCTACCAGGACCAGCTCTGCCTCCTGGGCCCTCAATACCTCTTCAAGGACCTCGGTCCTGCAATTATCTGCTATCTCACTCTCCAGCATCATCAATCTTTTTCTACTGGAAGGCGACACAGGGTAGTGGTTATATAGCATTGATGGGCAATTTAATGAACCTTTCTGAGCCTCAGTGTCCTCAGCCGTAAAATGAGGATCCTAAGAGCACCTACCTCATGGGGTCGGTGTGAAGATCCAATAAATAATGTATGTAAAATGCTTCACCAGTCTTAAAGCACTGTATAAATGTGAGGTATTATTAGCAGAGAGGCAGCAAGGCGGTGAAGTGGATAGAAGGATGGGCCTGGAGTAAGGAAGACCTGAGTTCAAACCCAGCCTCAGACGCTTACTGACTGTGTGACTCTGGGCAAGTCACTTAACCCTGTTTGCCTCAGTTTCCTCATCTGTAAAGTGAGCTGAAGAAAGAAATGCAAGAAAACCCCAAATAGGGTTAGGATGAGTAGGGCACAACTGAAATGACTGAACAATGATTAGTATTGGCGCCTTTTCCTCTGCCCACAAATGAGCTCTGAACTCCTTAGGTTTAACCAATGAGGAGTGGTCAGACAGGAGGACCAAAAGGGTGGTGCCTTCAACCTTCAATCTCTCCCCTGGCAACCTTTCACCCATTTCTTTCAACCCTTCTGCCCCATCTCTCTCTGGCCCTGTATAGCCCAAGCCTCTGGAAAACAGTCTCCACTTGCTGCTTCTACTTCCAGTACTGCCTTATTTTCTACTTTTCTCACTCATTCATTCCTAAATGTCTTACAATCAGATTTTTATCCCTAACTCTATTAAAACTACTTGTTCAAAGGTCACCAAAGACGTACTCATTGCTAAACCTCATTAATAGCCTTTGCTCCGTTGCTCCTCCCTGATTTCTCTGCAGTATCTGGTGCTGCTGACCACCTCCTTCCCCTCATACCCTAGCCCCATCTGGCTCTGGGATGCTACCCTGTCTTCCGGCTGTCCTCTGAGTTACCTAAGCACTCTTCACTGATTCATCTTCTCCCTCTAATTGCCTCTGTGTGGGTGTCCCCAGCTCTGGCTCTGTGGTCCTCTGCTACTCTCTCTCTTGGTGATCTCATCCACTCCCATGTATTCAATTATCACCACCATGCAGATGACCCATAAATTCAATCTCTGACCCCAATCACTCTCTCGAGCCGAGCTCTAGCTCTTCATTTTCAAAAGCCCAAAAGACATCCCCCACTTCAAAGGCAACATAGATCTAAAACTTATCATCACCTTTACCCACCTCCCAATTCTTCCCCTCCCTCCCCCTTGTAAATGACTGCCCAATCTGCTGACTTACCCTTATCAATCCTTCTCACATCTACTCCCTCTCCTCCATTCACACAGACATCAGTATGCCTCCAGTCTCTTCCCTTCTCCCATCCACCCTCCACACACTGCTGGAGGAATCTTCCTAATACACAGATCTGACCATGCCATCCCTTTTCAAAAACTTGCCCATGGCTCTCCACCGAACAAGGTATACATTCCTTAGTCTGGCCCTCAAGGCCCTCCACTAAGCTTCAACCTACCTGGCTAGGCTTTCTCACACTACTCCCATTCACCTAGTCTTTGTTCCAGCCAAAGTGGGTTACTTTTGTGTTCCCAGTCCTCATCTTGTCCTGTCTCATCTCCAGGCTGCTGCTCATCCCAGTTCTGGAGCCCAATTCATGCCAATAAGAGCTCACCTCCCAATGCTGCCAAGCTCTATCACTCCCTTCCTTCAAGATCTAGCTTAGGTGATACCTCCCTCCAAGAAGCCTTCTCTACCTGGCCTCTAGCTCCAGAGAAACTTGATCTCTTCCCAAGACTATAGTGATGTAAGTAGAAAGAACCAAAAAAACTTGAAACTAGATACTGTGTAATTATATGACCAAGCTTGACCCAGGAGGAAAAAAAATGACAGTTACACCTCTTTTCCTCTCTTTGAAGAGGTAGTGGGGTATAGGTTCAAGGCACTGTATATAATCAGACTAGTGTAGTATGTTTATTAATTTTAGTGGATTATGTTTTCCTCCCTACTGCAATAGGGTGCTGAAACTCTGAAACATTGAGGAATTTCTGAGCTGCAGGACCAGAGAGGAGCCCCCTGCACAAACATATATATCCATTCATTCGTCTTTGTATGGTGCTCCAAACACAGGAAGAGTTTAACAAATGTTTCTTGTTTTGTATTGAATTTATTACATAGTTCGGGGAGGGGAGAAGAATTGCAAAAATTCCTATTATTTCTGAATAGGAAATAAAATGCAATCATATCCTAAGAAAGGGATCTCTCCCACCTCACACTTCTCATACCCTCTTCATGAACCTCTCCCCTTTGCAATGACCTCATTCTCACTTGTAATACTGGCATATCTGTACAGAAAACAAGCATTTTCGAACATGATGCATTCCCTGTAACAGTGTAAGCCCCCTGAAGCAAGAGACTTTGCCATTTTATCTCTGTAGATGAACAATTCGACATTCAGTAGGTGCCTAAAGAATGCTTGAAGGCCCATCATCATGACCCTGAGCAGAGGAAGGAAACTGCTCTTCACACTTCACCCCCAATTCTACCTTGAGGCCTCGAGTGACATGAATTAGGTAGGCCCAAGGAAGTCACATCACCTACAGCCCCTATCCCTGTTATTCCTCACCTTCAGGCCAGCTGGCATCTCTGGACTAAGGCCAAGGTCCCTCAGACCCTTCAAGCCCTGGTCAACCCCTATCTTCACACCTACCCCAAATAGAGAGTAGTGTAAAGAATCCCCCCTGGGCTTTCGGGCTCAGTGTGGAGCTCAGCCTCCTAAGGGCCCCCAGTAGAACTACCATAGTGGGGGTAAACCCAAAGGCCCTTGGACTGTCTCCGATGCTCTGAGGTCCCCAGTGAAGTCAAGATGCTTCAGCTAGAACAATTCCACGAGGATCCCAGGCTGGTGAACTCAGGAAAGTACAGGTAGGGCCATGATCCATTAGGAAGTGTTACTGTTAGAAAGGCTGCCTGAAGTGTACGGTCCCTTAAGAAAGATTAGAATTGTAGCTTTTGGGTCTGAGAAATGGAAACAGATCTTTGGTCAAAGTGAGAAAACCAGCTTCCCAGTTCTTAGACTCTGCCCCATCTATGACCACAAAGGAGGGCCCCAGAGCTCCTAAAGGTATAGGGACAGAAACCCACAGGGCAGACAAACTCTGATCACCAGCCTTCTTCACCACCCCCAAAAAAAGACTCAGGCTCACCAAATATTCTAGCTGGCAGGGTCCTCCCAGGGATTAGAGCTACTCTGCCTAGTAGAAGGAAAAGCAGTTACTAAGAGAGAAGTGACAAAGAGGCAATGTGAAGCTTGATATAAGGGAAAACATTGTAACTGTGATTACTATCACAAAGTGGAACAGGCTGCCTTGGTAGGTGATGAGCTCCCCGTCAAAAGAGGCATTTAACCAAGACCAGCTGTTCATTTGCCATTGACCACTGTAGGGGAATTCCTGCTTGGATGCAGGTCAGATAAGATGGCCTGACTCTCCTTCCTGCTCGGACATTGTGGGAGATATTCTAGTCCAATCTGACACCCTCATCATTTTACAGAGGAGGGAGAATAAGGCTAAGCAGGGGAAGTGACTTGTGAAAGCCACACCCCACCCCACCCCCACACACACCCCCACGCCCGCCCCAAGAAAGGCTGGGACAGAGCAGAGGCAAGGTAGGACCTTGGTTTCCTAGCTTAGACTTGGAAATAACCTCCTCAATTTCCTAACCTGAATAACCATCACTCATGAAGTGCTGGGTGTAGATCCTGGCCCCTTCCCTAGCCTGCACAGTCAAGTTATCAAACAAAGTACGTTTATTAAACTCTTACTGTGTGCCAGACACTATGCTAAGCAATGGAAATTCAAAGAAGGGCAAAACAATCCTACTTTCAAGCCCACCATCTAATCACTATGGACAAACAAGAGCTATACGGGATGTACTGAAGGCAATCTAAAAGGGAAGCCCTAGCATTCTAGGGAACCAGGAAAGGCTTTTTATGGAGACTTAGCACTGCTCCAGTATGCTCTCTTCTCACCCTAAACATAAGAATCTCCAGGCCTCTTGGCCCTGGAATAAGTTAGCCCTATTGCAAGCTCTCCCTGCTCTCCAAGGCCTCTGAGCCTGGAGGGGGATGGGGTAGGACCAGTCCTCTCAGACCAGGGTATTACTGAGTCCAGAGACCATGGCTTCCCTTTAGACCAGGGCCAGATGGTAGGTTTTTCCAGGGCTCCAAGGGTTAAGACGACTGGGTGAGAAAGGAAGGCGAGTCAGCCCCCTGCGGTGATGGGCTGCTGTGTCCTGAGGTCAGCGGCTGCACGGGCCAGGAGCCCAGCTCCCTCTTCCCCCTCCCCCTCTCTCAGGAACAGAAGCCACTTGTTCCCTGGGCCTGGACAGCTTGGAGCTCTGGGTCCCCCCAGGGTCGGGGACGGGGGAGGTGGAGGGGGCCTTGAACTGAGCCCAGAAACTCCCCCTCCCCTCTGGCTGGCTCTCTGAGGGCCTTCTTTTCCCTAGGGCACTAAGCCTCCTCAGGGGAACAGAACTTGGGATCCTTGGGGTCACTGCTAGAAAGAGATAAACCACAAGTCCCAGCTACTCAGTCCCATCATGGTCTAGTCTCCTAGAGAATAAACAGCCAACAGAAGGGATGGAGGTAGTGTCAGGGCTGGAGAGTCAAGGATGAAGTGGAAGAGGTGCCTACGGTACAAGGCAGAAAATGGAGAAAGGTTCAGATCTAAATCCAGGATAGGCCACAACTTTCTCCAAGTCATGAATCTCTATGCTCCCTTCCAGCTCAACTGTCTATCCACTCTCTCCAGGGATCAGGCATTGTGGGGGAGATGGAGGAAAGGTAAGCAGGTCCAGATTTTACCCTCAAGGAGATCACAGTCTATAAGGGAGACAGAATTCACATACTGGAAATGGTCAGAATAGGACAAGAAAAAACCTGGACTCAACAAAGGGGAGGATTAAAGTGGACTTGGGAGGTTAGGGAAGTCTTCCCAGCGGGGATGGTGTGAGATGAGAAATGAGAAGCATACATAGAGTAGAAAAACAGCTTAGGCAAAGGCACAGAGGGGGAAAGGGACTTGATCTTTGCCAAAGAGGGTGGCCAAAATGGACAGAGAATATGGAGGAAGAGAGGGTTGGAGAAGAAAGATGGGGCAGACCTTTGGAAGCCTGGAACATCAAATCAAGAATTCTGGTTTAGATTCTTTCCTGGTCTTCAGGGCCCCCTAGCAAGCTTACAGAGACTCCCAATTCCTCCATATAAGAAGCCAGTTGATAATGGTACCTTATTGAGCCCTGAGTCCTAAGTTTGGGGCCCCATTCAGGCTTAACCAGCACTGTTCTCATTTCTATAGAACCCAAAGGTTGACAATCGATATCTATAAACTTTCCTCACAATAGCTCTAGGAGGTACAGAGTACAGGCATGATAATAACTCCCATTTTACAGATGATGAAACTGAGACCCAGAGACAGATTAGTAACTTGGCCATGTCACATGGCCAGGACTTTAACCCAGGTCTCCTGACTCAGGTCTGGGATCTTTCTACACAATCACATAGACTTCCGAAGTCTGCTTTCTGGACTGCCTGCAATTTTGCGTTTTCTAATCACACCAAGGTCCTGCCTGGGTCAGAGCCCTACAGTGCTGAGGATCCCGATCTCCTTCGACCCCATTCTGAACTAGAGCTGCCCTAGCTGCCCAAGCCTCTTGCCTGCACACAAGACTCACACTTTTCAGAGAAAAGTCCTAAGCACACCGCCATCCCTGGGACCCACGGTGCTCCCAGACACCTCTGCGGGGAGCTTCCTGGTCTAAGCCCCCTCAAATCTGGGCTGTTCATTGCAGAAACAGAGTTCAGAGTCTGGTGGCTGGCTCTCTCGGGCTACACTCCTACTCAGGGCGTCCGATCCCTCCAACTCAGCCCGTAAGGACCTCCATGTGTCTCTCCTTCCCTGAGGTGAGTGGGGGGCTGCAGATCTCTCTTCCCCAGGCACAGAGGGAACCACAGATCATCAGAGTTCGAAAGACACTTGGAGATCAGAAACGAACGTATCTCATTTTACAGACGAAGAAAGGGATCCCAAAGGGGAGAACTGATTGAAGGACCCCAAGCTCATACCGCGAGTTAGGATCCAAGTCTGGGGTGGAGTGCTAGTGGCCGGGCTCCCTGAGCCCCTCTGCCCGCAGCCCTGGGACACTACCTCCAGGAAGCCCTTCCCTGGGGGGCTGGAGCCTGCCACTCTACCCTACCACTCCACCCGCCGTTAGCCCGCCTCAGGGGCTGGGGCGAGGTAAAATAACCGGGGGGAGGGGGGAGGCGCGGGTCAGCGGCGACCTCCTGGGACACCTTGAGACGGAGAAGGGACCCTCAGTTTACCAGTTCGGGGAATGGGGGAGCCAGGGGTGGGGGAGAGGTACTGACCTGGCTCCCGCGCAGCTCGGACCCAGGCGTCCGAACTCTCCCGGCGCCTCCGCGGACTCGCCGCAGCCCCGGCCCCCCGAGCTTCCGCCCGCCCCACGTGACGCCCCCGGGGAGGGGCCGGGCCTGGGCCGGGGCTGAGCTGGGGGTGGGGGGAGGCCGGGCCCGCCTCCTCTGGGTCGGGCTGAGGCTCTCGGTTTCACAGGCTGGTCTCTTCCTCCCCTGGCTGGCTGGCCCTCGTCGCGGTGACATGGAGAAGTTGCCCTGGACCCAGGGGTAGGGCTTGAGTTCCAGTGTAGCCCCGGGTGACCCTGACAGAGGCTCTACCCTACCCACTCTCGGAGCCCAGGCTCCCTGTCTTGCTCTATATCTGTTTCCGCCTCCTCTGAGACGGCTCCTAAACCCTGAGGCTGGGGAAGACAGCAAAGTTCTTCCTGCGTTCTCACCTGTCCTTGTCCCATCACCTTACTCTGCGGCCCAGCGACGCTGGCTCCCTCTTCTGACTCCGGGAAATTTCTGCTGGCTGTGCTCCGGACCTGGACTGCTCTCCCTCCTTATCTCCGCCTCCTGACTTCCCGGGCTTCCAAGTCTCCGCTAACATCCCACCACCCTCCTGAAAGATGCCTTTCCCAGGGTCGTAGTCCTAGTGCCTTCCTCCTGAAACTACCTCGTCTGTGCCGTTCTGTATATGTCTTGTTAGCAGCGTTGTCTCGCCCTGTGCACTGTGAGCTCCTGGAGGACGGAGCTCTTTATACACTTCTTTTTATCCTTAGAATTTAGCACAGTTCCTGGCTCTTAGAAAAGTGATAACCCCAAGTAGGCGCCTAATAAATGCATGTATCAGGGTCTTCCAGGAAAGAGCTGGGCAATGGGCATTCCTAAATCCGAGATTCTTAAGTATGCGGGGGGGGGGGGGGGGGGGGGTTATTAAGTGAAGACCTCTGAGCCAAGGAACAGGATTGGGGGAGCCACCGCTCCCACTCAGTTTGCACTGACTAGCTAGCTGGGTGACCCTACAGCTCCCCGCCCCCCAACTAGAATTGGAGGCTTCCTGTGGGCAATGGTTCTGATTCTCACCGTGAACTGTGACTCTTCAGACCTCTGGGTGACCGGTGTTAGGAGGAGGGTGCCTCCTAGAGGGTTCCCAGAACTGGGGAGGCAGGGTGGAGTTAGTCCTTGAACTCTTTAACAAGACCCTGGTGGAAAGGGGATCAGAGGATTGAGAGGTTATGGAGTCATAGATCTACAATCTGAAGGAACCTGAGAAGCCGTCTGGTCATAGAGATGAAGTAAACTAAGTTCTGCGGTGAGGAAGTCATACTGGAATCAGGATTTAAACCCCCAATCCTGTGCGCTTTCCACTACATATTATATAGGCTCCCATTTCTAAGTCTTTTAAAGGTACACAAGGTACTGTCCTCACAACTCTGTCACAGGAATGAAATATTATTCTAATTTTACAGGCAGGGAAATTGAGTCCCAGTGAAGGGAAGTGATTTACTTAAGGTCATTCAGTTTAGCGTCTCAGCCAGGGATACCAGTATTCTTTCCATTATACCGTCCTGGCCCTCCTCCTCCAAATTTTCCTTCTACCACCAATTCCAAAGTTTTCTTTGACCAGCCCAGCCCACAGTGCTAGCCATCTCTATCTTGCCCTGGACCCTAAGCACATCCAGGCTTCCCTAAAGAATGGTGATTGCCATATAAACTCCTGGGATGATA
Source organism: Notamacropus eugenii (assembly GCF_028372415.1). Lineage (NCBI taxonomy): Eukaryota > Metazoa > Chordata > Mammalia > Diprotodontia > Macropodidae > Notamacropus > Notamacropus eugenii. The sequence goes on along the minus strand of NC_092876.1, from coordinate 133,043,376 downwards.
TGGGAGACAAGCTAAAGATGCCATGAAGTCTGTCTGCTTTTCCCTTGGTAGAGGAGTAGGTGATTTGGCCACAAAGTACAAATACTGCCATGGACTTGGGAGTCAAGAGACTTGATCTCTGGCCCAACCTCCAGCACTGTAGCCCTGTAATCAAGGACAAGTGGCTTAATCTCTCACAGCCTGTTTCCCCATTTGTAAAAGGGGGATAACATCTGCGGTAGTTGCTATTTAAGGTTGTTGGGAGACAAGATAATGGGTGTAAGGCAAGCACTTTGCAAACCCCATGGAAACAGTAGACACTGTTAGAGCCCCTTTCTGCCACTGATCAGATGCATGACCCTAAGCAAGTCACATCCCTCTCTGGACTGGTTTCTTCCTCTGTAAAATGGAAATAATAATCTTCATACTATCTTCCTCAGAGGGTTGTAATCAAGACACTATAGAAATGTTTATTAGTAAAGAATACAGATTTTCCATTGACACCCTTCTCTGCCTCACAATAAAAGCCAGCATGTCTAAAGCTGCCTAGACACCAGTCAGGGAGAGCCCCTGGGGTTCTCATAGGCTACACAGGAAATGAAAAGTTCTGGGCAACAAGCTGTACTCAAGGTCAGAAGAGTTTCATGTGTAAGAGAGCAACAGGAGGTGGTGGATGTTTAGATCTCACTTCCGATACTTTCAACCTGTGACCCCAGAGAAGCGACCACCCCCTGAGACTCAGTTTTCTGGTGTGTGACATGAGAGGTTTGGACTCAATAATCCCTCAATAATTCCTTTCAGGTCTAGATCTAGGAACCTTTAACTGGGTCTATCAACCCAAGGACACCCCAGGAGGGATGAGTCCAGGAGGTCCCTTCATCCACAAAAACCATTTACTCAAGCTGGGGTGGGTTGGGGGAGTGCTGAATGATGTCCATGACGAGAAGGTACCCACACCGTAACCAGAGATCTTTAAAGGCGATATATAAATTTTTTTTTCCATAATAGTCAAGCTCCCCAAACCCTCTGTGGCCTGGCTGAGAGGGTGCTTAAAATGTAAAGAAGGATCAAGGAGCTCTTAGTCTGGTGCACTCAGGTGGGCAAGTCCTAAATTGATGCCCAGGTGCATGATGGGATGGAACACTCCATTCTCCTTCGAGGCCATGAAGCTGTCATCAGCACAGGGCAGAAGATATAGGTCCCTTTGGTGGGTAATTTCTGCATCTGGCTATACATACTCAGAGGGTATGGAATGTCTAGAAGCCAGAAAGAAGTGAAAGTGGGTGCTGAACCTGGATACCACCAAGAGACAGAGAGGGGAGGGAGCAGAGTAGCAGCTCTCCTAAGCCAAGAAGCAAAGGTAAGCTCAGGACCACAAAGGTCTGGGAGGCTTTGGGTGGGAGAAAGGGAGCAGAGATTTGGGAAACAGTGAAAACCCTAAAGCCTTAAAAAACTGCCCCGCCCTCAAAGTGGATGGGCCAATGGGTCCTGAGGCTCAGCACAGGTTCCATCACAACCTCTGGTAAGGCTTGCTTGCTCCATGCACATGAAGCTTATCTCCTCCAACCACACAGAGAGCTCCCCAGGACTCTGGATTCAGGAGGGCCTGGGTTCAAATGAACAAGCTAGAACTCTTCCCATTGTATAACAACTTATTAATCACCGTAGCCATATAGCTAGGGTGGGGAAACAAGGCAGGAGGATCTGTACTTAGTAAAGACTCATAGAATAAAAGAATGGACAGTTGATTAGATGAATCAATGAATCAATGAACAAATGAATGAGTCAAAGGTTAAAAGGGGTAGGAGGATAAATGAAGACTGAACAATTAAAAAAAGTTGGGTGATACCAAATCAGTGAATGATTTAACAGGAAAAAGCTGAAAAGGCAGGGTACCCCCAATGAAAGAACAGAGAGAAATCAGGGCCTTGACCATAGGCTGTGGCTGTTGTATCAGTTTAATGGGGGTTATTTCTATACAAAATCTGCCTCCTCCATTTCCCACCCCTGCCCTGGGAGAAGGGGTCCAGCCTGGGTTGGGGGAGGGAGGTATTCCCCAGGGTTTGTCATCACCCCCCCCAAGGCAGAGGGCCAACTCACCAGCTGCCCTATTCCCTTCCTGGGGGAAGGAGGACATAAAGTAGCTTGGGCCAGGTGCCAGCAATCTCCTCTCCTCCCCTCCCCTCCAGCAGCAGGGCAGGGAGAGACTGGCCTGAGCTTTGCCAGGGTTCTGAGGGGTCCCTCAGTTAAGGGAGGAGTCATCATCGCTGCCTTCGCCCCCCGCCCCCCGCTCGTCCCGGCTCTCAGCCACAGTGCTCTCATCGATATTCTCCAGGGAGTCAGCATGCTGGACAGACAATTCTGACAGTGCCACACTGGGCAGGGGGCTCTGCTCTGGGTGCAGCCATGGCTTGAAGTGAGGCCGATGCTTCTGTTTCCATTCTGGATACTTCATGCATGCCTTGTACATCTTCTTCATTGCCTGTGCCACCAGGACCAGAGCAGGCAGGGCAGAGAAAAGAAGAGAGGGCACCAACATCAGGGGCCTCCTACACACCCACACTGCCTACACATCCCCAGCTCTCCTGCCCTGCCCCCCACATCCATGACCTGGCCTCCCACCGCTTCCAGGCCCACTCTCAAGCCCCTTTCCCACCCTCCTCCCCACTCTCCATGGCTACTCACCTTGGGAGCCAAGAACTGAGATGATTTATTCACTACCCACTTGGGTAAGGATCCTGTGAAGAGAGAAGAGTGACTGAAAACAGTGAACTGCGCTCTGGGAGTTGGACAACACCTCAGCATCTCTCCTACATTTACCTGAGCAGGAGTCTCCGACATTCCTGACAAGTGGCTCATCCAGTCTCTGCCCAAGATCCTCCAAATGATGAGAAACTCACTACCTAATGACCTAAGACAGGTCATTATCCTTTTGTGTGGCTCTGAACTTGGAAAGCTTTTCCTAAACTCAGTAACTTTGTCTTATTTGGGGCTGGATGACCAACAGTCAAGGAGAAAGAAAAGCTTCCTGTTCGGGATGGGGTGAGGTGAGATGCTCCCTAAAGTCTTAACACCACCAAAGGAGGAACTGTCTAGAAATGGGTATGCAGACCAAGTGACAAATCGTGTATTCAGACCCTCTAAGAGGGTCTGAAAACAAGAGATGCTATATTTTTTTAAGCTGGCCATGTGACAGGGAATAGTTTGTCTGAAAAATCAGCACTTTAGACTCTGTAGTCTATAAGGTCCCTTCAAACTCTACCATTCTGTCAGCAAGTCTCGCCTTCTACCTACAGATGACTCAGAAAAGTGGCTCCTGAAGTTGCCCTCAAGGTCCTCTACACTGGCACCTCAAAATTCAACATATCTAAAGCTACCCTGGTTCTTCACCCATATGCTTCTGACATCACATTCTCCATGGGGGATACCACCATTCACATGCCTAACACATTCATAACTTACTACTGAATAAAGTTCAAATCCTTGTGCATGGCACTTGAGGCTCCAACTTTTCTAATGCTTCTCCAGTCTAGACGCACTGGACTCCAAATATCCAACTCACTCTCCATTTCTTGTGCCCCTGGACTATCTAATTTCATGCCTTTGCCTACACTGTTCCCTACTCCTCAGATGAGCGCCCTCCCTTGATGCTCCTTAAAGCCCAACTCACAAGCTGCCTTCTCCTCCAGGAAGCCTTCCTGGATGTGTCCCTTGTCAGTAACACCCTCTCCCCTCGGAGTTCACAGGGCATTCTGTTTTTCAATACCATGTAGATTGAGTTTTCACAACAAGACTGTAAGTTTTAATATCTAAATTACTTGTCCAGCACCAATGTTCAATGTAGGTATTTAATACATGCTGAATCATCCATGAGGTGATAAATAACTAGTAACAAAAAAAGGGCCTCTCCCGTGATGAAGGACAACCACAGGTGCTATCCTCTTCAAACCTTTTCTCACATAGTGAGAGAAGATGAGCTTCTCTTATGCTGTAAACTCAGTATTCCAGAGTGGCCAATTCTCTGGCTGAGTGTGTGTATTGGGGGAGGAGGAAGAAAGGGAGCTGCTATGACAAATACACATGTTTTGCCCAGTAGAAGGTAGAGATTGCTTCCTTTCTGTCTCTGTATTGTCCAGCATCTAGTGTCTGGAACAAAGCAATTGTTGGTTGACTGACTGACTGACTGGTCTTAACCTCACAATGGATGAGGAGAGACTATCCCTATGCCAGGGCTAACATCAGGTCCAGGGCTTAGGTCTTTATGGAATCTAAGTTGATCTGATCTCCAACCCTTGTCTCGAGGTCCAGAGGCTTTCTTGGCCAGACTCAGAGACTGGTGACCACCTTTCCCTCCCTCCTTAGAGAAGCAGTGGAACATAGTGGTAGAATGAGCCCTAGACTTGGATCCAGAGCTAGATTTGGGTCCTAGCTCTGACACTTACAAGCTGTGTGACCGTAGGTAGGTTACATCCTTTCTGAGCCTTATTTCCTCATCTGCAATTCTCTCTTTCATGTGGAAAGGGGATTCTATTTGTTCTGCCTGACCTCAAAGGGCAGCACGTGTGAACAACACAGGGAAGCTGTGAAGAGGCAGACCAGCTCACAACAAATTTTCTAACCATCAGTTACTGCCAAATGAGACAGACTTCCTCCTCATGACGAGGTTCACTCTCTCTGAGGTCACCTGCAGGAGGCCCCTTCTGGCTCCCCGCATTTCTGGTGCCTTCTACAGCTAGATCTACCCAGATCTTGTACGCATATTGCTACTTTATGTTGTTTCCCCTTTAAGACTGCGAGCCCTTTGAGAGCTGGGACTGCTTATAGCCTTTTTTTGTATCCCCAGTGTTTAGCACAATGTCTAGTATAGGGTTTAATTAAGGCTTGCTGACCGACTGAGGTGGAGGCTGAGACAGCAGCTTGTTGGGGAACAACAGAGGGGATTCCTGTTCAGATATAGGTTGATCTTGAGGTGAACACCATAATTCTGGAGTCAGGGAGATCCAGAAATGAAGACCATGCTGGAACTGGGTTGTGAGAAGCTGGGGAGACGCCAGTGATGGGTCCCCTTCAGAGGCAGTGAGGTGCCCAGTCAGGCAATTAGTCATGAGAGTCACTGTGGCCACATCTGGACCCCTTTTGTAAGCACCTTCTTGTGATCACTTCTGAACTCTAGATCTGCTGGCCTTCATCACTTTGCCTAGGTCCCTACTGGTGTGCTTCTAAAAAGCCCAACCCGTGTCTCTGGAGACTAAAGCGGAAAGCGCATATCTAGAAGGGGGCTGTGCCCCAAGGCTTTTTTTAATGGAAAAGGGTGCCTAGCAAAAATAAAGCCAGAAAAGGATGAAAATGCCAGGTGTACGTGGGCCTCAGACTGTGAACCACATGCCCTTCCTCTCTCACATGGAGAAATTAGAACAACAAATGATAGTGCCTAGCTCCCCCTGGAGAAAAGCACTTCCCAAGGAGCCCTCTGCTTGCACCCCTGGGGTACCCTTATCTTGTCACTGAGGGTTCTAGCTATGTTTGTGGTTATAAGTTAAATGGGGTTATGCAACACCTGGCTCCACATACATAGGGACTTATTTTTAAAATATCTGGAGACTGAATAATAACAGGTCACATTTATAAAGTGATATAAGGTTTGCAAAGCGGATTAATACATACATATGTATATGTAACATGTAAATGTATTATATATAAAAATAGAAATTACATATTTATTATATTATTTTATGTGTATTTATGTATACATATATATGTATATATATAAAATGTGTCTCTGTTTATCTATCTAAAATAGAAAGAGAAACTACAAAGAGTCATCTTTCCAGCTCAAGATCACAAATCTGACCACGCATGAGTGCCAGAACAGGAACTGTGGAATAAAGGTAGGCCAGGATCACAGACTTGGTGGCCAGAGCTCTAAGCTAGGACTGCAACACAGGCTATAGGATGCCCAGTCTGATCACTGCCTCAACCCTGTCCCCAGGCACAAGAGGAAATGCAGTGAGAGGTTGTGCCCAAAGGGATAACCAGCTCTTTTCAACACAATGCTACACAGCAATTCCAAAGGACTCATGATGAAAAGTGCTATCGACCTCCAGAGAAAGAACTGGTGTTCTCTAAACGTAGAGAACTGAAGAATTTTTTTCTTCTTTACTTTTCTTGCTTTTTTTACTCCACAACGTGTCTAATATGGAAATATGTTTTGCATAATTTCATCTATGTAATTGCACTTCTTGCCTTTTCAGTGGGTGGGAGAGGGTTCTTTTGAAACTGAAAGTAAACATTAAAAATTAAAGGATTCTCAGACCTTCAAGCTCAACCAATAGATCTGATTTGACTCAGGCCCTGACCTAGGCCAGTACTCAGAGCAGATTGTGAACTCAGTCCCCTGACAGGACAATAGCTTGGGGTTGGGGGTGCAGGTGAGTGTTGAGTGGAGAAGTTCCACAAGAAGGGGCAGGATTTCAGATTCTGCCCCCAGAGGTTCCAACTAGACCAGCCACATTACGTTGCTATCCAAGACAGATCACTGGAAGAATGAGTAAACCAAAAAAAGAGAAAAAAGAAAAAGAGCTATTTTGAGACTCAAGATGTCCAATACAGAAACTCAGAAAAGCACCAACACACCTACAAGAAAAGCCTCAAGAAATATAAATAAACCACACACAGCTTGCCTACAAGACCAATTAGAATTTCCAGAAGAAATAATGCAAGAGTTTAAAAACAGTGTTATAAATGAAAGAACAGTGATAGAGGAAAGAATTGGAAAAGAAATGAGAACTATATAGGAAAGATTTAGAAAGAGAATTAATAGCCTGACACAAGAATACAAAGTCATACCCAAGTAACTGAAAATAAGAATGAACCAAACAAATTAATGACTCCATGAAAAAAATTAGAAATATTAAAACAAAGTCAAAAGACTGAAAAAATAGAAGAAAATGTAAGGAGTAGTCTCTTGTCAAAAACAACTGACCTGGAAAACAGATCAAGGAGAGAAAACTCAAGGCTCATTCAACTACCTGAAAGCCATAACCAAAACAAACAGATCTAAATATTTCAAGAAATCATGAATGGATACTGTTCAGATCTCTTTGAACCAGAAGGCAAAATAAAAACAGAAAGAATCCACCATTACCTCCTGAAAAAAAAAAACTCCAAAATGAAATTTTTGGGAACATCACAATGAAAAGTCACAGCTACCATGTCAGAGGAAAAATACTGCTGCAACCAGGAAGAAAGAATTCAAGTCCCAAGGAACCACAGTCAGGGTCACCCAGAAATTCAGTAGCTGTCACTATAAAGGAGCAGAGAGCATAGGAAATGAAATTCTCAAAGACAATAGATAAAGGCTGACAATGAAAAATAACATATCCAGTAAAACAGAGTATAATCCTACAAGGGGGGGGAAATGGACCTTTAATGTGATAGAAGACTTGTAAGCATTCTTGATGAAAAGACCTGAGTAAAAACTTAAATTGGGAAGGGGAAGATGGATTTTTTTTTGGCAGGGGGAAAGGAGGCAGATGAGATACAAGCATCCCTAATGTGACTTGTGTTGTTCTCTGATGATCTTAAAAGGAAGAATATAGCAGGGAACAAAAGGGGAGTAATGGAGGTTGGGGGGACTTAGTAAATCATATCATTCGGGGGTACAAAAGAGCATAGGGTGGGAGAGCAGGCATCAGTTGAACTTCATTGAATTGATGAACAGAGAAGTAGCAGAGCCAGGAGAAAAATTTATACTATAAAAACGACACTGCAAAAAAATCATTTTGAAAGACTTAAGATCTCTGATCCATGCAATCATTGACCACAGATCTGAAAGATGATTGGAGAAGCCTAACAGCCACACCTCCGGACTGAGAGGAAAATATTACTCAAAGAACAAGACACCACTTTTTTAAAAACATGGTCAATGGGACAGTTTGCTTTGACTATACATCTATGATGCATAGGTTTTGTTTTTCTTTTTCTTTTCAGTGAGGGGTTGGAAGGAAGAAGAAAATCTATTGGATAATGTTGGGGGGAAGAAAGAAAATTTAATTCTAAAAAAGAGGAAAACAGACATCTATTATCTCACAACCACCTCATAATTTCATAGGTTTAGAACTAAAAAAGACTGTGGTGGGTGAAAAATGAATGACTGAGGAAACAAAGGTTCACTCTTCCAAGCATACTGATTTATTAAACAGTACAGGCCAAGTGCCCAACACACTGGGCCCATTCACTCTTCTGAGCATATCCATTTATTAAGCACTGTATGTCAAGGGTCCAACAAACTAGGACCAGATCACCTCAGTTTAGGCCTGACTTCAAATACAGGAAGAGACAGACTTATACATTAAAAACAATTAACCAAATAAAGCCAATGAATTAAAAGGAGATAATACATTAGGTAATCTGATTTCTAATTGGAGGAAAGATTAGGGACTTCCAAATTGTGAGAGGGAGAGTGAACAGGTGCAGAACCCTGAAATCAGAAAAAGACACCCCACTTCCACCCAAATGTCTGTAAACAATCCAATGAATGTAGAAACAATAACTGATTGATCAATATGGGGCCAGTTTTCACATATGACACATGGGTTGCCTGAGATGTACAACTAGGAGAAAACTCCTTGGATCAATCTTTGGATCTCATTGGATTTCTAGTTGTCATAATCTAAGGGTCTCTAAGCAGCAGATTACCTAATGTCGTATTGTTTCCTTTTAATTAACTGGCGTTATCTGATTAATTGTTTTTAATGTATAAAAGTCTGTCTCCCCCTGTATTTGGGGTCCAGGCCTAAACTGAGATGGGGGGGTCCTAGTCCTGACATGTTGGTAATTGGCATGCATTGATTAATAAATCAGCTTCCTCAGAAGATCAAAACTTTGTTTCCTCAGTCATTTCATCTTCCACCTGCCACAGGACCACGGAGGCTATCTCATCCAATCTATTCATACTGCATATGAGAAAACTGAGGCCCAGAAAGCTTACATCACTTGCCCCAGATCGGGCAGGTAGTAAGTGGCAAAGTTGGGATTTGTGCACAGGGTCTTTGACCCTCGAATCCAGTGCTCTCTCCGATGTACTATGATGTATCCTTAGGGCATGATGTGGGACAGAGGATGAACCTGAGATTTCACTGGGATAGGGAAATACTTCTACAGGTTATGAGGAATTAACTCTGAGTCTCCTAGAGTACTAAGAGGGAGGGCAGGTGACTTGCCTAAAGTCACCCAGACAGAGACAAGACATAAGCCCAGGTCTTCCTGGTTGGGGAGCTGGCTTTGCCCACGATGCCACACTGCCTCCCACTAAGAGGTAGGAGTTATTTTTGTTTGAACATGAGGCTGAGAAGTCAAGTGACCCATCCAACCTGCTAAGCAGGTTTTAAACCCAGGCCTTTTTCACTCCAAGTCCAATCAGTGCTCTATCTGCCATAATTCCTCTGACTCAAAGGGGCTCTCCTCGAGTCCCCCACACCTATCCCAGGCTCTACCCTCCTGTTCTTCGTTTAAACCCTCAATCAAGGCAGCATGTATTAAGCACACATTGTGATAGCCATCAGGGATAAAATGATAAACTGTGAGACAGTCTTTGCCCTCAAGAACTTAATTAAGTCCTATGAGGGGGGATATATTGTCACAGATGAGTATAGAGAAGACATTTACTAAATAAATACACTGACTTGGGAGGAGAGGAGACCTAGAAGTGGTTTCTTGAAAAACGTCATACTTGAGCTGAGGCTTGGAAGGAGTCAGTGGTTCCAAGTAGCAGAGGAGAGCAGGGAAAGTATTTTGGGCAGGAGAACAATCTGACTCCTTCCTCTCCCTTGTTTCCCTGTGACTCCCCCAACCAAATCCAAACAGTCCCCATGCCATCTATTTTGTGGAAAGCCATTCAAGTATGTTTATCCCCATTTTAAGGTAAAAAAACTGATATTCAGAGAGAAAGTCACAAGTTAGTAGGCTTTGTAGCTGGGATTCGGGCTCCAAAGCAGGATTACTTTTCCACACTACCATAGCTGCCTCCCAAGAATTCAGGAGTTCCTCTCTTCTTAGTCCCCAGTTCCTTCCCCTTGTCCCTGACCCCAAAGACAATACGTTACACAATTTTTCGTGGAGAAAAATGTCAACAAATCAGTTAGTGGCTTGTAGTCTAATGGCATTTGTCTGTTGCTAGGAGGATAGAGAAATAGGATGAAGAGAATTTACAGGATTTTTTAAAGTTGAAAAAATCCTTAGAAGTATCAAGTCAAACTATGCCCATTTAACAGAAAAAAAAAACTGAGGTTAGACAAAGGAAATGGACTTGTCCAAGGGCACAGAGTTGGCTAGGTCTGGAGCCCAGAGCGCCTGAGTCCTGCCACCCAGGCTTCTGTCCACCATGGTGACAGTCTAGGGTGTGTCTCATATCCTAAAAAGTATAGATTAAGCCTGACTCCTAAAACAAACACAGCAGACCATAAAAAGGGGTGGCCACATACCCCACTTCCTCCCAGTTCTTCCTGTGCACAGGAAGGTCCAGAGTCACTTTTGAGTCTTCATCCTTCCCCCATCTCATATCATCCTCGCCAATCACAAATAACTAGAGCTAGCCTTCAAACCCAAAGGTTTTCCCCCAGGAACACTTCACCAAACACAGGATCTCTGTTTAACTCCTGGCAACCTTCTAAAGCACTGACATGTACTGTTCTGAATTGCAGTTACCTGTTCCAGTCTGGGCCCCCCACCTGAGGGCAAGCTCCCTGAAGGCCCTCCCCTCATATCAAGAGCTCCGTTTGTAACCTGGATTTCCTGCTTATCTACTACTGTTTCACCTGACACAAGGCAGGGCACACAGCAGGGCACTGAGGGTGTGGAAGGAGGCTGGGGATAGATATGTTGCCCTGTCTTGTGGTGGGTGGGGCTCTCAGAAGGGAAAGGAACAGGAGGAGAGGGGGGTGGACCAGGTACAGTGTCTCACCTTTGGGGTCTACCTGGGCCAGGTAGGTGATGACCGAGCTCTTGGGGCCTGTGCTCTGGATGAGGTAGCCGGTCTGGATGGACACAGCTCGGACCAGGTCTTTTCGGGGTGGGTACTTCTACGAAGGGAAGGATAAGGCATGAGGTAGAGGGGTAGCTGATATCTGAGACAGGAAGGAAAGGTAGCAGAGACCTTCCTGGCACTTAGGATATTGGAAGGGGGAAAGACTCCCTTCTCTGGGCTATACTGAGCATACTGCCCCACCCTGCTCTTGTTAGGCCTCTAGGGACATCTGAGGCCCACCCTGGATCTTGACCTCTCTCCTATCCTCTGGCTCTGACCTTTGCAAGCCCTCTCCCACCTCAAGGCTTCAAATAATCAAACAATCAATGCCACTGTTATAAAATTATCCTTTTTATCCCCCTACTAAACTTGAAGTTTCTTCTCCATGACCCTCAGCTTTCTTGTGTTTTTAAACATATCTGCATTTTTATTTCAACAGTTTTTTCCTGTGGTTATGATCCTCAGGTTTCAAACAATCACCTTAGAGAGATCATCTAGTCTAACCTTCTCAATTTAAAAAATGAGAAAACTGAAGCTCAGAGGAGGGCAGGTGCCTGCTCCATACCACACAGTGAGCAGGGGGTCCATCTGGACTTGAACTCAGGTTTCCTGACCCCCACTGCAGGATTCTGAATATAGAAAGAATAATTCTTGCCATTTCTCTAGAGCTCTGAGGTTCACTAAGGACTCTCCCTCACATAAGATGGTTAAGTTGTGGGTTATGATTTCTCTTTAACAAATGAGGAAACTGAGGCCAGAAAAAGTGAAATGAACTCTCCAGATAGCATGTGTCAGAGCCAGAAGACCGCTGGTCAACCCTCAAGATGTGACCTCAGAGACTGAAGTGCCTAAGGGCAGAGAAACTAGAATGATTGGGAAGTGACGGCAGAGAGAGGAGGCCATGATTCAGAGCATGGTGGGAGAAGACAACGGGCCACCATAAAAGAAGGGGGCTGGAGTAAATGATTTTTAGAGCCCCTTGTAGCTCTCAACACTGTGATCCAGGAGGACTAGGTCTTAGGACATAACCATTCATATTTTTTGAGCACTTAAACACACTAACCAAAGTGGCTTTCCTCCCTCAAAGGTGTATTGTACATCTTATAGGTGAGGAAACTAGGGTTGGCACTGTGAATTAGAGGGCTGAAACTCAAACTCTTAATATCTGGGTTTTATCTACTGAACTGCACTGCCACTTGGCCTGCACCCAGATGCCCAGACCCCAGTACACAGTTGGTACCTATAAGCATTTGGTGCACTCGACTCGATTTGTACAGGACTTCAGACTTCCCAAAGCACTTTCCTATCTAGTCCCTTCACTAGATCTTCAGTCTGAGGTAGAAGACAGGGGAGGAACTATCACCCCCATTTCAGAAATGGAAAAACTGAACTTCAGAGAAGGGAAGAAATTTGCCCAAAATAACATATTATCATGGTCCAAAGCCAGGTCTACAACTGTGGACTCTAAGGCTCTTCTGCCATCAGCGGGTGCCTGCAGCACACTCACTGGGTGCTTGACTGAGTAGTTCATGATGATGTAATCAGCTCCCATGGGCAGCCAGGATCGGAGGGTGATGACATCACGGTTCTTCAAGGGTTTCGGACACCTCCCTACATGGAAGAAAAAGGACATTAGACTGGAGGCCACATACCATACCACCATACCCCTCCCATAGCTTCAGGCTCCCTCCCCGAGACTAAAGGGAACAAGCAAACCAGGACCCCAAGAGTTACTGGCCGTGGTCCAGGAAAGGGCAGTGGTGGTCCAAGTGTGCAGCCATCCCAGCAGCAGCCACGGACTCCCAGCAATCCTTTCCCTGCCCCAGGCGGCCTGTCTGGCTCCTCTAGCCCTGTGCCCTCCTCTATCCCGAGCATGGCGGAGCCACATGCAGGAACACTAGCTTCTGTATTTTCTCTAATTATTTCCTGGCAAGGATAATCACTTCCTCTACATGGCTGAGAGCTCCCCAGGGACAGAGGAGGATCTCCTCCTTCTCCTGTCACTCTGTGCCTGACACCATCCTGAGGAGGAGAAACTCCTAGGGAGACTTTGGTTAACACAGGCTGGGTGAGTAAAGAGGAAATACTAGGAAAAGAGGGAGAAGTGAGAGTGGGGAAGGGAAGAGGGGGTTGACAGGATCATGGTTTTCCCATCCATGAAGGGCTAACCTGGGGAAGGGAGGACAGACTTATTCTGCCTGGTCCCAGAGGACAAAGCTAAGACCAACGGAAGGGAAGTTATAAAGAGAAAGATTTCACATCAACATAAGGAAGGATTCTTAACAACTGGCACCATCTGAGCCAATACACCAACAAGATCAAAAAAAGAGGGAGTCATCTTATATGTATAAAAACTGTGTTTGTGGTGGCAAGGAACTAGAAACCAAGGAGGTGCCCATCAATTGGGGGATGGTCATACCAATTATGGTACAGGAGTGTAACAGAATCTGACTATGCTGTAAGAAACGATGAAAGGAGTGTTCTCAAAGAAACTTGGAAAGACTTATAGGAACTGATGCAGAGTGAATTGAGTAGAACCAGGAAAACAACTGATAACAATAAAAATTTTATAAAAACAATTTTCAATGACTTAAGAACCCTTGATCAAAGTAATGATCAATCATGATTCCAAAGGATCGATGATGGTGTGTGCTACCTATCTCCAGAAATAGAGGTGACTATATATAATGAATGAGATACATTTTTGGATCATGGCCAATGTGGGAATTTGTCTTGTCTGACTATGCATATACATCATAAGTGTTTTTGGTTTAGGGTAAAAGGCCCTCGAGGTGATAGGGAGGGAGTAGGAAGGGAGGCCGAAGGTTGGGAGGAAAAAAAAAACCAAATGTTTAATCATTTTAATAATTAAAAATTTTAAAAGTCAAATGAGACTATCCCACAGTGAAGAAGCAAGTTGTCTTGGGACAGGCAGTTAGCCTTGGGAAGACAGTTAGCCAACACTGAGGCTCTTGGTGTCAGGGAGATAGCAGAGGATTTCTGAATAGGAAAGGATATTAGACTACACAACCTCTCAAATCCCTTTCAGTTCTAAATGCCTGAGATTCTGATCTTTAGGGGCTTCCTGAACTTGAGAGGAGGTGCAGACTCCGACCCGTCTCTGACACTTTCTAGCTATGTAACCCTGGGCCTTAAATTCTCGAAGTCTCAGTTTTTCCATCTATAAAATGGGGATAATGTCTCTAGACATACCTCACTGTCTTTCTGGGAGGCTCCAATGAGAAAATGTATAGAGAAGTACTTTGAAAACATTAAAACGCTGTCTTCTCATGCTAAAATTCATGATTCCAAGATGCTGTGAGTCTTAAGCCTAGAATTCTGAGATACTTATGGTTCTAAGATGCTATATTCTCAAGTTCTATGAGTCTATGAGTCTGTTATTCTACAGGGGCAAAGAAAAGGAAAGGGACTGCAGAAGAGAGGGACACAGGTGAGAAAGGAAGAGACTGGAGATGGAGGATGAGTTCCCCGGTGCTCACAGGAGTAGTAGCCCACATCAGCATTCACGGTAAGGCGGGCAATGTCAAAGGTCTCGATCACATTGCTGTCCCACTTCTTACGGTACTCAATGTCGTGCAGAACATCATAGAGTGTCTCAGCTGGCACATCTCGGCACTCCATCCGACACTGCAGGTAGACAGACAGATGGACAATAGTCAGTGCCCAAGTTGGAGGAGCCCCAGGAAGCCAGACATGGAGGGGAGAGGCTGGGCCAGGCCAATGGAGGATGGTCTACAGACACCACACCCGATAGGGGACCCTGGACAGGAAGCTGGGTAAATGTAAGACCAAGGACAAGGACCAAAGACTCATCATCAAAATAATTCTAGAAATGACCAACAATTTGTAATAAGGTTAATGAAGGAACCACAAACCTCTATGACCCACATACTTCAAAAGAGTCCAGATCTCCGCCTCACGTAAGACCTCTAACAATGCAGATCATGGTCCTTCTACAAGGCAGCTAGGTGGTGCAATGGATAGAGTGCTGATCCTAGAGTCAAGAAGATCTCCATTCAAATCCAGCCTCAAGAATGTGTGACCTGGGCAAGTTACTTAAGTTCTACTGACCTCAGTTTCCCTATATGTAAAATGAGAATAATAGCACCAACCTCCCAGGGTTGTTGTGTGGACAAAATGAGATTATTTGTAAAGCATGTCAAAAGCTTTAAAGTGCTATGTAAATGCTAGCTATTATTACGTTATTATTATCACTATTACAGTAAAAACATCATCCCTGGGTAGCTAATCTTTGAGTGATGGATTTGCAGTGGTGAGCTGTTGTTCAGTTGTTTCAGTAGTGTCCAACTTTCCATGACCCCATTTGGGGTTTTCTTGGCAAAGACAATGGGGTGGTTTGCCATTTCCTTCTCCAGATCATTCTGCCGGTGAGGAAAACAAGGTAACCAGGGGTAAGAGACTTGCCTAGGGTCACACAACCAGCAAGTGTCTGAGGTCACATTTGAACTCATGAAGGTGAGTCTTCCTGAGTCCAGGCCTGGCACTCTTATCTACTGAGCCATCTACTTGCCCCTCCTGATATTATCATACATTGGTTCAGACTTTCATCACCTCCTGCTTAGACCATTGCAATAGTCTTCCGTTTGGTGTCCTTGCTTCCAGTCTCCCCCCACTTCAGTCATATCTTCTACCTAATAAATGCTTGGCTTTTTTTCCTTCCTTTACCTCAGCTGCCAAAGTGATCTTCCTAAAGCATAGGTATAACTATGTTAAACACCTATTCAGTGGCTCCCTATCACTTTCAAGATAAAAAATTAAACTCCATCCAGGGGATGCCCATCTGTTGGGGAATGACTAAACAAGTTGTGGTATAGTAATGTAATAAAATACTACTGTGCTATAAGAAATGATGAGCAGGCAAACCAGAAAAACCTGGAAAGACTTATATGAACTGATGCTGAGTGAGAGGAACAGAACCAGGAGAACATTGTACACAGTAAAAGCAACATTCTTCGTTGACTAAATTTGATAGACTTAGTTCTTCTCAGCAATGCAAGCACCTACAACAATTCCAAAAGACTCCTGATGGAAAATGCCATTCACATCCAGAGAAAGAACTATGGAGTCTGAATGCACATCAAAGTTGACTGTTTGCTTTTTTTTTGTTTTCTTTTGTTTTTTCTTTCTCATGGTTCCTCCCATTCATTCTAATTCTTCTATACAACACGACTAATGTGAAAATAAAAACAAAAAACAAAAAAATGAAAATCCACTGTTTGGTTTTTTTTTTAAAACCTGCCTTCACAAATTGCTTGGGTTAAAATTTTGCCTTACACATGTACTAACTGTGTGACCCTGGGCAAGTCACTTTTTAGACTTTTAAGATGCTACAATTCTATAAGCCTACAATTTAACAGCAGAGCAGGAAAGAAAGGACATGGCTGAGCTTGTCTTCTCAACTATAAGATGGGAATAATGTTACATTACCACCTCCCTCTCATAAGATTGTGAGGAAAGTAATCTACAAAGCTGAGATCATAACAGAAATGTAATTAATGAGGCTGGCCTTTGGACAACAGATACAACTTTCCACTGGGACCATTCAGGAAACCTTGGTGTCTTAGCTGGACCCAAGAGACTGACTTTGGACTGAACTGGGGGGGCCTTGGAAAGCCTAGGCCTCCATTCACACCAAGAGGAGACAGCAGAGGTATGACTCAAGCTGTGGGCCAGCTCTTCTAAAATGGTCCTGAGGTAGATGGCCAAACTAATTATAGTACGTGAAGGCAATGGAAATAATGAACATGAAGAATTCAGAGAAGCCTGAGAAAGCAAATACAGACTGATGAAGAGTTAAGTGGCACCAAGAAAATCATATACACAAGAACTACACTAAGGTAAACAAAAACAGCCCTAGAACAAAGCCAAACGTGGTGTGTACCTGAGATGGCCAATCTTGGCCTAGGGAAGAGATGATAAGAATCATCGCCCTCCTTCACACAAGGGATTGTGGGTGTGAAATGCCACCTACAGTCCAATGAGGTCACTGGGCGAGTTCGGCTTAACTGGTTTTTTTGGGTGACAAAAGAAAGTCTCCCTGGGGCAGGGGAGGGAGGTTGGTATGGCAGGTATAGAAATGACTGCTCTCAAACCAAAAGCTCTATTTCCAACCAACTCCACAACTTGTGGACTCTCTGCAAGTCTCCATCATACCTTTCTTCGCCAGAAAATTCATCTTTAGGAAATCTCATTATGCTGCCAGATTGAATCTGCCTGGTCCTCACATCTCATCAATGCCCTTCTGACTCGCTCCTCTGACTGGAGGGCAGGGCCAGGGGTGCCAGAGCTTCTCTATAGGAAGGGGATCAGCCACAATCTTCTCCCTATTTCCCACCAGTTACTCTGCTTCTCCGTCAGACCCCCATGCGAGGTACCTCCCCCAACCCTTCTCTATTGCCTTTTGTTAGCGATCTTCCCCTCACTACAGTGTAAGTTTTTTAACTTATGTTTATATCCCACAATGTCTGACACATAATAGGCACTTGATAAATACTTATTAACTGACTGACTGATAAGGCAGCAATAAAACTTTTATCTCAAAAAAAAAAAAAGATCATGATTGCACATACTGTCAGATCCAGCTGATGTGTTGGCTAGTTTTGTTGAACTGCTTTTTTCCCCTCTCTTTTTTTTTTAAATTTTTCTAAGAGATACCTTGCTGGCTAGAGAAAGGAGAAGGATTATGTGGGTGTGGGGAGTGTGGGTCTGTGTGTACACACACACACATAAATCATAAAATTAAAAAAAAATAAAAACACTGTATGGTAAACCTAATACATAAATACAATGAAAAAATAAAACAAAAGTGAATGAGCTGCATGCACAGATTCCAAAGGGGACCCTGTGTGCCAGAGCACACACGCGCACACACGCACACACGCACACGCACACACACACGCACGCACGCACGCACACACACACACACACACACATCACAAAGGCACAACTTGCTGCCAGATTACACTGGACATCTTAAAATGAATGTGCTGCTAGGATAAACATTAACCAGACATTTAATTGAGCATCATTTCCCTGCTGCCTTGGAGTTTTTAGGAGGGCCTTGTGGGATAACTTAGATGGCTTAATTCTTTAAAAACACACACACAAAACACAAAAACACAAAAACTCAAGCTGTTCCAAAAGGTCTGCGTCTGGATAAATTTCCCTGCAGCAAAGCAGCAGTGGGGATTGAGCTGCTGAATCATTAAGCTGCACTCAAGGCTGGGCTAGGGTTCTGGTTGGGTTTTTTTTCGCAAAGATAGCTACTGCAGAATGCGAGAAGTGTTAAGAGCAACACTGACTGTGCTCACATTCTTCCATCACTCCCTGATCTACCAAATTGCTTGGATTCCCCACAACAGGCCTGCAGGAGAGGGAGCGCAGGGATAATTAGCCCTCTTTGATAGATGGGCAAAGTAAGGTTCAGAGAAAGAAATGACATGCCCAGGGTCAACTGGCTAGTGAAGTGGAAATGTCCAGACAAGAACCAGAGAATTCAGAGGAGGAAGACCTTAAGAGGACTGGACACTTCAAACCCTCAGTTGTTACAGGACCACAGGATCTGGGACTAGAAAAGATTTTTAGAGATCATCTAACCCTAGAGTTTAATTTTAACCTGGGCTCTATGAACTATTTTTAAAAACTATTTTGCAAACTATATTTCATAGTAACTGGCTTCCTTGCACTCTTGTGTATTTTATTTTTTGACTTTAAAGAAAAGAGATTTTTTGATAGTGGGGCTCCCTTCCTAGAAGTCTGGTCACTCACAGGCCACTACAACTGCTTGGCATAGCAATTTTGACATGCTGGGCAGGCAGGTTTGCCCCTCCTCAGGCAGCCTGGTGGTGTTCTTCACATCCCCTCCTCTAAACTTTCCAAGCCTTCTTCCCGACAACTCCATGGGTCTACCCCATTGCCCTTCAGAGTGCCCGTGCTCATGGGATCCACTGGCCTCAGCGTCTCCAGGGGGGATCACAGGCACCCCTACTTCCAGCTCAAAAGCATCATTCTGAGAAAGGGTCCATAGGTTTCTCCAGACTGACTGCCCAAGGGGCCCAGGACACAGAAAAGGGCAAGGATCCCCATTCTCATACAAAACTTTATTTTGTAGAGAAACAGCAGAGTATGGTAGAAAGTACTGGATTTGAAGTCTGAGAACTTGGGTTCAAATCTTGGCTGTACCACCATTTACTGATTTCTGTACCTTTGATCAAGTCACTTACCTCTCTGGTTTTCAGTTTGCTCAACTGTAAAGATGAGTATACAAATTGGGGGTGAGCAGGGGTAGTTGGACTAGGGAGTGGCTGACACCTGAATCTCACTGCTCTTCTTTAGGTAACAAGGTGAGGACTGGAGGTTCAGAATGTTTCACACAATGTCAAATACAGTCATTCTGTTAGTTGGCTTAAGGTGAAGCGCTCTTTGGGGTAGTGGGTATGTCTGAAAATGACTGATATTTAAAAAGTTAAAAACCCCATGATCCCCCAAAACTGTGGCCTAGAGAGGTTAAGCAACTTGTCTAGAGTCTAGAATCGAGAGACCCAGGATTCAAACAGGTCCTATAACTTCAAATCTAGAGTTTTTTCCATCATAAATTATTTTACTAAGAAAACTGACACACAGGTAAATAATAATAGCTGCTCTCCCATTTTTCTAGCTTGTTAAGGTTTCAAAGTGTTTTCCTCACACACACCCCTGTGAAGGAGTTAGTATATTATAGACCCTAAGGAAAACTGAGGCTGAGAGTGCAATGATTTACCCAAAGTCAGAGACATAATAAATGTCAGAGCTGAACTCAAACTCAGGTCTTCTGCCTCCAAGATTGTGGCTCCTTCTACTATACCAACATGGTTCTGTGTATAATGATTGAAAGAGGCGAGAAGGTATTTTCTGATCTGTGGATATCTTAACTTCCTATTGTCCTACTGGGTAAGAAAGATGCTTGGAGAGGCGGCGGGATGCTGGGATTCCACTGGACTGAGTTTTCAGCCTGGCTTTGTCCTAGAAAGGCAGCTTAGTACAGTAGGAAGAGCTTTTGGACCTCTGCTAGATCAGGAGCTGAGTGAGCTATGTTGGTGTCTCTTCCCTCTCTCCTCTCTGCCAGTGACTCATCCTCACTGCTCTCTCTAGCCCTGTTTCCCTGGACATCCTTCTCCCTGGGGGACTCTAGGGCCAGTACTATAGTCTCCAGACCATCAGACACATCCTTCCTTGATTTCAAGCCTTCTCCTCCTCACCCTGAATCCAACATGAATCCCCCTCCTCCCCTGACTTTTTTCTAGGCCCCCACCGACCTGCCCCTTCCCACCCCAAGCAACAGAGTAGTCAAGAATAAGAAAGGAAAAGGGGCAAAGAAACAAGGAGGGGGAAAAGGGGAGAAGTAAAATGAAAAGAGACAGACTGGAAAAGGTAAACAGAGACAGTGAGACCAGAAAGGAGATGATAATAAATGCCAAAAGGAGAAAGTGACAGGAAGAAAGCCTGGAAACAGGGAGGCTAGGAGGGAGACTGGGAGGAGAAAGAGACCAGCAAGAGCTGACTAACTGGGAAGGGAGAAAAAGACAGATTGTGAAAACAGAAGAGAGAAGGAGGACCTAAGATACAGACCTAGAGAAATAATTGGATCAGACACAATGTTGTTGCTGCAATGACCAAGTATGAATCACACAGTCTCACAAATACACACACTCACACACACACACACACACACTCTCTCTCTCTCTCTCTCTCTTCCTCTCTCTCTCTCCCTCTCTTTCTCTCTCTCTCTCCTTTTCCCCAAGTCCAGGCCTTCCCTTGCATTGCCTTCACCCAGAAGCCTCTGATCTCCCAGACTGGCTCAAAGCTGGCTGTGGCCTGGTCAGGACTCTGGCTCCTGAGCACAGGAAGCCGTGGCAAAGTGGGGGCCCCTGCCAGCAAAGCTGTTAAGGGACCTCTCCCCAAACCCTGACTCTGAGAGAGATGGAAAAGCTGGTAAGAGGCTAGTATTATCCCAAGAGATGATCAGGTCATAGGTTTAGATCTGAAAGAAGCATTCCTGGGGATTACAGAGATCAACCCCTTCATTTTACAGATGAGGAACCAGAGTATTGTCTTGCCCAATACCACACAGCTAAAATCTGATCTGAGGCAGGATTGGAATTCAGGTCTTGCTGCCTCAGGTTCAATGTGATGTTACTTCTTAAAGGGTGGGACACAAAATGGAGCACCTTCTGGGAGCACTGCAGAGGGAAGCAGGAGACTTGTGGTAGAATGAAAAGGACTAAGAAAAGCCTCAGCCCTCAGTCTCAGGGACTCCCAAGGGGTGGTGAGACAGTGTTCCTGACCTCAGAAAAGCCAGAATCTGAGCAAAGACAGCTTCTGCCCTCAAGAAGCACTCTTCTAAGAGGGAGACAGTCTCTGTCTTTATAAACAAGAACCAAATAAAAAACTGCATTTAGCTTGATTAAAGAACAGAAGAAGGGAAATTGGCAATTCATGTGCTGCCTCCTAGAGGTCCTGCTTTAATGATCTAGAATAATTAGAACATAAAATAAGCAAACACTCAGCAGCTTCCATTTACTGCCTCCTGGTCCCCAAAGCCGGATCCTGCTTGACTGTTTGTCAGAGGCCCCACCACTTCCTCAGCCTCCCATGTCCATAACCTTGGCGTTATCTTTTTCCCCAACCTCTTCTGTCCAATCAGGTACCAGGTCCTGTAGTCCCACCTCCTGATCTAGTGCCCTGTTCTCTGCTCACACTGCCACTGCCATGCATCCAATAGATGATCCTCCTAGACTCCTGAAACAGTCTCCAAGTAGGTCTTCCCATTTTCCACACCCTCTCCCCACCAACCCCACCCATCCTTCTCAGGATGACAGACTAATCATCCTCATGCTCACATCTGGTCAGGTCTCTCATCTGCTTACAATCCTTTTCAGAAGCTCTCTGTGGCCCACTGAATAAAGTTCAAACCTAAATGCCTGGCACTCAGGGCCCCGTTCCAGCTCCCCTCCCCACCATACACATACACTCTCTCAATCTTAGTTCAATACTCCCTTCCCCCCCTCTTCTCCATGAATGTTGCACTCCAGCCAAACTGGCCCATTGTGGCAGAGCCCACTCCCTTGTTTGCTACCCTGGCTCCTATTTCTTTGGCTAGCTCTCCTTTCCCCTCCTCCTTATTTGTTAAATTTCTACCCTTTAAAACAAACAGCTGCATTTTCTGTCTAAACAAAACTCAAATGCCATCTCTTCTAGGAAATCCAGCGGACATGTCAGTGACTTGGCCAAGGCCAAACAAGGAATGGACCCAGAAATCTAACCTGGGTCCTGACTCCTGGGTTCAATTTTTCCTACCACTTGATTTCTCAATATATCATTCTTCTTTTATTGTTATTAAAAATAATAATCCACATGGCAGAAATCTGCATAGGTCTCTACAGTTTGCAAAGCAGTTATGTTTTCTCATTTGATCCCTACAGCAGTCCTGTGAGGTATTATCTCCATCTTACAAATGAGGAAACTAAGACTAACAGAGCTAAAATCACTTGTCAAAGATAACACTCCTGACTTCAAAGCCACTAAAGACTGGGAAAGGATTATTATCCCTCTTTGACAGGTGTGGAAACTGAGGCTCAGAAAAAGGACTTCCCAAAAGTCACCCGATTGAGTAACTATCAGACCTAGAATTTGAACATGAGTTCATGTTCAACCCTAAATCCAGCTGCCACTGGGTGCTCTTTTCCAGAAAGATTAACTGTCTGACCCTGAAGGAACTTCAGACATCACTTAGTCCCGGAGGTTAGTTTCACATATGGGGAAACTGAGGCCTCCTGGAAGCTAACCCGGATGATTTTAAAGGTCCTTTCCAGTTGTGATATCTGATCTGCTTGAGCTTTTATCCCCTTTTAACCGCTGCAGCAGTCAGGCCCTCCCAGGTTTCAGGCATCCTCCCTAAAGTCACCTCATTCCCCTATCCCCATTTTAGACAGACCAGCTATAGAGGCCAAAAGGTCCACCCTAGAGGTTATATTTTACCCACTCCCTTGGTTCAGCCCTGGCTCTAAGGTCTAGCCAAGCATGGAAATGAGCAAGAGAAAGGAAATCCATCTCTCTCTCTGCTTCCCTTCCTCCTTTTTCTAGGCTCTTGAAACTTTAAAGAGTCTCGGCTGGAAACTGAGCCCAGCATCATTAAAGTTTAAAGGGCCCAACCCCTGGGGGATGGGGGTAGGGGAATGGGCACAAAGCCAGCTTTGAGGTGGGTACTCTGGCTTTTACCTCCACTGGCCCTTCACCACAAGTCTGAATAGACACACCCAGGGCCAGTGAATCAGAGCTGGAAGGGGCAAGATGGTCATTAAGTTCAACCACCACACAATATTACACACACACACACACACACACACACACACACACACACACATACACACACACATTCCATAGGGGCAGTTTTTAGTCACCACTAGAGCCCAAGAGGCAGGAAATTGGTTTCTAGCTCTGTTTCTTCCAATAACCTGCCTGCTGCATGACCTTGGGTAAGTCACCTCTCCCTTTAGTGAAACCCCTTCCATCTCTCCCATTTTATGTGGTGAAGACTCTTCCAGCTGTGACATTCAATGATATCTCCAACGGTTTCCTTGGCAGTTTCTATCACAAGGCCAGACTCCCCTCAGGGAAATGGATTCCACCCTAAGCCAATCTGTACTCAATTCTACCAATCACAGATACCTACTATGAGTAAAGTACCATGCTAGGGGGTTGGGGGAAGGGGAGAGGGACAAAAACAAGTCTATTTCTCTTCTAGGGGAGGACAAGCCCCTCCAATGAATTCTAGCTGGATAGGCTAGCTGGGAGCTCTGTGCCATCCTGGTCAGACTTACCTGGATAGGGCAATCCCCCCCAACACACACACCTCTTAGACCCAGCTCAAGCTCCCTCTGTTTCAGGCCTCCCTGGACCAGCCCAGATTTTGCTCTCTAACCTGCTGCCATTCTCCAGGGCAGTACTTGATTATGTTACCTTGTATTGTATGTTAACTAATAACAGCTCCTGTTTCTACTACAGTCCTGCACATTTACAAAGCTGGAGGAAGGGAGGGCAGGGCTTATCATATTCCCTTTTTTGTGGATTCAGGAACCATGACTGAGCTGAACCAGGTTCAAACAGCTCCAACTGGAACCCAGGCCCCCTGACTTTGCAAGGCTTTCTGCTACAATCTGCTGCCTCTTTGTTACAGAGGCAGGAGTCTAGCACCTTCCCATCCAGGCTGGGCATGCCCACCTTCCCCAAACTCTGAGGCAATGTCTCCTCTTCCTGTCTCCCCAACCTGACAAGATGTTGGGAATTGAACCGATGTTATTTTGTAGTGACCCCCGCTGCCCATCTATCAAGGAGTACCTCTCCTGTCTAGGGCTTAGAAAATATATTGGGGTCTCCTTTTCCATCCTCCTTCTTAGACTCCAGTTTCACCTTCTTTCAACCTGTCCGTCTAGTCTGATGATGCCCTATATCTTGGGAATTCAGAGTATCATTGACCATCCAGCCCAACCTCTTTGTTTAATTCATTTATTTTTTCACTGTATGGAAAGGAATGATCAAGCTTAGTCAGCTGTCCTAAACCAGATAGAGACCTCCGTTTTTTTATAGGAAGGCCACATATTGTAGACAAAAAGCATTTTATTTGTCCACATGGATAGTCCCTGCAGCTTCCATCAACTTCCTTATTTTAAAGAGGAAGAGAAGGCCAGAGGCAGGGAGTTGCTTGGCCAAAGTCACAAAGCAAGTCACTGTGGAAAAGATAGCTGTCCCAGGCATGCTTGGGAATTTTTGCCACTAAGCCACCACTGGGATCCAGCTCAGATCTGGGCACAAATGTTATGGGGCCTGGATACAGCTAGAGAGCTGAAGACAATAAGGTCTTCAAGTAGATGATGGAGGACCTAGAATGGATTATTGCACAGATCTGTGTCCTGGACCAGACAACATCTGATGTCCCTTCTAGTACTTTCCCTGGCTAATTGTTGAAGGAAAGGAATCAAAGAAAAGTGGATCAACAGAGAAAACTTCAGTCTGGGGCTATGAAAGAGACCAAGAGGTCAGCTCAGGAACCTCTCAGACTGAATACCAACACTTTGGTTCAGGTCTAGGTTCTACCTTCCCGCCATGGGACACCTAATCTACCACGAGGATGTAATTTCCTCTGGGGCAAGGGCTGTTTTCCATTGTGTCTATATTCTTGGGGCTCAGCAGGCCTGCAGGAGAGGTGCTAATAAGTCTACTAACTGAAATACACAGAGGAGGAAACTGAGGCCCACAGAAATACATGGAAAGAATGATTAGTCTAGGAAGCTGTGACCCCAGGGCATGGAAGCATGTGAGTCTGCTAGAAGTAGGAGAAGAGGAATGAACAGGAGAGCCAACAGGAAGTGGAAATGGGTACCTTCCACCTCTGCTGTGGTGAGGGTAAAGAGAAATCATGTACCTCTATAGGAGGGTACTAATGGTGTATTTCATTCTCTAAGAGGAAGCACATGAATTTGACCTCACTCTTTCACACACACACACACACACATACACACACACACACACACACACACACACACACACACACACACACACACACACACACACCCTCCATCCCAGCTAGGCCACTCTAACCCCTAGGTGAGCCTGGCCCTCCACACATGAGGAGTACCTTTACCAATCCTCCCAACCTATTCAAACTTCCTATTCTTTCCGACCACCTCCATCCATCAGGAACTCTAGCAGCCTGGAGGATCCAGAGATATAAATGGCTTTTTAACTATCTGTAGGAATCATGTCTCCTTTTGAGACTGGGGACTCCCCAAGGTCAGGGGATCATTTCTCCTCCAACTCTGTGTTCCCAGAGAACAGGGTCTCTAGATCTGTTCACATCTTCCTCCCTTGTGCTCCATGGGTCTTCTCTGCTCTCCTGTCCCCAAGCAGCCGGCCTCAAGAGCTCTCAGCAAGGGAGCAGGACCCAAAGGTACAGGATAGAGGGAAGGAGTACTAAAAGCAGAGCATGTGTTTGGTGGGACAAAAAGGAGAGACTGAATCAGAACAGTATAGTGAGGAGAGCCCAGACTGTGGATCTGGGACTGATTCTGTTCTCGGTTCTGTCATAGCAAGTTGCCCTGTGATTCTGAACAAGCCTCATCACATCTGGGTCTCCATGTCCTACCTCAGTGCAATAACCTAACTGATGCCAGGAGCTCACATGGATGTAACACTTTTATTCTAACATCCCTTCCCAGTTCCTGTAATTCTGGATTTCTGAGGTTCAGTGAATCAAAAGTCTAAAAGGCCATAAGTAAGCAAGGAGAAGGCCGACCAGGCGAGAAGAGGGCAAGGGAAGGAACTATTCTTGGAACCCAGAATCTCAGTGCCTTTCAACTCTTAAAGAAAGAAGAGGTTGGTTCAACTAGTAGGGGCCCATTCCTGCAAGCTGGGATAAGAAGAGTTGCAAAAGCAGTCAGTCACGGGGGATCATGCTGGTCAGTCTACAAAACCTGCTTATACATTAACCCTGAGCCAGATGGAGAGAACAAAGAAGGGACAGGCCCTTTGGTCTTTCCTCTGTTTACACTGGGGGTTGGGGTAGGAGTGGGGGCTGCCCTACCCTACCCAGGCCTAGCTCCCTAGGTAGGAAGCAGCTGGTTTGGAGGAATAGCTCAGGAGGAAGGGCAGGAGAGAGTAGTAGTCCCAAGGACTCTGCTACATAAAGGAATCTCATCTCTTATCTGGCCCTGAATGTACTGTATGTCAATATGAACTGAAAGGAACTAGACCTGAGGATGGGGAGGTCCCCTAACCCCAATCTTAGACAACTAGGTGGCACAGTGGACAGACCATCAGACCTAGAGTCAGAAAGATGTGTTAAAATCTTGTCTCAGATAATTACTAGGTCTGTGACCCTGAACAAGTCACTTAGCTTCCTCCATACAGTTTCCTCTTTGTAAAATGAGAATAATAGCACCTTCCTCACAAGAGTGTTGTGAAAATCAACTGAGATAATGTTTATAAAGTGCTATGTAAACCTGAAAATATTACATAAGTACTACCTATTTTTATTAGTTACTTTCAATCAACTCTCAACCAGGCCTGGGTGGACCCCATTCATTCATAAGAGGGTCACTATTCATCTATATCTTGTGACCCTGGTAAGGAGTGACAATCCAAGCAGAGAAACAAGAAGAACCTGGAACGAAGTTTCCCAAAGAAATCTAAGTTTGAGTTAAGAGTCTGCACCCTATAATTCAGTTTCCTAATCTGTAGAAAGGGTATAATCCTATTTGTACATCAACTGCTCTCACAGGGTCGTTAAGAGAAA
Organism: Notamacropus eugenii; assembly: GCF_028372415.1. NCBI lineage: Eukaryota > Metazoa > Chordata > Mammalia > Diprotodontia > Macropodidae > Notamacropus > Notamacropus eugenii. Next base: position 133,016,005 of record NC_092876.1, on the reverse strand, counting down.
AGCATTCTGTAAACTTTAGAGGAGGATATCAGTAATAATTATGATGACAACAGATGACATTCATATCACACTTTCAGATTTGGGAAATGACCTGTAGATAGGATCTCATCTGATCCTGACAACATCCTGTGAGGTAGGAGGTGCTAATATTATCATTTCCATTTAAAGCTAGTCAGGACTCACTCTTGTTTTACTGGCTCCAAGTCAAGCTCTCTAGTCACTAGGCCAAGTGACCTATCACATCCCGGGGAGTTAAATGGTCTACCCCACCTCCCCAAAGGACTTGGCTGGGATAGACTTGAAGAATGGGACAGTCAGGAAATCTGGGATCCAGCCCTGTCTCTGCCACTTACTGAGTGATTCTGGACAGGTCATTTCTCCTTCTCCTGGCACCAATACCCTCATCTTTAAAATCAGGATGGTCATGCCTGCCCTGTCTCCCCTCCCAGTTAGTGGGAAAGTACAGAGGCATAAATCTTGGTTCAAACTTCCTAAGTCAAGCTGTCGAGAAGTGAGGTGGGTTGTTGCTGGCTGAGTCAGTGACCTTCCCACTAGATGACCACTTTTCAGGGGTACTGTAAGTAAGAATGCCCTGCATGAATGAGCTGCATCAGATGCTTGTAAAAGCACTACTGGCCCTGAGGCGATATCTTTCTATGATGTCAACTGAGGTTATGATCAGAAGGGACGAGAGATGGGAAGCCCAGGAGGGACAAAAGGTATGTTCAGCAATCATCACTGGCCTTCTCTGCACATACTCTCAACCTATTCAAACTATTACATTCCTCCCTGTCCTTGGAGGTTTCTGCAAAGCCCTTGATCATGTCTCACCTTGCTCCGGTTCCCTAGGAAAAGACCAGGAGGTCTAGGAGAGAAAAAAGGCATCAGGACTCAGCCTTCTCCATTCCCTTCCTATGTCTACAACCCGGTTAGGCCCTGCCAGGACTTCTAAGTCACCTTAAACAATAAAAGGGGTATTCGTGTCTCAGCAGCCCCTGCTACAGGAAGCTGCTGTGTGCCCACAGAAGATGGTATCGCTTCCACAGCAACATGCCTGCCTTTGAACACCTTGGGAAGCCTAATATAGTAGAGAACATTGAGAGCAAACACAACTGGCACAGCCCGAGAGACCCTGACAACAGGGCTCCAGGACCATTCGCAGGCCGGAACATGATGCTCAAGATCGGTTATGGAAACAAGGAGACAGCACAAACTCCTGGGGCTTCAAGGAAAGATTGGATGCCTGGTGCCAGAGAGCTGCAAATGTTCCTAATACTAACAAATCTTACTGGGTAGAGACCATTCACAGTGTTTTCTCTAAGCACCGTAAAGACATTGTGGTAAGAGCAGCCCCACAAGCCACCAAGTACCAATCTAAATGACAAAGAAGGGAAGAAAATGAGGAAAAGGTTTGAACACTTTTATTTGTGTTATATAAGACCTCAAACTACCCATAAAGAACAGGAGAGGTTTGAATTCTACAACAGCTCTCACATCTCACCCCTTCTGCTTCTTGTTGCTGCCCTAGGATGGGATTTCTAAGGACTCTGTGGATTACCTTCACATAGTCTGCATATACACAGCCTCCTGACTCCATCTTGCCCCTGCTCTGATCTACCGTTCTACCCACTGCCATTGATCTGACCATGTCCCTCCTCCTCTCAAATAATCTCCAGGGGCTTGGCATTCAATGCCTTTGAAACAAGCCTCTCTCACACTATTCCTGCTCTGCCCCAAAGAACACATGTTAGCCAGAGGAGAAACGTGGGCAGCTAGGTGGCACAGTGAATACAGCACTGGCCTTGGAATCAGGAAGACTCATCTTCACAAGTTCAAATCCAGCCTCAGACACTTCCTAGTTGTGTGACCCTGGACAAGTTACTTAATCCTATTTGCCTCCATTTCCTCATCTGTAAAACGAGCTAGAGAAGGACATGGCAAACCACTCCAGTATCTCTGCCAAGAAAACCCCAAATGGAGTCACAAAGAGTCAGAGATGAGTGAAACGATTTAACAACAAAATCCAGAGGAGAAGGTACTCCTGCCCTGAATATATATACCCTCTCAATTCTGCTTTGGCTCACAGTTTTTCCCCATACCTGGAAAAGCCTTTCTCCTTTTCTTCGTCTTTTGTATTCCCCCTACCTATCATTAAGGCACAGCTCAAACGTTGTCTCCTCCAGGAAGGTTCTTCTGATCCTCCATTACTCTCATATAGCTTTTTGTACCTTTCTAGTAATTTCAAAATATAAAACAAAATTGTGCGTAATTGTTGGCAATGCATCCCATTGCATCTAACTGTGAACTCCATGAAGGCACTGACCAAGTCTTATCTAGATGTTTCATCTCCGTTGATGTCCAGCACAAGTCTCTGCCCACAACGAACATTTAAGAAATGTGTGAACAGGATAATATTCTTACTTGTATTACTAGTTGTAGGAACCCTCACGCCTCTGCCTGCCGGCTTCCTGAGTCTCAGCTCAAATCCCACCTTCTGGAGAAAGCCTTTTCCGGTGCTCTCTAGGTGCCAATGCCTCCCCCTCTCAGAAAGCCTTTGTATACTCTGATTATATCTGTACCTACATATTTACATGCTATTTCTCCTATTAGAATGTGAGATCCTTGAGGGCAGGGACTGACTGATTCACCTTGCTATTTGTCTAGCACATAATAAGTGCTTTAAAAAACAGATTTTTGAGGCATTACTTTCCCAAAGGCTGTCTTCATGCCAGACATGAACAGCACTCCCCTTCCTTTCCTCTGCCCTTCAGAATCCTTAGCTGCCTTCAAGACTTGGCTCAGGCATGACCACCTGCTAGAAGCTTTCCCTGATTTGTCCAGTCTACCTTCTTTTTATTTACCTGTTTAAATGCTTTATCTCCAGGATGACAAAAGTTGCTTATAGGCAAAGGCCTTAATAATTCTTGTCAGCACAGTGCCTGGTACAGTCAGAAAGCCTCAAGTCCTTACTAGACAGACCAAGTTCCTTCCATTGGTGCTAAACTCTTCTTTCCTTCAACTTCAAGAACAGAGCTCTGCCCAGTGGAGGGATGGCATCAATCTTGTTGAAATTAATTAAAATATCAGCCTCAGACAACAACAGAAATGCCTTTAGAAGCCCTACTGAGGGATGAAGAGCCAAAAGCAGGCCAGAAAAGTTGGGCTGAGCCCCTCCTTGGAGCCCCTCCCAGGCAGACATCTGGTCCTCCCTTAGGGTCTATAGCCCAGGCTGCCAGGGTTACAGTGTCAACTGCCCTGAGAGGATCTCTGAAATCGGGGACAGCATGTCTCCTGCCTGAGAAAATACTGTATATAGCCCACATTTCACTGGAGGAGGGTCTCTGACTCCATGCAATCCAATAAACACTTAATCCGTTATTATGGGCAAGGTTGTGATACAAACACAAAAACTAAAGAATCTTTACCTTGGATGAACTTATAAGTAGAGCCAGGGCAGGGTGGGAGGGTGGCCCCAGGGTGTTGGAATTATGGTACCTGGATCAGGTCAGACTGAGCTGAGGACAGGGAGTCATTCCACTCCCCATCCCCACCCCTCCCCAATCCTGTTCCTACTTCGGAGAAGGAGAAACACTAACAGGAAGCCCAGAGAGAGACAGATATGTAGAGAAAGATGCCAGAAAATAAGGCCTGGGACCTGAAGGAAGGGGAAGAGAAGTTGTTACCCAGCTCTGAAATTTCACAGTAGGATGTGCAGAAGGCCCAGAAGCATATCTCCTGGGAAGGAAAAGGGAACAACTCTCATCCCATGGAACCATCTCCTAGGAGAGGGATGACTCCTAGTCCCTAAATACTGAGTATCATGGTCAAAGCCATGAATGGAATGTTGGAAGAGCCCAGGCTCTGAATTTAGGTTCACTACCAATTTGCTGGCTAACCCTAGGTGACCCTTCTCTGCACCATGGCCACCATCTGTAAACTTCTGGGGATCATCTCTAAGGGTCTTCCTATGTCTGTCAATCTCTATGTCTGATGGCTCCTTCTAGCTCTGACATCCTGCCTGTGTAGCCTCCCCAAGGCCCACAACTACCCTTGTTTCCCCCATCCCCCAATCCCTCTGCAAGTTGGGCAACAGACTAGTCACTCCACGATTCCCCACCCACTTCTCTGCAGGGAGTCAGTGGGAGTCTGCAGAGGATAGGACTAGCATGAGGGAAGAATTTGGGGTTCTTAATCTGGTTTGTGTCATGGGCCCCTTTGGGCTTTGGCAGTCTGATGATACCCATATGTTCCCTCTCAGAATCAAGGTTTTAAATAAAATAAAATACATAGGATTACAAAAGAAATTCATCATATTGAAATACAGTTTTCAAAAAACAAGTTCCCAGACTTCAGGTTAAGAATCCTTGGGCTTGTGCTGCAGAGGACACAAGGTTTAGGAGTACCCCAGGCATGGGCAAGGCAGGGGTCTTGGCAGGAAGATAAAGTTCTCGGAGGCTATCATGAGATCTCAGGATTAGAACTGAAAAGGACCTTAGCCTGACTTCATTTTACAAGGGAGTTAACAAGATTCCTTCCCCATGGGAAGGACCTCAGATACAATAGGTATCAGCAGGGGAGTGCTGAGTGTGGAGACACCTTCACTGGAAGTACATGTCCCTATCCCCAGTGAGAGAAAAGGTTTTGTGAGGTTAAACAATAAAAGATAGGAAATCATAGGAGAGAAGGAAGTTCCCCACTGGGCAGAATTAAGGGTCCCTGACAGACACACTCAGAAAGAAATAGCTGCCAACAGCTTCCTCTCCATAGGATGGATCTATGGATCTCCCCATTGTACAGGTAGGAGAGAGGGGTGTGTGAGTGTGTGTGTGTGTGTGTGTGTGTGTGTGTGTGTCGTGTGTGTGTGTGTCTGTGTGTGTGTGTCTGTGTGTGTGTGTCTGTGTCTGTGTGTCTGTGTCTGTGTGTGTCTGTGTGATTACAGGGATGACATTTGAGAGCAAACATTGAACTAAACATGTGAACTCAGATCCCCAGACCTCTCTGGGTCATGCATTACTGATATAGGGCAATGTGGGTAGACCAAGAGAGAAAAAGAGACCCTGACCTAAGGGAGTTCCCACTCGGAGTTGGAAGATGTGTCTTCCCCCATCTAGGATGTGAATACAAAATTCAAGCAATTCAAAGAAACAAAGGGTCAAAAACCTTCCCACTGAAGGTGAGCCAAGAGCTGAGGGTTCAGATGAAAGGACTAGGAATCACAGACTCACCCCCTCCCTTCCTGCCCCATACAATGGTTCTGCAGTCCCTAGGTTAATGAGAAGTGATACTGAGCCTCTCCTCATCTAAATAATCACAAACCTGACAACTGTCAGTCAGTAAGCATTTATTAAGCACCTATTACATGCCAGACACCCTAAGCACTCTTAAAGGTTTGCAGGCATCATCTCACCTGAGACATTGTATCCTGTGAGACAGGTTACATAAGGCAGCCACTGTTATCTCTATATTAGCGATGATAGGAGTGTGGTTTAAGGGAGACGGCCCAGGGTCACAGAGCTGGTATGTGACAGAGACAAGATGAACCTAGATTTTCCTAAACTCAGCTCTAGCCCTCTATCTACTCTACAAGGCTTGGGGGTAGATGCAGTTTTTTCCCTGTGTCCTGAGCTCAGCATACCTCCCTAGCCCTGTCCGTGTGTACTGACAGTTCTGGGGGGAGCCACCCCTTGAGGGAAGGCCAATAGCTGTGGAGGAAGAGTTGGGAGGCCCAGTAATCCTCTCTTTCACTGAAATCTTTCCGGGTTGAACCATAGACAACCCCTGCTCTGCCCAGGCCAATACAACCAAGTAGAAAGCATGTGGAGAGCTGCTGGACTCATGAGATGCCTGGCAGTGAGCGACACTGGAGGGTAGGGAGGCCCAGCTGAAGATGGAGGTGAGGGAGGGGATCAGGGCACAGAGCAGGAAAACTTGGCTTTTGTTCATAGAAAGAGTTACAAGGAAAAATTCAAAGAGTGAAGGCTTCTGAGAGAATGAGAATGGAATCTCAACAGAACCAGGCTGTGAGAGGCTATTCTGCCTAAGTGACTAAGACCAGGCACAAGGGAGTTGGAAAGGAGGAAGCCTGGGGGATGGAGCAGTGAGGGCTGACAGAGGGGGAGAGAGCAGCTTCTGACTATAACAGGAAAAAAAGAAGAGATCTGAATTCAAGTCCTGCCCATTCTTACAGACCTAATGTAGGATACTGGACAAATCACTTTCCTTTTCTCACCTGCATTTTTCCCATCTGTAAAATGGGTATACCACTACCTGCATATTTTATAGGGTTGTTGTGAGGAAATAGTTTTGTAAACTATAAGGCAAGATGAAACTGGAAGTTTTTGTTATCAAGAGAACGTCGCAGGGAGCCAAGTAGAGTACTATGGGAAGAAGGAGAAAGAACTCTGGACTGAGACACTTGGCACTGAGTCCTGGCTCTGCCATCAATTCATTGTGTGACAGAGCCTCAGTCTCCTCCCCTGTAAGCTACTGACAATGCATAACCTTCCTACCAAAGGTGTATGTGTGGGGGGAAGTGCTTTGTGAAACCATAAAGTGTTAGAGAATGAAGAGAGATTATCTTTCGGGAGAAGAGACAACTTCTCAAGGAATCGGGCAGTTGGGGTGGAGAAAGGAAGAGGGCTGGAGGCTAGAACTGGGCTGGAGTTCTGGCTCCATCAATGGCTTCTGGTGTGACCTTGAGCAGGTCCACAACTCTCTCTGGGCCTCAGTTTCTCCATTTTTATTTATAAAGACTTATTGGTTTACAAACAGTTTTGAGTCATGCAGATTCCAAGCCCAAGAGATCAGAGGTCAGGGCCAAGGGTCATCCCCCCCCCACCTCCTGTTGTCCTTCCACTGGCCCAGGCAGGGCCCTTACCTTGATCTTGTGAAGGGGTCGGTCTAGATCCAAAGCCTGCACCCACACTCCCAAGCCACCTTTGCTGTAGGTCAGGCTCCAGCCTGCTTCAGCTTCACATTCAGCTCTGAAGTTCTGGAAGTCATGGTCGTCAGGCACTTGCACGCTGTCTCTGCCCAGTGCTGGTCGGGGGGCCTGAGGTCCATCCGAGGACTCCATGGAGAAGGGGGAATCCGAAGGGGGGGGAACCTCCAGGGCCCAGGTCCTCACCAGGGCACAAGCCTCTGCCAAGGCTGACTCAGCCTTCCCCGGACCTGAAAGACCGGTTTGGGGATTGGAGTGAGCAAGGGAACTTAGAGGATGAAGACAGGAGGCAGAGGATATTGGGAGGGGGAGGGCAGGAATACTGTGTCCCATTAACAAAGGGACACATCTTATCTTCTTGGTAGGATGGGGGCAGGGGTAAGAGAAGCCTGGGAAAGGGCTGCAGGAGTCCAGGATTACAGCAAGAACAGACACAAATCCCCACCCCACAATAGGGAATACTTTCTAGGGCTCAAGAGAGTCAAAACGAACCTTCCTAGTCCATCTATCCCCAACCAGGAGAGAGAGAGTGAGGAACCCCAGATGAGCCCAGAGCGAGGAGGCACCTGTCACCCTGGAGGCCTCCAGGGGCAATACCAAATCCCACCTCCAGGGGAGAACAGAGCAGAAAAGAGACTGGCGAGTCTGGGAGGTGGGGCAAAGGGAGACCCTAGTAGGAGAGGGAGAAAGAATACCAGGTCCTAGGAAAGGGAAGGGACAGCAGGATCCCAAGTCATTTGAATGAGGATATAAAAGAAGAGAACTGAATCTTGGGGCATAGGTGAGAACCAGGAGAGGCTCAAGGCCCTGAGGGATGACATATGGGGAAAGTGACAGGGAAGAAAGGGGGCCCGGGGCAAGAAGATCTGGAGGGGGGGGTGCTAAGGGACATAATGGCAAGCCTAGGCTTCTGGGGAACAGAAGCGGGCGCAGAGGAGACCCCAGGGACCAAGCCGGGGGAGCTCCAAGCAGAGCTTTGGGACAGAAGGGTCCCCTGAACTAGAATGGCCAGGGAATTCCGGGGCCTCGGGAACGGGGGGTGCTGGAAACTTGGTGAGGTCAGCAAGGAAGAGATGGAGAAGGGACTCAGGGATGGTGAGGACATCGGAGGGCTTTGGGAGCCAGGCTAGGGCAGATCCTGGAAGGCTGGCAGGGGCTCCGGGGCCAGAGGGCAACCAGGGGTGCCCCAAGTTGGGGAGGACGGAGGAAGGGTCGGCACGTTCCTCTCTCGGAACCCAAAGGGGCCCGGAGCCGCGACGAACTGTACCGGCGGGGGCTGCGTGCGCGGGGACGGACCGGGACGGGGCAGCGACGGGCCCCGCGCAGCGCCCTCCGGCCCGGCCCGGCCGGGCATCTCACCTGCTCCGGCGGCCGCCCCCGCCCAGGCCCGGGGAGCAAGAGTGTCCGCCTCTGCTGCCGCTGCCGGAGCAAGCCGGGCCGCCGCTTCTCGGAGGGGGCGAGGGGACAGGGCTCGGAAGCCGCCGCGCGCCCTCCTCCCGCGGACCCCTCCCGGCCCCCGAGCCGGCGCCCGCTCCAGCTGGGGTTTTTCCAAGCTGCGGAGGTGAAGCTGACGAGCCGCCCGCCCGCAGCCCAGCCCCGCCCCGCCCTCCCCCCGGGTCCTAGCGCCCGCCCCCACCCGCACCTCTCCACCACCTCCCACCGCGGCACGGCCGCCTTCCCCCGCCCCGCCCGCCCCGCCCGGCCCCGCCCCGCCCCGCCCGAGGGGAGGAGGCTGCGGGGCTGGGGGCAGGTGGGGTGGGAGGGGAGAGGGGGCAGGGGCTGAGGAGGGGGAGGCATGGCCCGGGTGGGACGGAGTTGTGGAGGTCCGAGGGAAGGAGAGGACAGTCCGGGGGAGCGGAGTTGGTCCCAGTTGAGGATGGAGGGAGGAGGAGGGGCAGGAGGGGGGAGGGGAGAACTGAGGGAGGAGGGGAAAAGTGGGGGGGGGAGGAGAGGAGAGAGAAAAAGGGGAGGAGAGGTTAGAGGGGGAGAAGGAGGAGGAGGAGGAGGAGGAGGAGGAGAAGGAGGAGGAGGAGGAGGAGGAGGAGAAGGGGATGGACAGGAGGGGATGGGGAGCAGACCAGGAAATCCTTGACCCCGGTGAGTGGGGTAGGAGGACACCCAGGGCAGCCAGTGTTCTTGTACGTTGTACCACTCCAGAAACAGAGGCCTACACTTAAAGGCTGACAGACATCTGGCCCATCACACAGCACAGAGCCTAGATAAGAACAACTTCTAATTCTATATCCCTTTAAGGTCACTCTCCTCTGAGGCATACGGAAGAAATAATATCCCCATTTTACAGAGTTTGAGGAAACTGAGGCCCAGAGACAGAAAGGGACTTGCCCAAGGTCACACACATAAAGTAGCTGAACTGGAAGCCTGGTGACTCTCATATCTGATGCCCTGGTCAGTCCCAGAGTGACCACTGCTAGAGAGAGATTCAGAAAAGAAAAAGGACCTTAACCCAGATCACACAGCCTGCCAGCAGTGGAGCCCGAGGTAGAACCCAGATCACCTGCTGCCAGTACGAAGTGATCATAGGATTTAGAGATATACTTCAATGCAACAAACATTTAACACTTACTGTGTCTAAGTGCCTTCCCCTCTCTGAAGCTTAGTTTCCTCATCTATAAAATGACTGGGTTGGGTTCCAGTTCTAAAAGTTGAGGTTCTACAAGAAACCTAAGATTGGTGTTGCTGCTGCTGCTACTAAGTTCTGTAAAATGAGGAACATAACCTACCTTTTAAAGGGTTGTTGTGAGGATCAAATGAGGTAACAGGTAAAGAAAGTGCTTTGCAGATCTTAATGTGCTATATTAATGTAATAGTAATCATAGTAAAAGCTAACATTTCTGTGGTATTTTAAGGCATACAGAGTTCTCCAAAAAGTGTGTGTGGGGAGGTGGGGGGAGAGAGAAGGCCTTTACCCTCCCAGCCAACAGGCAGGCAAGTGAATGAGACAACTAGAGGCTCAGAGGAGGTAAGTCCCATACCTAAGGTCACACAACCAGTAAAATGCTGGGGCTGACAACTTTGATCCAGGTCTCAGAGGCCTCCAAGTCCAGCATTCTTTTCACTCTCCCAGGCTGCTGCGCAGAACTAAAAGGAATCCTTGAGCCCAGGCAACCCTTTCACCTTATAGAAGAGGAAACTGAGTCCCAGGGAAGAGGAGGGACTTTAAACAAGCTTTGGATTTCTGGAATCCTAGGCTGTCCAACCTGGGGAAGATGATAGAGTCTAACCCTCAGTGGGCCTTCCCATTTCCACAATCCCCACTGAGGCCCGAAAGGTGCAAAACTAAACCAGAGCAGAATCCTTTCTGGAAAGCATTAATGGTAGGGACCAGAGGTGGCTGTGGTAGGAGCTCACAAGTAGCCATGTTCCTCAAGAGCTGTAGGTACCCAGGAACCTTAGTGCATCTGAGTCCATTTTAAACACATCCAAGGCACTGGGACCCAAACAGGCCCCACATGGGATCCCTTCTGTAAATCAAAGAATTCTTTTGTAAAGCAAATCATGATTCCTTGCTTGACCTATTTGGCAAAATAGCAGCTGTTTATAGATAGGTTCTCTAGAACTAGGTGTACTTGTATTCCTTTTAGTTGTGAATTGTTCCTAGAAACTAAGGATTTACAATTGAGTTAATTATTTATTCATGTATTACAATACTTATTTTAAGAAAGAACTGGACTCTAGTGTGGCCACTACTTTAGAGTGGGTAGGGTGTGGTACAAAGATGAATTGTAAAACATCTTATGGGAGGCTAGGAGACTTAGCTAGTGGTTCTGTCACTAATTTGCTGTTTGACCTTGGTTAAGTAACCTGACCTCTGGAGTGTGGCTTTCCTTTCAACAAAATGAAGGAATTGGACTGGCTGTTCACTAAGGTCACTTTGGAGGTGTAACATGTCAGTGAGTCAGTCCATAAGCATTTATTGTGTGCTTATTACCTGCCGGCCTGCTTAGATACACTGGGATGCAAGGACAGGCAGAAACCCAGTGTGAACAGATGCCACTATGTTCTAACAGTCCCAGGGACCAGCTGCACCACTTTGGACAAATCATTTCCCTTATTCTGGGCCTCAGAACCGGAGATTATGCCTTCATTCACTGACCCTTCCCAGAGCAGGGAACCAGGGTTTAGGATTACTACAATATGAAAGACTGACTGGCTGCGAGGACTGGAAGAGGGAAAGGAAATATAAAGACTCCCTGAGCTCCATGGTTGGTAAGGAGGGATGGGAGTGGGGAGTCCCTTCTACATTCCTACTTCAGACTAGGAATCTCCCTGAGGAAAGACACTGCTCCTAGACTCAAGGGGTGGGGGCAGAATATAGGCCTATCCCTCTGTGAGCCAGACCCCTCTAAAGAGCAGAAGACACTCTTGGCCCCCAGGAAACACCTAGTTTCGTAGGAGACAATAAAGCAAACACAGATGGAGAACACCAAGTAACAGAAGTTATTGCCCAAAGCCAAACAGAGATTAACCATTAACAAATCGCTCAGGTCCCTGAAAAGGGCTGTCCAGGGAAATAGAAGAAGCATTCAATTCACAAAAAGTCACCTCAGTGTCTCCCTAGGAGCCCCGGGAATAGATTGGACTGGGAGGGTGCAATAGAGGTAGATCCAGGAGGGAGAGCTGAGGGAGCACCCTTAGCTGATCATCAGATACACTGCCCTCTTTCCTCAGTAAGGTCCCTTCACAGTAAACACTGACTTAGGAACTACCCAGCTCAACCTGTGTGACCCCTGACCTTCTGCTTTCAGGGCCTCCAAGGCCCCCTCCCTTTCAGTAAAATGACAGGGTCAGAATAGATCCTAGATCAGCTCTAAGGCTTCTTCTAGTTCTAAGTCTTGTGTTCCTTTTTTAATGCACTTAACTAGGCATTCTCCTCCGGGGCTTTTTTGTTCCCTTTGGACCTGGGGAGGAACTGAGGTGAGGGTCAGAGAAGAAAAGCAACTGTTGGCACAGACCCTATGCAAAGGCTGAAACTAGAATGTAGGCCTCTCTGCCCTGTACCTCTCTCTGTACAGTAGTTCTCTGAGCACCTGCTTTTAATTCAGTCACTCATTCCTTTGTTCATTAATTCATTAAAGAAACATTTATTGACACTGAACCTTCTCCTTCTCCTCTTTAAATCTGGCTTTAAAATAGCTGCCAAGAACCCATAGTGAATCAGTGGCAGCAGATTCACAAGTCCTGGGCTAAAACCCAGGTTCTAGCTCTGTTTCAGACCAGTTACGTAACCTTGGCCAAGACCCTAATCTACCTCTGGGCCTCAGTTTCTTAGAGTTGGGTTGACTAGCTTTAATATCATCCACACTCAGTGAAAGCAAGCAATACTAGGTTTCCAGTGAGCTATAAGAAGGAAAGGAAAGGTCCTCAGCTGACCAGAGTGACCAGGAGGAAATGGTAGGAAAAAGATTCTGCTCTTACTCACCATCCAGACAGACAGAGAGTACAAAAGGGTGGCCTTAGTGTCCTCCCCACTCTAGGAGACAGGAAGAAAGACCCCTTACCCCTCTTCCCCCCACCCCCCACCCCCTCCTTTGGGATGGACGGCTGGGGCCTGTTTCCAGTCAAGCCAATTGTCAGGTTACCTGGGTGATAAGGGAGAGTTGTGAGGGTGGGGCAGAGGCTGGACTCCCCTAGGGACTAGGTGATTCCCTTTGTGATGTCATCAGAGAGTGAGTATGACCAGGGTATAGGAGCTTCCTTCCCAGCCCCCTATCACCATACTTCCCCTTTGACTCACAGAACCCCAGAGCAGGGTGACTCCTGAACTTAACATTCCAGACCTGTGTGCAGTGATCCTTTTCCTCAATACTCTGAGGTCTTGGGGTAGAAGATTCTCTTGTGCAAAATGGCAACTATTCGTTCTCCTTATAGAGAACATTGAATACAGATTACTTCCCTCCCCTTGCCCCCCCATCCTTACCACAGATGAGAAGACCAGTTCAGGGAAAGCTTGTCTCCTGGCAGAGGGTTAGACAGCTGTTCCAGTCAGGAAGAGCAATATGCCCAGGTATCTTCTGCAGAGCCCTGATATAGGAACTACCCTATGATTAATACTATACAGATGTCTTGGGGGAGGGCTGCTAACTTATGGGAATAGATATTTTCTAAAGGTCTGAAAGGAATCTTATCTTTCCTTTAAGATGTAAATAAAATTGTAGATGTTTTGAGCTTTGTGAATCCATGTGCTTTTAAGGGAGGGATATACAGCAGGGGCCAGGGGTTATCAGATATGGAAGTTTCCATACCACTTGGGTGGGGTGAATGAGCTCCAGATGGAAGAAGTCCCCAAAGTATAGCTGGGCCCTTTCAAACAAAGGGTTATACTGGTATGGACTGGTTGGACCCGGATCTAGAGCCCAGAGGAGGGGAGGTAGTGTTTGCCCAGGGTGGGGATTCCAGGCTCTGAGGGAACAAACACAGGCATGGTAGAAGAAGGTTGGGGGAAGAGCTCCTTTCCCCCGAATCCCCAGCTCCCACAGCCCCAGACTTTCCCTAAGCTCTTTAGTTCCTGCCATACTTCATTCACACTGACACTTTTCAGACAACCCCATGTTTCTCCTCTTTCAACCCTCACGCCCAAACAAACATAACTCAAATTACTCACACGGAGACTCACAACTAACTAATCACAAGGCCCTAAAAAGGATATTGGAGACCATCTTGTAGGCACTCTCCTCCACTGTGAGAGCAGTGTATAACACTGGGGAGAGGAGCCGTGTATAACACAGATGGTAAGCAGGCTGTGAAGGGTTCTAAAAGCCAGAGGAATTTCTAGGGAGCCATTATCATTCACTGGATCAGCAGTAGGGGAGTGTCACGGTCAGATTTGTACTTTAGGAAAGTTACTTTGGCGGCTGGGTGGAGAGTGGAGGCCTGAGGTGGGGAGAGCCAGCTGGAGGCTACTGCAGCAGGTTAGCTAAGATGGGATGAAGGTCTGAACTGGGATGGGAGCCATGGAGTGGGGGGTGAGAAACAGATAGAGAGGAGATATCATGGGGAAAAAAAGGACAAGAATTTGCTAGGCAAGGAAAGGTGAGGAGTCAGAGGTAACTCCCAGGTCAAGGACTAGGGGCCCAGAAATAAAGTTTTGAAGGGGGGAATGGGTCTGAGGGAAAGAGAAAGGGTTCTGTTCTGAGCATGTTGAGATCTGGGCGGTGCCTTGAACTCCTTGGTGCACAATAAATGCTCTCTCCCTTCTCCTTCCCCTACAGAATGCCTACCCATATCCATTGGGGCAGCTAGGTGGTGCAGGTGGATAGAGTACCAGTGCAGGAGTCAGGAGGACCTGAGTTCAAATCTTACCTCAAACACTTGGCACTCACTAGCTGTGTGACCTTGGGCAAGTCACTTAACCCCAATTGCCTCCTACTGGGTCATCTGGGTCACTGGATTCAGATGGTTCTGGAGGAGAAGTAAGACTGGTGACCTGCACAGCCCTCCCTCACTCCAAACAAAGTCAAGTGCAAGTCATGTCATTATTTCTCTGATGGCATGGTCTTCTTCAGCAATGAAGGATGAACACATACACACACACACACACACAGAATGCCTAGTCTGAACGAACTATCCAATAGGTAGCTAGGGATATCAGACTAGGCCTCTATAGAGAGATTCAGTTTGGGCATAGAGACCTGGAAGTAGTTACCTGAACAGGGATGATGCCAGGGCCCACAGCAGCTGATGAGGTCATGGAGTGAGAGCGGTTAAGGACTAGAGTCCTCCTGTGAGGCCGGAGGTCTGAGCTGGAGTCTTAGCTCTGATCCTAACAGCTAGGAGTCCTTGGTTAGGGGATTTCTCCCCTCTGGGAAGTGGGGGTAAATTTCTACCCTGCTTCACTTTCAGGTCTGGTGCAGGAAGTCAGTGACATGAGACCACACAGTGCAATGGAGAGAGCACTGGACTTGTCAGAGAGTGTGGGCTCAAGTCCTGCTTCATGTTTCAGATGTTCAGCCTCAGTCATGCCCATTCTTCTTAATAGACCTCAGTTTCCTTCTCGATAAAATGAAAGCAGAAATTCCTTTTCTTTCCCCTCAAGCCAAAGCTTGAGTAATCAAACAAGAAAATAAGACAAGCCTGGAGAGTAAGAAAGGAAAGAGGAGGGGAAAATTTCTCCATTTATTGTAGAAATGCTGGGGCTTCTTATCAGGGGGACAAGATGACCTTTAGGTCTCTCTTCACAGGCTTTTTTATCCGCCCATCCCATTCAGGGACACAGAGTTCCTGACAGGGACAAAACAAGAGTCCAGACAGTCACACACAGGCCTGATCCTCAGCATAATGGGCACAGAGCCCAGAGATAAAAAACCAGGGAACTAAGACCCAGCATAGCCCTCAGAGGACCCATAGTCTGAAGAGGGGTGGGGAGGGAGATTGAGGACCTTATCCGCCTCTGTCCTTAAGAAACCCCTTGTCTAAAGGGGAGATATAGCAACTGATCTCAGGGAGCCTTTGATAATTGGGGTAGGTTGAGGGGCTGGAGGACAAACAGTGTTCTGGAAGAATGTGATGGTCTGAGACAGAGAGAGACAGGAGAGGGAGACAGGAAAGTCCTTAAGACTCTTTAGGAGATATTGACCTTCCTCAGAATTGAGTTTGAGCCTTCCAGACAGTACACTAAATAAAGATCTGTCAGTGCTGCTGCTTGCTAAAATGTCATCAGAGATGATGAAAGCACATCTGGTTTTGAGTTCCCACTATTCCCCTCCCTTTCCCACCCCCGAATCCTCAGAGTACTGAGTTCTAATGCTACTCCTTCCCTGCCCTGGTTTGGGCTTTTCTCAGCATAAAAGGCCTCCAGGTCACTTATACTTGTCTTCCTGAAAAGTCCTCAGTGTAGGCCAAGTCAACAGTGTCAAATCAAAGGAAGGCAGCCCAATATGGAAGAAAAGGGCCTGGGTCAAAAGTCAGGAGATCTGAGTTCTGGCTCAATCACTTGCTGTGGGATCTTGGATATATCCATTCACCTCTCCAGGCCTCAGTTTCCTCCTCTGTCAAACAGATAAAATTCATCTGCCCTGATTGCTTTCCTGAGCTGGTATAAGAATAGAAGTAAAGGAAAGGAACTTTGGAAAGTATAGTGGATAGAGCACTGGACTTGATGTGAGTTAGACCTGGGTTCAAATTCCATTTCCCATACTTGGTAGCTATGTGACCTTGAGGAAGTCACTGAACTGCTCTGAACCTCAGTGTATTCATTTGTGTGTAAAATGAGGCTAACAAGAGCACCTACTTCAGAGAGTGGTTGTGCAGGCTAAGTGAGATAATATTCCAATAGGCCAATAAACAATTTAGCACCTACTGTGTGCCAGGCACAAGAGATACAAAGAAAGGTAAAAAACAATCCTGTTCTGGAGGAATTCCCAATCTGATGAGGCAGACAACATGCCAACAGCTATGTACAAATAAGCTAGAGACAGAATAAATTGGAGATGATCAAGAGAGAAAAAGCTTCCTCTAGAAGGGGAGACTTTATTTGTAATTTTGGGGGATCAGAAGGCCTGGGTTTGAATCCCAGCTCTGTCTGAAACTAGCTATGTGACATCAGGGAAACTCCACCCTTCAACTTTTCCTTCTCTAAGACTGGGAAAGAGAGCAGTGGGAGTCCCAAATCCTGAGCTCAAATTTTAGCTTAGTAGGGAGCCAGTTTTGTGGAAAGCCTTTCTCTATGCCTGCCTTTTCTCATTTCAATCTACCAGTTGACAAATGCTCATTAAATACCTGCCTGGTTGGACTGAAGAGTATATGAAGGGGCTGTGTAACATAGAATGAGGCTGGAAAAGTAGTTTGGGGTCAGTTTGGGAGGAGCTTTAAAGGCCCAGCAGGGGAGTCTGGACTGGATTCTAGGAGTAAAAGGAGCTCGGTGAGCAGGAGCCAGCACAGTCACACTTGTACTTGAGGAATCTCACCTTGGGAGCTGTGTGGAGAAAGCGGGGCGGGGAGGGGGGCGCGGGGAAGGTCCCAGGCAGGGAGCCCAGACAGGGAGCTGATGATGCAGGAGTGATAAGACCCTGTGTGAGTGGAGAGAAGGAAGTGGATGAAAGAACTGTTGTAGACGTGGAATGACAACACTTAGCCCCAGCTTGGAAAAGTCAGGTGAGAGAGGGTAAGGAGAGGGAAGAACGGACTGAACTAGATCCCTGACTTGTCTCCTAATTCTGTGAGTCTGTGCCACTCTCTGTCTGTGATCCTGGGTGCAACGACAGAAGGGTTGGGGAATCACTCTGTAAACTGTAAAGTGCTGTGTTATATTCAGAAGTGAGTCATCATTCATTAGAAACATAGACTTCCAGGCTCTCAGGGCTTGAAGCAACCTTTGGGGACACTGAGCCCAACCTGTCCCTGAAGGAGGTATCCTCTTTACATTTACAAGCTTCCCTGCACCCCTTCCTCCCTAAGCAAGCCATTCTTCTCTGGCACAGCCCTGCTGGGAAGGCCCAAATCTGCCTCCATGAGCTCTGTTTTCCTTACCCTCCCCTTGTACAAACTTTGTATGTAGTTAACATGTGTGCAGGTCATATTCCCAGAGTAAAGGGCAGAGACTGCTCTGTTTTAGCTTTAATCAATAGCTGATAAACATTTTTCAAAAGTGCTTATTTTGGCTAGGCACTGTGCTAAGTACTTGGGCTAGAAATATGGAAAAAAGAAAAAAAAAGGCCATCCAAGATGGGTAGTTTACAATCTAATTGAAGGAAGCTTTGCTCCCAGCATAGGACCCCGTGTCTTATACACAGTGGCTGCTTCTTAAATGCTGAACTGAATTAAACTGAATGATAACAAATCTATTAAAGTGTTCCCCCAGGAGCTCATCTTGGCCAGGAAGCGATGTTGACTTCTTGAAGGCCATGTATTTGGAGTGGAAGATCTAAGAGGTCCTACCAAAAAGGAAGGCCTCAGAGATAGACCATACAGCTATCATGGGAAGACCATGCTCACCACTAAGTCAGAGTCTCATGAATTCTTTGGTTGGACAACTCAGGAAGACTCTGCTAATGGCTGCAGAGGAGGGAGTCCCTCCTGTGAGAAAGCTGGGCATTGTGAAGCACTAAGGCATAGAAAGTTTACAAAGCACTTTGTTCACAATAGTCCTGGAAGGTAAGTAGAGCAAGGATTATTGTCCCCATTTTTTGGATAATGAAACTTGAGGCTCAAGGGATTTAAGTTGTTTGCCCAAGCTTACACAGCTAGTTAGTGTTGAGTAGCTACAGGACTGGCTTGACTGGCTTGCGTGACTCCAAACCCAGCACTCTTTCTTTGGGTAAAATCCACAGTCCTCCATGGGAAGCATGGAGGACTCCTAGCTCTGGAGACACTCAGGAGATCTCGGCTTTGCCACTTATTCCCTGTGACCCTGGACAAGTCCCTTAACTTCCCATGGGTCTCAGTTTCTTCATCTGCTAAAATGAAGAGTCTGGACTAGATGATCTCTAAGGTGCATTCCACTCTTCCTGGGCTTGTAACAGTAACATTGGCCCTTGCAACACAGTAGAGTCACAGGCCCTGGGTTACCAATTCTAGCATTATTGCTTGGACCACTTAACCTGCTTAAACTTATAAAATGTTTGGGCCTCCTCTATAAAAATGACAGTGGGAGGACAGAAAGGTTCCTAGAAAGTTTTTGCTTTTATTAATGTAAAGGAGGTGGATCAGGGAAAAGCTCTGATCAGATTGAGGATCTGAAAACCCCCCAAAAATAATGGAATATAAAGGAATTCATTAAACCCAACAACAATGTATTCAGGAGTTTCCTAGACAACCCAATAACCCGAGAAGGCATTGGCCATTGGATGAAAGCAGGGAGAACTTCTACTGATTGGCTGAGACGAACTGTCATGTCCCTTGTGGCCTGTATAAAAAAGCTGTTCCCACAGTGAGTTAAAAGGGCTCTTCAGAGCCTCCTGGAGAGTATAGAAAGATAAGCAAGGGGCTTTTACTCATCAGCAATGGCATCTTGCAATAGTACCTCAAGGCCACAGGAATATACACTAGCCTCTAACCTGAGAAAGAATTTCACAAAGTTGCTTCCTAAACCCCAACCTTCTGCAAGGAGTTAGAACAGAAAGCTTGGCACTTGGCATGAGCTAAAGGCCTCTGAGAGGCCCAGACTAGGGAGATATCCCAACAGTTTAGGGTCAGGCTTCTGGCTCTGGGGGAGAGACTGCCTTGCCCCAGTGAACAATTTCAGCCACTCCAGGAGCTGGAAGCAGCTGAGACTCCAGCCAGCTGATGGATCAGTGTGCCCCAGAAAGGGTAGGCCCCTGGAATGGTGATCACAAGAGCAGCCCACTTGGTTCTGGTACAGTTACTTATTAGAAGAACAAAGTCACCAAAGATTTCAGCTGAGCTAGGGGCTGGAAGCAGTGAAGAATACAGCCAAGGAATCTCCACCATGAACCAGTAGGGCAGCATCTGAAGGAGACTTGGATACCAAGGTCATAGGAAAGAATGCAAGATAAGGGATCCTGGGGGGGCTCCTCACATGTGTAGGTCACACAAGTTCCCTATTTATATGTCTACTCATGATCTCTGAGTCCCTGGTCTCCCTACTGAAACTGGGTATGTTTGTAAGAGAGGGTGCTTCAGCTTGTGGGGAGAAAGAATGCTCTAATCTAAGTTCTCTTACTGCTGCTATACCAGAAAACGCTTTTGCTCTAAGCTAATTATACCTTCTTGCTAACCACTGAAAGGTGAGCTAGAACTTTAAGAGTGTATCTGGACCCACAGAGTACCTTGATCCTGTCAAGAATATAATTTTAAAATGACAAGTCCCAAAGACTCTTGATGCAAAATGCCATCCACATCCAGAGAAAGAATTGTGGAATCAGAATGCAGTATGAAGCAGATTATTTTCTCTTGTGTTATGTTATGTTTTGTTTTGGTTTTTCTCATGGTTTCTCCCATTTGTTTTAATTCTTCTATGCAACATGACTAATGTGAAAATGTGCTTAATAAGAATGTATGTATGGAACCCATATAAGATTACATGCCATCTTGGGGAGGGAGGGGGAGATAATTTAATACTTATGGAAGTGATTGTTGGAAAACGAAAACAAATAGATTAATTTAAAAAAATAAAATGACAGGTCCTGGCTTTCAAAGAGCTCACAGGCTTCTTAGACTGCAGGCATCTTCTGAAGGCTTGAGTAAGGAGACTCATCTTACAAGTGCAAGTGGGCACTGGGTTCTACAGCCAAAAAATAATCAGTAAGAAATGAAGTAAGAGGAGGCATGTTTGAAAGGCAGGACGTGCCCACTGCCACTAGTCAGTCACAGCATTGGGAAATGAGTGAAAGGTGCAAGAGAGGCAGGCAGAGGGTTAAGAATCAGCTTCAATCCTCGTGCAGGGCAGGAGAAGCCAGGTCAGCTGGCCAGGGGATGTTAGCCACAGAGGTGAGCAGGAACAGAAAGGAATGGAAAAAGAAGAGAAGAAAAGGAATAGATTCCAGCTCCAAATCCTAGGATTCTTTCTGGTGGCTGCCTTAAGATCTGGACTCACCTGTTTATTAAGTACCCACTAATTATAAGACCATGTGTCAGGGATATAAAGATGGAAAAAAAGGATAGTTCTTGGTTTTCACAGAGTTGAAAATCTACTCAGGACAATATGATATGTACACAAATAAATATGATGCATGGGAGTTATATAAGAGAAAGGCAGAGGCCTGACCTGGGAGTCAGGAAGATCTGGCTTTGAGCTCTTCCTCTAATGCAAACTGGCAGAAACTTGGATAAAGCTTGACCTCTCAGCTCCACAAACAAATCTCTAATGGTGGAAATTAGAGAGAAGTTATTGATGCATTAGAGAGAAGGATCTCCTCACTGATGTTAGATCCCCAGTGAAAACACAGGCCCAGAGCAAAACCAAAAGAGGGGAGAGTTCAGTGTGGTACTGCACTTCAGAGAGAGATGGAAAAATATTAACAATGCAGATTAAACTCCCAGTTTCTACCATCTAATACCTCTAAGGGATATTATTATAAGGGCACAGAAGCAAAATTAAAATCCAGGAAAATGTAAGGTAGTTTGAGAAATCTTATTCAACTGGGAGGCTTATGGTGGAGGAGGTACCAGTGTTGAGTTATAAGGGAAGAAAGGGGTTCCCAGTTCTAAATCCTCTGACTCATTATCAAAAGTTGTAAGGTTCTTTCCTTGAATCCAGGTGGAACTAAGGAATTTGATGAGTCCTCTTGGCATGGGTTTTTCTAGGCCCTAAACACAGGAAGCAGTTACCAGGAGATTCTAGGAAAATCACAACCTCTAGACCATTTTGTTTATGGTAAAGTTAGATTAAATGATCTTAGGGTCCTTTACAACTTTACATCCTATTTTCCTCTAAAGGGCTGGGAGTTACTAATGGGAGCAGATGTCAGAGATATCCCTGTACTTGGTGGGATGAGGGCATGGGGATCTTAGGGGAGGGAACACAGACTCTTCTTTCTTTCCTGGTGCTTATCACTCTGAGGTTATCTTAACCTATAGAGGACCAGGCCCAGCCTGGGCAGGGGCTCATGAATAAGGCATGATCTCCTGTCTAGCTGTTTCCATGACCTAAACTCCCTCTAGCCTTTCTCCCACTGAGCCTGGGGTAGGGAAGAGGGAAAGCTGGGAAGTCAGCACAGCCTCTCTCAGTTGCTGGGTCTAAGGACCTCTCAGGCCTTGGCAGGGGTGAATGCTCAGGTCATCTGGGGCATCCACAGGGAGCTGCTTAACTCCATCTGCAGCAGCATGAATTCAGCATCCACTCTCCATGTCCTTAGTACTCCTATGTTTGTGGAGCAATTGGGGCTGCCTCCTGACCCCTCCCCTGGCCAGGATGCTGAGGCATTATGAGCATGGCCAGTGTGGTATGGTTAAGTAGAAAGACATGGAGTCAGAAGAGAGCTGCTTCTGATTCTGGCTGTGTAACCCTTAGCAAGTCACTGAATCTGGGGTGTGTGTGTGTGTGTGTGTGTGTGTGTGTGTGTGTGTGTGTGTGTGTGTGTGTGTGTGTGTGTGTGTGTGTGTGTCTGTGTCTGTGTCTGTGTGTCTGTGTGTGTCTGTGTGTGTGTGTCTGTGTGTGTGTGTGTGTCTGTGTGTCTGTGTGTGTGTCTGTGTGTGTCTGTGTCTGTGTGTCTGTGTGTGTCTGTGTGTGTGTGTGTGTGTGTGTGTGTGTGTGTGTGTGTGTCCTCTCTTCATGATCAGTCCAGTAAAATCTAGGGATCCCTTCTGAGAAGAATGTTTTAAAATGTACAAGGTACATAGGATTATAAAGGAAACCAATAATGTTAAAATACAGTTATCAAAATTTTTTTAAAGTCACAGACCTCATGTTAAGAACCCTTGGACTGCCTAGGTTCCCTTTTAGATCTAACATTCCCTGATTCTATGAATCTAGTGACTGGGATAATTTTCCAGTTGTTCAGCTTGGATGGGCTGCACCAAATCATTCATCCTCTCGCCCTCTCTCTGAGTCCCCTGGTAACCAAAGGCATGTCTGTGTGTCAGCTTAGGACTCATGCTGAGACCACAGTCTGGGCTCGAGGCTTAGAGATGAGTTTATTAGTTTCCCCTTACTCCTAGTTCTATCCTTGCCCTGTCTGGCTATGCTCCTGGCCTCTCCTTCTTGGATCACCATTGACGACCCCTTTGGCTTGCCCCTAAACACTTTAATCAGTATCTCTCAGGTCTCCATAGCTCTTAAGGGGAGGAAGGTCCCTCCCTCAGCATCTTCTAAATTTAGTTATGGGGTGGGTGACTCATGCTTGAATCTGGCTGTGGGCCCCACCTCCAGGGAGCTTCTCTCTTGGTATTTTTATCCTCTGCCGCCTCTTACTGTAGCCTCAAGCTGATTAATTAAGCCCAGGAGTTCCATACACTGTCCAGTAGTGGCTCTGCTCACTGAGTCATTAACAAAGGTACCTACAGTTTACTCCTATCCTACCCAAATTCTTCACTATCACCCTTCCTCCCTAAGCACAGACCATTTTTCAGTTCTGCAAGGATAGATCTAGGCTGAGGATGGATGTCCATTTACCGATAAGCCTTTTTAAAAGTGCCTACTATGTGTCAGGTGCTGTGTTAAGCACTAGGGATCAAAAAGGAGGCGAAAGACAGGGCCTGGCCCTAAGGAGTTCACATTCTAATAGGAGAGGCAACAAATATTTGTACATAACACAAATATGTACAATATTTGTACATAATACAAGCAAATATGTACAAATAAGCTATATAAAAGATAAACAGAAAATAATTAGCAGAGAAGACACTAGAATTAAGAAGGGTTGGGAAAGGTTTCCTGCAGATGATGTGATTTTGGGGACTGAAAAGAAACCAGAAGAAGAGGATGAGAGGGGAGGGCATTCCAAGCATGGTGGATATACCCAGAGAAAATGCCTGAAGTCAATAAGGCATCAGACTGGATAGGTGGTGGGGGTGGGGGAAGGTAGGGTAAGAAGGGCTTTGAACACTAAATAGAAAGTTTTATTTGATCCTGGAGGTGAAGGGGAGCCACTGGAGTTTACTGAATAGAAGAGTGGAGTGACCTGTCACATGGTTAGACTTACCCTTCAGGAAAATCACTTTGGTGGATGAATGAAGGCTGGAGAATGGTAGGCAGGCAGACCCACCAGCAGCTATTGTAATAATTGAGGGTGGTGGCAGTGGAAGTGGTAGTGTCAGAGGAGAGAAGGAGGCAGTTTGGAGAGATGTTGCAAATGTGGGATTGTGACAGGCCTTGGCCTGTGGGGGGATAGATGTGGGGAAGATAGCTGAGAATCATCAGCAAGAAAATGACAACTAAATTCAGGGGAGCTGATGAGATCACCCAGGGAAGTAGCATAAAGAGATGAAGGCCCAGGACAGAACCCTGAGGGCCACTTGTGGTGAGAAGAGAGGATCCATAAAGGAGATGGAGAATGGGGGATCAGATAGTGGGTGGAGAACCAAGAGAGAATGGGGGCCCCAAAACCTAGAGAGAAGAAAATGATCACCAAAGACTGCAAAGAGGTCAAGGAGAATGAGGACTGAGAAAAGGCCATTGGATTTGGCAACTAAGAGATCACTGGGAACTTTGAAGAAGTGATTTTGGTGGAGAGTTAAGAGTATGAGGAGAGAAGTGGAATGATTAACAGCCAGGTTCAAGCCTTGCCGGACACATACAGGGCTTAAGATCCCTCTTGCTGAGCCTGTTTCTTCTTCTATAAGATGAAGTTAAGACTTCTATCTACCTCACGGATTGTGGTGGAGTTAAGTTGCTTTATCTACTCACTAAGACAGTAAGTTGTAGAACAACAGAGACAGGGGAAGTTTCCTCATCAAGAGTTCCCTATGCCAAAGGAATTACTGGTCAAGCCAACCACAACAACACAACAAGTTCAGAACTAGTTTCTGTCCTTAAGGAGTTTTATATTCCAGTGAGGGGAAACTCAGGTGGGATAAGTGAATACAGTCATTTCAGATGAGATGGGAGAGGCCACTAGCCCCAGGGGGATCAGAGAAGGCTTCTTGGGCCTAGGTTCTAGAGTCCAGTCTGGAAGGAAGCCAAGGATTCTAAGAGGCAGAAGTAGGGGGTGAGGGGAGTGAGGGCATACTCCAGAAGGAACCAGAGATGGTGGAAGGTAGGCCAATTTGGCTGAATTCACAGTGCCTGAAGGACAGTAATGTGAAATGAGCATTGAAAGGGAGGCTTGATGCCAGTTTCAACCAAAAAAACCAAACCAAAACAAAACATTGAACAAGGAATGCCAAAACAGCATTTTCCATTTTATTCTCTTGGCCAGAGAGAGTCACTGAAGTTTCTCAAGCAAGGGAGGAACATGGTCAGATCCCAGTTTTAGGAAAATGATTTATCTTCCATTTGGAAGACAGATTGGAAAAGGGAACCCCCTAAATACCCCAAGTGCTCCCTCACATTCCTGCATGGTTCCCTATCTCTGGAATACCCTGCCCTCCATCCTTCTGTGACTGCTGTTAAAGCCCAACTCCAGGAACCCCAATTCACCAAATCGTCACCATCCTCAAAATGACAAACTTTCTCTTCAGTCACTTCGTCACTCGACCACGAAGTTAGATGTGTGAGAAATCACACAGGATAAGCTGTAGAACGGCTGCCACCAGCCACGTTAGACCAGATAAATCAAGGGGCCAGGCATACATCTCCATCCAGCACTGGGGCCCAGGCTTAAGGGCTTAACTGTGCTGACGGAGAAAGGACAGTCCATGCGCTCCACAGAGTAAGAAGAGAGCCCGGGGAGGGAAGCGTCTGGCACACTGGGCGATCACCTCGTGCCATGCTTACAGGGAGACGGACATGAGTCCTCCAGGATATGCGGATGGGCTACAGTACAGATCCGCAGGGAATACCCGCATCTGGGATCCTCGGTCCTCTACCAGGCTGGGAGCGCCCTCAAAGTGGGATCCTGTCTTTTCTGAATTACGTCCCGATGGTCTGAGGATTTATTTATCGTCCCAGTCCCAGGGCGGCTCCTGGACACCTTGATCAGACTGTCTCCCGCTTGGGTTAGACTTGGAGGTTTGCTGAGGGCAGAGTACCAGGCCCGGGGTTTCCCTAGGACACCTTCCCGAACACTTCAGTCCTGGCCGGTAGAGAAGCCTGCGAAGGGACCCTGCAGCAGCCCCCCTAAGGGGCAGAGGGGGACGTGACCCCGCGTCCTCTGACCACAGGCCCCTTGCCTCGCACCCCACGGGGAAGCACAGGGCTCGGTCTCCAAAATTCCAAGCCGGGCTGTGCTGTGCGACCTCGGGCAGGTGAGCTCCCGTCTCTGTGCCAGTTACTTTATCTTTAAGTCACGGAAAACAAACTCGCAGTGATCCGAGCAGAGAAAGGACGCGGTGGGCTGGCTAGGAAGGTGTCAAGTGCAAGGAGTTACAATGCTCTAAGAAGATAATCGCCATTAATAAAGGACGCTTACTCCTGCGCATGCCTTGTTGTCAGGGTTTCCTGACCGAGACTCGGCTGAGCCTGCTCTGGACCATCGCTACTGCTACCTCGGCAACCCTGGAATCACTGCGCCTGCGCCTTCCGCTGGCCACCTTGAATCACATTGCGCCTGCGCCCCCTGCCGGCCACCTTGAATCACACTGCGCCTGCGCCCCCTGCCGGCCACCTTGAATCACACTGCGCCTGCGCCTCCTGCTGGCCACTTCGAATCAATGCTGGTGTGAATAAGATCATTGCGAGTAACTGCGGTTGCGCGTCTGTCTCCTGGCCTTCACCCCGAGATGGTTCTGTGTCCCTCCACAGGTGCTGGAGCCACGGCATCGTGACTTCTTTTATTGTATCCGCTGCCAACTACTTTCTGGGGGCCTACGGCGCCCTCCTCCTCACGCTCCAGTTTCTATGGCCTTCTGGGAGTTGTAGTCCACTGCCTCGTCTCCGCAATCCGAGAGGGGGACAGCAACTACAATTCCCGAAAGGGAATTGCGCCAATATGGCTGTCTTCCCTGAGTTCCCTTGGCCTTCTGGGAATTCGAGTCCGATGCCTCTAGTTCTGCTGGTAGAGAAAGAGTAAGACTGAACGCAGAAGCATTATTTCTGTCCTACTGGTACCAGAGTCTTTGTCGTCTAGGGAACTCCATACTCGCAACTGCCCATGCTGATTGATGCGCGCTTATACAACTGTGAGTACGATCTTAAATCAGTTATAAGGCTGTTAAGGAGTCTGGATGAGAGGTCACGGCAGCCTGACCTAGGTGGGGGCTGTGGGAATACGGGAGTGGGGAGGACACACACAGATATATCGGATGTTCTCAAGGCAGCAATGACTGGATCCAGCACGTGTGGCTGTGTGGGGTGGGCGAGAGTGACGCAAAGGTTGACGGAGAATGTTCAGAAGAAGGGGAGGTGTGGGGAAAGACAGTGGGCTCTTTTTTAGAATTTGTGTTGAATTTGAGATGCCCATGGAATGGACGGTGCCAGATGTCCAAAAGGCAGTTGGTGATGTGAGACTGGCGCTCAGACATATACTAGCTGTGTGACCCTGGGCAAGTCACTTAATCCTCTTTGCCTCAGTTTCTTCATCTGTAAAATGAGCTGGAGAAGGGAATGGCAAACTGTTCCAGTATCTTTGCCAAGAAAACCCCAAATGAGGTCATGAAGAGTAGGACGTGACTGAACAACCACAAAACAACAAATGTGAGAATGGAGGTAAAGAGAAAGGTTAGGAATGGATAAATAGATTTGAGAACCATCGGCATAAAGATAACTGAACCCATGGAAGCTGAGGAGATCACCAAGCAAGATAGTCTAGAGGGAGAAAAGAAGAGGGCCTAGGGTTGCAGACTCCTAGGGTTGGTGGGCGTGACTCAGAGAAAGATCCAGCAAACAAAATCGAGATGGAGCAGTCAGACCGGTAGGAGGACAGAGTAAGAGAGGAGGACTGGCAGTATCAAAATCTGCAGAGAGGTCAAGAAGGAGGAGGGCTGAGGAAAAGTCACTGGATTTGGCAATAAAGAGATCACTGGTAACTTTGGAGAGAGCAGGTTCAGTGGAATGATGAGGTTAGAAGCCAGAAAGCAGGATTAAGAAGAAAGTGAGAGGAAAAGAAGTGGAGGCAGAGATTGAGGATGACCTTTTCAAGGAGTGTAGTCATGAAAAGGCAGAGACATCTGGAATTAAAACTAGTAGGGATGGACAGATCAAATGAGAGGGTTTTTTTTTTTCTTTGAGAATGAGGGAGAAATGAGTAGCATGGAAGTAGCCACTAGATAGGGAACTATCAAAGATAGGTTAAGATTGTGGGAATGACATGGGAGAAGGTGGGATGGAATGGCATCACTTGTGCATGTAGAAGAGTTGGCCTGGGGAAGGAGAAGGGTCACCTCTGTGTGAGACAAGGAAAGACAGGTAACTGATGTGACCTGAGGAGAAAGGGAAAAGAGGAGTTCTTGGGAAACACCCTCAATTGTTTTGGTGAGGTTAGAGACAAAGTCCTCAGCTGATCTGAACTCCCTGTTAACTTCCGGGACTAAATACAAAATCTTGTGTTTGGCTTTTAGTGCCCTTTACAGCTTAGGTCCAGGGGTGGGGAACCTGCAGCCTTAAGGCCACATGTGGCCTTCTAGGTCCTGAATTCACTCCAAAGGCCACACTTAAGGACCTAGAAGGCCACATGTGCTCTTAAGGCTACAGGTTCCTCACCCTAGCTTAGCCTCTTCCTACCTTTCCAGTCATCTTAGTTCCTTCTCCATACTCCATGATCCAGTGACATTGGGGCAGAGGTATCATGGGTAGTTTGAGAAATGATGGAAAGATTGGGAAATAGCTGTTGCAATGACAGGCATAATAAATAGATTAGGGAGGTATAGAAGGATTGCCTTCTATATAAAGGCGGATCCAACTGAGATTATTTTTTTTGCTTTCTATGCACATTTTTATTTAGTATTTTATTTTCTCCCAGTTACATGTAAAAACATTCATTTTTAAAACTTTGAATTCTTTCCATTCTCAACCCCTTCCCCCAACTGAGAAGGCAAGCAATTCAGTATAGGTTATACATGTGTGGTCATGCAAAACATATCCATAATAGTCATGTTGTGAAAGAAAACAGACAAAAAAAAAAGAAAGTAAAAAACGTATGCTTCAGTCTGTATTCAGATACCATTAGTTCTTTCTCTGGAAATGTTTCGTCCTAAAACCTTCAGAGCTGTCTTAGATCATTGTATTGCAGAGAATGGCTAAGTCATTCACAGCTGATCATCTTACAGTATTGCTGTTACTTTGTACACAGTATATTTCTCTTTACATCAGTCCATGCAAGTCTTTTCAGGTTTTTCTGAGAGCATCCTGCTCATCATTTCTTATATTATAATAGTATTCCATCATTATCACATACCACAACTTGTTCAGCCATTCCCCAGTTGAGATTATTTAATTAAAATTTGTTGTGAACCAAGTCAGTAATGTTTCAAATCTGGCATCAGATGCTTACTAGCCATGTGGCCCAAGGCAAGTCACTTAATCTCTGCCTCAGTTTCCTCAGATGAAAATAGTATAATAATAGCACCCATCTGCCATGATTGTTGTGAGGATCAAATCAGATATTTGTAAAGCATTTACCATATTGGCACATACTGGCTCTTAATGAATGCTCACTCCTTTCTTTCTTCTTTCTTTCCTCCCTCCCTCCCTCCCTTCCTTCCTTCCTTTCTTCCACAGTGGGAAGACAGGGTCAAGCTACTCTTCCAGAAGGCCTGTTTTTCAAGAACACTAAACATTCCTGCAGAAAGCTAAGGATAAAGAACTTGCAACAATCCATAAATCCGGGGTTCAGAGAATCCCACCAATTGGCCACTTCTATGTAACTGTCTTCCCTCAGATCAGGTTATGCCATTGCTTCTCCATGGCTTCATCTGGGAATTTATGGCTCATGAAATCAAGATCCATGAACTCTTGCTAGTCCCCAACTATTTCAATAGCTTGCCATGATCAAGAGGCTGTCTTCACAGAGGCTGAGTATGGACAGTTGGTTCCTGGCAGGAGAGAGTGTAGCTGTTGTGTTTGTACTTCAATGTCTTTTCCCTTCTCGCCTCCCACTCCTACCCTACCTCTGGGACTGAAGTCTGCCTTTAGATTTTTGGTTTCAATTCTTTGGACCTCTTCTGAAAAGGGGAAGACTTCAATGAGGGCTCCTTTTAATAGGCCTATCACAAAGGCCTCAGACCTGCATCAACCTAAGTCCCTTGATATATTCCTCAAACACTTGAAAATTAAGGAGATTTTCTCAGTCCTCTCAACTTGAGGTGCCATTGGGCATGTCCACACCCTCCTAAAGTCCCAAACAAAGTCTACGTCCCTCTGAGACTTTTGTGAACCACCCTGTCTCTTTTAACCCTTCTTGTTTGTCATGTCTTAAGAGCTCAGTGGGATCAAGATTGTCCCCAATTAGTCCTGCACATTTCTTGATTGTGCAGGGTTGTCTGTGTGTTTTCTGCCCCATTAGTGTGACCTCCTTCAGAGCAGGAACTCTTTTTTTCTTTTGTAGCCCCATCAATTAGCACAATGCCTGCCACTTGTGGTTGCTTCGTAAATGCTCGTTGACTTGCCTTCCTTGCATTCATATGCCCTGATCTGTTCAGCCATCCTTCAACTTTGTTTCTGATAGTTTTTAAAAAGTAACACAGATAGTTTGGCTATCATTTTGATATATTTTCATACTTTATATTTGTCATTGAATATTCCTGGGATATATGACCAGTACTTGGATTATTGAGCCAGAGTGTTTGAGTAATTTAGTGATTATCTTGTAAAATTCCAAATTGTTTTTTCTTTTTTCTTTTTTTCTTTTTCTTTTTCTTTTTTTTTCAAATTGTTTTTTCAAAAAGGCTCAGCTCTATCACAGCAGGTCTGTTTTCCTACAACCCCTCCAGCACTGACATTTCAGTCCTTTGTGATCTTTGCCAATCTGATGTATGTGAGTCATTTTAATTAGAATTTCTCTTATCATTATTATCTCTATGATCATATTCTTTTATTATTTGTAGCCTTTTTCATTTAGTTGTTGATAGCCTGTGTGATTCTTATTTTGAAAATGGTTCATACTGTATGATCACTTATCCACTGGGGGAATGATTGTTGGTCTCATATACTGTATCCCATATAGCTTCAAAGACAGATTTTTTTTTTATTAGAAATAATTGATGGAAAATTTTTCTCACCCTCTTTCCCACTCTTCCATCATCATGGTCCCACAAGGCTTAAGAGTCAGTTTATATTTTTCTTTGTCTCATGTCTTTGGCCATGGGTTGCCAGCCTTGTCCAGAAAAAATCCAGCCTTCTGGTAATGGCCTCTTTGTACTGAGCTAGACTGGGCCTCAGAAAGCACACAAAACATGTTGTCATGACCATATCCCCAGACTTTCCATCATGGTGGAATCTCCCAGAACAAACAATACTATAGTTCTTCCATTTTACAGATGATGAAACTGAGGCTCATAGAAACTATGACAAATTATTCTCTGGTTGACAAATGGTCAAAGTATATGAACAGGCAGTTTTCAAATGAAGAAATTAAAGTTATCTATAATCATGAAAAAATGCTTGAAATCACTATTGATTAGAGAAATACAAATTAAAACAACTCTGAGGTACTACCTCACACCTATCCAATTGCCTAATATGACAATATAAAGGAAATGATAAATGTTGGAGATGTGGGAAAATTGGAACACTAATGCATTGTTGATGGAGTTGTGAATTGATTTACCCATTCTGGAGGGCAATTTGGAACTAAGCCCAAAGGGTTATGAAACTGCATACCTTTGATCCAGCTACTAGATCTGTATTCCAAAGAGATCATAAAAAACAGAAAAGGATCCACATGTGCAAAAATATTTATAGCAGCTCTTTTTGTGGTGGCCAAGAATTGGAAATTGAGGGGATGCCCATCTATTGGGGAATGGGTGAACAAGTTGTGGTATATGAATATAATGGAATACTACTATGCTATAAGAAATGATGAGCAGGGCAACTTCAGAAAAACCTGGAAAGACTTATATGAACTGATGCTGAGTGAAGTAAGCAAAACCAGGAGAACATTGTACACAATAACAGCAATATTGTGCCATGACCAACTTTAATAGACTTAGCTCTTCTCAGCACTGCAATGATCTAAGACAATTCCAAAAGATTCATGATGGAAAATGCTCTCCATATCCAGAGAAAGAACTATGGAGTCTGAATGCAGATTATGTTCTCTTTTTTCTTCTTATTTCTCAAGGTTTTTCCCTTTTCTTATTCTTCTTTCAGAACATGACTAATGTGGAAATCTGTTTAATATGATTGTATATGTATAGCCTATATCACGTTGCTTGCCATGTTGGGGAGGGAGGAGGGAAGGGAGGGAGAAAAAAAATTTGGAACTCAAAGTCTTATAAAAGTGAATGTTGAACACTATCTTTACATATAGTTGGAAAAAATAAAATACTATTAAGGTGGAGGCGGGAAGAAATTAAATGACTTGCCCATGGTCACCCTGCTAATTAGTGTCAGAGGCAGGATTCAAATGTTTGTCTCCCTGACTCTTAAGTCCAGCTCTCCATAACTCCATCCACTATGCCCCACTGCCTTTCTTGAAATAATGCTTGTGAGAGCCCTGTGTAAACATGTGCAGTAATTAATTCATTCAGAAAAATAAGAACAATGCAACAGTGGCCATCCTATGGGGCATGTATGGGGTAGGCCTGGAATTCTGGCTCCTTCTAGTAATGCATGTTCTGTCTGGGGCCAGGTATAAGTGCTCTGAACTGAAGGACTTGGCACTTTGAGATGAGAAAAGCCAGGCCTAGGTGGTTCCTTGGTAGCAAGTGGCATCAAAGAGGCTTGGCCACTGAAAGAAGAAGAGCTACCCATTCAATAGACTTTAAAGGACCACCCTGTATATATGCTTCTCCCTCCTTCAGGTCTTCAGAACTTGTGGCAAACAACCAACTCTTTCTTTCTCTTAGGGATTTCCCATGAAAGGTGGAGTAGGGGCACTCCAGCAGAAATAGCACATTGCTCACCTAGGGAACACCGTGCTAGCTTAAGTGAGCCAGAGATTGAATTTCAGAGCCCTCACTTTTCTTCTGTGTTTCTTTCCATGAGCATAGGTGACTGAACAGAGATCCAGATATGGGTGTCTGAAGTCTCAGCAGCAACATTGTGAATTAGAGCAGTTGGAGGCTCTTGGGTTCCTTGGGCAGCACCATCTGAACTATGAGAGGTGGCCCCACAGATACTTCACTGTTTTTTAGGGAAGATGACCACAGATAGGAGGAGGCTCCCAACCCTTAACTTGGCTTTTCAGGAGATATGAACTCTGAGGGAGATAGAGTGGGGCTGTCCTGCTGAAAATGTTTCATGTTTTGGTGTTTTAAGTTTAGGCCTCCAAGGTCGTAAGTTACAGCTGCTGGATGAAGTCATTGTTAATGCATACTTGTGAGTCCTGTGCATTAAGCATTTCTTTAGGGTAGAAGAAATAAATAGCTGTCCAAGACCTGATATACATATATGTGTGTACGTACATACACACACA
Organism: Notamacropus eugenii; assembly: GCF_028372415.1. NCBI lineage: Eukaryota > Metazoa > Chordata > Mammalia > Diprotodontia > Macropodidae > Notamacropus > Notamacropus eugenii. The sequence continues at coordinate 132,983,041 of NC_092876.1, read as the reverse complement.
CACACACACACACATAGTATATTGAATACCTTCCTATTCCTCCTTTTTGGGAAGACCTTACACATGGGTCAAATCTCAGTTTTGAGTAGAATCAGGAAGAGCCACAGTTTTGGAAGAGCCTGACCCAGGCTTGCCAGAACTCAGGACTGAACTTCAACTTCTTGTGGCATGTAACTCTTTCTTTTTCTGAAAAGCAGAGGTGGGACCCTCCATCAGAATTGCAGACTGCTGCCAGGTATGGCTCCAGAGGTGGGGTTCCTTTAGTGGATAGGGGAGGTACAGAGCTCCTCACCCTCCAAGCATTCTGAGCTTAGTTATAAGAGCAGCAACCCTCAGCATGTGAAGACAGAATGGGCGGGTGAGGACCCTTTCTTTGTCCCAATAGTCAGGAAGGCAGCTGCTCCTGAGTGCTTAGAGCCTGGTCACACATGGAAGATGCTGAGGTCATCTAGGGCATCCCCAGGCCATTCACTGGTCTCTGAGGACTCCAGAAGAGTGACGCTGATGACTTTGTGCAGCTCAGTCCAATTTAAATCCAGTTGATGAACAAGATGATGTTGGTCCTGTTGGCAAACCAAGGACGAACAAAAAAACAGTATGGCGGTAGGAATGGCCATGGGACGGCGTGGTGGACGTGCCCTGGGCTCGGCTCAAATCCTGCCTCAGACACTTACTAGCCGAAGGACCCCGGGCACTCACTTCGCTTCTGTGGCCTCAGTTTCTTCACCCCTGGAGAATGGGAATAACAGTGGCAGCTGCTTCCCAGGGTTGTAGTGAGGGCTAAATGTAGTGCTGCACACATGTTGGCAGACCGGGGGAGTTGGTGGGTGCTGCGGGCTCTGTCTCTGCTCTCCCTTGGGCAAGTGTGTGACGTCGGCCAAGTCACTAGCTTCTCGGACTGGCAGTCTTCTCACCTGCAGGAGGAGGAGGACCTGGGAACCGCCGAGGCCCCTTCCTGCTCGAAATCGATTGGCCGGTCCACGTCTGCTACGTCCTGCTCTGGGGGCTACGGGGTTAAACGTCGGCGGCACCGCCTCCCGACGCCGAGGGCTGCACCATCTCAAGAGTAGGGGGCGCCCTCTCCCCAGCTACACTTTCCTCCGCACAAGCGGGAAGCCCTGCCCGGGGTGCTTCTCCATTTTGAAGGGAGAAAAGGGAACAGTGATGAGCCTCTGCAGCCGGACTCTCTCTTCTCCCCCGCAGCAGCGGACTCTGGCCCTCGTCCTACACCCTTTCCCCCCTGCCCTTCGCAGGATGGAACATTCCGAGGCTTTCCCCATTCCCGTGGCCCCGCCTCCTCGGTGACGCCACGAGGAGTTCCCCGCGCAGGCCCCGCCCCCGTCTCCTGGGCCTTGGTCTGGTGGAGCTTGTATGCCTGGTGAGCGGGCGGAGGGAGCGAATCTGCATTTTGCACCCAGGGCCGCCATGCCGGGACCCGGCGCTGTCGCCTCAGGCTCGCCACCTTCCTCTTCTTGCCGCTGGAAGCTGCACATCCTTCGCCAGCTGCATCAGCGGGACCGGAGGCAGAAGGCTTTGTTCTTGGATCTGGTAGACGCTTGTGAGTGGCAGCCCTGGGGAGGGGGCGGGGGGCGGGAAGGAGCCGAGAAGGGGCGTCCGAGATGGGGCCGGAAGGTGCCGAGACCAGGGGGTGCCTGGAGGTTGGGATGGAACCGGGAGGACAGGAGGAAAGGCCTGGGATGACACAGATGAGCATGACCCAGGAGGCGATGCCACTGGAGAGGAAGGCTGTGCCCATTGTGGAATTCCCATCCTAAAGAAGGCAAGACTTAGGAGCAGGGCGAAGAAGGACCTCCCACCCCTAACTACTCACGTTGGGATCCTAGGAGGGGCAGTCTTGTATTCCTGGGGAATTCACGCGGGACAAAAGGTGCTTTTTAGAAGAGGTGGAGGCCAGAGGAGCGGTTTTACACAACAAAGAGGGAGTGATCTCAGGGACTATAACCCTGGGGATGAAGCGGGAGGGATTTCAGAACTGAAAAGAGGAAAGGAGCTCTGGTAGGGGAAAAGGGAACACCCTTATGGAAGAGATTTCTGGATCTACAGGGGGAGGTCGAGTGTAAACAGAGAGTTGACCCCAGGGGTAGAGAAACTAGAGAAACTAGTAGACGTGCGTGGGGGAGCCAGGAGAGTTGCTGGGGTGGGATGGCTCTGATGTGGCTTGGGTTAGACTCTGTGGGCAAAGGGAAGAAAACATTGAGGAGGAGGTGACCTCAGGAAAGAATGTTTGACCTGAGGGGACTTGGTTGTCCTGGGTGGTTAGAGAGGAGCAGACTAGACTGGTGAAGGTGACTTTAAGAATGCCAAGCTCTGAAACTGAAATGTGTGAAAAAGCCAGCTTCATCCCCACCTTTTCCCCAAGGAAGTCAGGATAGCCTAGCCCCCTTATTCCCTTTGAGGGTGGAGGAACTGGGAAAAGAAAAATAGATTAGTGCTGGGGACCAAAAGGTATCAGAGTTCTAGTGGTTGGGGGTCCTAGTGCACTTTTTCCCCTTAGGGTTGAAACCCTGGGTTTGAGGACTAAGCCAGCTTGAAAAGAGAACAGTGATCTGTCAAAGCATAGTTCAAGGGTTACCTCCTTCAGGAATATCACTCTTGGTTTTTCCCTTCCTTGGTATCTCCCAGACTTGTCTAAGCCCCAGAATCTCACTTCTGATTAGAGGAGTATCTTGGATTTTTGGCCTTCCATCTGTCACATCCAGAGGTCCTTAAGAGCAAAGGCTGTTTTTTTCTTTTCAGTCTAGATGCTCCCTGAGAATGGGAGCTATGTATAAGTTATCCAACATGTCAAAAGTTGAGGCCAGAGAGGCTGTCACAGGTTCAGATTCTGAACAAGTCAGTGGTTTTTAGACAGAAACCCTGATCTCATCACCCAGCTATCTTAACTACTTCCCAACTGAGCCCTGACCTCCCTAGCTTTCCTGCCTCCCTCCCCCTCCACACCTTAAAAGACAAGCTAAGAGAATGTGGATTTCTTAGTATGGCCCTATCGCTGTAGACACAATTTTTAGTTCATGTCCTGATCCTTTGGCCAGTATATATTAGGTAAATGCTTGTTGGTTGATATAGGCAGAATCATAACTAGGAATAGCACCTGGGACAAAATCTTGCGTGTGTGGGCTGGCAGATCTTGGTCTGGCATCTTTAGTGATTTAGTGGCCTTCTCCCTGGCTGGACCCCAGCATCTTGGTCCCTTGCTCTGGAGGGCCTGGGTGCCTGAATACCTCTTCTCTGTCTATAGATCATGATTAGGGGACCATTTTCTAGCCTATACTTAGCTGGCCCCTGGTTTCCAAGAAGCTAGACGACCCCTCTGCCCAAGAATGACATTCTGACAGGCCTCTGAAGTGTCAACTCCCAAGTCCAGGGCAGTACTCTCTGTCCTTGTCCTTGTGTCTGCAGGATTTCCATTTCAGCACCTGGACAAAGACCTGATTTGCCTCCCCTAGCTGCATGCTGCAGGGTGAGGGAGGGTGGTGGTGGTGAAGACTCCAATCTCTGGTCAGGGCGAATGCTGGGTTTTTTGTTTTGTAATATATCAGTCATCTCCAAAGATTTCATTTAGCCTACTGAACATGTGTCTAATGATGCAGTTTCAGCCCTCCATGTCCTTGAATCCATGGAGATGAATGTCTGAAGTCTGTCCCCTGGCCCTCCTGCTGCAGCACACTCTGCCTCCCCTCCCCCAAAGCCTTAGGAGCATCTCTTCTGAGACCTTAGCTTGGTTCCTTGCACAATGATAAACAAACACATCCTTCCTATTTGAGCTGGGTGAGGTTTTCTGCCCTTTGGTGACCTTGAGGAATCTTCCAGGACCTCTCCCCTGACCTCTAACCAAGGAAAACATTTAAATATGAAAACCAAACAGGTATATGAGGGAGTCACAGGGTCATGGGAGAAAAAGGAATAGGTTTTTGCAGATCAGAGAGAAGAAAGATATTCTCCAGCCTTCACATACGGTTGGGGGCCTGAGGTCCAAGGCTCACATAGTGAGTTTTCAGTGACAGTTCTTTGTAGATCTGCTGACGAAGTCTGGGCATGTCCTGCCATGTGAAGCTGAAGGGCTGAGATGAGGGCAGGTACTTGCAGTACTGCAGTATGAAGGCACCACAGTCACTGTCATTGCTTTGTCTGGCTGCATTCATCTAGGTGTTATCTTGCCCAGCTTCTTGCCTGCTGATGGGCTCTTCTGTTTTCCAGGACTCTGTGGCAGGTCCTGAATTCCCACAACAAGCTAAGAGTTCGGGTATAGTGGGCTCTGTGGTGAGCTCAGATATTCTGAACAGAAAAGGCCAAAGCTGTGGGCACTAAGGTGGCAGCTCCAGGGCTTACAAAAAACTCCTTCCCCAAAATAACTCTCTGAAGTTGTTGATGCAAAGATTATTATCTTTATTTTACAAAAAACTGAGGCTCAGGAAGTTTAATCACTCTTCTGTGGACTGGAGCAGAGACTCAAAAAAGCAGGTCTTTTGACTGCAACGCCTGTACATTTTCTATTATACTACATTGTCTCATAACCCCATTTCCCTGCAGAAAGCTTATGATGAGTTTTGTGTTGACTCCCACCTCCAGGCATGTTCTAATACTCCTCCCCCTAACAGGCCCTACTAAGGCCTCAAAGACACGTAGTGTCTTGTTCTCTATACTTTTCAAGGAGTTAGTTTGCTTCAAAGAGTGGGATAGTGGAAAGAATTCTGGATTTAGAGCAAGAGGCTCAGGATTTCAACCCTATTTCTACTTGAATGACCTTGGGCAAATCATGTTACCTCTCTGGGTCTCAGTTTCCTAATCTGTAAAATGAAGGCATTGGGGTAGACCTCCTCTTAGGTCTTTATGATCTGGGCTGATGAGCCAAGGGGTGTTGAAGGGCAGCAGTGGAGTAGTGAGAAGAGCTGGTCTTTTGAGTCAGAAGAGACCTGGATTGAGGAAGCCCCAGCTTGGACACCTCTGAGCTGTCTGAGCTTCAGTTTCTCTATCTGTCAAGTAGGGATAACAACAGTAATAACATCTACCTCATACAATTGTTGTGAGTCAAATATTTTGTACAGCTTACAATACTTTATTAAAATGGGAGCTCTTATTATTTCTGACACAAGCAACATTATTGTTACTATGTAGAGGGCTTGAGGAAACATTCTCTTACCTTACTTTCTTGGGAACATGAATGAATGAATGAAAAACCCTTTTTTAAGAACTTATTATAACAGTCAGGCACAGAAAGAGACACTTCTGGAAGAACTGTCATGATGGCTACCCGAGGAGAACCCCAAGTGCAGTTCAAACTTGTATTAATTGGTGATGGAGATCCTGGAAGAACTACATTTGTAAAATGTCACTTAATAGGTGAATTTGAGAAGAAGTATGTAGCCACCTTGGGTGTTGAGGTCCATCCTTTTGTGTTCCATACTAACAGAGATCCCACTAAACTCAATGTATGATATACAACTGATCGAGTGAAATTTGGTGGTCTGAGAGGTAGGTATTACATCCAAGCTCAGTGTGGCATTACAGTGTTTGATGAAAGGTCAAGAGTTACAAGAATGTGCCTGGCTGGCAGAGAGATCTGGTATGAGTATGTGAAAATATCCCTCTAGCATTATGTGGCAACAAAGTGGATATGAAGAACAGAAAAGTCAAGGCAAAATCAATTGTCTTCCTTGGGAAACAGACTCCAGCACCATGACATCAGCCAAAAGTAACCACAACTTTGGGGAGCCCTTTCTCTGGCTTGCTTCTGTTTGTTGTTGCTGTATCTGACTCTTCACAACCCTGTTAGTTTTCTAGGCAATGGTTCTGTGAGCATTTTCCACTTGATTTTATAGCTGAGCGGAACATGTGCTTAATCTAGGAAACATGAAAGGCTATGACTAGACTTTGGATTGAATGGGGCAGTTTAAGAATCGATAAATAATTCATATTTTGGACCTGCAGATTTAGCTGTTTTGGACCGCATTTATGTCCCCTCGAGTTTAAAATATAAGACCATCTCAGTTTTCCCATTTCTTTTTCATTTAGATCATGAGAAAGTTGTATTTCAAATATCTAAGCAAGGGAGCTCTTATCCCTTGTTTACAGTAAGCATTTTAAAACCTGTTTTGTTTGGTCTTGGTAGATATCTACCCTATTACTATTTAAATGGTCTTCACATTTTTTTGACCAGTTCCTAAAACATTTCAAATATCATTTGGGTCATACATTTTACAAAGTAAAGATAGGGACTGAACAGGTTAAAATTTTTGTGCTGCAAGCTTGTTTGTAAGTCTGTATAATTTAGGTAGTTAAGCTAACCATTTTCACACTAGCTAAGCAGAGCACCTAAGGTGGCTTGTGGAAGGAGAGGAAGGTTGAACAATAAAATCATCACGTGAGGATTTGACATGTTTCCTGTGCGCAAGCTGTCAATAGAATAGAATTTAATTTATATGAATTGAGTATCAAATGCAACTTTTTAAAAACTATTATGCTTAACTTGGTAATCATTCTTTAAAAAGGTGGCTTGGAATGATTATGGAAGTAAGCTAGACTCTATTAACTTTAATTTTGATAAGCTTTTTAAAAAAATTAACTTATTTGTTTTCAGTTTTCAACAATCACATCTATAAGTTTTTTCAATTAATTTATTTGTTTTCAGTTTTCAACAATCACTTCCATAAGTTTTTTCAATTAATTTGTTTTCAGTTTTCAACAATTACCTCCATAAGTCTTCTTCCCCTCCCTTTCCCCTCCTTTCCCAAGATGGCATGCAATCTTATATGGGTTCTATACATATTCTTATTAAACACGTTTTCATATTAGTTATGTTGCATAGAAGAATTAAAATGAATGGGAGAAGCCATGAAAAAAACCAAAACGAAACATAATACAAGAGAAAATAGTCTGCTTCATTCTGTATTCTGATTCTATAGATCTTTCTCTGGATGTGGATAGCATTTTGCCTCAAGAATCCTTTGAGCATATTTTAGGTCCTTGCATTGTTGTGAAGGGCTAAGTCTATCAGAAACCATCTTCGTACACTGTGTCTGTTAACCGTGTATAATATTCTCCTGGTTCTGCTCGTTTCACTCAGCATCAGTTCATATAAGTCTTTCCAGGTTTTTCTGAAGTCAGACTGCTCTTCATTTCTTATAGCACAGTAGTATTCCATTACATTCATATCCCACAACTTGTTCAGCTGTTCCTCAATTGATAGACATTCCCTCGATTTCCAGTTCTTGGCTAATTTTGATAAGCTTTAAAGCTCCTGTAGGCAAAATGTTCCTGTGGGAAAGGAAATATATCAAGACAAGACTCAGTAATGAGAAAATGGACCATTTTCAGCGATGCCAATCTAAACTGAAACCTTGAAATGAGTACTGTATTTTGGATTCTATAATAAAAGAGAAGCATTTGATTAAAAAAAAAGTATTTAGTATAGACTTTCAGAAGAGCTTTCCTTAGATCATGTCATGACTTTCACTTTCTGTGGAAAGTTATTGTGATGGGGAGGAGGGGATGTCAAGCTAGGGATTCAGGGAAATTGAAGGAGAGATAGTCTTGTCCTTAAGGAGCCCTTCGTCTTCAGGGAAAGATGCCCAAAATCATTGGCATGAGTAGGAGAAAGTCAATACTCTTCCCGAACTGAGCCCTCGAAAAGAAGAGAAGACATGACCAGCAATTAGCTAGGCAAAATGTCAGATGTGGGGATGGGGAGGAGGCAGCCAGAAGGTTTGGAGAATTTGTAGATGAGCAAAGATAGTTGTGCCCAATTAGGAAAAGCTGCCTGGAGAAGGTGGGTGCTATGCATGGTTCTAAGGAAGAGAAGGGGTGCTGGATGGATAAACCTCACTCTGGCTAGGGCTCTTGGCTTTCTACATTCTAGAGGAAACTTAGTGTTGAAAGAGGAAGTATGGGGAATTGAGGCCTCTTCCCTACCCCTCTTCAGGATGCAACCCAGCTGCTAGACTACCCCAGTACCTATAATACTTAGGGGTTTCCAGTTCCTTATTGGAAAAGGAAATAATAGTGGACCTATTTGTCCTCTTCTGAATCTTCCTAGGTCTTGGGGTGGGAGGACCAGATTCATATTCTCTCTTTGGAGCCCACAAAGGCAGAGTAGGGCATTTATAGGCCACTGACTTTTTGGAGGGAGAGAAAAGATACAGAATATCGCCTGATGAATATGGAAGGATGAAAGAGAAGCAGGGCTATGGTTCTCCAGAAGTGTGGATGGCGTCACAGCCCTTCTCAAGCACTGGTGTCTGGTGCTGGGAATAGAGCTCAATGAAGGTGTCACACATGAAGGGGCTTGGGTGGATGTGGAGCTTCCCTGGCCAAACCCCTCCTCACATATCCCTGCTTTTTCCATCCTCTCCCCAGATCACAGACTCTTGGAGAGATCAGACCTGTTGGCCCATTTCACAGAAAAGCTGCCTCCTGAGCCTCTTGATGAACTTGCTCACCCCCCATCACGGTGAGAGAGAGGGTCAAGGGGAGATCAGAAGGACCTGAGGAATGGCATGAGGGAAATACTGTGAGCAAGGATATATGGGGCAGGGTCAGCTCTGAAGGAAGGGAATCTTAATGGGGAAGGAGAGCCTTGGCATTGGAGATGATAGTGACCATGGGCAGGAGGGAGATCTGAATGAGGCAAGAGGTTATAAGGGAAGGGAGGGGATTAGGCACAGTGCCCAGCCACAGGCTTATACAATGATTGCCCTGTGCATTTGCCCTGGTTAATTCTCTTCCTGGCACCTCATTGCCCCACAGGCCACACCAGCTTCCCTCCTACCACGGACAATTAGGCCTTTCTCCTTGAGCCCCTCCCCATCAAATTCCCCAAGCCAGAGATGACTCTGTGGCCTGATGCCTGAGACCCTTCCAGTAGGTTGGTTGTTCCAGTCCCTTTCCCTCCTATTCATTTAACAAACATTAACTGACTATCTGCCTTGTGCAAGCCATGACCAATCCCTCCAGCTGTCTGTTGATCTGTCTCTTTTCCTCTTTCTCTCCCTCCCTGGCTTCACTATTTCTTCCTGTCTTCCTCTCTTCTTCTGTCTTTTCCCCTCCTTCCCTCTTTCCTATTCTTTCTCTGTCCCTCTCCCTCACTCTTGTCCATCCATCTCCATTTCTCTTGGCTCTCTGCCTTCCTTTCTTCTTTCCTCTTCTCATAGGTGAGATGGGCCCTCATTTAATAGATTAGGAGCCTGAGGCCCACGACCCAGAGTTAGTAAGAAGCAGAGTTCTGGAACGTGAACCAGGCCTTCTGACTCCAAATTCACCACTTCTCCATCTCTGCCCAGCCTCCCAAACCTTTTTTAGACTGTTGATTTGAGGATACAGGGTTGGGGGTACCAGTTTTTACCTCTGTGTCTCCAGAAAGAAGCATGGGAGAGATGAGATTGTCCACTCCATCATACGTTTGTAGGTCTTTAATGACAAGAGAAGGTAGGGTGAGATGTCACATGGCCCTCCCAGGTAAGACAGAGCATAGGGGAGGAGGGAGAGAGGGAAAAGGGACCTGAGTCATATCAGGAGTCTGGCTCATGCATTCCCTGGGTTAAGTGAGGGAACCCAAATCACAGATAATCCAAATATCATTTTCCATTTGACTGTGGAGTGGTTTATACTTCAGTGGGAATGTAGGGGAGTGGGTTTGACATCCTGGGAATTCACCATGTTTCAGAGAAGAGACTAAAGTCAGACAATGAAGCCCTCGCTGAGGAGGTGGAAGAGAGGAAAAACTCTCCTTTTGCCCTCCAGTCTTTACTTTTGTCCTGTTTCCTGGTCTGTGCTAGCCATGAAAAGTATCACCTCTCAGTCTCAGGGTACAAAGCACCTGACTGAATATCAGAACTACCTCCCTGTCTCTAACCTTACTGACTGGCTCACACCTTCCCTAGAATGTGTAGGGGAGGGAAGGTTGATTTGCGGCCTCTTCCCTTGCAGCCTTGGAGACTACAGACCACAGAGTACAATGGGAGATGAGACCAACCCAGGAGGGATTCAGGCCGTGTGTGTGTGTGTGTGTGTGTGTGTGTGTGTGTGTGTCTGTGTGTCTGTGTGTCTGTGTCTGTGTCTGTGTCTATGTAACCCAAAGCTTCTCTCTGGATGACAGGGAGGAGCAGGAGGCAGGGCCAATGCCAGATCCTGCCCAATTACCTGAGGACCTCAGGAGGAAATGGGAAGAAGAATTGACTAAGATCAAGTTGGACTGTGGAAAGGTAGGTTACATGTTTAAGGCTTAGAGACTGGCCACCTTATTTTACAAGTCTAAAACACTACAAACAAAGAGAGTGCCCATCAGTTGAGGAATGGCCGAACTCATCACCAATATCAGAGTTAGCTGGTGGTCCAATGAATGGAGCACTGGGCCTGGAATCAGGAAGGACCTGAGTGGGCTTGGAGTTAGGAAGAACTGGGTTCAAATCCATCCTCAGACACATTTAATTAGCTGTGTGTGACTCTGAGCAAGACACTTCCATTTTGCCTCAGTTTCCTCCACCGTAAATTGAGGGTAATAGTAGTACCTACCTCTCGGTTGTTGTGAGGATTAAATAAGACATATAAAGTGCTTAGTATGCTCAGGGACTGACATGTAGTAGGTGCTCTGTAAATGCTTATTTCTTCCCTTACCATTTAGGGTATATGAAGGTCGTAGAATTCTGTTTTGCTGTAAGAAATGACAAAAGGAATGACTTCAGAGAAACCTAGGAGGACTTGTTTGAACTGATGCAGTGTGAAATGAATAGAACCAGGCTGCCAGTTTATATAAAGTTGTCATTGTCAAGATGAACAGCTTTGAAAGCCTTGAGCTCTCTGATCAGCACAGTGACCCCCCAGGATTCCAGAGGCCCAATCAGGGAGCAGTGCTGTGCACTCCCTCACAGAGAGTGATGGACAGAGGGGCAGAAGGAGCTACATTTTTTGGACGTTGCTTCTGTAGGAATTTGTTTTGTTTGACTGTTCCCATTTTCTACAAGGAGTTTGTTTTTCTTTTTTTACTATTGGGATGGGAGGAAGAGAGAAATGCTTATTAATTGAAAAATGAGATAAAGTAGGAGAAAAAAGAAAAACTAAGGCCTAGAGAGATGAAGGTCACAGAGAATAAATGGCAGAGCCAGGTTTTGCCCTTGGCCGGCCCTGGAGCAGGAAGGTGGTGCTGTAGGGCACAGAGCACTGGGCCTGGTATCAAGAATACCTCAGTTCAGATTTAACCTTAGATTATTAGACTTACTAGATGTGTAACTCTGGGCAGACCACTGCACCTGTGTCGGTCTCAGTTTCCCCAGCTGTAAAATGGGGATAGCACCTACTTTGTAGATTATACTGAGGATCAGATGAGATTTTGGTAAAATACTTGTTGACTATGTATGGTGGGAAAGGGAGAGTTGAAAGGACCTGGGTTCAAGGAAAGGGAGGAAACAAACATTTATTAAGTATCTACTGTGTGCTAGACAGTCTGCTAAGCTCTGGATAAAAGAAAGACAAAACCATAACAGGCCCTTCACACCCTTAAATCACATTTATTATCATCACATCATTTAATTTATACCTACTCCCTCTATCTATGTATATCCCTTTTATATTTCATAATAAATGTACAATTCTCAAGATTAACAAGTATCATCTTCCCTTATGGAGATGTAAACAGTTTGCCCATATTGAGTAACAAGTTTTTTTTTTCTGTATTTACCTTTTATGCCTCTCTTGAGACTTGCGTTTGAAGATCAAATTTTCTATTGAGTTCTGGCCTTTTCATCAGAAAGGTCTAGAAATCCGTTATTTCATTGAATGTCCATCTCCTTGCCTGAAATATTATGCTCAACTTTGCTGAGTAATTAATCCTAGGTTATAGTCCTTTGCCTTATGGAATATTGTATTCAAATTCCTTTGATCTTTTAATATAGAAGCTATGTGATCCTGACTGTAGCTCTTCTATATTTGAATTGTTTCTTTCTGGCTGCCTGCAGTATTTTCTACTTCACTTTATAGTTTTGGAATTTGGCAACAATATTCCTTGGTGTTTTTAGTTTGGGGTTCCTTTCAGGAGGTGAACAGTGAATTCTTTCGATGACTATTTTGCCCTCTAGATCTAGGACTTCCGGGCAGTTTTTCTTGATGATTTCTTGGATGATATTGTTCAGGCTCTTTTTTTCTTCATGGCTTTCTGGTAGACCAATAAACCTTAGATTTTTCTCTCCTGGATTTATTTTCCAGGTCAGTTGTTTTTCCAGTTAGATACTTTACCTTTTCTTCTATCTTTTCATTCTTTAGATTCTGTTTGACTGATTCTTGATGTCTCATAGATACATTAGCTTCTACTTGCCTGATTCTAATTTTTATCAAATTGTTTTCTTCAGTTAACTTTTGCCTCTCCTTTTCCATCTGTCCAGTTGTTCCTTTTAAGGAGTTATTTTCTCTAGTTAGGTTTTGTACTTTCTTTTCCATTTGTCCAGTTGTCCTTTTAAATTCTTCTGTGATTTTTTTTCATATTTTTAAAGTCATTGGTCAGTTTTTCTTCCGTTTCTCTAATTTGGCTTTTAAAATCCTTCCTGAGCTCTTCCAAGAAGGCTTTTTGTGCTTCAGATCAGTTCATATTCCCTTCTGAAGTTTCAGGTGGGAGTACAGTCTCAATGCTGACCTCTTTGGTGTTTGCATTTTGGTCCTTGTCCCCATAGAAAGATTGTATGGTCTTTTCTTTTCTGCTTTGCTTCTTACTCATGATAATCACCCTTTTCCTGGCTTTTAAAGTAGATTTCTGCTTCTGGGGCACAGGGGGCTCTGTCCCACAGTTCTTGTGCCTAAAACTTGAGGCTTTGTATGTTGTGGCCTCTGGTTCTTTCAGCTAGAAGCTAAAATGTTGGAGCTTACCTAGTGCTGAGCTGGCTGGTGTTGAAAAGCAGAGGCCAGGTGAGGTCTTTTTGGGTTTCCCCATAGTTACCCTGGAGCTAGCTACGTTAAGTATGGGGGAGGGTTGGTCTGGCCACAGGAGGTCTCTGCTGAGCTAGAGCATAGGCAAGCTCAGAAGTTGGTGATCCTATCTGTGCTAGTGTCTTCTCGATTCCCCTGGGGTGCCTAGGCATGCTTGGGGTCCTGGTGTTGGCGGTTGCTGGCTTCACCCCCCTGGGGCTCAGGATCTTCTCCCAGTTTGCTGAGGTGGGGCTGTCTGGGACAGCTCTGATCCTGCACTGGTCCTCTTCAGCCACAACAAGAGGGGCCCTCCTTAGCAATCCTTTTAGCCTCACAGGCTAAGAGTCTGTTTACCCCTTCTGCTGCTCCCACTGTTCCAGGGTTTTTCCCAGGGAGATATTCTTTGGGCTCATCAAGGTCAACAAGGGGAGGGAGATAGCAATTACCATTCACTCCACCATCTTAGCTCCTGGAACCAGAAATCCAGGGTTGACTCTTAAGGACACAAAACCATAGTCCCCACCCTTCAGGAGCTCGATGGGCCAGTTAGGTAGCACAATGGATAGAGCACTGGACCTGAAGTCAAGAAGACTTAAATTCAAATCCAGCCTCAGACACTTACTGACTTTATGACCTAGAGCAAGTCACTTCAGTTTCCTTATCTGTAAAGTGAGGATAACAATAATAAAAGTGGGGAAAATAGAAACACCTCCCAGAGTTGTTGTGTGGATCAGTTGAGATAATATTTGTAAAGTGCGTAGCATAACTCCTGGCACATAGTAGGTGTCATAACATGCTGCTGCTGATGATTGAGCTTACACCCTAATGGAGGTGAGAACATACAGATGCCTGTGTCCACATAAGACATTTATAGTGTAAACTGAAGGTCACCTGGGGTGGTGCTGGGAGCTTGAGCCTGGAATGAGCCCAGCCTCAGAGCAAGAAGAAATGGGCTCAGATCTCGGAGGTTGGGGCCAGTCCTAGAAATCATTTCTGCCCTCTCTCTGTCTTATCCCCATTTGCAGATGGCATACCAGGTTGTGGAGAAAAATATGATCCTGAGCTCCCAGGATGCTCTGCTGGAGGATCAGCGGGGCAGGTGAGACCCAGAGATCCCTGAGCCTGCATGAAAGATTAGGCCTCAGACATGTGGGTCATGAGGACACAGACCTGGCCCTGCCCCTGATTACCTGGTAGTCTGTCTCAGGAGGAATCCTCCCTAAAGACTAACACTGTGAAACAGGCTTTGGGGTCTTCAGTGGAGGGTCCCCCTCTCAGTGGGCAGTGAGTGGGAAGGGGGGACCTGGTCCCCAGATCTATCTTATTCCCCATCCCCTGTTCCCTGCAGGCTGTCAGTTCTGGATGCCAGGGTTTGTGAATTGGAAGAGATGCGTCAGTGGCTGGCAAAGCAGGTGGCTGGGCAGCAGGACAGGATCACAGAGGGGAAGGAAGTCTATGACACACTGCGAGCCCACACTGGCCACCAGGAAAGGGCCTTGAGAAAGCTGGAGGAGGAAGGCCGTGAACTAGTGGAGCGGCTGATCCAAGTCAAGATGCAAGCTGCTGAGGACCAGAATTACCGCAATGAGCGGATTGAGAGGTGAAGCCCCCGGGAGAGACCCTGGTTTGAGAAGGGATCCTCCTGTCCTCAGCAAGTCCCTGGTCTGCCCCTACTGAGGGGAGCCCCAAAGCTGAGGGGAGACTCAAGTCTTTGCCCCCAAGAGCCTCTGGCCTGAGGGGAGGTGCATATCCCAGGCCTCTGCTGAGATGGGGCAGTGGCTATAGAATTCAGACTCCTTGAGTCCCTTTGTTCACAGGGTTAAGCAGGCCAGGGTGTCCAAGGAGCTGAAGAAGGCAATGAGGAGGACGGTCAACATCTCTGAGTAAGTAGGAACTGGGGAAAGTTGTCGTCTGGAATTTTAAGTGCCAAATTTTAGTACACGGAATGTCAGGGTAGGATGGGCTTTAGAGCCCAACTAGCTTAACATTCTTATTTTACAGAGGAAGAAACTGAGGCCCAGAATGGGAAGGACAGACAACACAGACAAACCCAGTAGCTATCCTTGGGGGACAGATATGGATCAGATGCATAAATAAGGCCTATAGGTCCAGGAAAGAGCCCAGGCATCCAAATCCCTGGAGAGACCTCCACTCCTGTCATCCCTGTGCAGAGCCTCTTGGGGTCTTCTGAGCTCCTCTGCTTCTCTTTCCTTAGGACCCTGGACCCTCCAAGCATTGCTGAGCCCCCTGGGGATAAGCAGGAGCACTTGGAGGTAGAAGCCTATGAGAAGCGGTGGAAACGCCCCTTCAGGCAAGTGGGGTCATTGGTGGGCTGTGTAGATGAGCTGATACAGCTGGAGAGGGCTGATCCCTGGGCCACCGGATCCTGAACTTCATGACATGAACTTCCTGGACCTTGGGGATGGATCTTCCCCTGCCTAGCCTACCACTTTGCCCAGTGACTCAGGGATGTAGTGTCTTCACAAACTAACTGGAATTGGGAAAAAACAAAGCTTCATCTACAGAGACTCTCGTGGGCAGGCCCAAGTTGTGATTTTGGCCACATTTGTCTCTGAAAAATATTTTGTGGGTGGGGAGAAGGAATCGCAGTGACTGAACCTCATCTTCCCAAGGATGGTTGGGTTTTCCCATCTCATAAGATTATAGGATTTACATTTAAGGCTGGAGTCTAACTGCCTCATATTACACAGGAGAAAACTGAGACTCAAAAGAGGGCATGAGGATTTGCCCAAGGTCACACCAGCACAGCCCAGAGTTGAACTTGGCTTTTCTGACACCAGGTCTAGTTGTGCTCATCCTCTCCCCTTTCTCATTTCCTTCCCCCTGGCTTGGAGGCACCCCCACCTCCAGGTGAGGTCTCCTTGGAACATGGCCCTTCCCAAGGTTAGGGGGATCATAGGATCTGGGGCCAGAAGGGCCCTTCAAAGTCATCTAGTCCAACTGGTTACTTTCCAGATGAGGAAACAGGCTGAGAGGTCTTCTTGGGATGTCCAGGATTCCCCCTGTGACTTCTGATTGAAGCTATATTATCATCAAGGCTGCCTTGATTGAACTCCAGGCTGTCAGAGCTGGACTGGCCTGGGAGGGCCCTCTACATACACCAGTATCTTCCAGTGGCCACCTGGCCCTGCTCAAACACATCCATGGAGGAGGATCCTTCCCCCCTCAAGGCTTTTCTACTTTGGAGCAGCTCAGATGACTGACATCAAGCCTAAAGAGGCATCTTTGTTACTTCTGTTCTTGCTCTGAGTTCTGTCTTCTGGGGCCAGGCAAAATAAGCCGCAACTCTTTTCTACAGTCATCACGCCCCAACTTAAGACTTCTTTTCTCTAGGTTAAGCAACCCCATTTCCTTCATGAATTTGAGGCCTTCAGCCTTTTTGGCCACCTTCCTCTGGCCACTGTCCAGTTTATCAGGCCCCAGTCTGGCCTCCTCACTGAGTAATCTTTCTTCAGCTCTCTGATTGGCAGCCCAAGCCTATGATCCCTGTCCTGGGGAGGCTGAGGCTCTGGGCTGCGCTAGCATCAAAGCTGATTGGGTGCCTGCACTGTCTTCCTCGAACATGGGGAGCTTCCGTGGGGCACTGGGGGTGCAGGCTTCCCGTCAGTGTTGAAATGGGCCCGTGAGGAGCTGTTATACTAACATCCTGGGCAAGATAGAAAGACTCAAGCTCAGAAATAGTACAAAACAATAAAACGCCAAGGGACCTAATTTATCCATTCAATGAAGAACATTTCTTAACACTGAAGTGTCAGGGTGTCACTTACGGTAGAGCGAAGATGTCCCTTATTACAAGGGAGTCACTGGCAGGTAGGAAGGAGCTGGAGTCCATGGAGTCCATCAGCCAGTCAGGAAGTGTTTGTACAGGGCCTGCCATGTGCAGGCACTGTGCTAAGCACTGGGGGTACAAATAGAGGCGGAAAAAAAAGAAAGTCCCTGGTGATTCTGTGATACAGTGCCACAAAGTAGCTAGGGAGCAATTCATTGCTACACCGTTGCTTTCTGCAGAGATGCTGAGTAACTGACTATCGTATTAGGAATCTGTAGCATCAAGGAGTAATATGTAGGTGAGCTTTGGGCTAGGAGATCTCCAAGGTCCCCTCCCAGCTCTGATACTGTGATGAAGCACCAAGGAGATGTGATCCCTGCAATGCTAAACAGCAATCATAATACTAACACTAACTAGCAGAAGCTTACTAGGTGCCAGGCCCTGTGCTAAGTGCTTTACAAGTATTATCTCATCTGATCCTCTCAACATCCCGAGGAGGTAGGTGCTGTTGTTATCTCATTCTACAGTTGAGGAAACTGAGGCAGGTAGGGATGAGGTGACTTGCCCAGTATGTCTGAGTCTGGATGTAAATTCATCTCTCCTTGACTCCAGGTTCAACAGGGCTCTATCCACGGGGCTACCTAACTTATTAGCAAGAAACCATTTCCTTTGTATATGCCAATGGGTCACTCAGGCCCTGAAAGTGTCTTCATATGGGAAGCTTGTTCCAAGTGCCCTTACTGCTTGCCTTGGCAATTTGAAGTACAATTCTAGGTGATGAGAGCTAGAAGGATCTCAAGGTGCCTGTGTATGAACCTTCTCACCAGTATCCTTGTCGGGCCTTTGCCCAAACACCTTCAGCAAAGGGGAGTTCACTCCCTATTGAGGCAACCTCTTCCATTGTGAGACAGATCAGACTCAGGAATTTTATCCTTATTTTGAGAGAAAATTTGCCTCCCTGTGACTGCTCTCCATGGCCCTGGTTTTGCCCTCTGTGGTCAAACTGAACATATTTTTGCCTTCTGCCTTAGGATGACCTTTCAGGTATTGGAAGACAGGAATCCTAGCCCCTCCCCCAAGTCTTCTTGGGAGTAACAGCCTCTGCCCCCATTCTTCTGTTCACTCCCTGAGCTTCCTGTCTCCTTGTTCTGGCCTTGTGGACAGCATAGAGCCAGGGCTCAGAGGGTGGGAGAAGGGTTGGCCTAGGGAGTGATTCTTCTAGCCGACGTGAGGTCCTTGGGACTTCTCCCTTCTTGTCATCTGGGGTCCAGGGACCTCGTCTGTCCCTGGCAGACCTATCCTGATGATTTTCTCTCTCCTTGTCTGGTTCTGCCCCCAGGTCGGCCTCCGCCACGTCCATGACCCTGGCTCGCTGTGTGGATGTTATGAAGGGGCTACTGGAGTAAGTGGGAGTGAGGAGAGCAAGTAGGGGGGCATGTGGTCCCTCAAGTTTCTTTGGGGTGAGACCAGAGGCTCCTGAATGACTCATCTTGACTCATCAGCCCCAACCCTCCCCTTTCTCTCTTTCCTTCAGCACTTGCTCATCCCCCTTAGCTCTTACATTATCTCCATCACATTCTCTTTCCTCTTCAGTATTCCTCTATCTCTACATCTGTCCCCTCCAGCCTTTCCCCCATTCTCATGCCTCTCTTTGCCAGTGTTCTGTGTGTCCTGCTTTCTCCTCCAGTGATGCGCTGCATTCCTGTTCCTTCCCCTCCTCTTCAGTATCTCTCCCCTCATTCTCATTCTCCTGGTATCCCCTTCTTTCAGTGTTTCCCTTCTTATTATCGGAACCTCTGGTCTGTCCCTCCTGAGTTTCTTTGTCTGGCAAGGGGAGCAGGTAAGGCAACATAGGGGCCAGTCCAAGCTGGGAGGCCCCTGGATCTCTAAAGATCCCTCTCTGCCTCTTGCGCTTTCTCTGAGGGTACTTTATTGAGGCTGACCCTGTTGCTTGGGCTATGTCTTTGGCTTGGATTTTTCAGGAAGAGCCATTCTCTCACTGGCTGACCAGAGGACTGCCAGCCTGGCCTCCTCAAGGATGGGGACCGAGTTGAGAGTGGGGAGATATGGAGGGTCTGGTGGGCTTGCTTGGTGTGTGCCCGTCCATGCTACCCCTGTGGGCTGCTCCTCCTCTCCTTTTTGGGAGGCAGCCCTGTCTGAGTGCCAGAGGGTCAGGCAAGGCTCAGGTGAGGAGGCGGTAAAGTAGGGATCTGCTTTTTTACAGGTAGATGAGAACTCTCAGGGCTGTATCTCACACGCAAGGACTTTTTAAACATCATCTTTGCAAAATCTTCCGTTTGAGTGTTAAGAATTTGCCAAACATCAATGAGTAGGGACATTTCCCTATACAAAGAAGAACTGAAAACAAGGGTTGTGTATGAAGCCATGAAGCTCAATTTCGTCCACCTTGTTTCTTTTTACAATTTCCATTAGATGATCCCCTGCTTGTCTCTGTCTCCTTTTGAACTTCTGCCTTCTGTGGCCAGAGCTTTGTCCACTACCCCATGCTTTTCCCTGCCAAGGGTCCCTCATATCTGCCTGGGGCCTTATTCTTCTCCAGTGCTCCCTTCCTCGTTTGAGCTTTACACTGGCTCTGTGGGGGTCACAGGGCAGAGACTATTCTCATGTTGTAGATGAGGAAACTGAAGGCTAGATAAGGGAAGAGAGACTTTCTCAAGGCCAGGACTGAAATTCTGGCATCTAGATTCTTCAGGCTAAGTCAGGATACCAAATGGAACTCTAAGACTCCATTTGCCTTTCTGCACAATGGGCAGATCCCACTCACAGAAGGCCCTCACACCTGTCCAGTGAATTCTAGGTGCCATGTTCTTCTCTTCCGGAGCCTACTCAACTTTTCCTCCTGCTCTTGCCCTGGGAGGATTGCAGCTGGGCACCTTTCTGCTATTTTATGTTTTTCCTGCTTGCCCTTGGCCCTCCACCCTGCCCCCACCCCCAGCTGTCATCTTCCTGGACCTCTGTGGCCCCAGCCTCTGGTCCAGGCCCAGGTGATTGGGGGCAGGGCACCTTGAAGAAATTGCCACTGACTCTCACCCCATTCACTCAGTTTTAGGAAGAGAAGGGGTCACTCCGTGAGTGGGGCCCCTGAAGCCCGATATCCAAGCATTCCTGTCTGTGGGGTCTCCTGTCTTCCAGCCAGAGCCCAGGACATCCAGGTGAGACAGGGGCTCAGCTATAAAGGGACTGGACATAGGGCAAGTGTGTGTGTGGGTGCGTGTTTGAGAAAGACATGGGGAGTTACTGGGACACATGTTTAGTTATGAAGACATTATCCAGACGAGGCTAGGTGGGCACATGTGAGAGCCAGGGAGGTCCCTAGACAATAAAGGAACAATAAAGTCCTTTGGGATAGATGTGTGTATGGAGCACAAGCTAAAATCTTTACAGGTTGGGAATGGCAAGAAGGTGGATGGGTCCCAGTTGTGTGAGCAATGACTGGGTTAGTCATGGAGGCCTGGGGAGACAAGGAGAACCTGGGCCTTGTTGTGAGGGAGGGCATTGAACCCTTTCTGCCTCCCCCAGGAGGCCCACCGTTCTGAAGTCAATGCCGTCTGCTTCAGTTCCAACAGTAGCCTCCTGGCCACAGGTGGGGCTGACCGGCTCATCCGCCTCTGGAACGTGGTTGGAGGTGAGTGGAAATCGTGCCTCCCCCCGAATATTGCACCCAGGTCTGTTTTTTCTTCTTCAGGGCCATATCCTGGTCCTGTATTCGAATTCTCTCCTGGCTGTCCCCCATACCCACCTCCAGTTTCATAAACAACAGACAGGTTTCACCACCTGTCATTTATGGGAGAGTAATACTGACCTTTGGGGATGAGATAGCTCGGTAAGGTTGGGGGATTCCTGGAACCTGAGCCACTTAGAGTTCAACCTGTTTTATAAATGAGGGAACAGAAACTCAGAATGTGAGAGACTTGCAGAGCTACCAGGTAAAGAGCTGGGCCCACGACTGAGGGCTCAGCCCCTGGGCCATGGTTCAGAGCCCCTTGCGGTATCCACCCTCACGCTGCACCTTGAGAACCCAGATGAACCAGCCATTGCTGGTATCTGTAGAAAAAAGTGCCGGATCTGAAGACGGGAATTCAAGTCCTCACTTGAATCCTTGTTAGCTCTGCAAGCTTGGTCAGGTCACTTTCTGAGTCTCCATTTCCTTAGTAAAAATGGGGGCTGATGCTGTGCGCATTATCGGCCTTGTGGGGAGTAGATATTACTCCTTTTTCTCTCATCCCCCTCAGGCCGCCTGGAGGCCGATCAGATGTTGGAAGGGGCTGGTGGCAGTGTGACTAGCCTGGAGTTTGAACCATCGGTAGGTTTGGATGAGGGAAAGGGGGAGGGGCCCCTGGGCTGTTCCTGGCAGCCATCCAGGAACCCATCTTTCACCTAGAAGCAGTGCTAGGCTGAGCACTGAGTAGGTGCTTGTACACAGGGGTTGAATTGAATTGTGTGTTCTTGAGAATGTGGCTTCCCCTGCCAGATATTTCCTCATCTGTAAAATGTGAGATAATCCCTGCCTTCATGCTGGGACAAGGGGGCCCAGAGTTAGACTTGGGACCCAGGAGCCTGCCATCCTTCGATTCAACATTTTACTAAGCATCTTTTGGGGGACAGTGCCCTGCCTGTGGTCCCTGGTGGGAGCGAGTTTAGAAGAGACACAGTCCCTGCCTGCAAGGAAATCACAGGTGGGATAGGAGATGTGACTGAATAATAAATAGTGACAATGCCAGGACCTATGCGAGGGGCACAAAAGAGGGACCTGCACCTTGGCCTCTTGGCAAATCTGTGGAGAGACAGGCACAGGCCCTTTGTGTAGGACCCAGGGAAGGCTTCTTGGAAGAAGTGACCCTTCCATAGGTCTACTGAAGAATGAGAAGGCATCTAAAAGGATATAGCCCTGGAATAGGCCTCAGCCAGTGCCCCTGAGGGACTCAACAAGGCCGGGGGAGAGAGGAGTGATGATGTTAATAGCAGCCCATAGAGTGTGCTTTCAGGTTTGCCCGGGGCTTTCCCCACATTATGTCCCTGGAGCCCCTAGGCAGGTGCTGTTATTATCCCCTTTTTACAGATGAGGAGCTTGTGGCTGAGACAGAGTCATGATCGTAGTGATGATAACAACGACCAGTGCTTTATTTCCCAGTGTTGCCTCATTTGATTTAACCCTCACAGTGGTCTTGTGAAGGAGGTGTTCTTATATCTCATCTGTAAAATGGGGAAACTGAGGCTTAGGGAGGCCAAAGTCACTTGCCCAGGGTCACACAGGTAGTGAGCATCTGAGGCAAAATTGAAATGTGGGTCTTCCAAATAGAGTCCAGTGCTTTCTCCCCCGTATCACCTGTCTGTTATGCTGGACTGCTTCTGAAGAGGGAACATGCAGATGAATCTGTGATCTCATGGATTCAGGGGCTTCTCCCACAGTGTAGGTCAACACCCATCCATGCCTCCCCCTCTTATGGTGCTCTTGTTTGACACAAGGCATCCCCTTGACATACTAGAGGCCTTCTTTGCTTTGGCATCATTGTGGGGAGCTGTGCTCTGGCTGTCCCCCATCTTCCCTTGCTCTGGCCATGTGAACAGTTCATCTTTTCCTGTTGTACCATTCTTTGATGACATCTTTTGACCTCTGTTCCTTCGTGGTTCTGTGTTCCAGCCTGTTCTCACCCCTTCCCCAGTGCACCTTTAGCTATTGCCCTCTGCAGTATTTTTAGTTCTTCATAGACAATGTTGTCTTCTTAACTGCAGTATAGTAACATTGATAAAATTGTGTTTTGTTGTGGCTTTTTTTAAAAGATGGACTTTTGCTTTTATGGAAGCTTTGGGTCAGTAAAAGTGCTTTGCAGTTTTCCAAAAGCAAACCATCTCACTCTCCTCCTTTTTAACTCTGGTCCCAACTCATTGTCCATCTTTGTTTTCTCAGATGTAAAACTTCTGGACAAGATTCTATAAAGTGTCCATTTAGATGCATGTTGAAATCTGGGCAGTAGGTTTTCTTCATCCATTTAGTCTTTGCTGTGTGGATGGTCAGACCAAACTTCTTTCAGTGATTATAGCTCTCTTCAAGAATCTCCGAAATGTTTTGGTGTTTGATGCAATCAGCACAATGTCAGCCACAAATAGGAACATCTAGAAGACCTCATTATCCACAGGGAATCCCTCTTCATCACAATAGAGAAAACCTTTGGGGAGCACACGTCTCTCGGTTTTTTACTCGGTTTTATTACTAAGGGACCACAAGTCAGGGTTATTTCTGTCATTACATCTTCTAAGAAATCCTGAATAATCTTCACGTGTGGATGGGGCACGTCTTGTCAGTCAGTCAGTAAACATTTATTAAGGGCCTACAGTCTGCCAGGCACTGTGCCAAGTGCTGGAGGTACAGAGAAAGGCAAAAGACAGTCCCTGCCCTCAAGGAGCTCATAATCTCATTGGAGAGAAAACAAGCAAACAAGCTACTTACCTGGTTGTAAAAGACTGCATGTTGTCCTGCCCAGCTGGGTGAGGGGAGGGAGGGAGGAATCAATAAATAAGTGAGATCTTATATTCTTTACATCTTTCAGTCAGTTGTGAGATGCTAAAAATGTGGTCCATCGTTGAATGTTGCTTCCAGAAGCTTGCTTATTCCCTATGCATACTGTCAGTGAGGGTGCCCTCACTCATAAAGTTGGGAGAATAGGTGTATGGATCAGGAGTTACTGATGTTCTTCCAGTCCCCTTTATGGGCATTAACGAGGTTTGAGATTCCCCACCCCTCACATATGCCTTTGGTATCTTCACTTCCTTCAGGTACCTTGTATCCTGGTCTCCCAATACCAACCCAAGGGTATTGATCGCCTCCATAAATGATCTGATCCTGCTGCTTCCCCATCTGTGTTCTCTTTTTTGCCTCCTCTACTTCTTTTGTAAGCACCTCAGGGCCTCCGATGTTGGTGCCCAAGTGTGCTTTCACTTTCCTTGCTGGAACCCAAAGTTTGCCCAAATGATTTTTGTAAAATATTGCTCTTTTTCTCCTGGGTTCAGTCCACCTTCCCTTGTCATCCTTGTGGGTCCCAGGGATGACGTTGCTCCACTTGACAGCTTTGTCCTTCGACTCTCCTCCTCTGCCTTAATTATCCGTCATCCTTCTTCATAAGGTTTTATAGAGCTGAGATTATAACCCAGTGTTGCTTTGGCAACAATATCTCTGTTTGCCAGTAAAGTCAGTTACTTCCTGACTAAGGGGCTTTCTGGGCTCTGGAAGCAATTCATTTGCATTGTTTGACTTCTGGATAACATTGGTATAATTGGTGTCAATGTCCCATGTTCATTTCCCATTTTTTATTTTTCTGTAGCTTTTTCAAGTAATTCAGGGTTAATTGTAGGCCATGTTCTTTACCCATTAGTAGTCGTCCTTCCTGTTTGTTATAAGTTCTGATCTTAGCTCACACTCAGTAGGCCAGTTGGCACTAAGCAGATGGTACATGGAAGGGAGAAGTGTGAAGAAAGACTGGGAGGGAAGGTAGGAGGCAGATTGTTGAAGGCCTCAGTGTCAGGTGTTTCTGCTTTGTTCAGTAGGCAGTGGGGAGCTCTTGAAGGCTTTTGAGCAGAGGAGTGACCTTCTGGCAGCATGGGGAGCATGGATTGGAGGAGGAAGAGAGCAAAGCCAATGGGAACAGTGAGGAGGCTATTCATGGTTGGTAGAGATCAGGGCCCTCACCCCCACCATCTCCATCCTTTCCCTCAGGGCTGCTATTTGCTGGCAGCGACTTACAACAAAGCTGCCCAGCTCTGGAAGGTGGGCGAGAGCCAATCCAAGGTGAGATGGCTGCTGGGGCTGGGGAGGTGCTGGTGGAAAGGAGCATTTGTTGGGTGCTTCCAATTTACACCTTGGATACATGGGATCATTGGTGCAGGAAACATTATCTGGCCACACAGACAAAGTGACTGCGGCCAAATTCAAGCTGACCCGGCAGCAGGCAGTGACTGGGAGCCGGGACCGGACTGTGAAAGAGTGGGACCTCAACAAGGCATCCTGTAAGCCTTCTACCTGCCCCCATCCTTTCTGTTTTCTCTGTCTCCCTAGCCCACTTCTCTCTCTTGCACTCCCCATGGTCTAAATGCCCTCCTGCCCCTTCAGGGCTCCCCAAAGCCCAGGGTGGGGCTCCCCCAGCTGACTTCCTCCTGTCCCTTAGTGCTCACACTCTCTCC
This sequence comes from Notamacropus eugenii, assembly GCF_028372415.1. Lineage (NCBI taxonomy): Eukaryota > Metazoa > Chordata > Mammalia > Diprotodontia > Macropodidae > Notamacropus > Notamacropus eugenii. The sequence continues at coordinate 132,958,149 of NC_092876.1, read as the reverse complement.
CAACAATCCCCTAGTCATCCCCTCAGTTTCTCTCCTGATTCTGCTCCCTCCCATCCAGTCCCTGACACTTCCTATCCCTCATGACCTTCCTCTAATTACCCCACCCAAATCTTCTATATTTTAGGAATGCAGGGAGGCCACTGACTTTAGGTCCCAGTGGGCCCGTCCTCCTCCACTCCCTGCTCTCTCCTTAGCTAGGGCTTAGGGTTTGTCCATCCCTCAAGCAGGGGCTGAGGAGGGGAACCAGGCAGCTAGCAAAGGGGACTGGCAAGGTACCCAGGGATTTCATTTTAGGGGCAGTTTGCTCAGAGGACCTGGGTTTGAATCCAAGACTTGATTACTAGCTGCGGCACTTTGAGCAGATACTCGGGGCTTGCTTCACTGTCCTCATCTGTAAAAAGAGAGGGTTGAACTAGATCTCTGCTGTCCCTTTTGACCCAGTACTTTGTTCCTATAAGGGACTTCATGGCCCTCTGAGACCTTCATCCTTCCCTCCCCTCCCCTCTTCCATACCCATGTGGCATGTTGGACGTCAGCAGGCTAAAGGTCAATGTCACTGGCCCACTGGGGGCCCTTCTGGAGGTTTTGGGCCCTGTGGCATTCACCTGTGGCCCCTCAACCCCCAGGCTCGAGAACCATCGATGGTTTCTCCTACTGCAACGATGTGGTATGTGGAGACCACCTCATCATCAGTGGTCACAACGACCAGAAGATTCGTTTCTGGGATAGCAGGTAATAGAAACCTAGCAGTGAACCCAAAAGAAATTGGGCAGTGGTCTGGGAAGGAATTTTCCAGGTTGTCTTCTTTATTTATTGTCAGCCAGTCAAGAAGCATCTGAAATACAAGGGGCAGAGGGGTCACTGCCCTGGTGTGAAAGGATGGCACAGTCTCTGCCCCTTGGCTGTGATCCATTTAACTGCATTAGAATAGGTCACTCAGTTGACCTTTTAAAGAATATATGTCAAAAGTAGGAATCTTTATTAAAATGAATAAATAGAACTTTTAGTGTTAAACACCATAGAGAAAAACATGTAATTCCTTCCTTTACTTTGATGTTGAAAACTCCCCAGGCTTGCTGTAGCTCCCCAGCATGCTTACCCCACAGTTTCTGGCGTTAAAAGGCCTCTGAGCTTCCTCCCCAGTGACAGCTGCTCAGCTGATGTGTCAGGAAGGTCCAGGGGACACAAGGGATGAGATCCCAGCACCTAGCCTTGCTGCATACCTGCAGGAACCATTGGCTGTCTCACCCCATGGCCTGGGATTGCTTCCATTTTCTAAACATTCTCCAGTGGTGCCTTTCTGAAGCCTAATTTTTGGGCTTCCAAGAGTCAGCTAGGAGCCATGGACCTGGAGTCAGGAAGACTTGAATTCGAATGCAGCCTTAGACACTTATAAGCTGTCTTACTCTGGGTAAAGTCATTTAACACCTCTTTGCCTCGGTTTCCTCAACTATAAAATAGGAATAGTAATAGCACCTGCCTTGCAAGGTTGTTGTGAAGATCAGATGACATAACATTATTTCTAAAATGTTTAGCATAGTGCCTGACACACAGTAGGTGCTTAATAGATGCTTGTTTCATTCCTTCTTTCTTTCTGTGGGGTAGAAGCACAGAGAGAAAGCTCAGGATCACCAGTCCATTAACCCCTTCACCTAGCTTTGGTTCTGCTCTTTGAACCCATTATTTTGAGTTTGCATTGAGTGGGCCCTTAGTAACCAACAGCCTTGGTTTAAGTGGGAAACTAAGACAGCTTAAGAGTTTTTAAAAAAATTTTTCCAGTTAATAAGCATTTATTTTCTTTCCCTCACCTCAGACAAAAAAAGAAAAACAACCCTTGAAACAAATTGCAAATCCCACGTTGGCTGTGTCCAAAAAAATTAGAGGTCTTCTTCCTCACTGGGAATCCATCCCCTCTCTGTTAGGAGATGGGACCAGAGTTCAGGATGGGACCAAAATCAGGCTTCCGGACCGTGATTGCTCATGGAATTGTTTGTCTCTACAGCGTTATGGTCTAAATTGTTGTCTGGGCTCTTCTTACTTCTCTCTGTGTCACCTGATACAGAAACTCTGCTTTGCATCATCCTGTAGGGTTCCATAGTGCTGTATTACATTTGTATACCATAATTGGCTCAACCATTACCCAATCAGTGGGCATCCCTTTAGTTTCAGCTTAGAGTTAGAAAATCAGGTCACAAGGAAAGGTTTTCACAACAGCGTCTGATGAGTCTGTATTTTAGGAAGGACATGGCTAAGTTGCAGTGTGTGCACAGAAAGATGACTAGGATAGTGAGCAGACCAGAATTGGTTGAAGGGACTGGGAATGTTTAGCATGGAGAAATGCAGGAGTGTGTGTATGTGTGTGCGCATGTGTGTATGTTCACGTGTATATGGATGTGTGTACATGTGTGCACTTGAATGTGTGTGTATAGAAGTTCTTTGACTTTCCCCTGGTCTTGTGTCCTTCCAGGGTCCCACGATGCATACAGGTGATTCCTGTGGAGGGAAAGGTCACCTCTCTCAGCATCAGTAATGACCAGATGCATCTCCTCAGCTGCTCCCGGGATGATGCCCTTAAGGTCATTGACCTTCGGGTCAACAACATCCGCCAAGTCTTCAGGTGAGGGAGGGTGGGCATAGTGATGGGAGCTCCTACCCCCTCCCTTGTCTCCCATCTCCCCTTTATTCCACACTCCCTATGGCAGAAGCAAGATTTTTCTGGGCATTCCTACTGAATTGGGGGATGGAGAGGGAGTAGGCCCAGGGGTTTCCATCCTTTCCCACTTTCTTCCACTTCTGCTTTGTCCTCAGGGCTGACGGCTTCAAGTGTGGTTCAGACTGGACCAAAGCTGTGTTCAGGTGAGTATGGATGGAGTCTATCCCAGAGTCCCTCCTGCTCTCCGCTACAGGAATTCTCTCCTGTTCTTTTCTAAAATGACTTGAGCCCTGTGTATCCACTCAGTTTGTCAGCAACCTGGCAGCCCACCTGCTACTCTCTCAGGGCAGATCTCTCCTCCTGTTGGCTTCACCTCTCATCTTCAACATGATGATTGTAGGAAGAAGAGGACTGGAGAGGGGAGGAAAGGAACAGGGCTGGTGATGGGGAAAAGACACCTCACTGATCAGCACCTAGGACTGAGGGTGATTGTGTGTGTCTGTTCCCTCATGACCTCCCGCAGATCTCTGAGTAGCTCAGTCCCCGACATTTCCTTTTTCCAGCCCAGATAAAAGCTATGCCCTTGCTGGTTCTGCCGATGGTGGCCTCTACATCTGGAATTTGGAGAGTGGCAAGCTGGAGGCCAGCCTCTATGGGCCCCACAGGTGAGCCTCTGGGCTCCAGCTTTTTCAGGGAGAGGATGAGGGGGATGGACTACATCCTGGGCAGGGCAGGCTGTACTCTGGATTATCTGAGTGTCTCCAGTTCCACACAAACCATGAGCTGCTTAGTGCAGAGTAGAGGCTCTGCTCCAAATGCCAGAATGAGATCAAGAGGGGAACTCCGCAGCTTCTTAACTCATACTTTAGCAAGTGGCTCCTTCACCCCTCTTGGAGATCAGTATGCCCAAATGGGTCGAAGGGAACTTGGGGATGTTTTACACTGGAGCAGAGAAGATGCTGTGGGACATGCTAATTGTCTTCAAGTGTGTGAAGGGCTCTCATGTGGGGAGGGTTCCAGAGGCAGAGCTGGGAGAAGGGGAAAAGCAGCTGCATTGAGGCAGACTTTGGTCTGAGAGAAAGGAAACTTCCTAGGACTTTACAACTGTCCCATAGTAGAAGGGTTGCCTCAGGTGGACTCCCTGTCACTGAAGATCTTCAGGCAGTGGCTGGATGACCACTTCTCAAGGGTGTTGGGCTAGATGATCCCTGAGGTCATCTTTGTCACCTGTGCACCAGCCAGGGTGGTACCACGTAGGCTTTATGGTGCACTGAGGTGATGCTGGGGATAGTTAGACCTCAAGTCAGGAAGCCCCAGACACTTACTAGCTGGGCAAGTCACTTCACCTATGCCTGCCTCAGTTTCCTTATCTATAAAAGGGGGATAATAATTGTACTTCCCTCTTGAGGTAGTTGAGGATCAAATGACACAAGGTTTGTAAAATGCTTTGCAAACCTCTAATTGTTCCAGAAATGTTTGCTGTGATGATATTCTTGGTCCTAATCTTTCCTGTTGTCAGCCTCAGCTTTCCCATCTATAAAATGGGGACAAATCCTACCTCTTCTTTCATAGAATTGTCACGAGGATCCAATCAGAGAATGGATGATCACCCCTATTTAGTGTATGGGGAAGCTGAGGTCCAGAGATTGTAAACTCCAGGCTGTCACATAGCCCGCTAGTGTCTGAGCTAGGACTGTTGATTGTCCCCTACTCAGCCTCTCCTCTGCTACTCCCAAGTATTAATATCCCTTCTCTTTCTCTGTTGATAGTGTCTCCATCAATGCAGTAGCCTGGTGCTATGCTGGAACACATGTTGTAAGCGTGGATCAGGGGAAGAAGGCTGTGCTTTGGAGTTAGCCTGACCCTGCCAGCCCCTAGGGCTGGGACCCCCTTCCTCTGCCTCTCCTCCCCCATGGTATTGGATGAGGCTCTGGCTGGTTCCAGAGCTTGAGATACCAGGGAGGCACACCAAAGACATCTGGGGGAAGGGACTGTATCCTGTCTTAAGTAATCCATCTTTGTGAACATTCAAAGGGAAAGGGGTGGGCTTTTTTCTGAATTAAACTTTTAAAAAAAGTTTTCTTAATAGCATTTTTTCCAATTACAGATAATTTTCAATATTCATCTTTGTAAGATTTTGAGCTCCACATTTTTCTTCCTTCCCCCTCCCCAAGACAGCAAGCAATCTGATATTATACATTATACAACCTACTCTACATGTACAATCATATTAAACAGATTTCCACATGTTGAGAAAGAAGACCCAGAACAAAAGGGAAAAACCATGAGAAAGAAAAAACAAAAACCAAAGAGGTGAAAATAGTATGCTTCATGACATTCAGATTTTATAGTTTCGTTTTTTGGTTTTCAACATTCACTTCCATGTGATTTTGAGTTTTAAATTTTCTCCCCCTTTGTCTTCCCGAGATGGTGTGCAATCTGATATGGGCTCTCCATGTACATTCATATTACACATACATTAGTCATGATGTAGAAAAGAATTAGAACTCATGGGAGGAACCATGAGAAAAGGAGAGCAACTAGCACGCTTCCGTCTGCATTCAGACTCCAAAGTTCTTTCTCTGGATGTGGATGGCATTTTCCATCATGAGTCTTTTGGAATTGTCTTAGATCCTTGCATTGCTAAGAAGAGCTAAGTCTATCAAAGTCAGTCACTGGATAATGTGGCTGTTACTGTGTGCAGGGTTCTCCTGGTTCTGTTCATTTCACTCAGCATCAGTTCATATAAGTCCAAGTTTTTCTGAAATCTCCCTGCTCATCATTTCTTATAGAACAACAGTATTCTAGTTACACTCATATACCACAGCTTGTTCAGTCATTTCCCAGTTGTAGGGCATCGCCTCAATTTCTAATTCTTGGCCACCACAAAAAGAGCTGCTATAAATACTTTTGTACCTGTGGGTCTTTTTCCCTTTTTTATGATCTCTTTGGGATGAAGACCTAGCAGTGGTATTGCTGAATCAAAGGATAGGCTCAGCTTTGTAGCTCTTTGGGCATAGTTCCAAATTGCTTTCCATAATGGTTGGATCAGTTTATAACTCCACCAACATGCGTTAAAACTTTTGATTGACAGGCTGGCCTTTGGCTTGGGGCAGGGGGTGGGGGTGGGTGAGTCAAGAGTCAAGGGTCAAGAGAAAGTTATATCCCAGGATTAATGATTAGAGCCTCAGCTCTAAATTGAGTTTTTAACTTGACCCCCACAGGTAGAGGGGCCTTCAGAATAAATGCTGGGCTCTCCCCAAGTCATAGTTCCTGCATGCTAAGCCTCCACTTCTGCTCTCTTCTAGCCAGTTCCACTTGCAGCCAAGACCCCGGGGACTTGTGGTTGTGGCCGTGGTCAGGGTCAGAGGTTGCTTGCAGGGGGTGTCCCTAGAAAGCCTTGGTGATGAGTTCCATCGGCTGGACTGCTCAGCAGTGAGGTATTTCCCACTGACTGAGGAGGGTGCTGTGGAGGAATGAGTATGGCCCCATTAAGGAAGAGGAGGAAGACTCCCCATCTATATCTTCTTTAGATCCTTAAGTGATGGCCTGTGGGTGGGGTGAAGAAGCCAGGGCCATGGGTCTAGGGCATTTGGTGGAGAAGGTCATGGATGGAAGAATGGAGGTGTTCAGTGTGTGGGCAGGGGAGCAAGGGGATAGAGGGCATGCTGACAGACTTTGATGAACAGCCAGTTCTTCAGAGACCTAGGGGTATAGTGGAAATGGCCAAGGCTTTGGAGCAGAGGGTCCTGAGTTTAAGTTGAGGCTCCATTCCTGGGTGATTTGGGGCAACTTGACCCCTCAGCATTTAGTTTTCTTATCTGTGAACTGAAGGGACCAGAAGAGGTGATCACGGAGTTCTTGTCAGCTCTAAATCTGTGCCTCCATTTGAAGAAAAATGTGTACTTTACACAAGGCAAAATGAGCATGGTCACCACAGGGTGAGGCCTTCACTATTAGCCCCAGATACACTCTCAGTTCAGTACAGGGCAAGAGCAGCAGCGATCAGGGGACAGCCCCCGAGGGAGTGCTGGCAGGTCCTTACCTTTTAGCTCATTCTTGCTAAGGTAGTGCCAAGTTCCAGTGCTTTCCTGCTGGTGAGGGACTAAAAGTTGGCAGTACTGAGTGCTTGGGAACAAAGCTCTGGGCACCCCACCTTCCTCACGGCCAGTCTCCCTTCTGTAGGTGTGATGAGGAGGGAGACAATGCCTACCCTGCTCAGTCCAGGACCCACGGGAGGCAGGGAGGGGAAGGCACAGTTTAGCCAAGACAGACCCTCTCAGCCAGGCTTGGCACCAACAGAGGTGTCACAATACTCAATATGACAGGACAAGTGTCTCAGGGAGAATCCTGTGACCAAGAGGAGGAGGAACCCGGGACGGTAACCCAAAGGAGGGATTCCAAGTCACAAGGGAGGGAGGACATTCTTGACAGAGCCCTAGAAACATTTGATGTTTCTATGCCCTGTGGTCTAAGTCCCCCATGACGCCGACATGATGTTTCCAGTCTAGTGGCTGAGAGAGAGCTCACAGCTTCCAAAAGAACGCTGGCCTTTGCCACCTACTGTGGGTGATGCCAACCAAGCATTTAGTTTCTCCAGGCCTATAGTTTCCTCTTATGTGTAATGAAAGGGATGAAGGAAAGGTCCCTTTTGGTTTAAAAAGTCTCTACTCCTGCAAAGGCTCTGACGGGGGTGAGAGGCGTCTGTCCTGAGACTAGTGGCCACCAGAGGGCGACCACCACTCACTGAAGTCCTAGGTCAGGTTGGTCTTGGTGAAGCCAGATGACTGAAGCCTGGTGATCTGGAATGAGAACCACTGATATGGAACACGCCACAGCTCACAGAGGGTTTTCCATTTACTGTCTTATCTGACCCTCATAGTAAACTGAGACAGGTAGTGTGGAGGCTCCACCCTCGGATCCAGGCACTTAAAAAAAATGGATAACTTTTTCAATAGAATTGGTTTCCTTTGGAATTCTAAGAATTTTATACATTTAAAACCATTATTCTGAGAAGTGGTCCGTAGGTATCACCAGACTGCAGGACAACTGCCCACCTGTCACCACACACAGGACAGCCAGACCAGCCTCGGCCAGGCAGCCTGGGGGAGAGACAGGAGGCCGCCTGGGCCCGGCCACCACTGCTTTCTTTGGTCACCATCTCCCCTCAGACTGTGAAGGGGACAGCGCCAGAGCTTGAAACCCAACAGCCTCGGGAATGAAAGTGCATCCAGCCCAGTGCCTTCAGCTGTTACCCTGGAAAGCAAACCCTGGGGACATCTTCCTGTAGGCTCCTCCAATGCAGCCAAAGACAACAAAGACCCAGAAAAGATATTTTGTTGGTGGAAATGACATTAAAGAAGAGGCATCACCACCCACTTCACTGCTGAACCTCAAGGGTCATGGGCTCTAGATAGCTGCCTGGTGCAGTGGATAGAGCACTGGGCCTGTTGCCTAGAAGATCTGGGTTCAAATGTGACCTCAGACACATACTACCTGTGTGACCCTGGGCAAGTCATTTAACCTCTGGTTTTTGCCTCAGTTTCCTCAACTGTAAAATAATAGCATCTACCTCAAAGGGTTATTGAGAGGATCAAATGAGATAATAATTGTACAGTGCTTAGCCCGGCACACAGCAAGTGCCATATAAATACTTATGCCCTTCTCTTCCCCTCCCCCCACCTCCTATCTTTCCATCAGCCTTGCAGCCGAAAACCTTCCACGTGTGTTGTCTCCCCCATTAGAATGTGAGATTCCTGACAGCAGGAGGCTTAGCATGAATAGTAAGTAGTTATTAAATGCTTCCCCTCTCTCCTCCCTCATTCAGGACATGGACAAGGTTAAGAACCTCTGGACAAGAGAATGGACTCTCCCTATTTTACAGATGAAAAAACTGAGGCTCAGAGAAATGGTTAACCATGCAACCTGGGTGCTCTTGTCAGACTCCCTTACCTGCCCTCCTGTCCCTGATTCTGGGGTTGTAGTGATGGTAGTTTAGGAGGGACAGAAAAGATCAGTCCCCCCTCTCACCTCTGACTGTCCACTCTCCGTTAGTAGTTCTTTCCTCCCTGTTGAGTGCGAGAGCACAGTGCCATGCCAAGGCTGGTTTGTGGGCATGAAGCTGTTGAGATTCAAACATTTTTTTCTTCTCCCCATGAGGGTAGGTGGCCAGTCAGTGGTATTACAGCCCACCTGCAGGACCCTGAGTAAGCTAGGGGCAGCAGGCACACAGCTTTCCTCATGTCTGCATGAAGAAGGCAAAGCCCCGGTGCCTTAGTCTGTAATCCCTGATTACAGTGATCTTCAGGACAGGCTGGGTCTTCTAGTGGGGGAGAGAGGGAGGGAGGAAGGAAGAGAGGGAAGGAGGGGGAAGAGACAAAGGGAGACTTGCCTCCAGGTAACTGGAAGAAAAGTTCAAGCTCATCACCAATTTAACAAGTTTGAGTAGGAAGTTAAATCACCAGCTGATGTGAGCACCTCCTTCAAATGAGATATCTGTAAACGTAGTGCCTAGCACATAATAGGTACCACATAAATACTTACTGCTTCCATGCCCTCTTGGAGACTCTTCTTCATTCCTCAGGCTGTGGGTCCACCCTGAGCCTCTGTCCCAGGTCCCCACTGACCAACACTTAGGAGCAGCTTGCTCCACGTACTATTCTCTAGCTCCAGGACATGGTCGTCCCCAGGCTTTGGGGAGGACGAGACTTAGTCCGCAGGGGAAGGCAGGTGGGATAAGGAGAAGAATGGGCCTGCATCATATTAGCCGGTGGGACCTTTAGCCTGGAGGGCTCTCATTAGGCACCAGAGGGAAACCTAGTGTTATCTCTTGTGTTTCAAGCCCCATTTTGTTCACCCTGCGCTACCCCAACCCCAGTGCAGGCTCTGATTCTCTGTCACCTGAATATTACAAGTGTCCTTATTGATTTCCCTCTATCAAGTCTCTCCCCTACACAACTAAAGCCCATGTCATGCCCATGCCCATATTCCAGTGACTGTTACTCTGGAGTTTATCATCTGGTTCCAGCCTCCCTTTCCAAGCTTGTCATACCTTCCTCCCCCTTAAACAGTCTATTCTAGCCAAGCTGGTCTACCTACCATCTTCCTTCTGCTTTTTGGCCCAGGTCATTCCTCAAGCCTGTGATGGTCTCCTTCCTAAGCTGCACCTTAGACCCTCCAGCTTCCTCCAAAGCTCAGCTCAAGCACAGCCATCTCCACAGAATTTTCCAAACGTTTCCTGTCGAGGTCAAATTTGGGAAAGTGGTTCGAGTGTGAAAGAATTAATTTTCTTAGAAGCCACTCTCAGCCATTCATTGGAAGCTTTATGCTTATACAGAGGTTTCAGAACAATGACATAATTTTATGGTGGTTAAAGATTAAGCATAAGAAAGAATTTATGACAGGATGAGGACTTTAGGATGCCCTCAAGTTACAGAATGGGCTACAGAATAAGCCCCAACCCCTCTTCCAGGAGGGTCTTCATAAAGTCCTAGAAAAGCAACCCTAAATATTCTTTTTAACCCTTGGGGCACTGTATGCTATATCCACTTCATTTCCTACACTTACATATACTTTGAATGTATTTACACACTTATCAATGTACAAGGGGGCTGCTTCTATATCCCCATGGCTTACCGGAGTTCCTGGCACTATTACACACTTAATAAATGAATTTGAGTCCATGTAGTAGAATTAGGAGTCATAGAGGCATATGTCACCTCCATGTAAGGATTCCCTAGAATTATTCTCCTGTTCTTCCTGTCAGACCTTCCCAGTCGTGTTTGTGGGATACTCTTCCTTCTTTAGTCCGGAAAGCAAGGGCATACCTGAGGCTCTGTCCTAGGTCCTCATTTCTATCTCCACTCTCTTTTGAATCTGACCCCTCCCCCTTCACTTAGAGGGCTAACACTACACCAAAGGAGGAATCTCCCTATCTCTGATCTCCTCTCTGCAGTTCATTCTTCATGCCTGGCAGTCATATTCCTAGTGCACAGGTCTGACCACGTGACTCTTATACAAACACCTTCAGGAGCTCCCTATTATCTACTGAATAAAATACAGCTTCTTTTTCTTGTCATGAAGGCCATTTATGAACTGGGTCCTAGCGATCTTCCAAGCTCTTTCTCTCTTGTCTTTGCCAACAATGTTCTAGCCAAACTGAGTAACTGGCTGGTTCGTGATTCTGTCCTGCACTCTCTTGCCTTCATGCACTCTCTTCTGCCAGGAACGTCTTTCCCTTAGTGCCACCTTCCCCACCACCCCAGCTTAAAGTGATCTCTCTCCTACTTCTCAAGGCACTTTTGTTTGGATCTCCCCTCTGCCCTGATCTACCTTGTATTAGGCTGACATGTCTCTACCTGATCCTTTCCTCCCAGACTGTAAACTTCTTGACAGCAAGACATGTGTTGGATTTATAATGATCATACTAAGCACAGATTTTTGTAGAGTGCCTTAGAATAGTTCTGTACAAAGAACTTGGTATACGTTTGCTCTTTTGACTCCTTTGCAATGGGCCCCAATCATCTAGGTTGCTCCCCTAAGGGAGATTCTAGGACTGGGATGGGAGACGCTGCTTCCAATGTCTTTTCCTGACAGGCTGGAATCCTAAGAAGAGTCTGCAGAGTAGAGCTTGCATAAGGAGATGTAATTTGGACGTTGGAGGCTGGAAGAGACCACCAAAGCTTGCCTAGGGTCGCTGTCCTTCCTCCACAGTACCTGGCATAGTTAGAGATGTGTTCACTGCCTTAATTCTTCGAAGTTAGAACTAATTTTGAGGACGTGTGTGAGAAGATGGGAGCTGGGAGAGGCAGTGTTGGCTTATCACAGCTGCTGACTATTATAGAGGAGCTAGAGATGCAATCAATGGGATTGTTTTTGCCAAAACTAAGAAACTCAAAGCCTTAATTCCACTTTTTTTTATTATTCAACATTTTATACATAATAAATACAAACTTTTTACAGCCAGTACAGAGGAAGTCCTTGTACAGGTGTTCTCAGTGTACTGACACTGTACACTGGAGTACATGGATTACGTGCCCTGTACGAACAAGTCATAGTTAAAAAGGAGGCATCTTTACAACTTTTTGTTTTAAATAAAATTAGCAGCTCTTACAGAAAATATTTAAAATATAACTAAAGAGATTTCCAATAACACTCTCAATTTGGAGAACCTTGATTTGCGGGCACAGACAGACAGACTGGCTGGAGGAAGAGGAGAACAGCAGAGTGATACTTACTTGACTTCGGCATTGTGATGCTTTTAACATTTCTGCAAACTTTTAAATCTTAAAAAACACTTTTTTTTAAACTTAAGAATAAGTTTGATAAACACATAAAAAGACCTCAAACAGATCAACAGGTTAAGAGGCGCGAAAGAACAAAAAAATACAGAACAGATTCATCCACAGTCCTTGTTGCTGATGAAATGGAGCAATCCAGGGCAGGTTTCCTTGGACAAGGCAGGATTTCGGATGAGAAGGGGCCTGGGAAGCGCTCTCTGCTTCAGGGATCATTTTCTGAGGTCAGACTCTCTGAAGTACTGTGTGCAAAGTTCAGATAATGTCATCTAAATGTATATTGATTTCTTTAAGAATAAAACAGTAAAAGCAAAGCAATCTCCCCAAACAGCCCTTTTAAGCTAAGTCATTAATTCTCTACCTTCTGGTTTAGGTGGAAAAACTTCCTACCCAATCGTGCAGACAAAAATAGTTTTCCTTAAATACCTGGGAGCTGCTTCTCCCCAGGACCTTGGGATCTCATCAGTACTGCTGGTGAAGCCACAGTTTCTCCCTGTAACAGGGGGCTGGGTGGGATTCTTCACTGCATCATTGGTGTGGATTTGTGCCAAGCCCTGAAATGAGGCCAAGGAGCAACCTCTCCTTTCTCACCTCGGGCCTCAAGGCCCTGGCAAAACTTCTGGACACGGATGAGACCTGAGGAGACAGACAGCTCACGCTGCTGCCTCAAGGCCATGGTGGGGCTGATTTCCCTGGACTCGCTGCTGTGAACCAGGTGCTGGGCTTCCCTCAGCTAAGCTGATGAGCCAACTAGAAAATAACACTTAGTCCCCTGAACTTTGACCTCTCCCAGGTTACCCAATGACAAGGCTGACTTGCGACTGGGATTCAGCTACTGGGAGGTCCATAGTGATAGTGAGTGGATGCTCCAATACACGAGGCAAATACTCAATAGGGGGAGGTCAGCCAGTCAGGGCTTTCCTGTGGAGGCAAGGCCTCTCTCTTTGATGCAAGGGACTGCTCTGAAATGTCCTGCCCCCTTCCCCAGATAGGGGGGTGGGGTGGGAGGACAGGCTGTGACTACTAGACAAGGAGCAGGCAGAGGAACACCAAGGCACTGAGGCCTTTTGGAGCTGGAAGCATGACCCATCCCTGTGAAGGTGGCAGGGACTGTAATGAGAAGCCGGCCCTCCCACCCCAGCCCTGTGCTTCTGCTCCTCTTCTGAGGCTGGAGAACCTGATTCATCTTCACCATTCATCACATGGCTGATGGTGCTCGGGGGGCTGGGCAAGTCTGTAACATTCCTATGGCCACAGTAATATACTGTACTAACACATGTGACAGGAAGGGGCTGGGATCAGGCCACGCAAGGGGCCAAGAGCTTGCCCCAAGTTGCAGGTGTGCCTGCCTGGCCAGGGCCATATGCCACTCTGGGCTTGTGCTCTGGAAGGAGAGATGACTCTCAGAAAACAACAAGCAAAGGCACAGAATCTTCACGACTGAGGGGAGGAAAAGGGCAGGATTCCGCTGCACAGAACGTCCTCCCCGTTTCTGCTTCTTAATAGAGTCCTCTTCATGCAAAGGTGCCTTAAAAAAATGAGCCTGGCCAAACTGGACTTGGTGGGCCGCCATGGTGGGGCTGGTGCACTCTGTGAGAGTCCTGGCATCACACGAGTGTGATCTCCACGTCCTCCATCTTTTCTGTGGGCCGGCGGTGGCTCTGAGTGGGAGGTGGGGGAGCAGCCCGTACCTAGGGGAGAGAACACAGAGCTCCAGGGTCATGCTGGTCTACGTTCTAAGTCTCTGAACACAGTAACGCTTGATGCTCAAAAGGGAATAAGGGAGACTGCTTGTTTAAATGCTGCTTTGAACATGGGCTTACATTCACTCAGTCATTCTTTACTTACACACACTCAGCCCTGGGGATGACATTGAGGCAGCAGGGTGTGATGCAAACAGTGAGTTTCTAGAGGTCACAGGATCCTAGTTCTAGAGTGGAAAGAGCCCTTGGAGACTATGGAGCCCAAACCTCACATTTCACAGATGAGGAAACTAAGGTCCAGGCAGGAAGTGTCACATGGGATCAAATGAAGGTCCTCAGAACTTCCTTCTTCCTACCGTGTTCTGTGACAATTTACTGCCTGCAGGGTGCTGGGTAGTTGCTGAACCTGTCTAGGCCTCAGTTTCCTTTCCCAAGCCGGTGACAAGCAGGCCCTTCATGGAGCCCCAGAAGGCATGAATTTTACATGCTGAGACAGAGGCAGTGCGATGTGATGTAGATGCTAATGAGAAATGTGGGTCTCAATCCTGCCGCTGACTCATCTCCATGTCTTTGAGTCTTCACTTCCTCCTCTGTAAAATGGGTATATTAATACTTTTATTCAAGGTCTTTCTGAAGAACTTTGGAACTGATTGTGACACATGGGAGACACTGGCACAGGATGGCCCAAGCATGGTATTCCTGCATTAAAGAAGGTACTTGTGCTCATATGAGCAAAGCAGAACTGCAGGAGCTTAAAAGAATCTGATCTGTGGTAGAACATTCCAAGCTCACACTGGTCTGATCTGCCACAGTCAGACACACTCGAAGGACAATGGTCAGCCATATTGATATCTCTGGTACCTCATAGGGGTGTTGTGAGGATCAGATGAGATAAAAGTGCTCTATAAATTTTGACCTCTGTTACTCTTGCTAAGAAATCATGGGAAGTTACGGATGATGGCGCTCAGGTTTGGAACACACTCTTCATGACAATTCTGTGAGACAGAGGTAGAACCAATGCTGTTATTGGCATTTTACAGAAGGGCATGGTGACTCAGAGGATGTGAGAGCTGTATTTAGAGATCAATCATCCATAGCCCTCCTCCTGCTCAGTCTCCCCTACAATAACACATATGTTGAAGATAAAGAAACTGAGGGCCAGAATATAATTAAAGACAGTACTATGAGAAAAGGAGGAAAGGGGAGAAGGGGGCTAGATTGTGGAGGGCCTCAAACAGTAGGCTTTGGAATCTGGCTTTTCTCCTGTGGACTGTGAAAGTGGGGAGCCACAGCAGGTTTTTACTTTGTGGGATGGAACACAGCTGGGATACGGGAATGTGACTCTGGCCCCAGAGAGACATGGGGAGAGACTGGAAGCAATTTCAAGGCATTACAAGGAAAGGGTTGCTAAGGCTTGTGAACCGACCATATAAAGGAGAGGATGGTGTCAAAGGTGACTGGGAAACCAATGTAGTCACAATTACAAGAGAAGCAGGTAAATGGGGAAAAAATCTTTGCAGTAAGTTTCTCTGATAAAGGTCTCATTTCTAAGCTACATGGGAAACTGACTCAAATTTGTAAGAATAAAAGCCATTCCCCCAAATGATAAAAAATTAAGTGATAAATATAGGCAGTTTTCAGAGGGTTTCAGAGGGTTACCAATATGATAAATTGCTTTGAATCACCAACAATTAGAGAAATGCAAATTAAAACAGCTCCGAGGTACCACCTCACACCTATCAGATTGGCTAAAATGGCAGAAAAAGAAAAATGACAAATGCAGTGGGATTATGGGAAAATGGGTACATTAAGGGACTAGTGATGGAACTATGCACTAATTTAACCATTCTAAAAAAACAACAATTTGCAACTATACACAAAAAGCAATTAAACTGTACACACCCTTTGGCCCAGCAACACCACCAAAAAGGAAAGAGAAAAAGGACCTATATTCGAAAATATCTGCAGCTGCTCTTTTCATAGTGGCAAAGAACCAGAAACTGAGAGCATGCCCATCAGCTGGGGAATGGTTGGACAAGTCGGTACAGGAATGTGATGGAATACTATTGTGTTATAAGATGCATGATGAGGGGGATAGTTTCAGAAGCAGCTGGGAAGCCTTGAATGTACTGATGCAAAGTGAAGCGAGCAGAACCAGGAGAGCAACGTACACAGTAACAACAAGACTGTGAAGAAGAGCACCTTTCAGAGATGCAGGAACTCTAATCAATGTGATGAATGACTCTGATGCCAGAGGACTCATGATGGACACTGCCAACCACCTGCAGGCTCATGGGCTCACAGAGGAGTTATTTTTTTGGACATGGACAATGCAGAATTTGTTGTGCTTGGCTACACATATTTGTAATGGGTTTTGTTTTTCTTGAATTCTCAACTGGGGATGGGAGGGACAGAATTTGAATTTGAAAATAAAACTGAATTTAAAAAATCAACATTAAAAAAAATTAAAAAAGCTATGACTGGGAAAATAATCATACTGATGACAGACATGGGGATGCCATAAGTAGCCACTGTTTTTGAGGAGCCGTCAGATATGATGACAATAAAGTGCCAGTCAGATACCCAGGTCCTGATGTGGACATGTCCTACTGCCTTCCAACTTTGACTCACAGACATGCGTCTAGGGCTTGACTTATATGTAGATTTGAGGTCCTGGGGAGAAGTGGAAGTTGTGGCAAATGGAATAATAAGATTGTTAAGCAAAATGGTGAGATGAGCAAAGGGGCAGGGAACTGAGTGTGGCCTCTACTGAAGGAGAGAGAAAGAGATGGGAAGACCATAAAGGAGTGTGACTGTGCAGAGGATCCAGACGCTGAATTTGAACTGCATTCTCTTTGACTCCAAGTCCCAGGCCTTTCTACCATATCTCATGGCCTTGGGTGAGGTTGACCTTAGACTTTTAGCAAAGTGTTTCTTCCTCTGGAAGGAAACCTCTTCCTTGGGGACAAAGCCGCCAGCTCTGCCTCTACAGAACCAAAACATTCTACTCAGAAAGACTTTGGGAGGCACAAGTTAATGTTATGTCCATTTTATAGGTAAGAAACATGACCCCTAGAGGACTCAGAAGAAAGAGTACTGGACTGAGAGCCAAAGACAATGCTTGAGTATGTGGCCTTGGACAAACTATTCTCCCTCTCTAGACTTCAGTTTCCCTATCTGTGAAAGGAAGGGGTAAGACTAGATACACTGTCTGAAGTTCCTTTCATCTTTAATGCCTCAGATCCTACTTAGCTGATGTTAGAACTAGGATTATGCTCATTTTACAGCTGAGGAAACTGAGGCTCAAGCAGGCACAGTGTCATGTTGTGTCATGTAACACAGTTACAGATTCTAGAATCAGACCTTGAGCCTAGGGCTAACACTTTCTAACCTGAAAGAACCAAGCACCCCCACAACCCCTGGGCCCAGATACTTACAGGTCGAAGTTTGCCATAGGAGGTCTCCAGTGTGTGTCTTGGGGGTTGAGAGAACCCAGGAGAATCAGAGCCAAAGCTGTTTTCTGTGGGAGAGAATCAGAGTCATGGGTGTGGAATCCCAGGTGGGGTAACAGGTACAGACGGGTAAGAGAAGGAGCAGAGGAAAGTGTCCTCTGCCATGAGCCTCACCATTCATGGATGGAGACCTGGGGAAGTACCTCGAGTTCCTCTTGTCGGGGCTGGGGGAAGGGCTGCTGGGCGGCTGGTCATATAGCGGCAGTGGAGGCAGAGAATTGTGCGGCTTGGGGGAGGGAGAGATCTGGGAAGAAAGTGAGGAGTGGTTAAAAGGTCTGTGATAATGGAGAGGAAGGCACACACTCTAATACATCTTCTATAGAGTGAGGCACTGGCCAGTGAAGTGAAGTTGGAAGGCCTGGGTTCAAACCTCAACTTGCTACTTCTACCTGTCAACAGGCAATCATGTCACAAGACCTATGTGAAAACCAGGTTTATTACAAGGGAAATGAACATGCATATGGAACCCAAAGAGTTCACTATCCATACAGAAGTTTGCATATTTACATATTGTACTGTATTGCAGTGCCAACAAAAGGAGGAGAAAACAGGGAGGGATACGGCATAGGGGGGGAAAGGTGAGGAGCAAAGGCAATGGCAAAGGTCAACTTCTCTTCCCTAGGGAACCGCTATACTGCAAAGACAGGAGGGCCCCAGTCGCACAAGCATTTTTCCCAGCCTTGTACAGACAGCCTGGTGCCTGATATGCCTCTCAAACACACACAGGGAGACCAGATTGGGGTACAACAAATTATGTCAGCTGGGACACATGAGGGGCCTCCTTATGCTCTGGGTCCAGTGCTTTTGGAAAATATAGCAGCACAAAAAGACAAGTTCGGGGACCCCTTAACACAGCTTGTATGATACTGGTCAAGTCACTTTCCTTCTCTGAGATTCTGGTTCTTCAACTGTAAACTGAGGATATTCAATTAGATAATGTTTAAAAAGCTCTTTCCAACTTTAAATCAACTTAATTTGATACAACAAACTTTTTTTTTTGACTGAACCTATGATTTCATTGATATAGGGAACTCCCAGTGGGGAAATTCCTTGTACCAACCAAATTACATCAGACTGTGCTATGCAATTTACAGTCTTAGAGAGTTGCCTGCAGCCCTGAGGTCAGGTGACTTGCCCAGGGTCACTCAACCAGCAAGTCAGAGGGCTTGAAACAAGGTCTTCTTGGCTTTGACTGCCCCGTATGGTTGAATGACTGTGCCAAGAACTGGAGATATACAGAGATGAGAAGGAAATGGCCCATGCCCTCAAGAAATTTAACTACATGGCACCTTATACTCATCTGGGAAAGAGTTTCCTATCAGATTCCCCTGGTTAGGGGCAGATGGGAGTCATAGGAAGGCTGAATCTGGGTGGCCAAGGGACTGCGATCCTTTCCCTCGGCTGGTCATTTTTGCAGCCCTCTGATTCCAACTCATGGTCAGTAACTCAGCAGTGCAGTGGAGCAGGAGCACTGCTGGGTGTCTGAATATGGGCCCTGACACTGACTACTGGGAACCTGGGACAAGTCACTTCCCTCTCCTGGGCATAGTTTTCTCCTCTGAAGAAGGAGGACAATGACACCTGTCCTTCTTACCTTGGAGGGCATCGTCATCAAAGTGTCATACACAAAGTGCTCCGGCCACCTGGCAGCTCGGCCACTTGGTGAAAGCTGCTGAGAGCCAGGTGCCTGGGCATATGAGATACAACCACCAGCTGGCAGATGAAGTTTTTAAAAGCCTTCTAATGAGCTGAGTAATGACAGTCTGAATGGAATAAACATATGCACGAACACTTTGTAAACCCCCAAATACTGCGTGGTAACAGGGTCCAAAACAATAATCATGGAAATGATGACAACGGTGATAAAACTGGTGGCCCAGATTCACAGAGCAGCTTGTGGTCACACACATGGAGTCCCAGGCACTTCTGCTCATGGTGTCATCATCACAAAGGTAGTAAGAGAGACTGAGGATGAGAACTGGGAACCCCATTCAGCAGAGGGAAAGACGGAGATGCCCACAGGTCAAGAGCCTTGTCCAGTATCACTGAGCCCCTTGAGGGTGCAGCTAGGACTCCAACTCAGGTCTCTGGACTCCAAGGCCAGTAGTTTCTCTGACATCCTGCTGTCTTTGTTTTTTATACAAACTCAAGTTGATGTACAGAATGGAAAAATCCATTAGCAACTTGAATATTTCCATTTATTCACAGAACAGATTATTCTCACTGTTCATTTAATTAGCCTCAGGAATAATAAGTGCTCACATTTTTACTGCATTTTATGGTTTCTAAAGTACCTTCTCCTCACAACAACCCTGTAAGGAGGCCAAAATTGTTATTACCATTTCATAGATGAGAAAACAACAATCCTGGGAGGGACAAGGGGTGTGGGGGCAACTTGCATCCTGGGAGGGGACAACATTCACATCAATGAGATCACAGATCTGGTGGAAAACTTAGAGATAAGGAAACACAGGAAACAAAGGCAAGGGGACTTGCCTACAGTTCCATGGTGAGTATGAGAGCCAGCATTTAAACCCTGGCTCTTGTCTGGCAGTCCAGTGCTCTTTCTATTACATGTTGCACATGCAGGACATGGGGAGGGATATCTGGCTACCTAGATTCCCCAGAGATGACACACGCAGCCAACATCTCCTGTACATCTCCTTTGTGACCAGTGGTACCTACTGCAGACAGTGAGAGCTCATGGCCGCAAGGAGCGTAACTCGGGCTACGGAGCTAAGCAGTGCTGGTGGGAGCACTCACCTGCTGGCTGGGGCTCATTAGCACCACGCTTGAGGCTACTCTGCGGTAAATATATAGCTCCACATGCATGTGCTGCAATGTATTTTCTTGTTCAGAAGACTAACTGTACAAGAGACCTTGATCCTGGGGAGCTGGGGAGGTACAGAAAAGGGAATTCTGGAAAAGGGAATGCCAGAGTCTTCTTCAACTCATTCCCAACAAGGGTTCTGTACATGACACACCTGACAAGCAATGCTCCAACCTTTGCTTGAAGTGAGTCATTCCAAACAGGGATAGTGCCAATTATCAGGAAGCTTCTCTTGATGTACCTCCCTTCCCTCCTGCCTCTGGCTCTGTCCCAGCCCACTCTGGACTCTATGGATCTGTGCACATGTTCTATCTCTTCCTATTAGACTATAAATTCCAAGAAGGCAGGGAGTAATGCAGGACTTCTAACCCAAGGGAAACACTGCAGGTTTTTTGGGAAAGTGACACACAATACAGACAGGCCACAGGATTCAGAGCCAGAAGGGAACTATGAGATCACTTAATGTCATCCAATGTGGCATTTATAGATGAGATTTCCACAGCCTCTCATGCTCTACTTGTGGATAGGCTGGAAAGTGTAGACAGAACTGTCAGGTAGGAGCAGAACTGGGTGATGAGGGAGGAGGCCTAAAGGATATTCATGATGGGAGGTGGGCAATAAGCATTAAGTTCTCTAAGGGGGTGCCCAAGGGATCTGTGCTTGTGTACTGTTCGACACTTTCATCAGTGACTTGGAAGGACGGACAATGAACACACTGGATGATTAGATCTCAACAGGCTACAGCAATGGAACAAATCAATTAAGAGAATAGATACTAGGGAGGGACGGCAAGTCCTGGGCATCAGATGGGGCAACAGTTCATCCTAAAGAGATAAGAGAGAAAGTGTCCAGAAAGAGCATTCATTACACTCAGTTCTAGAGAGAATCCAGAGGGGATGGTGAATAGGACGGCGCAGGGGGAAGCACTGAATGTGACAGCTATCTGTAAGGATCTCAGGGCATGGGACCTGCTCTGCCCAGAGGGTCCAATTAGGAGTAATGGGGAGATGTTGAAGAGAGGAAGATTTCAGTTGGATGTTAAGAAAAACTTCCCTATAATTAGAACTATACAAAAAAGTGGAGTCTAAGTGTGGAGGCTGGCCTAAGGAGCCAGAGGCTTATCCAGAGACTAGGAGTTTTCAGGCACAGGCTGGAGGACCACTTATAACATCTGGATAGTAGTAGGCTGGACTAGAACAGAGGCATCAATTCAAGGGAATCAGATTAAAATATAACAAAGTAAATTAAAAAACTGTCCAACACAGACAATGTTAATTTGTGGTTTTCCAAGTCAGCATATGGCCTGCAGGGATCCTTTTTTATTTGGGCTGGCCATCCCTAAACTAGATGGCCCCTCAGAGTCTCCCTGGAGGCTGAGGCCCAAGGATGCTGAGAACAGCTGCTAGAACTGGGACTGGGGCCAGATCCTCTCATTTGAAACCCATCGCTCTTTTCCCTTGGCCACTACTTGAAGTCAGTCAAAGTCTGGAGACTCAAATTCGTCACTATGCCCTTCCTGCTTTATCCCATAATTAACTGCAGAAAGATGACAGCACATTTCTTGTTCACTGAACCCCTCCTAGGGGCAGCTCACATATCTGGCCAGGGGCAGACACTGAGGTAGAGAGAGTTGACACACAAAGATGAGATAGCTATGTCCACATCTTGCCAGGGTCATCAAGGGTTTCCAGCATCTTTACTTTGTCTGGGGCTTGGACGTCACTGAGGCTGAGGTGGGTG
This sequence comes from Notamacropus eugenii, assembly GCF_028372415.1. Classification (NCBI taxonomy): domain Eukaryota; kingdom Metazoa; phylum Chordata; class Mammalia; order Diprotodontia; family Macropodidae; genus Notamacropus; species Notamacropus eugenii. The sequence continues at coordinate 132,936,415 of NC_092876.1, read as the reverse complement.
AAATCTTTCCTCAGAAGTCTGCCCTGATGGGGCCTGTAGGGGTGAGGCATGGATTGCTCTAAGAGAGTACTAGAGAACAGAAAGTTAATGTGGGTATTCCACAGATGCTTCAGGAACATTTCTGTTGTGGGCTTCTTAGGGGCAGAGTTTGCATTGTCTTTATCCCCAGCACATGGCTCAACATTCATTAAGCTCTTCCTACCTGCCAGGCCCTGGGCTAAGAGCGGGGGACACAAAAGGAGGCAGAAGACAGTTTCTGTCCTCAAAGAGATTACAGTCTTATGGGAGAGACAACATGCAAACACACATATACAAAGCAAGCTGTATACAGGATAAACAGGAAATGAGGAAAAGAAGAAAAACACTGAAAATAAGAGGGGTTAGGGAAAGCTTCCAACAAAAGAAGGGGATTTAATTGGGACTTAAAGGAAGCCAGGGAGATCAGGAGGTGGAGTGCAGGAGGGAGAGTGTTTCAGGCATGGGGGACAGTCAGAAAGACTGCTTATAGCTGAGGTGTTTAATAAATGCTTCAGTTAGATTGAACTGAATAATTTTTCAATGAGCAACAGTAAGAATCAGATAAAGTAATATCTCAGATTGTCCATGTATCTTTGTTTTAAAATAGGTGCTTGATCTATATAATGAGAAGGGCATTAGACTAAATCAAAAAACTTGGGTTCAAGTCCTAGTGCAGGACTTTCTACGCTGTGAGACCTTTAACAAGTCATGGTGAAATGGTCTGAATAATCTTGAGGATCTTCTCAACGTGAAGATCTCACTGGCACAATGAGTATGAAACTGCTTGGAGCCATTGCTGATAAGCTTCTCCCCCCTCCTCACCTGAATCTCTCTCACCCACTGAGTATCACCATTTTCTGCGGCTGAAAGTTCTTCCACTAGCACCGATGGGAAAACACCAATGCGTCCATTGAATTCCCCTTCCCAGAAACCATCATCATCTTGGTTCTCCTTATTCAGGATGCGGATGACTGCTCCCTCAGGAAAGGACAGTTCATCATCTGTCTGGCCTTCATAGTCATAAAGTGCTTTAACAAAACAGACTGTGGGGCAAAAGATAGAAAACAGTGGCTGAGGCCATTTCTGGCTGAGCTACTGGGCCCTCCCTTCACATGTGCCTACAGGACCACTGGGCATTCACTGACTTAGCTGCTACTGGAGGACAGAAGACGTATTTGGACTCACCCAAACAGCTCAGGTCAAGTGTGGCCTAGTGCAAAGAGTCTTCCCTCTGCCCTGGCATGCCCTAACCTTCCCACCTGGAGCAATGTGTTTCTAACTCTGTGATGCACTTATCACGGAATACTACGCATTATATTTGCTTGCATCTGAACCTCAAAACAGACTAAGTTTCAGGAAGGCAGGGAACATGTTTACATGCTACTCTCTACCCCATCCCCAGTGTGCCCACACTGTTCTGCACATAGTAAGTGTATAATAAATAGTTATTAAATATTTAAATGAACAAACCAAACTGATCCTTGTCCTGCCCTCTGTGGCCAGTCAGGCCAAGACCTCCTTTAAATACTTGAAGAAATCAAGCATGCTCCCTCAAAGCCTTCGCTTTTCTAGGCTAAACTAGCCTGTTTCTTTCAACCAGGATATTTAGCAATTCTCACACTAATTTCATCAATGCAGAGCACAGAAACATAAATATCTGCTGACCAAATGACTGATCCTCCCCTCAGATCCTTCCTAACATTTTACCCCCTACTTCTCCTATACAGTAAACACATCCTGAAGCCTAAAGGAAGCCCCTGAGTGATACTGCTGGGCTGATGTCACATTATAATGTCACTAACTCATTTCAGCCAAACACTGTCCTAACCTTCTTGGATAACTGGTCAGTCTTGAGGCATTAACTCCCCAGGCACCAGTCTGCACTATAAGATGATGTCTGATGATGCCACAAGTTTGGATCTACTCCCACCTATAGAGCTATTTTATCTAACGTATGTTTTAGGAATCAATGGATAATGTTATGGAGGGAAAGTTCTTTGAGTGTATCCCCTGATGACCCTTCCTCCCCAGCTTCCTGAGGGAAGCTGTCATGATTTTCTTCTTTGTAACTCCACCATACAGAGCCCTGGATGAGACATATAGTAAACATTCACCGGCTGTCTGCCTTCTACACAGACACTGGACCCTTCCGCATGTGTGTCTCTGCAGGGGTTCCCTTTCCTTTATTTAGATCGTCTTTTGAATGAAGCGCCACCTTAACCACAGAAGAACCTTCTTCATCCTTTGGTCCAGGACTCTCTTTGCCCTCGGGTCTCCTATGGCATGTTGTGTGATATCTAGAAGCCTATAAGGTCCCTGAGGGCAGAGACCATGACTTACCTCAACTCTACATCTCTCCCAACTCCTAGTACTGTGTTCTGCATACTGCAGTTGCTTAGTAAATGTCTGTTATAAATTTCTGCTGCTACTGGCTGAAATGACCTGTCGAATTCTATCAGTTATTACCACTGGAATCTCCATTGAGGCTTCCGGAGACGAGTTCCGCCTCAGTTGAATTGCTTGACGTGTGAGAGCGGCTGTCTAGTGCGGCGAGGGACTGTAGCATGCTCAGGAGGCTGTTGGATGTAGGGAACTGCAGGTACTTCTCAGGCACGTAACCCACCTGGCCAACCTTGTTTCGAGCCTGTGGGAGAGAGAGAGAGACAAGAGGGTGGTGCATTCACAGACATGAAGGCCAGGGGCCTCGTGAGAACCCAAACAAACTCCTCAAAATGCCACGAGAAAGGGTTATATGAGCAAAGGAATCTACCTTTACCCAGTCTTCCATATCTCCATCTTCAATCACTTCTAACACCTCATGCTCCTCAATCGTCAGCTCGTCTGGCTGAGATGCCTGCAATGGAGGATGGTCATGGACAAAATTATAAAGGTTAGATAAAGAGCAGATGTAGGCTGGTCATCAAAAAGAAAAGAAAGCCAGAGAGCAAAATGATTTTGAAAAAGAATTCCAGTACAAGAATTTCAATGCTCTAAGGATTTTATGAGGTGAAACTGTAATGAAAACAAGTGATGGGATGGGCCATTCATGAGGCACGATGGTTTAGAGAACTGGGAGACTGGAGCCTTCTGTCAGAGCTTTGCTCTGGGACTATGAGCAAGTTCCTCAAGGTTTCTGTGTCTCAGTTTCATCTGCACAACAGGGCTGACATTCCTGCCCTCTCCCAGGGAGATTCTGGGATGAATTCATACTTGTAAACAAGATGAAGTGAATGAATGAATGAATGCATGGCTTCTACAAGGACCATGGGAAGGTAACTAAATAAATAACAGCAACATGCCAATGTTGAGCACTAGGGGACTAGGCATGCAGACGTGGAGAGGAATGATGTGCTTGAGTGTGAAGATGGTTCAGACAACGCCTTGATTTGAGGGTCATCAACTGTAGAACGCTGTCCGTGAGACAGGAAAGTTGTGGGCAGGGCTGTGATGCATGGCTAGCCAGGGCTCAGTATTTATGGGCACCCCTTCACCCTGATCACAGGGCTCTGCTGATCAAGCATATGCTTTGTGCACATGACTGACCTCAGAGATCCTGGGATTTACTATCTATTGGGCATCTAATCTATTTCCCTTAGGATCTCATCCTCCGAACTTGGTCATATGTCCACTTACAGGAAAAAAAATAGCATTATGACATGTTTACACAATTGCAGAAACATAAACACATCTTGGTCAGACTTTTAAAAAATCACTTACCTCAAAACACAAGAGGCAAAAACTCCTGAACTCCTGAAGGCTTTCCAAGGAGGGGAATAATTTCTCCCTCATCAATAGCTAAATTCCCTCCTCTCCTTGCTTCTCTGTGGGAACCTCAAGAAGGGGGGAGTCACTGTATCCATGTTCATGGGAGAGTCTGAAGAATCATCTGACCATGACTTGTCTGGTGCATGTTAAACTCAAATCACCTGTCCCTGCCCACAGGTCCAGAGACTGTTAGAGCTGGCAGAAACCTTAGGAGACCCTCCGGCCCAGGCCCACTCCTCTACAGATGCAGAACTTAGGTCTGAGCTCATGCAGACAGTGACCTTGGAGGAGTCAGAATGCCAATGGGGTGATCTCACTTTTTGTCTCATGCTCTTTCCGTTATACCACGCTGCCCATGAGGACACTAATTGTGCTATTTTAATAAGGGAACAACAACAAAAAAAGAAAAGTCTGGTTGGCCTCAAGTATAAGGCTACTCTAGTTCAAAGAACCTATGGGAATCCTTCAATAACACTGAAGATCCCACTGGGGAGCCTTCTTATGCCCAGTGTCAGCTAGAGATGCAGATGTGGCAGGAGCCCTTTACTGTCCCCCCTGTACCCATTCTTCAAAGCCCAGCTCCAATGCCATCTTCTCCAGGAAGCCTGCCTTGATTTCTTCAGTTCGATTTCCCCCTTTTGTCCCTTGGACCACACTTTGCACTTCCCTGATGCACCCATGACAGCAAGTCACATTTTTAAGGTGCTCTAACACCAGAGTACTTTCTTCACAACAACCCCGTGAGGTAGGTAGCTACATATACATGTACATGTACTGTACTTCCTCTAGGAGCAAGCTGAGCTACCTGGGGGCAAGGAACAGGTCTCATTCATCTGTCTCTTTCTCAGCTTTTCTTGAAATGAACTGAATCATGTTCTGGGTTGTCTTGGGGCTGGCTGCCTATGGATACTTAATGGAACAAGCTGCACATAAAGGAGCAGGCTATAACTGCTCAGGTACCACTACCTCTCTCATTAAAGACCTTACAAATGGAGCCACCCTCAGGAAGGAGATCAAAGGCAGCAGATAAGCAACATGTCAGCTGGCTAAGAACAGCGTGTTTGTCAGGAAATTCCATCTGAAGGACACCTAAGGAAGACTTGAAGCACAACTTAAAAGTATTTAGGAAGCGATGACTGGATGAAAACTACTTTTACAAAATAAATTTACTTATAGGCATCTTTAAGGAGAACTACATTGGGCCAGGAGGAGTTGGGGAAAAGGAGACAAAGCAGAAGAAAGGATGAGGGCGTACTTGCATGTGATTCTGGGCAGGACTGAATGTGATATAAATCCCCTGCTAAGATGGATGAAGAGCACATGCCAATCTCCTCCCCGCCCAGGGGTGAAGTAAAGTAGTACCACATATTTGTACTGGGGGATAGCCTGCCATAGTCAACAAGGTATTCAATTTGGAGTCAGGGAACCTGAGTTCAAATCCTGGCTCAGCCACTTACCATCAGTGGTGCCTGAGGAAAGATGCCTCACCTCTGTTGGCCAGGGTTTTTTCACCTCTAGAGTGAGGGGTGGGATTAGACAGTTTCTGAGCTTTCTTCTAGCTCTAAATCTATGATTCCACTATGCACTAACTGCATTCCACAAGGAAGGCAATAAGAGGGGACAAAGTCAGAGCTTTCAAATGGATCCCACCCTAGACTCACAGATAACACAAGACAATAATTTTTAATACTGACCGTTTGAAATCCTCTTCTCCCCTTGAAATCCCTAAGAACTCAGAGGCTGTCTTAAAATTATCAAGACAAACACACATATACCATGCAGTCTTGGAGAAGGAGCAAAGTGTGAAGAACAGCATACGAGAGGATGCAACCCCCATGAGTGGGGGAGCAGTGACATTGAGAACCGAATGTGGCCAGGTCCTTGTTCTGACTCTCTCCTTCCATGTGCCCTTTGAGAACTCACATTCACACTGGTTCCAGTCAGAATCTCGGCAGAGGAAGGGAGAGTGGCTGGAATTCACCAGCTCCCTTGGCTGCTCTGTGGCAGGAGGGAGAACTAGTGCTCGCCGCCTTCTCTAGTGCTCCATGGCAGCTGAGATCTTCTCACAAGCATCTCTGCCAGGCAGATAGGGCAAGTGGTTTTATCCTTCCCTTTGCAGATGCACTGAATTAAAACTCGGGGAAATAAAATGATTTGCTCACAGTCACTTAGCTAGGAAAGGTCAGAGCTGGGATTCAGACTCTAGTCTCCTGACACTGAGAAGCTGCAAAGTGGTCACAGGAGGGTGACCAGGCTGATGAAAGACCCTGACTTGGGGCCTGGGGAGGCCGGAGTCAATGAGCTGGAGAAGTTGAGCCAGAAGTGAACACTCAAGGTAGACAACATGGCTGCTATGAAACAAATGAGGGGCTGGCAGATAGAAGAGGGACTGACATGTTCTGTTTGGCCCAATAAAGTTGCATGAATGAATTTGGGCTTCATGAGGGGAAAGAATTTCAATGACCACTATCCAAAAAGCGACTGTTCTTTGCTATGTCAGTATTTTCCTTGGTTTCTGTTTTTTGGGGGCTGTCCCAGTATGAGTGAGGCAGCTAGATGGTGCAGTAGATAGAGCACCTAGCCAGAAATCAGGAGGCTTGAGTTCAAATCCAACCTTAGCTGCTTATTAGCTGTGTGACCCTGGGCATGCCACTTAACCCTGTTTGCCTCAGGTCCTCATCTGTTAAATGAGATGGAGAAGGAAATGGCCAATCACTCCAGTATCTCTGGCAAAAAACACCCCCTCCAAAAAGAAAAGGGAATCATGAAGAGATGGACATGATTGAAATGACTCGGTGTCAGCATGAGGCAGTGGGTTCTTTCTTGATGGCAGGACATCCACTTGTCAGGTAGGAAGGAGATGGGATTCTTGATGCCAGCTGAGGGCCCTTCTAGCTCTGGGATGCTGTGGTTCAGCCTACATCCAACATTCTCTCTGAGTAGAAAGTATCACTGGAAATACGAGCTTGAGGTTTTCTGTGTAATAGAGTTATCGTTCTTTCCTATCTTGATGACCAGATAAAGGGACGATGGCTGTATTACAATAGTGAAAAGAAAGGTTCTGGAAACAGCTCTGAGACAGTTATATTCTGGATTCGTGTAACACAAAATCACCTTAGGAGACACCTAGAGGTAGCGTGGAGCAGCAGACAGCTGGCCTCACCACTGCACACACTGATTCTGTGAACCCAGGCAGCTTACCTAGCCTCTCAGTTCCCTGGGTATTTCTCTTACAGTATTAGTTGCAGAGCACTTGCTGACCAGCAGTGGTAAAGGGAGTGGTTTCATTAGATGTTCCCTACACCAACAAAATCAGGTCTCATCAAACAAAAGCGAACATGTAGAATCCAAAATGAGGGATCTTGAAAGGCATTATGGTATGATGGATAAAAGAGTGAACTTGGAGTAGGAAAAATCCCAGGTTCAAATTCTGCCTCAGATACTTACTAGTCAAGAGACCCTAGCAAATCTCCTCCTGGAGTCTCATTTGCAAAATGGTGACAATAGCATCTCTCAGGGTTAAAGTGAAGATTAAATGAGCTAAGATACAGAAAATGCTCTGCAAATCTTAAATCCATCTATGAATGTGAGCCCTCTTTTAACTAACAGTGACTCAGGTCTGTCAAGGAGGGAACAGGAGGGCAGAGAGGGAAAAGCTCCAGGAAAGCCAGAGTTCTTGTCCAAGCTCTGCCCTTAACTCACTGCAAGACCTCAAGACAAATTCCTTGCTTTTCTGGGTGTTGGTTTCTCATCTGTAATATGAAGGGGCTAGACTAGATCTCATCCACCCTTCCCTCAGATGCCAAAATAATGTTCTTAAACACCAATCTGATCATGGCCCTGCCCTGTTCTAGCGTGGGTGGGTCTATACTGCCAGGAGGTAAGACACCAACTCCTCAGCAGGCTTACAGTAAAGCCCAGCACTGTCTGGCTCCCACTGACCCTTCCAGATGCTGATATTACTCTCCTTCAGGCATGCCAGATTCCAGTCATGCCATGCTCTTAGCTGTGCCTCCAACTCCACATTACAGTGCTCAGGTCACCAGGAATGTCCAGCATACACTTCCTCTTCCTCCTCCCCTCTGCCTCACAGAATCCCTAGCTAGGGGTCCAGGGTCCTCCCAGAGCCTGCGTCCTTCAGGAAGCCTTCTCTCCTCCCCTTGGTTACTAGTGCTGTCACTCTATTTACTGATCTGTGTATTTGCTGGATTCCCGAAGTGGAAAGTAATCTCCTTGAGGGAAGGGACATTCTTTCTGCCTCAGTATCTAATGAGAATTCCTTGTACATAACAGGTGCTTAAGAAAGGGTTCTACCCCTTTCTGGCCCTAGTTCTGACAATCTACAATCCTTGGTTCTAGGTCCAGCAGACCTCTGTCCTGCTCAAACCAAATGGGATTGAGCAAATAGGTGTGAGTACTACATTTTAGGAAGGACATTGACAAAATGGAGCGAGTTTGGAGAAAAGTGACTGGAATGATGAGGGAACCAGCGACCACACTGCTTGAGAAGCAGCAGAAGGAACCAAGAGAAGGCTCAGGAAGGACATTTTCACTGTCTTCAAAAACACAAATCAGTAGGGGATTAGCCTTCTTTTGCTTGGTCAGAGAGGGCAGACTTTATTTAATGTAAGGGAAAACTTCCTAAATATTAGATCTGTTTATAGTGCGGGTTGGTCATCAGAAGTAAGTTTGCCATCACTGCAGATGTTCCAGGAGAGTGCTGAATATTTATTGGGTTGCCATGGAAGGGATTCTCCAGGAGGGACTGGATTAATACATACCATCGGAGGTTCTGCCAGCTCTGAGATTTGGGGATTCCTGACCCACCACAGACACAGGTGGCTCAGTACTAATCAGGCAGCCGTTGAGTATGTAAGCCCCAAGATGTCACATGGAGATGCAACACTAAGTATCTACTTTTGAACAACCTCACTTATTTGTAAGAAGTACAAACCTTGTATGAATAGACAACTTTGCAGGTCAGTGGATAGTTTCGTAGGGTGCCCGATGGACTGGAACTGCTATCATCAAACACATCCATGTTGTCCTCAAATTCTTCCCCTTCTTCTCTTTCTGCATCCACATTAAGCTAGGGGGAACAACAAGAAAAGAAAAATGCTTGTTTTCCTATTTCACAGAATTGTAAGAAAAAAAAAGGAAAGTTTGGTAATGAGTGAGGAATTCTAAAGTCTCGATTCACTGATCCAGGGGAAGAAAGGGGTGGTGCAGGGTAAACAGTGCAACTCCAGCTTGCTCTTAAAGAGTTAGAGAGTCACTGAACTTTCTCCTAAATACTCAGAGGAAAGTTATTATCCATTCTCAAGGTCTTTGCTGCAGCATCCTTCAGGGCTGCCTAATAAGGGTCTGCATGGCTTCCCTTCCTGCTGTACCACCCTCCTCATCTGAATCTTGATGCAGAGGTCCATGTGGACATGATCACAGCCCAGGAAGGGTCAGGGACCTCGGGGTTTGTTTATTTGGGAGGCAGCAGAGAACCCTGGTGGAGGTAAGGAAGCCCTGGGCTTCTCTGCCTGCTCTGTTACTCATTAGCTCCATGACCCTGGCCAGGTCAATGCATTCCTCTGAGGCTCAGTTTTCTCACCTAAAAAGTGAGGGAAAAATAACACACTGTTTAACCTCATGGAGCTCTGAGAAGTCAAGGAAGAAATGTAAAGATAAATGTACATGTAAACAAATTCTTCTGTAAACCTCAGAATTCTTTTTCACCGTCAGCTCAGAGCACCATAAGACATGCTTCAGGCAGCAAATGGCTAGGGGCTGCCCCTGGGACTCTGAAGGACTCTGCCTCCCATGAGGATCAGGGAGCACCTTCTTTGTCTTTGAGAGTTGTTGAGAGCAAAAAGAGGGTACCTGATCAGGGTCACAAAGCTAGTGTGTACGAGAGATGAGGCTTTGACCCAGCTCTCTACCCTCGCTCTCAAGCCGCCTCCTCCACTAGTAGCATGCTGAGTCTAGAAAGTGACAATCACATGTCTTTTCAGGCTCTACCTTCTTATAAATGGAAAGTTTCTTTTCTGAATAGGGGCTGCAATTCTTTGCTGTGAGGTTTTTTTTTTTTTGAAAGCAACAATTTTATTGGCAACCTCTTGTTCTGCATGATCCCTGCAAAGAAGGCTTATCTACTATTTGAAAGCCATAGTGAATCTCTCATAGCCCCTAAACTATACCTGTCAAATAAAGTCCCAAATTCTCAGCCAAACATTCAAGACCCTGCACAATCTGCTTCCCACTCCTACTTTTCATTTTAATTTCTCATTACTCACAGATTATGATTCAAAAGATATGTTAGAGAGCATTTAATCCAATCTATGCCAGGTAAACAGTCATCTTCTCTAAAGCACTCACAACAAACAATCACCCAGCCTCCAGGGAGACATCTAGGAATGCAGATTTCACTACTCTGGGAATTAGGATAGTTTACTTTTGGACAGGTGTTAACAATGATTTTTCTTATAGTGAGATGAAATTCCCCTCAAGAATTATTTTGGAATTGTGATTTAAAAGACAGTGACTAAAATGCCTATATCCACTGAGTGAGAGATCCCATTACTAGGCATAGGGAAGTAAAAGAAAGGACAGAAGCAGAGACAGGCACACATACTGATTGTAGTACTTCTTGTGGTATCAAAGAACTGGAAACAAAGTAGATGCCCATCAGTTGGGAAATGGCTAAACAAACTGTGGCATATAAATGTATTATAGTGCCAAAAGAAATGATGAATGTGAAGAATTCAGAGTTGCATGTGGAGACTCATGAAATGACACTGAGTGATGAAAGCAGATTTGGAAAATAAGATACATGAGTACAATAATCATCACAAAAAACAATAAAAGCAACACCATATAATGATAATTACTAAGGTTGGTCCTGAAGAAGAGTAAAGAAAATGCCTCTTTCTCCCTTTATTTCATAGGTAGGGGACTATGGGTATGCAACACTATGTATATGGTCAGATGCCATCAATATCAGTTAGACTGATTATTTTATTTTTAAATTTTTATTGTAAGAGAAGATTTACCAGGTAGGGGAAGAGTAAGTAACATATTCAGAAAATAAATTCCCATCACATGCTCCAAAATTTTGCCTAAATGTCTGACTTCCCAATCTCTTGCCCCTTTCTGCTTTCCTGCCTTAGCTGAGGAAGCTCCTGCTTCCTTTGAGGCATACTGCCCTCAGCATAATTTGCTGAAATCCTTCCTGTCCTTCAAGGTCTAGTTCCAATGTCATTTTCTGTAAGAAGCCTTCCGTGAGCCTCTAGCTAGAAGTAATCTTTTCTTCTTGTAACCTTCATATTATGCTGAACTTTTCTTAATTTGCCCATTCCTACATTCGTCATAGTTATTTATGTACATGTTCTATATACTCCACTAGTCTGTGAATTCAAAGAGGGCAAGGAACTGACATCAGCAGTAGTATTAAGTATTTCTAGAATGGCTGTGACAGCCTTGGTTCTGTGATTCTATCCATTTCTTTTCAATGAAGAATTGCACCATTTAACAGAGATGAATAAGGACAGCATGGTGTGGTATATAGCTTTTGAAATCAGAAGACTTGACTCAAGTCTTGTGCCAACTCCTCATTCTGTGCCCCAGTGAGTAAGTCACTCCGAGCCCGACTTGAGCTTCCTCCTTCTGAAGTGGAGATATAATGTGCACATGACCTATCTCACAGGATTATAGTGAGGAAAATATTTTGCAAACCTTAATGTACTAGAGAATTATTGAGGCAACATGGTGACTTGGAGTGAGAGGAACTGGATTTGAGTCTTGGTTTTTCTACTTACAAGCCATGTGCACAAAGGCATTCCTTTGTTGGGGGCTCAGTTTCCCAGACTAGATGGTCTCTGAGGTCCCTCCCACCTTTGACATAACTATTTTCTAAGGAGCCTCATCCAGAGACAGCATTTTGGGATTCTGTAATATGAGTCGTCTTGTGGCTCCAAAGCCACACTGTCACATAGGATTTATATTTCTGTTGGAATCCACCCCTAAAAATTAGTTAAAACTAAATAGCTCTTCTCTGTGTTATTCCACATTCCTTGAATTGCCTAGCACATATTATATATGTGACTGTCAGTGGAGATGACAATGAAGACTCCATCTAGACCTTTTATGAAACCCAGTGAAAGCTGATGTTGGCAGACTGAAAAAAATACTAATTTCCAAAGATATCTGTGGAATTTTCCCTTGCCTACACTACCCTCTGGCCTGGGGCCTCCATTCCACCAGAAAGAACATTTCATTTTGGCAACAACATTTCATTTCTGGTATGAAACATGGCTTGCTTCTTCTCTGGTTGGAGTGAATTTTCTGCTTCTCATAGAAGGGCTCGCTAGGGTGCAGTGGCAGCAGCAGGAGCTCAGGATAGAGTGAGCTGGGCATTACGTGTGAATATGTATGCATGTGCATGCGTTTGAGCTCCCACTCTGGAAAACCCTTCTTTCAATCTGCCAAGGTGCTGCATGCTGGGCTCATCTCTTCCTCTATCTACTCCTCCTCTTTCACTGGAACTTTGCCCAACCTTGCTGCTTTCTACATGTTCATTTCTTGTCCTCTCTCTCTGATCCTGTGAACTAGAACTTTCTCTTCAAGGGCCATGAGACTCTCATCCCTGCTTTCCTGCAAATAAAGTCATGTTTCTTGATAGCTCTTATAACATTATCATGTTCGTTGAGCCCTTGGTGACTAATAACATTATCTTCCTTCTTTACAGAACTTTCCAATTTATAAAATTCCAATTTGTAAAACACCTACTTCACAAAAGCTCTGAGAATAGCTGACACAAGGACATTCTCAACCCTACTGGACAGAGCCCTGCAGGGATGAAGCTAAGATGTGAACTCATTCTGATGATCGACACTTTGCTGCCTCAGTTCCTCAGGATGAAAGTCTCCCATTCACATCGATGACAGCTTCGGGGCACTATTATCACCAATGGGCAGCGAAGTGGGGAAGGGATCTGGGAATCTTCATTCCAAGGGGTGGCGTGGCTCTCTGGCTAAGTTTCTCCTCCACTAGCTCATTTCACAGTTGACTAGAACCAAGCTGCAGTCAGAGGGAACACCAGCCTAGTGTTGCGCCCCCCCCCCCCCCCCCTCAAGTTAATGAATGATAGTGATGATGGGAAAACATCAGGGAGTTGTGAGAATCCAGATGTCTGCCAGCCACACAGCATCTGAAAAGACCTAGAAGTAATTAATTACCCCTGACTAGAGTATGAAAACAAAAGATAATGAGAAGAAAGAGAATAGAGAAGCAGGCAGTGTAGTGTAGTGCAGAGAAAGTTAAGAGTCAGAAGACTGGTGTTCGAATCCTGGCTCCCTTACTTTCTCACAGAAAGAACTTCATTCCTGGTGACTGGATGCCATGGTCATGATTAGCATATTTCTCTGCCCTACAGGGTTTCAAACAGAATCTGTATGACTACTTGTGAAACAAGTTGTGGAAGGGATCCATGCTTCAGACATGAGTTGGAAGTGATGACACTTAAATCTTCCAAATCTAAGATTTTATCTTCCAAAATCCTAACGATCTTCCTTATTAGTTGTATGACCTCAGACAAGTGAGCCTCATACACCTGCAGAATGAGATAAATATGTGTACTATTTCATCAGGGTGACCAGAAGGAAAAAAAAAGCTTACTATAAACCAGGGGTATTGAACTCAAATAGAAATGAATCCTTGCAGGTTGTATATTGACTAAGAAAACCACAAATTAACATTATCTATGTTGTACTGTATTTTTGTTAAACATTTCCCAATTATATTTTCATCTGGTTTAGGTTGCACTAAGGAGTTTTGCTGGCTGTGAGTTTGACACCTCTGCTGTAAACCATAATACATAGGAGAAAGGAGAGGAATGGGAGAGATGTTCTTCCACTATAGTGCTGCTGTTGTTGGAAGGGCTCCACTGGCAGCCCAGGGGCAGTATCTGTCTGGCACCTAGAAAGAGAGGAACGACAGCATAGTCAGAGGAAAAATTCCTTTCCTAAGCCTTTCTAAACTTGGATCCTTCTGGTCTTGCTTGCTGCCCTCAATTATAGTGAACATTTATCAAGCATCTGCTTTTTCCAGGTCCTGTGGCTGGCTCTGGGATGCATGGGTAGATGTGGCACAAACCCTGGTCTCCTTAGAAGAGCTACTGGAAGGGAGGGGAGCTTGGCACAGAAAGCCTGGGTTTAGATCCCAGCTCTGTCCAAAATGCTCGAGTGACTTTGGGGAGAAGACATCCTCTTTCTGGGCCTCAGCTTTCTTACTTATAAGATAAGGGTGGGCCAGATAACCCCTTCCAGCTTTAAATTCTGTGGCTCTACAGCACACATACAAGTAAGTCTGATACAAGATGGAATGTCATAGGAACACAAAACACCATCCAGACACAAGTATGCTAGGAGACTATGAAGCAGGTGGCAGGGCTCAAGGAAGGCTTTGTGGTTGACATGGCACATGATCTGAGCCCTGAAGGAAGAGATATCAGCAAGGGGAGGTGAGGAGAGAGTGCAGTAACAGAGAAAGGGGGATGACTCACTCAGAGGTAGAAGAAAAGAAAATGAGATGAGCGAATAGTGAGTAGTTCAGTTTGGCTAGAATGAAAGAAAATCATTGTGAGATGAGGCTAAATTGGTTAGTACAAAGCCAGACTGTAGAAGGTTTCTTGGATGGCAGGTTAAGGAGTTTATATTTTATTCTGGAGGTCAAAGATCAGTGAAGAGTCAAAAAATCCATCCAATTAGATAGCAAAGACTCTCAGGGGCTATTGACATGGAAGAAAATAAAGCCAGTGATTGAGGCGTTAAATGCATCTAACCTCTTTTCTAACCTCTTATCCAAATCATTAAAACTGCTCTTCACAATAAATTCAACACCAAGAATTTGTATCTAGGTCATGCTTTCCTGGAGTTCATCTCTCTTTACAAAATGACAGTCATTGTTGGGGGGTTGACTCAGCTCCAGGTTTGTAACCTCCCCTAAATACAGCTGAGAGCCAGGGTATACATCTTCAAGTTGTGATAGGAAAGGGGAGATCCACACAGACTCACATATGTATTTACTTGGAAAGCAGTCTGGCATCATGCAAAGAGTTCTGGACCTGGAGCCAGAAATTCTGTGTTCTGGTCATGATTTGATCTCAGTCATTAAAAAGCACTCAGTGGTTCACAGGATCACAGAATTTAGACCTGCAAAGGGACTAAGAATCTAATCTAACCCTTTTATGGATGAGACCCTTGAGAGACAGTGAGGACAAGTAACTCACCCCAGATATGCATGTTGCTCAAACCCAGGTATTGACTCCACTTCAACCTCTGGCCATCTCCTCTAACCCATCCCTGGATAGGAAGCCCCTCTACAATATATCCAACAATTCAGGACCTCATTAAGCCTAATTCCTTTATCTATAAAATGGAGATAATAATTATCTGCCTCAAATGTGATGCATGTGAAAGTACTTTGTAATCATGAAGGACTATATAAATATTATCTATGATTACTTATGTAGAGGTGATTATGATTAAAAAAAACATACAAGCTCTGGTTTGGGTCACCAAGCCACTAATCACTCATTAGACATTCAAATATCTTCCAGCAAAAATATGGTAACTCGGCTCCTTTTCTTTCTCACTGTCCAGTGCTGCACACTCTACACGACAGCATGCATTCACAACAGCGTAAGTCTGTGTCTTTATTCCCATGGTGCTCTCTTCTTAGAATACTTTATCTGCAAATCAATCTGTACTCAAAACCTCCCTATCATTCAAGGTCCAATAATAATTATCAATAATTGTACATACGTATATATGGACATTAAGGATTGTTGACTTCAATTTCTTATTTAAATACAGCAATTTTTAAAAAAGAGTAAACTATAAAGATTTATACTGCAAATATTTCACATAAATCTAAACATGCATATTTCTACCCTATGGTAAAACAGCTATAAAAAAAATGTTAGGGACAAGATTTTAAAAACTGTAATAACAAAGCCAGGCATCTTTCATTTAACTTTAAAAAGAATTTGGGACAAAAGTGATGATGGGGAAATGGCCAGTGGTGAGCATTATTCTACTGGTCTTTTACTTCAACCTGGGCCTGAACTGCCAAAATGCTATCCACCCATACCATAATTGAGTAATTCCATTTTTGTGATTACCTAATACACATCCACATGAGAATATTTCTTTCAGATTAAGATATAAATACATAACACACACAAATCCTACTGAATTTGCTATCTTAACCAGGAAAATAGGGATTCTGGAGTCTAAAGTTTTCCCCCCACCAAAGATAAGCAAATATAAACATTACACCCAGAAAATAGATTATTACTGACAAAACACAAATAAAGACGATAATAAGGTCTCAGTTAAAAATCTCTTGAATTTGCTAATATCCAAAACCTACTGTGATTTTAAATATGAAATGTAAGCACTATATAAAATTCCATTAGATGCTTCAAAATGTTAAAAAAAAATGACGAAGACATCCATGGAGTCCAAGTTCAAGTTGTCATTCAAAGTATATTCTTGGAATGTCTGACCCTCCACATTTTCCCTACCAGCCTACCATATCTGAATACTTAACCATAGTGCCACATGCAAATGATGTTTTCCATGATCCTTTTTTGAAAACTAGCAAATGAACACCTTGCTTGGAGATGTCAGAACCAAAGTCCTGTCTGCTTCCTTTATCATTTGTGTTTGTTTAAAATTTGAAAATGTGCACAGGAAATCTGAGCTCAAATGATTGAAATCTGGCTTAAAGAATCAGGCAAGTTAACAATAGCAGTGAAATATTTAAATATTACTAATTTTCAGCCACAATATAAACTGACAATAGTATTGTCTATCTCTAAGACTTCCAACAGACTGTAAATGATCACTTCATTATAAATTCTTATACTCCATTAAATTCAACCTAAAAGGCAAAAATTTGGGTAAGAATCAAAAAGTACTTACACGGCAAGGAGGGCTATTCCCCTTTACTTGAACTCTATTCCTCTTTGGACAGTTCATAAGGGAAAAGCAGAGTCCCTACCTTTTCATTATAACTCCATTTAATTGTATTCCTTTGAGCTATCCCCATGTGCCTTGTATCCCATGTCTAGATTCAAAATCTCCTTCTGCTTTAGAACTGGGGTTGAAGAACTGATAGGAAGGATAATGCAGGGTGTATGAAAAGGAGACATTAGTCAGAAGGCAATAGGCCAGAAATTAATTTAAATTTTATATGCCCAGCAAACATAAGCAAAAGAATTTTCTTGTGTTAAATAATTTGTATTCGAATGGTAGACAATAGGATGTTTATTTAGACTGTATCGAGACATACTGCATATACACTTAATAAGATACCTTAATTGTAACTGAGCTTTGCTGCCCTAGAACTTTTTCATTTTGTTGATACTTTAAGGATTTTGCAGAAGATTATACATAAGAGAGTATATTTTGTCTTGCTTTCAGCTATATAAAAAAATATGAGCTGTGATTTAAACACAGTTGTACAAAAAGCATGGGGGGAAATTTCCAAATCAAGGAGAATTATAGTACTCTCATCTGATGCTTCAAATTCTTTTTTAAAACTCACTTCTAGTCCATACATTTAGTAATTTTGTCCTCTAATCCCTACTACTCACATCCATTTCAATTATTTCTTTTTAAAAAACCCATTCCTTCTAAAATCCCCTGGATCAATTATGTCTAATGAAAGATGAATATAAGCTCATGGGCTTCCCTTATCAATTCAGTACTCAGAGCTCCAATTTCATCTAGTTACTAGTTCATCTAGTTGTCCCTACACAAGGGGCTGGGTTCTTCTGTTCTGTACACAGCCAACTTTTACTGGCTAAACTTCAAACTTCTCAGACGTAAACTGGTAGTTGTGACTTTCATAGGTACTTTCACTGTACCTGATTGCTCTATGTACACATACACCTAAGCTCTGCACACAGTAGGTATTCAATAAATATTTGGTTAATTAAATCTAATGGGAGGCAATATGACATAACAGAGAAAGTGCTGGAGCCTTGAGTCTCATTCCCCTCTCTCTTATTGACTAGCTGTGGACCTATGCCACTTTAAGCCTTCCCTCCTTTGGAAAATGAGGGACTTGGACTAGATCACATACAGTGTTCTCTCTACTCTCAAAGTCTATGCCTAAGTCTGTCTCCACTGGCCTCTTAGATCTAATTAGGTAAGGAGGGCTATAGCCTTATCTCCACATGTTCAAGGATTTGAAGAGGTTTTAACACTTTGGGGGTGTCTTCCCCCAAAGGCCAAATAATTTGCTTCAGCAATGAAGATGTCCTGTTCAAACTAGACACTGCCAAAGATGCATATCACTCAACCTTTGAATAACCAAAACCATGTGCTGCCTCCTCCTTCCCTGCCCCGCCCTTCCGCCAACTTCAGAATGTTCATCCATAAAATTAACCAAACAACAAAACTCTCTCAGTTATCTACTCTATAGACCTAGGTGAAACTTGTAAAACAGATTATTCACAAACTATATACAAGTGCAACCTTGCTTGGGATCTGGGATAATGGCTTGGATCTTCCTCAATCTCCTCAGTGATCACTCCCCTTGGCATGGGATTTCTGCTAGTGTCCTGCCTGCCACCTTGATGTGGTCTCCTACCAAAGAGACAGATGCAGGAAGCTCTAATGCTAGTCATCGATGTCACTGCCTGATGTACTAAATTGTAAGTCATTTCACAGGGTATTTCCCTGGGTTTCTGTGACTGGCCTGCCCTTGAGGGTGAGGCCTAGGTGGGGTCTGGCTCTTCCCTTTGGCTGCTGGGGCTGTTCTCATCACTTCCAGAGGAGCTCTTAGAATCTGATGCTCTGCTCCCACTACTACTGCTCATCTGTTCAATTATTTCAGCCTCTGCTCTCAGCTCTCTCTTAATGTCATCCTGCTGAAGTCCAGGTAGAGGGTTACGTTTCACAGCGGAGGTTTTTGGTCCAACTGGTGGTTTTACTGGGGCTCTATACGGTACAGGAGAGGTGGTGCTCGAGCACAGGGCTGTTCCATTTGGGCCTGGATTTTGCTGCTTCCCTCAGCTCTTGTTTTCTTGACCTGAATCCTGCTGATGAGTGTTTCCAACACATATTCACCAGTGTCATGGTGAGAACATAGTCTTTCTGATATGCTCTTTTGTTTTCTTTGATCACAGTCACTGGAGGTGCTGATCCAGTGACATCATCTCCTTTGCCAGCCTGCAGTTCTCCTTCATGTGTCTGTAGATGCTGGTTTAAAATCTCAGCAGATGGTGTGGAAAGAGGACGTGGGCCTTGTCTTGAAGCTCTCACTGAACTTCAGGTTGTACTCCTTGCAGTCCAGCAGCAGGTTCTTGGTACCATTCGTGGCCCTCTCCAATAATGAATACTATTGATCACTAAAAATGAATAAGAGGCAGTGTGGCCTAGTGAAGAGGGTCAGCTTTGGATCAGAGAACACCTGGGTTCAAGTTCTCCCTTTGATACACACCGGGAGTGTGAACCCTTAGTCCTCAGGGCCACTTTCTAAGACTGTAAACTGCAGAGAAATGGCTGATGTTCATTGGGAAAGAGTTTGCTCAGGCAGGTGTCCCTATACTGAGTGTCACATTCAAATGGCTACATGTGGAAACTCTGTGCAGGCCAAGAGTATGACACCTTTACCCTTTGCTGATGAATCCCAGGCCCAGTCATTGGTTGGATGACTAACTTCCATGAATTTTGATCTCTGTGTTACAAAAGAGGAACCCAAGGCTCAGAGGTAAAGCAACTGGCCCATGGTCACACAGCTGGGAAGTATGGAAGCTGGGCCTCAAACCCAGGTCTTCTGGTTCCATATACAATAAGCATTTCCCCATGGTAGTGTGCCACCTCCCTCTCCACAGCACTCCCTCCTCCTGCAGGAAGCCTTCCCTGGTCCCCAGAGCTAGCTCTACCTTCTTCCTCCTAAGAGCCATCTCACCACCTGGGTCATGGGTCTCATGGACTGCACCACAAAAAATGCAGAGTGTATTGTCTGTGTGTGTGTTTTGCCTCCTACCAGGCTGTGAATTCCTTTAGGGAGGGGAACAGTGTCTCTTTTGTGATACCTCCCTCAGTGCTAAGCCAAGAGCCTTAAACAGAGGAGGCAGTTAAATACTTGTGGAATGACCTTTGTAGTACTGAGAGTAGTGAGTCAATGTCCATGTTCCTTTACCATTTCATAAGTAAACAGACTATATCATTTTTTAAAAATAATTAGCTTCTTCTGGGCAGTGTGAATATTTCCCAATTATGCTGTTAATACATAACTGTGGTCTTCACCACATTTTCCAGATGGCACTAAATTCTAACGTGATGACTGAAGTTTTTGTTGGCATCTACAATGGAACAAATAATTTGGTCCCCAAACTGTATGTTTCTTCCGCCAACTCCTGAGCCAGCCAACTGTCACCATGAGGAGACCCTGCCTGCCCCTGTCTCATTTTGTCTGCTGCTCAAACTGGGAAGTAGGAAAGAACCAGGCTACCTTGGGCCAACATGCTTTCCTTCAGTTCTAAGCAGATTCACAAGGGCCTGATCAGCATAGAACACTGAGCTATGTGCTAAGGTCCATTCAAAGCTTACATAAGGCACATTCCTTGCCCTTACAATACACAGAAACAGTGGGGCAGGACATGAAAAAAGAGAATTAAACAGAGAATGCTGTAAGAAAAGTGCCTTAGAGTGGTACAAGGGGCAATGGAAGGTGTAGGAGGGAAGGGTTGGATCAGCAGAGGAAAATATTTCAAAATGTAGAAGATGCAAGCTTAGAAGCACTGAGCAGTGGGAGATGAAATTATCTGCTCTAAGAGAACACTCTGAGAGTGCATCCAACGGGAGGCACGGAGCTAACTGCAAAGAGGACGGCAAGTTCCAAATGACATCTGTCCTCAAATAGCTATTCTTGGTTCTTCTTCTCACTTGGTCTGTCAGAAGGCTCATATTAATTCAACATCATATGGCAAATATCAAATGCCTACTATAGTACTGTAGGGTTGTGCTCTCAACAATACGGAAAATGCAAAGAAAAACAATGACAATTCCTATTTTTAGAACAGTTAAAAATTCTATAAGTTTTCCTCACAGCAAGTTCGTGAATGGGTAATGCAGGCATTATTCCACTAATTTTACAGGTAAGAAAATTGAGGTATGGAGGGTGGCCTAAGCAGGGCCACACATCTCGTGACAGATGGCGGACGTGATCATTTCCCTTCTCAGTCTCAGTTTTATCATCTGTAAAACAGGGGCAATGCTTACACTACAAACATCAGAGTATAAATAATAATGCATAATTATAGAGCATATTATGGTTTGCACAGGTCTGTACAAATGTTATGTCATTTGATTCTCATTATCGCCCTGGGAAAGAGGGGCTATTACTCTTCCACTTTACAGATGAAGAAACAGAGGCTGAGAGAGGTCAAATTGACTTGCCCAGGACTGTCCAGCTAGTAAGTGTCTGAGGCAGGATCTGCATTAGGTCTTTCTGACTCCAAGTCTAATACTCTATCCTCTGCACCACTTAGCTGTTCTACAACAAATAATAAATCAGTAAGTTGGTCTCTACCTTCATATAGTTTATAGTCTAATGAGGGAGATTAAGACCTATATGCAGATTAGAATATGACTTAAATATGTGATAAGCACATAAGAAACCTATCAAGTGCCATGAAAGGCTGAAGGAAGAAAAGATTTTTTGACTGGGAGAGAGATTTGCGGAGAAATCAGGGTGGGTTTCTTGGAAGATGCAGAGTTCAAAAGATGAGTTAGTGGTCTGATATGAAAACAGAAGGGAAGGACTGTATGAGAAAAGGGACAGAAGCAGAAGATACTGGGGTATATTTGGTGGATGGGGAGTTGCTTCATTTTAGGAAGAGCAGAGTCCATGGACATTTTAAATTGAGTACTGTATGGAGTGTGAAGCTGGAAAGGTATATTTACATCTGTGTGAAAGCAAATGAATTTGAACTGAATAACACTGAGGAAGTACAAGGAAAGTGAAATAGGATTTTTAACCTCCTTCGTTTCATAACCTGCCAGTTTGCTCAAGGACTGGCATTTATCATGGTACTGGGCTAATTTTAGTGTGTCAGACTTCAAAAGGAAAAAGTGATGAGAAGCTTTTGGCTTGTGTAAAAGAATGAGGGTGTGGCAAACAAGCAAGGGAAAAACTGACTGAAAGCACTTGAGGAGAAGCCCAGGTAACAAGCCCTTCCAGACCCACCCAAACCAGATGATTATAACCACCACTGGTTATGGTGATGGATGCTACTGATCTGTGCCCAGTCTGATCAACTGCACTGTGAAGGGAGAGCACTCTAGGGCACAGGCCTGATCTTAATTGGCCCACAGGTCGGATGCTATCAGATCCAAGTAAATCAGAAACCTGCATGTGCTTAGGAACACATTTTCTAACAGGACTGGAAGGATCAGACTCAGAATCAAAGTTGGAAGGGGTCTTAGAGGTTGTCTAATCCAAGTTGTAGAATGAAATTCCTTTAGAGCAACTCTGATTAGTGGTCATCCAACAGAACATCCCTTATAGCTCTAAATTTAGAATCTTATAATTTACCTGAGTAGAACCTGAAGTGGCAGGAAATTCACTACTTTCTGAGGAAGTCCAGTTCTTCACATTGAGCCTAAATCTATCTGCCTGTATCTTCTGTCACTGGTCTGAGTTCTGTTCTTTGGGCAGTCTGCTTTCTCTTCTCCAAATATTTAAAGACTGAGATGTTTTTCAGAAAATCTTTCCTTTATCCATCTAAATATCTTCAGTTTCCTAAGTTAGTTCTTGTATGGCTTGGTCTCCAGCCCCCTCATCATCTAGCCCTTCCTAAAATGAAGTACCTAGAACTACATGGAATATTCCAAATGTGGTCTTATCAGGGAAGGTGAGAAGAGTTGGATCATCACTTCCCTCATCCTGATCATGGATACCTCTGGCTCACAACCAGCTGGTAGAAGAGCAGTTGTTACTGTGGCATATCACTTTTCAAAGGATAAGAAAACTCTGGCTTAGACGCTGGTACTTATGTAGCCAAGAACACAGGTTTTATCAGGGTGGAAACAAATTATCTTTACATATCAATTCTAGAAATCAGGCGGCTAGATGGTACAGTGGACAGAGCACTGGGCTTGGAGTCAGGAAGACCTGAATTAAAAGCCAGTTTTAGGCACACTTAACTAGCTGGGTGACCCTGGGAAAGTCACTTACTCTGTCTGCTTCAGTGTCCTCACCTGTAAAATGGGGATAAAGATAACAACTACCTCTCAGCATTGTGGGAATTAAATGAAAGTGCTTAACACAGTGTCTGGCCCATAGTAAGTGCTACTATTTACAAATGCATTTAACTTGGGTCATCTATTTTACAAACGCACATTCTTGGTCCTGAAGAAACATACAAACAAAGGGTCAGTTGTAAGTGCAAATCTATCTCCCTTAGACAGAAAAGTGAATCAAAGAGCCAGCTGGCCTAGTACATGACACATGGTTATGGCTACATCAGCTTCTCTCTAGTCTTCACTGATCCTTGGATTCCTATAGAATTAGAGAGTTTAAGATTTATTATTGTGAAAATATTTGTGATGACTATTGTCAGTTTATCAGAGTCTTATCAGGGAAACCATATGAATCTAATGAAAACCTTACAAAGTCTAACAAAAGTTAACAAACTTTTCAGAAGACCACTTAAAAGGCATCATCATTGCCTTCTATTATCTAAAAGGTTGCCATAAAGAAGAGTGCTGGTATTGGAGGGCAAAGTATGATACAACAGAAGAATGATGACTTTGGACTCAGAGGTTTGGGTTCAAATTTCAGCTGACAGAATGGCACTGACCTATGTGACCTTGGACAAGTCACAGAATCTCCCTGGGGAGAGGAATCAGAGGTATTAATTGAAGGGAACTGATCAATCAACACATCTTTATCAAACACCCACCATGCAGCAGGCAAGGACGTCTAATATGAGCTGTGACAACATTCAATTTCTGTGAGCCTCGGTTTCTCCGTCTGCCAAATGAGGACATGGTACCCTACCCTGTAAGGCTGTTGTCAGGGTTACCTAAGGTAAATGACACTTGGGAAGTGCCTTGCAAACCACAAAGCACTATATAAAGGTTAGCCATTATCACAACCCTCGGCAGGAAATCAGAAGACTAGGGTCCAGCTTCCTGACTCTGCTATCAAAACTAGTCTCAAGAGCCTGGACAAGTTGTCTTGCCTCCAGAGGGCAAAATATGATACAGCAGAAGAACAATGGTTCGGACTCAGAGGTCTGGATTCAGATTCTACCTGACAGCAACGGTACAGGCCTGTGTGACCTTGGGCAAGTCCTGGAATCTCCCTGGGGTTCAGTTTCCTCAACTGTAAATTTGGGGATTGGACTGGGTGGTCTGTGAGGCTCCATACAGCTCTAAATGCATGACCTTACCAAGTAACAGCTCAACTGAACTTTGTGAGCACTGGTGTCACTGCCCAGTGGAACGGCTCCCTCAGCAGGTCGCCAAGGAGAGGCGTCAAGGGTTGTCAAGGGTGCTATAGGGGGATGCATGCTTCAGACAGCAGTTGGACCAGCTGTTCTCTGAGGTGCCCCCATCTTCCAATGCCAAGATTCTCTGGGACCCCAGGCTAGCATAATGGGAACAGTAGGATGACAGGCATCACACTTGTGCCAAACCTACAGTCAGAAGACCCAGGTGTGAGTCCTGGCTCTAACACTTACAATGTGATCCTAGGCAGTCACTTCAATTTCCTCATCTGTAAAATGGGAATAGTACTATTTATATTCCCTATAAGATAGAATTGCTGAAGAAGTGCTTTGTAAACTGTTAAGGGCTACAGAAAACTTATTAATACCCGAAAAGGACAAAAAGGCAAGTATGACATCTTGGAAATGCAAAAGTAGATAAATAAGCTTTTTTTCCCTGGGTCTTTTCATACCTCATGGTATTCTTTTTCCTGTAGTACCCTGACCAGTAAAGGCCCTGGCCTAAGCTGCTGGGCTAAGGCACAACCATGGCAAAGGTCCCAGACTCTCCCCAATCCACTGCCAGGGAAAACTACACAACATGAATGAATAGGAGATGCCACACCCCAGTAATGGGAAGGGCTCATTTGTGGCCCAGAGCCTTTGGTCCTGGGAAAAAGATTAAAACAAAAACAAAAACAACCCTCCCTTTCTCCTAAGCCAAGTTGGCCACTGACTTGAGTCTGCAGGAGTCAAAAAAAGAGCCACCCACTTACATCATTACAGCTAATAGTGAATTGAAATAAATCTGACACAAAGTCTTCCCACAGACATTCAGAGCCAACAAATGTACACCCACATGGCAGTTTTCTCTTTCATCATGCAAATGTTCTTCCAGCAGGAAAACAAACTAAATGTGAAGATGACGAACCTTCCAGGAATTCTAATTTTGATCTTTCCTTGATTTTTCCAGTAAGGGCTACTGACTACTGAATGGTATGGAGGGGAAAAAAGTAACAGAAAGAGTGAGCAATGGGATCCTGTAGCTCCATTACTAATTGCTGAGATATTGTGGGCAAGCCACCTGTCTGGGTCTCATCCATCTAAATGATGCTTGTTTGGATTTCAGGACTGGAAAGGCCCTAGAGATAACCCAGTCTAACCCTGACCCACCTGAATTCAAAGAAGAAATGGAGGCTCTGAGAAGCCCCAAGTCATGTCCCTGGACTCAGACCTAGAGTGGGGTTTGTCATGCTGTTATACAGCTGCTTGCCCTAATACCACCTGTCCTAGTTACCTCTCATAGAGATCTGTCTTATGAGGCCTAAAGGAAATATTGTATGTAAAAGTGCTTTGAAAAATGCAACGCTCAAATTTTTTCAGGTCCTTAAGATTAACAAAGTGATTTTTAAAGAAACAAACTAGCCAATCAATCAATATTATTATTTTTGTACACACAAGAGAAGCAGCATAGTGTAGCAACGTGATGGACTTAAAGTACTGGGTTCAAATCCTGCCTAATGATGAACTACATATCCATGAATCAGTTGTAATACCATTTTGAGCCTCAAAATTTTTTAAATCTATAAAAGAATACCTTTACTATCTCTAGATGAGAGCTATTGTAAAGTTCAAGCAAGATGAGTGTAAAGTGCTTTCTAAACCTTAAAGTCTGCTGTTAGAATCTGGGTGGTATACTGAATAGAATCAGAAGACCCAGGTTCCAAGTCTACCTTTGCTCTGGACTATCTGACTAGCTGTTTAGTCAGGAGCAAGTCATTTAATGTTTCTGAGCAACAGAGGACTCTCAAGACTATCTACTAAGTTACAGAGAGTTAATAGTTTGTGTTAGTGGATTTCACCACTCCATGAACTAACAGATCATTGATGTGTCATTATCTTTATTGTCCAAGGCCACGTGCAAGAGGGCCTGAAGCTGGGACTTCAGCCAGCCTCACCTTGCCTTGCCCTCAGGCAGTCTCTGCTCCAGGCACGAGCACCTCCAGGCTGTGAGGCTGAGCATTACAACCTTCACTGGGAAGCCATCCAGCTCCTGGGTGACACTCTCCACCTCTCACTCACTTCCAGGAGAGAACAGAAACTCCCACAGGAGTGAGCATGGCTGATTATACATGATCTGAGTGAAAAGTGGAATGTGCGACTTTGGCTTTGGTACCTCACACAACATGCCAGTTTTGTTCTCTCCTTTACTTCTGTGCTTGTGTTTAGAAAGCCATCTATTGATGAAGGGAAGCAGCTACAGCTCCCATTCTCACAGAGCTTTATGGCTCTGAATCATCCTACCAGGAAAGTGGGGTGAGGACTACTTTTTATAGATAAGAGAAAATGTAGGTAGAGAGGTTATTACAATTATTCATCATACTAACAATAATGAGAATCACTGTCACTCAGAGAAAGCACAGTGCCTGGGATAGGAGGTTGGGTTTTGTGTCTGCATCCATGGCGAGGTCACTTTGCTCCCTTTAGTTTCAGTTTTCTCATCTGTAAAATGCCAATACTACTTCTGATATCATCTACCTTACAGGTCTATAGGGGGCAAGTGTCTTGTGGATTTTAAGGCATTAGCCAGACAAGCTACTACTATGTATTACTACAGTGGTCCGAGTTTTATAAACATTTTCTTTCAGGGAAGGGAAAGGGAGTGCTCATAATATTACTATCCATTTTACAGATGAGAAACAGAGGCTCACTGACATGCGCAAGATCATATGGGCAGCTGCGATTTCAGTCTTCATTATCTCGAGGCTCTCTTTACGTTTTCCCTCAGCCTGCCTATTAAGCAGGCTGGGCCCCACACAACGGCAGCAGCAGCAGCCAGGAAGAGAAAGATCAGTCAATAAAGGAAACAAGCAAGAGTACCAAGTGCAGGGAGCCATTATTGGCCACTGCAGGAAGGCTGGCCCAGCGTTCATTCTCCAACTCCTCCATCACTTGGTTCATTGCGCTCTTCAGCCACGTGTCTACAGAAACCCCGATCTGCTTCAGGAGGTCTAGGCGTGCTTCAGCTTTCAGCTTAATTATCTACGGAGACAAATGGAGAGAAGAGGATTAGAAATTAGAGCAATTATTTTCTTTTTGCTTGATGCACATTTATAGTCCTTCTTAACTGCTTAATAACTGATGACAATGTGTTCATTTTGCATATACTCATACATGTACATTTTGTCTCCTCTGATAAAACGTTGGCTCCTTTGTGTTTGTATCCTAACACTTAGCATGGTGCCTGGCATACGGTAATCACTTAATAAATGTCTGTTGATTAAACTGACTGATCCATCACCCAGTGAAATAACCCTTGTGAAGGCATGACCCATCATTTGGCTCTGCAGGTGCCACAGTCACTGTCTCCAGAGCCACAGCCACCCAAGACCCAGCAAATAAGCTCTTCCACCAAAGCCTCTGACACTATCAAAGATTCAACACCACAAACTAATTTGATTTTATTACTGGAAACAACACTATAGGAGATGTGTTACCATTTGTACTGTACCTTCGGGATTATGGGGCATTTCCATTGGCCCTGCAGCTGAGCCGCCCCCTCTTGTATTTTTTCTCCCTGTTAGAATGAGAGCTTTGTGGGGCGAGCAAATGTCTTGCTTTTCCATTTGTATCTTCAGTGCTTCATACAGTGTTTTGCACATAACATGCACTTAATAAATGCTTCATCCATGCATCCCTTTCTGGTCCACTAACCAGAGTAGACTCTGATAGGCAAGGGAAACAGTGACAGTAGCTCACCTTTCTATAGTTCCTTCAAGTTTGCAAAGTACTTTCCTAACAACATTCCACTGAGGTAAGTGGTATGAGTATGATGATCCCCTTCTAACAGATTAGGAAGTTAAGACTTGGAGGAAATCAAGAGACTTATGCAAGAC
This sequence comes from Notamacropus eugenii, assembly GCF_028372415.1. NCBI lineage: Eukaryota > Metazoa > Chordata > Mammalia > Diprotodontia > Macropodidae > Notamacropus > Notamacropus eugenii. Next base: position 132,908,236 of record NC_092876.1, on the reverse strand, counting down.
CACAAAGCTATTTACTGCCAAAGGCCAGGAGTTAATCATAGGTCTCCTGATTCCAAGTTCAATGTTCACTTCCCAACTGCTAGAACTGAGATGAACCAAGAACTCATGAAGCTTCGAGAATGCAATGTCAGCAAGATCCTGTCACAATATTTGGGTTTTTCTGCATTGGACTTATGATTCACTGATCTTTCTCAATCCTCATCTTTCTCAATTTCTCTGCAATGTGTAATTCTGTTGACTACTCTCTCTTCCTGGATTTTCTTTCCTTGGGTTTTCTCGAGATTTTTGTCCTCCCACCTATCTGGCCACTCTCCAGTCAGTGTCTCTTGCTGAACCATCTATAAAATACCCAATGACTGTGAGCACACCCCAAAACTCTGTATTGTCTCCTTTTCTCTTTTTCACTCTCATACTTGGTGACCTTCATCAGCTTCCCAAAGGTTTACTTATCATCTCTATGAAGATATATACTCTCTCTGGCTCCCCTGAGTTCTAGTCCATATCACCAACTGCTAATACAAAATGGTAGGCCTAGGAAGATCTTAAATGTAAGTTTATATAAGAGCTGGAAGGTAACGTAGAGGCCATATAATCCAATCCATAAGTGCATATGTGAAATAAATGATTTTCTCCTCACCAAAATCTTTGAGAAATTAATATATGTGGGATTCAGACCTGATGCTATATTTCTGACTAGACATTCCTCATTTGGTCTCACCCCTAGTGGAACTGGCCTAATTCACAACAAATACTGTATGTATTCTAGAGAATTTATGGACAATGTTTTATATGAACGGGGTTAAGGGTGAGGGGAAGGGCATAAAAGGATATGTTGACCCCTTCTTCCCCAGGACCTTGAGTATCAACCCTTGTCCAAGAAACACTGACACAGTCCAGGGCATCTGGATGAAAGGTGTTTTCTATTTCCTTTTGACCTAGGAAAGCTCTCTTCTCTAATAGGTTCAGGTGACAAGAAGTTTGAGCTTAAATTTTTTAAAATGTGATCTGCTTACTCTTAGTAATGACTTTCTCAACTGCCCTTTCTCTCTTTATAATCTTAATTCTTCCAATACTTGTCAATACCATGTAAACTCTTTCTCTTTTGTTCAGCCTCACTCGTCCTCCCCCACTCATTTGGTAAGAGATTTTCCATTCTCAAACTGCAAACAGAATCCTGTTTACACCTTCCTTATGTTCCATATTCTAGTTTGATTTTGTTATTATTGTCATATGTGTGCCTTATTTTCCCTACAGGAGCCAAAGACTCATTAGGGTAGGAAGCATAACTTATTTATCCTTATGATGATGATAACTCATTTACATAATGGTCTACAAAATAACCTTCAGCAACAACCCAGTGAAGTAGAGAGTGCAAAGAATTATTAACCCTACTTTAGAGAGGAGGAAACTTGAAATTTGAAGAGATGAAGGTCACCTCAGAACGATAATCACAGACACTTCTACAGGGCTGTAAAGTTTACAAAGGGCTCTACATAAATTGTTTCAAATCCTCAAAGTAATCCTATTAGGAAGATACTATAAGTACAGCAGAGGAAACTGAGGCTCAGAATGGTTGACAGAATTAAGATCTGACAGGGGATAGTTCACCCCTACATTTTCCTAAGACTCTCTTTCTTCAGGCTAAACATTCCTAGTTCCTTCAACAAATCCCTGAATAACATGAGTTTGAGGCCTTTCACCATCTTGGTTTTCCTCCTCTGTTATGCTCCGCAGGTTAACAATGCCCTTCTTAACATACAGAGGCAGCCCCAAGCTAAGTGAAATAAGGGGAAAAAAAAGAAAAAAAGGGAGTGAGTGCTTAGAAAGGGCACTAGGATATTCATGGCAGTATCAGAAGGAGAAATGATAATTAGGAATTGTGAATTTCTAGGGCATTAATGAACAGGCCATCTCAGGATCATTATTTATGTTTGGCCTGGAGAATACTTGGGGAGGGGCATGCTGGCTGTCTTTGAGTACTAAAAGGGCTATCATAAGGAAGAGGGATGAGCTTGGTTCTGCTTGCCTTTGCACTGGGCATCTTACCCTTTTGGCAGTCTGGGGAAGCCTATGGATAACTTCATAGAATAACGTTTTTAAATAACTGAAGGAAATGTAAAATTTCATTTGGAGGTTAGCAAAAATAAAGTTGTAATTTTTTTCACCCCAAGTTCTTGGATCCCTTTAAGTTTATTCACAGATTGAGTCTGCATCCCCCAGCTCTAGAAGAGCAATGGAGGTGGACAGCACCGTGCTGTGGAAAGAACAATGCATTTGGAATCAAAGGAACTAAGTTCAAATCTCAGTTCTGCTACTACCTGTGTGACCTTAGGCCAAGGGCAGGGAACCTGCTGCCTCGAGGCCACAGGTGGCCTTCTGGGTCCTTGAGGGTGGCCTTTTGATGAGTCCAAGTTTTATAGAACAAATCCTTTTTATTAAGGGGATTTGATCTGTGAAGTTTGCATTCAATCAAAGGGCTGCATTTGAGAACTTTGTGAGGACTACACATGGCCTTAAGGTGGCAAGTTTCCCACCTTTGCCTTATGCAGATAACCAGGGGGCCCACAACTAGTTTTGGGTTTTTACATACCAAGTTTAATCACGTGAGTTTCTCATTTAAACTCTCTTAGCTCAGTCCTCCAACCAGGGTTGCCCCTAGCAACATCAGAATCTGGCTTGCTTCCTCCCTCCATTTACCCCTGGGAACATAAAAATCTGGCTGGTGTCTAGGTCTCCAAGAAAAACGTAAAGCAATCATACAAGCACTTAGGCTAACATAACAATGAATATAGGCCAGGATTTATTCAGCCTACAAAACATGTGAAAGACTTGTACCTGAGCCGACAAAGGATCAAGAAAAATCTGCTTCTCTCTGCAGTGAGCTTCAGCTCCCCCCAGGACCTAATATAAATCTCCAGACTTCTGCTTCTACCTCAAGGTTAAGTCCCGCTGTGAAGGGAAAGAATGTGGGATGTCTGGAGAGCCAAGACACCCTTCTTGCACTGTGTTTTACTGTCCTGTAGCCCCTTAGTATTACCCTGGGGCTGAGGTTCTTCTGTAAGGGAGAAGAATTTGGGGTTTGTAGATTGCTAAGCTCCTCACCCTTCTGAGGAACTCTTGCTGTCCTAGGATATCCACTGAAGGGCTGGAGGTCTTTCTAAATCCCAAATCCCACATCTCAACTCTCCAAATGATTAACTACGGGCAGGTCTTCTCACCTCTTGCAGCCTTACTTTCTTCATTTGTAAAAACAAGACAGCTAGATTAGAGGGTCAGTGTGTTGGAGGGTGACACTGAGTGTTGGACTTAGAATCAGGAAGGTCTAGGTCCAAATCAGGTTTCTCCTGCTTACGAGGTATGTGACCTTGAACAAGTCCACTTAACCTCTCTGAGACTGAGTTTTCTCATTTATAAAGTAACAATAATAATGCCTGCAAATCCAATCTCACAGCACTGTTGTGTGAGGCTCAAATGAAATTATATGTAAAGTGCTTTGAAAACCTGAAAGCACCACAGAAATTCTAGTTATTATTGTTATTATTACTATATGATTCCTAAGATTCTTTCCAACTATAAATTTATGATGACCCTGACTATTCAGTCAAGATGGTGAAGTAGTAAGTTTGCAGAGAAGTCTCTTTATACAACCCTTAAAAAAACAACAAAAAGAAACAAAGGATTAAAAAACCACAAGAAAATAAAAATCAACCAAAATAAAAAATAAGAAAAGCAAAGAATACTGATAAAACGAAATTAAAAAAACTTAACTGCAGCAGAACCAGCTGAAAGACCACAAGTGATGGACGGAAAATGAAATCATGCAAGAATACCAAGAGAAGACTCCAAATGGCTAAGTAACACATTCAAATAAATTGAATAAGAATAAACATCAAAGAGAAAGTCACAAAACAAAACAAAAATAGAGCTTTAAGCAAAACAAAGTAAAAAAAAACATGGGGAAGAAATTAATTTAGAATTTAAAATTGCTTTAAAAAGATAAGCAAGTAACGACGAAGAAAATGACCAATGTGGAGAATATAATAGAATACTTGATCCTATGATACTTTTTAAAAAATTATTTTTTCATTACATATCAAGTTCTGAACTGTCTCCTTTCCTGCCTCACTACTCTGAACTACAGATTTACAAATCGAACTACATAGATTTATAAATATAGACACATAGACATGTATAGATATCTATCTATATCAATATATAAAACTACACTATATGTACTTCTATCATCAGTTCTTTCTCTGGAGGTGTACGGCATCTTCTTTCATGAGGGCTTTATAGTCCACTTGAATATTTATAATAGAATAGCTTGGTTGTTCACAATTCTTCTTCAAATGATATTGCTGTTATTGAATACAATGTCCTCTTGGTTCTGCCCATTTCACTTTTCATTATTTCATGCAAGTCTTTCCATGTTTTTCTGAAATCAGTCAGCTCATCATTGCTTACAGCACAACAGTATTCCATCAGCATCATATACCACAACATGTCCAGCCATTCTACATTGATGGGCATCCCCTCATTTTCTAGTTCTTTGCTACCAAAAAGAGAGCTGCTATAAATATTTTAGAACATATAGGTTCTTTTCCTCTTTCTTTGATCCCCTTGGGAAACAGACCTAATAGTGGTATTGCTAGATCAAAGAGTATACACAGTTTTATGGCCCGTAGGGCACAATTCCAGATTGTTTGCCAAAATGGTTGGATCAGCTCACAGTACCACCAACAGGGTGTTAATGTCCTAATCTTTCCACATCCCCTCCAATATTTGTCATTTTCCCATTCTACCATTTTAGATAATCTGACAGGTATGAGATATCTAAAAGTTGTTTTAATGTTCATTTCTCTAATAAATAATGGTTTAGAGCATTTTTTTCATATGACTATGTAGCTTTGATTTCTTCACAGAAAAGCTGTCTATTCTTTTCCTTTGACCATTTGTCAACTGGGGAATGTGCACATTCTCTGTATATTTGAGATGTGAGACATTTATACAAGAAACTATCTATAAAAATTTCTCCCAATTTTCTGCTTACCTTCTAATCTTGGATACACTGGTTTTATCTGTACAAACTCTTTTACATTTAATGTAATCAAAATAATCCATTTTACATCTCATCTCACAATGCTCTCTATCTCTCACTTATTCATAAATTCTTCTCCTATCTATAATTCTGCTGGGAATGTGTTTCATTCTTTAAGTTTTCTTATGAGATTTCACTTTATATCTAGGTCATGTATCCATTTTGACTTTATCTTGGTAAATGGTGTAAGATATTAATCTATACACAATTTTTATCAGACTGCTTTCCAGTTTTCCCAACAATTTTTACCTAATAGTGTATTTTTTTTCAAAAGCTTAAATTTTTATGTTTGTCAAACATAAGATTACTACTATATTTAATTAATTCTCTGTACTGTATGTCTACTCTGTTCTACTGACCCACCTTTCTATTACTTAGCCAGTGCTAGATAAGTTTTTAATAGTTCTTCCCTTAAATATAGCTTAATATCTGGTACTGCTAAACTTCCTTCCTTTCCATTTTAGTTGGTATTCTTGCTCTTTTCTTCTTCCAAACAAATTATTTATTTCTTCTAGCTCAATAAAATAATTTTTTGGCAATTTAATTGGAATGGCATTGAATAGGTAGATTTGTTTAGGTAGAACTGTCATTTTTATCACATTAGCTCTGCCCACCCATTAACAATTAATATTTCTCCAACTGTTTAAATATGACTTTATTTGAATAAAATGTTTTATAATTGTGTTAATGCAGTTTCTGGATTTATCTTGAAGGGTATATTCTCAAGTATTTTATACAGTCTACAGTAATTTTTAAATGATCTATCTCAATATCTCTTCTTGTGAGAGTTTGTTAGTGATAAATAAAATAGCTAATGATTTATATGGGATTATTTTATAACCTGCTACTCTGCTAAAATTATCGTTTCAACTAACTTTTTAGCTGAACTTCTAGGATTGTCCAAGTATATCACTATATCTTCTTCAAAAAGAGACGGTTTTATTACCTCACTGCCCATTCTAATTCCTTCAATTTCTTTTTCTTTTACTGTTGCTATTGCTAGCATGTCTAATACAATATTGAAAAATACTGGTGATAATGGGGATCCTTGCTTCACTCCAGATCTTACTGGGAAGGCTTCTAGATTATCTCCACTATAAATAATGCTTACTCATGGTTTTAGGTAGAAGCTTCTTATCATTTTAAGGAAAAAATCCATTTATGCCCTATGCTTTCAGGGTGTGGGTACGTACACATATGTGTATTTGAGGCAATCCAGGTAAAAGTGACAGGATCACAGAGCTAGTAAGCATCTGAGGTTAGATTTGAAGATTTGAATTCAGGTCCTCCTGACTACAGGGCTGGTTCTCTATCTACTATGTCATCTAATTGCCCCCTCCCCCAAAGTGTTTTTTAAAATGAATGAGTGTTATATTTTGTCGAAAGCTTTTTCTGCATCTATTGATATAATCATAATTTTTTATTACTTCTGTTACTGATACAATCAATTATGTTAATTGTTTTTCTTATGTTAAAACCATCCCTGCATTCCTGGTATAAATCCCACGTATAATTTTTCTGCTGTACTGTTGTAGTGTCCTGACTAGAAGTTTTTTTTGGAACTTCTGCATCTATATTCATTAATGAAATTGGTCTATAATTTCTTTCTTTATTTTTGCTCTTCCTGGTTTAGGTATCAGCACCACATTTGATTCATAAAAGGAGTTTGATAGGACTCTTTTCACTATTATTTCAACTAATTTATTTAATATTGGAATTAATTGATCTTTAAATGTTTGGTGGAATTCATTTGTAAATCTATTTGGTCCTGAAGTTTTCTCCTTAGCAAACTCATTGGTGGCCTGTTCTATTTCTTTTTGTAGTAAAAATGTCTAGTCAGGAGATGGAGAACAGCAAAGAAGCCAGTGTGACTGGATCACAAACTATGTGGAGATGAATTAAGGTGTAAAAAGAATGAAAATGTAGGGGAGTACCAGATTATGAAGGGCTTTAAAAGCTAAATAGAGGATTTTACATATGCTCCTGGACAGGATAAGAAGTCACCAAAATTTACCAAATAGGAGGAGACGTGCTCAGATATATTCTAGAAATATCAATGTCTTCTGACTAAGCTGAGTTAAAACTACACAAAGGAAAAAAAATACATGTCCTGTAGGACACTGCCCCATGGAACAAAGGCTGGTGTGTCACACAATGGAAAGGGAATTAGCAGACAGTCAGTTATCACAGTTCTGGGCCTTCCCAAGGTTTCAGGATATTCCATTTCATGTCATTGACCTCCTCAGCAGTAGAAAACCTACTGTGGATTTCCTCCACTGGAGGTTCCTGTCTGACTGATTCAGGTATACCACAATATCTTACTTTTGATTTACTGAAAAGTCCCCAAGCAAAGGGACAGCAGTCATTCTGATGCATGACCTCATTCAAGGGATAATAAAATGAGAGTTAGGCTGGGCTAACTCCAACTCCAAATCCTATTATCTTCCTAGAGGTGACTTTCTAGAGTATGTTATGGTTTACAGCTTCCACATACTTACTCATGTGACTCTCACCAATAGGGCAAATATTTCCCTACTTTACAAAGGAGGAAACTGCCTGAGATCATCACACATCTCTTAAGTGGCAGAGCCAGGACTTAAAATCAGGTCCTCTGACTCCACATCCAGTGTTCTTTTACTTATATTAAATATCAAGTACTTAACTGTAATTGCTTTTTTGTAATTCTGATTTTTTTGAACTCCAATTTGGGGAACTTCACTCAACAGACGCTAAGATTACATCAACTAAGATAGCCTTCTGAGTGGTGCTGTTAACGTTATCGGTTGTATCTGAAAATGATTATACAGTGTAACTACTAAAAAAAAAAATACCATATCTATGTCACCCAGGCCAAAGCTTGCACATTCCTTCAAAAATGGGTAACAAGATTGGTTATCTGTGTTAGTGGTTTCTAGTCCTAGTTCAAAGATCCAATAAGTTTAAAGCTGGAAAATACCTCAGAAGTTATCTGGTCTAAATTCCTTATTTTACAGACGAGGAAACTGAGTCTTACAGAGGTTAACAGATTTGCCTGAGGTTATATAGTTACCAAATGTTTGAAAAGGGATTCAAGTCCAGGTCTTCCTCATTTCAACCCCAGCATTCTATGACCTATACACCCTCTTGCACTCAAATAGTTTTATATAGGCAAAGCACTTAAAACACCAAGAGACTCAATCCATTGCCTAGAGTGTATACTTATTTTGGACTCTTAGAATCCCTAGTTTCTTTCAAGGCTCAGCTCAAGTGCCACTTCCTACATAGCGATGCTCCTGATCCCCTAGCGGCTACTTTCTATCCCCCCAAATCACTCTGTATCTATCTTATGTCTACCTACCATACTTATCTTCCCCCCTGGGACATCTAGGGCACAATGGATGGTGTGCCAGGCCTGACATCAGGAAGACTCAGCTTCAAGAATTTGGCTCTGGCCTCAAACAGTTCCTGGTCAGACACCAGTGAACAGCAACCACCAACCTACCTACGTGAGTATGTGTATCTTCTATCTGTATGTATATATGTATGTATGTGTACACACGTATGCACACACACATATATGTCTAGAGATCAAATACATGAGGTCAGGGACCATTTTTGCTTGTATCTTTATTCCTCTAATTCCTATGGATACAAAGGAAAAGAGTAGCTACTCCATTAACGATTGCTGATTGATCTGTAGTAGTCGCTGCTGTACTCGGTGTGGGAGCAGAGCTGGTGTCTAGGTCAGAATTTTGAGCTGAAAGGGATCTTGGAGATGCAGTACCAATACCCTCCCTTTACAGAGGAAGAAACTGAGGCAATGAGGAAAAGAGATTAAAAAACAGACCCAGTGAGCTAATGGCAGAGGCAGGACTACAATCCAGGTCTCTTGATGCTCCTTTAAGTACCTCAGAAGAGATCCAGTTCAACTTGACTCTTCCAGAAGAGTCTGGGGATCTATTTCTTTATACCATACTGAATTTTACTGTTCCATAATAATAATCTTATGGACTTTCTCTATTGATTGATATTTTCCAAAGCAAATTCACATACATTAACTCACTTGACAATATTGGGATACTTAGATTGTTTACTGCTATCATCAATTTGTCTAATCCAGTGCTAAGGGTAAAAGATTCATATAATAAGATTTGTGCTTTCACAGTTTTTCAAAGTTAAAAGTCAAGTTCAAAAGATAATGAACCATAAGTAGTTAAAACAAGCCTCTTCTTGCTCTTTTCATATCTGGAATTTAAAAATAATTTAGCTTTCATTCTCCACTAAAGTTGTAGTCCAAAGCTACTTTAAAGGTATGGAGGTTACTCTGTGTTCTCAAAGGCTATGCCAGAAAGTGGCAAGCCCTGGCAAGTTCTTGCCAACTTGGAAAGGCTTCAAGTATGGACCCAGTAACTAACTGGGTCTATTCGTTGTGGATCACTTGAATTCAATGTAAAGCAATTCATTATCATTGCACTGGCCACCAGAATCTGATTTACTTTATCCACAGCAACTCATGAAAGTACCTGTTAAGGTGCAAAATGTTTGGGATCTATCAACAGAGGGAGGAAGAAGATAGGATGTATACCAGCGAAGGAAGGAAAGAGGTCAGGGAAGGATAACTAGATCTGGGAATTACCTCCATAGAGATGGTAGCTGGATATATAGCTGAAGAGATCACCAAGTGAGCTAATATAGAGGCAAAAAAGAAACAGACTCACTATAGAGTATCAAGGGGATATCTCCCAGTTAATGGAAGTAATTTGGATGATGTTCTGATAAAAGAGACAATGGAGCATTCAAACAAGTAGAAGGAAAACTAGGACAGTGCAATGCCACTAACACCTAGAAAGGAAAAAGTACTCAGAAAGAGAGGGAGACAGTGACAAAGGTCAAGAAAAATGAGGTTTGAGAAAAGGTCATTAGATTTGGCAATTAAGAAGCTACTGGTTACTTTGGAGAGAGCAATTCTGGACAGATGATGAAATCAGAAGTCAAACTGCACATAAGGTTTAGAAGAGAGTGGGAGGAGAAGAAGGAGGTATAGAAAGATTTCTCAAGGAATCCAGTCAAGCAATAGAGAAGAAACATAACAGCACTGGAAATGGCTGGATCAGGTGAGTAATTTTTAAGGATGGGAGTGACATTGGCATGTGTGTAGGTAGAAGGGAAGGAGAAGAAGTGAAGAGTAGAGAAAAAGTGAGGATGATAGTAATATCTGTTGGAGAAGACGGAAGGGGCTGAGGATTGGACCAAGGTCTGCATGAATCATATTTTAACCCAGGGTCTATGAACTTGTTTTATAAATTTATTTAAATTTTTTTTAAAAATTCATTTATTATTAGTTTTCAACATTCACTTTTGTAGATTTTGAGTTTTGAGTTTTCTTCCTCCTCAAGACTGCCTGCAATCTTATATAGGCTATACAAGTACAATTATGTTACACATATTTCCACATCAGTCATATTGTGAAAGAAGAATCAGAACAAAAGGGAAAAACCACACAAAAGAAAAAAAATAGTACACTTTGATCTGAATTCAGATTCCATAATTCTTTCTCTGGATGTGGAGAGCATTTTCCACCATGAGTCGTTTGGAATTGTCTTAGATCATTGTATTGCTGAGAAGAGCTAAGTCTGTCATAGCTGATCATCGCACAGTGCTGCTGTTACTGTGTACAATGTTCCTCTCCTGGTTCTGCTCACTTCACTCAGCATCAGTAAGTCTTCATGTAAGTCTTTCCAGGTTTTTCTGAAATCTGTCAGATCATCATTTTTTTTTTGCCCACCTGCCTGTCTTTTTTAATAATTAATTTAATTTTAGTTTTCAACATTCACTTCTATAAGTTTTAAATTTCTCCCCCTCCCTCCCCAACATGGTATGCAATCTGATACAGACTCAACACGCACATAAACACATTTTCACATTAGTTACGTTGCATAGAAGAATTAGAACGAATGGAAGAAAACATGAGAAAGAAAACAAAACAAAAAAGAAAATAATCTGCTTCACTCTGCATTCTGATTCCATAGTTCTTTTTCTGGATGTGGATGGCATTTTCTATCATGAGTCCTTTGGAACTGTTTTACGTCCTTGCTTTGCTGAGAAGGGCTAAGTGGACCAGAAAAATTCCTCGCACACTGCCTGTTACTGAGTACCATGTTCTCCTGGTTCTGCTCACTTGACTCAGCATCAGTTCATATAAGTCCTTTCAGGTTTTTCTGAAGTCTGCCTGTTCATCATTTCTTATAGCACAATAGTATTTCACTACATTCATAAACTACTATTTGTTAAGCCATTCCCTGATGGGCATGCCCTCAATTTCTAATTCCTTGCCACTCAAAAAGAGCTGTTACAAATATTTTTGTATATGTTGGTTCTTTTCTCTTTTTTATGATTTCTTTTGGATACAGACCTACTATTGGTATTGCTGGATCACAGTGTATGCACAGTTTTATAGCTCTTTGGGGCATGAACTGGTTATTTTTAAAAACAAGTATTTTGATAATTACATTTCAGTATAATTGGTTTCTTTTGTAATTTAGTGTATTTTATTTTATCCATTTAGAGGCATTAATCTGAAAAGAGGTCCCTAGGCAGACAACTAAAGGCGTCCACATGAAAAAAAAGATTAAGAATTTCTGATGTAGAGAGGTTTGCCTTGATAAGAAGGGTCAGTTTTTTTATTGGAGAAAGGGGTGGATGAGGACATAGTGGGGGAAAGTTAAGTAAAAAGAGAAGAAAAAAAAGGGTGCACTCCAGGAATAACCTTCATTTTTTGGTGCAATATAAAGTAAGATCCTCAGCTGAGGAGGTGGCAGAAGGGGTGCCATGGTAGGCATGTGGGAGGAAGAAAAAGTTTGAAATAGTTGCAGGAGTGAGTAGGATCATGAACCAATTAGAGTGGTATAAAAGGATGACCTTGTTAAAGTGAGAGCCCAGCTGAAATGTGGACTCAAGCAGCATAGTTTGGTGTCTTCCTCCAGTTCTGTTTAGTCCCATATGAAGAGAAGCATAAGAGTAAACGGTGGGGGTAGTCTAAAGTTGGGATTTGGCAAGGTATGACTAGCAACAGAACAAGGGATTTGAGTGTAGAGGGTAGTGAAAAACTGAACTCATTCACCAAGGGTTTGAAAAAAGTAATTGAAAATAGTGTAGCCAGTGCAAGGTTTCTTGTATATGTTCCCTTCTCTCCTGTGACACTGCGGGCCCTCATCACCTCATGTCTGGATTATTGCAATTGCTTGCTGTTTGGTTTTCCTTCCTCAAGTTTCTCTTTTCCTACTCCAACTCAGCCTCCAGTCAGCTGTCAACTTGATCTTCCTAAAACACAAGTCTGACATGTGACTTCTTCGCCCCCTCCTCAGCTCTCTCCATTTCATAAATTCCAATGACTTCCTATTACTTTCAGAATCAAACATGAAATCCTCTCTTTGGTTGTTAAAGCTATTCATAACCTGAGCCCACATCTTTCCACACACACACTGATTCAGTGGCACTGGCCTCCTTGCTGTCCCTCGACCTTGAACAAGACATTACGCCTCCCAGCTCTGCAAATTTTCCCTGGCTATTTTCCATGACTGGACTCTCTCCCTCTTCATTCTCATTTCTGGCCTTCCTTCAAGTCTCAGCCAAGGTTTTATTTTCTAAAAGAAATTTTTCTTACTCCTCCTCCATCTTAGCACCTTCCCTCTCAGACACAGTCCCAATTTATTCTGTGTATATTTTGTTCATGCAGAGCTGCTTGCGGTGTCTTCCCCATCAGAAAGCAAGCATTTTAATGTGAACTTTGTGGAACTAACATTAAGTAAAGTCTGGGCCTACTCTGCCCATGGACCAGAACTGTACAGGGGAGAGTGTGCACCAACATGTCAGAGAGGGATATTGACACTTCTCTTCTTGCTACATCTTTGAAGCAAATATTCCTTTGCAAAAGCTATTTGATGTTAAGTGTTTAAATGGAACTAGGTAAATCATCACTGGCAGATAAGGGGGGGGGGCGGGAATGAACACAATAGAATGTGGGAGTGAAGCGAGACTATTAGAGAGAGAGAGATACCTTCAACCTCTTGGGAATACTGCTAGAATGCTGAAGACGTGTAGCTGGCCTTGCCCGGGAAGAGTGAAACCAGAGTATCTGCTACATCTAAAGCCAACGAAACAGACCAAATGCATCTGGGCCTGTGCTTAGAACTCCCAAAGGACACCTGTCTTTTCTCATTCTATTAGAACGTAAGCACACTCATTATTTGACCATTTCTAATTGTTCAAATGTATTGAACTCTTGAGGATTTTCTTGCTTTGTGTGCTTGCATTTCAAACTTTTTACTCATCAGAAAAAAGATTTTTTTGGAGGCAATTGGAATTAACTTGCCCAGGGTCACACAGCTAATAAGTATACGAGGCTGGATTTGAACAGATCCTCCTGACTCCAGGAATGGTACCCTGTCCAGTTGTGCCATCTAGCTACCCCTGTCATCAGAAATGTCCTCTATTCTAACAGAAGTCACCTAGACCCCAGGATTACACTTAAATTTGCAAGATTCTTGGTTGTAATTTTTACCTTTTTGAAATATTGTATTATAAGATCTGGACAGCTAGGTGGTAGAGCGGAGAGAGTACCAGCCCTGGAATCAGGAAGACCTGAGCTTAAATCCGGACACAGATACTTAGTATCTGTGTGACCCTGGGCAAGTAACTCAACCCTGTTTGCCTCTATTTCCTCATCTGTAAAATAAGCTGGAGAAGGAAATGGCAAACCCCTTCAGTACCTCTGCCCAGAAAACCCCAAATGGAATAACGAGGGGTCAGACATGACTGAACAACATTCTATCTCCTGTATAGTGGCTGCTGTTTAAGTGTTGTGGTTCCTTAGTGTTGGGACTCATATCGCCATTTACAATATTTCATTTCTGTGTGTTTCCAGTTTGGGATTTCTTTCAGGAGGTGATGCATGGATTCTATTTTCACTCAGCTCTACTAGATATAGAAACTACTAGTTTTCTTTTATAGTTTCTTGAAGTAGTTTGAGTTTTCTGTTTTCTTAAATTAGCTCTTTTTGATCTGTTTTCCAGGTCTTCTTGTTTCTTTTTTAGGGAAAGATGAAAAGTAAGAGATCATAACTTTTCTTAAATGATGGAAAGTACCTTTTTAATTTCATAGGATCACAGACTTTCGGAGCTGGATAAAATCTTTGAAGCCATCAAGTTCTACCCACAAATAAGTAATATGATCATCTACAATATCCTTAAAAAGTGGTAATCCAGTCTTTCCATGAGTATCTTCAGTGATGGGGAGGTGTCTACCAACTCAGGACATTCCACATCTCTAAAGATGAGGAAGCTTTCTCTCTGCCTCTCTTCCTTCTACCCATTGGTTCTACCTTTGGGAAGAGCATGCAGGGAAAGTTTAATGATTTTCCATACAAAAACTTCTTAACTCCTTTTAAGACTATACTGAATCTCTCCATCCGAGGTCTAATCCTTCCATGATCTGGTTTCTAGTCCTTTCTCTCACCTTGTTACCTTCCTCTGCAATGCTGTAATTGGTTAATACCCATCCCAAAACAGAGCTTCCACAAGGTGTGGTCACAATTAAAGAGCCATCTTTCATATCCATCAATCATCTGCAGTTATCAGTCATAGCAATTAGCTAGTACTGCCTACTTGTTGCCAGTATGACTATGTTACTGTGTCCTAATGGGAAGGAGTAAAAATTACAACACATTTTGTAGTCTTCTGGAAGCTGTGTAGATCTTCTCTAGTACCTCCCTACGCTAACATTCTATACTGTGTGTTGGACAGTCAGTGATTGTTATGCACTTTAGAAACCCATGGCAATAATAGTTGGCATTATTCCAATAGATCCTGACACAAAAATAGCTTTGGAACCTTGGATGTGCACCACTTAATGTCTCTGTGTTAAATAGTGAGGGACCAGGGTACAAGCAAGCAGACCTTTGAACTCTGGCAGCCAAGAAGATCATAGGCCTGAAGAATTCAATAAAATTTATACTATAATAGCAAAGATGTCTTAGTATAGGGGAAAGACTCTCATAGATTAGTCTTGGGGTCTCAGCCTAGGGAGGTCCCACATATTCTATGAAGTCTTTCTTTCCCCTCCTGCCATGATTTAAGGAATTTCTCCTCCCTTCAACCTTTCACAATCTTTTGTACCTCTCATATCATTCTGGAATTCAAGAAACCATTATTAAATAATCAGTTACATGCAAGATACTGTGTTGGAGACTGGGAATATAAAGATGAAAAATGACACAGTCTCTGTTAACATGTTACTTAGAACCAAATTCAACTCAGACAAAGGCCTCTAGAAAATCTGAGAAAGGAAAAAACATTTTCAACTGGAGGAATTAGGGAAGAATTTATCAAGGAGGCTACATTTGAACTGAGCCTTGAAAAAAAGATAATTTTTAAGAGTGGAGATTTGGAGGAAGATTCACAACTGTTGGCGTTTATGTTGTCTATGTCTTAGTGATACCATCCATCTATAAATCAACTAGCATTTATCAAAAGGCTACACCATGCAAAGCCTTGGATATACAAAGACAGGCAAAAACTAAAACAAAATTTAAAACACCAGTCTTTTCATTCAAGGAACTCTAATGGGAAAGACAAATTGCAAAACAATTATGTATAAACAGGATACATACAAGATACACCAGAGATATTCCCTCTGATACTAAGATCATGAGATGTCATGGGCAAAATTGTTACCTCATGATGATGAAATGTATCTACCCTGAGGTAGGCTGGTTCTTGGTAGCAAACACACAGGCTATGATTAGGTCTATACTATAAGCCTTTGCCACTTGGTTGGACATACCAGAGTCTGGTTCCTGTGAACACAGTCCTCCACACCTCAGGGTGGGGTAAAGAGGGGGAGACCCAAAGATGAAGGGAGTAGTTCAATGTCATAAATACATACTGAAGAAGGATGTTAGTGGAGATTTTATTTCTTAGATGACAGATTTTTTATTTCCCTATATTCTAATATGTATTATGTTTAACATCTTATACTCCCTGTAAGATCTTTGTATCCCTCATAATTCTTTATCTTTGTATCCCTCATAATGCCCTGCAACTAGAAGATGCTCAGTGGACATGTTTTTTAAACAAATGTAGCATACAACTGAACTCTTTAATGTGTAGTGAGGCAAAAGTGTTATTTAATCAATTATGATAATCTTTTGCTTAAATCCTAATTTGATATGTCATCATGTTTGGAGATATCCCCAAATTCAGGAAGACCACATGCCAGAAGAACGTAAGCTCTAGCAGGTCCTACCAAGCTAGAAATGCTTGAAGCATGGAACAAATGACAGGGAATATGTCTTTTGTCTGAGTGTAGAGAGGTTTATTACCCCACTGTTTTCAGGAGAATACACTTGAGATTTCTATGGATGGAGGGAATATCTACACCTATACAATTGCATATCCCTGACTTATTGAAGCAATTACAAAATTCAAGACCATAATAACATGTGATGTATCTTGTTAGCAAGAACTCAAGCCAACATGGATCTATCTATAACGTTTGGGACTTGTGAACTAGACTATAAGCTCTTCCTTTGCATCCTGTAGAACCTAACACCATACTGGGACACTCAAGAAAGGCTTCACTGACTAAGGAATAAAATATTCATGTGCGTGTGTGTGTGTGTGTTTGTGTGTGGTGGGGAGGAATGGGTGGGGGGTTCTCTAGAAACAGGAAGACCTTACTGCCCCAGTGATTTTATGTAAACAGAGCAGTTTATTGATTTTGAACCACTGATAAGCAGAAACTGCTTAGTTAATGAAAAGGGAAGAGGAAGGAAAGGAGATTAAGTGGACAACTAGCATAAACAAAGAAAAGGAAGAAGGCAATATAACGCCACAAAAATGATGACTTTTGATGATTTTTTCCCTTTTTTTAACCATTCTATCAGGAGGGGAGGAGGGGAGGAAAAGTACCACATGTGTCTAGATAAGTAAATACAAGTAATGAGAGGAAGGAGATATGACCAACTGTTGGGGTGGGGGATGGTGATTAGAAAAGACTTCACAAAACAGAACCTTAAAAAAAGATAAGGATTCTGAGAGTTAGAGGTGAGGAGGGAACTCTCTCTAGGCACAGGGAATGGTTTTTGCAAATGTTCAGACAAGAGATGGCATGGGTAAGAGTCAGAGTTTGATTGAAATGTAGAAGTCAGGAAAAAGAGAAATGTGAAATAAGCTGGAGGCAGACTGTGTTGAAGGATCTGTAAGTTATCAAAGGGACAAGAAGGAGCCACAAAAGATTTCTGTGATTGAAGTAACATGGCCAGACCTATGCCAGAGGAAGGTTATTCTAGTGGCGGTGGAGGACAAACTGGAAAAGGGAAATACTAGAATCAGGGAATCTAATTAGGAAATTATTTCAATATTCTAGGCAAGAGGTTATGAGGGCTTGAACTAGGTTTTAGATGTGAGTGTGGAGAGGAGAAAGGAACAAAAGATGCTGTGGAAATGTAGCTAACAAGCCTTGGCAATTGTTTGTACATGGGAAGAGGGAGAGGGGAATCAAAGGTCACGTTGAGGTTGTGATGCTGGGTAGAGAGTAGTATACTCAGTAGAAATGGGGAAGCAACAGGTCTTGCAGGGAAGGTAATAAATTCTGTTATTTTGACATGCTGAATTTGAGATGCCACCAAAACATTCAGGTAGAAATGTCCAATAAGTAGAAAGTAAAGGAGGACAGCTCCACAGTAGTATGGGAGGCAGCTAGGTAGCCCAATGCATACAGTGCTGGGACTGGAGTTAGGAAGACCCAAGTTTAAATATAACTTCAGACACTTACTAGCTGCGTGATCCTGGGCCCAAGGACCCAATTTAACCTCTGTTTCTCCATAAACCCCTGGAGAAGGAAATGGCAAACTACTTTGGTATCTCTGCCAAGAAAACTCCATGGAAAGTATGGTCTACTGGGTCACAAAGACTTGGACATAACTGAATGACTGAACAACAACAGTAGAGAACTAACATTCTGGCCAGACATTCAGGCTGAACTAGACAACCTCTATGGTCTAGCTCTAAATCTATGACTTCTCACAGGCACAGGACTGCAGAACCATAGATTGAGAGCTAGAAGCCAAAATGAATATTGTGCACTAAAAAAGTCTTGTTCTAGAAGCAAACAATCTAGTACAGTGGGACGTACTTAGGGTCTGAACCCTAGCTTTGGTCACTTATTAGCAAAGGGACTTTAGGCAAGTTGCTACTGTGATCCCATTTCCGTATTTGTAAAATGAAGAAAATAATGTGGATATTTCCTGCCTTGCAGAGTTGTGAGGAAAACATCTGTAAAGCCTAAGTCACTTTATAAAGAGAAGCTATAATGACTGTCATTGTGAAAAGCACTTTGCCAAGCTACAAGTAGTCACTGATACCTTGAAAAGAATCTGTAGAAAGAGGATAACTATCTAGGTATCTCAAATCCCTTGCCTCCTTGTCCTATAACCTTTCATTCCTGGACAAACCTTAGCCCTGGATACTTCCAACATCCAGCTCATCCACTCCTACTTAGAGGGTCCTGAGGTGAACTAGAGGAAATCACACAATCGTGTTGACCAGGCATATTCTAAATTGACATTATTCAAATTCAACAGGGCCCTCGTTAGACCAGTGCAATCCTTTTACTCCTCTATAGGAGGATCGATTCTCTATTTCTGTCCCTACAAAAACTTTTCCAAACCTTCTCTTCTCTCAAGTTTTCTACACCTCTTGGCTCAGCTTTCTTAGCTGAGGACCTCACTTCCTAAATGAAAAACTCACACCATTTGATGAGAGTTCTTTGTTCTCTTCTCTTGACCTAAAAACACTTTGACATCATCTTTCATTCTCTCTAATGGTGAAGTGGTCCTTCTCTTTGCTAAGGCCAATCCCTCCTCATGTGCCTCCCATCCTATTCTGTCTTTTTCAGGAGTTCATAACCTCAGTCATCTCTCTCATCACCTAATTTCCAGTCTCTATTTACTGGTTCCTTCCTCATATTCAAAAGTATCCAAATCTTCCCCATCCTGTAAGAAAAGTCTCTATTAGATCTTACCATACCCTTAAGCTAATTCCTATATTTTATCCCAATTACATATAAAGAAAGTTTTCAACATTCACTTTTATAAGATTTTGAGTTCCAAACTTTTTTCTCCCTCCCCCCCCTTCAAGATGGCAAGCAATATTAAACATATTTCCATATTAGTCATGTTGTGAAAGAAGAATCAGAACAAAAGGTAAAAACCATGAGAAAGAAAAAACAAATAACAAAAAAGTGAAAATAGTATGTTTCAATATGCATTCAGACTTCATAGTTCTTTCTCCAGATGTGGACAGTATTTTCCATTGTGAGTCTTTTGGAATTGTCTTAGATCACTGCACCGCTGAGAAGAGCCAGGTCTATCAAAGTTGATCAGTGCACAATGTTGCTGTAAAACATCTCTTTCACTGGACCCTTTCTTGCTACTCACATTATTACTATCTTAAGTAGGCCCTCCTCACCTCTTGCCTGGATTACTGCAGTGGACTCCTATTTGGCCTCCCTGCTTCAAGTTTTTCTCCATTTCAGTCCTCCTCGCTCTGCCTCAACACACATACTCTGCTGCCACAGATCTGACACTATTACTCCTTTATTCAGTAAGCTCCAGTGGCTCCCTATTATCTCTAGGATTGGTCAAATATAAATTATTCTGTCTGGCTTTTCAAAGTCCTTCACAATCTTGTCTCAACCTTTTTTTCCAGACTAATTAATTATGCATTCCTCCTTGGCCAATGCTTTGCGATCTAGCCAAAGTGGCCTTCTCTCTGCTCCCTTCACCATCTTTCACCTATACCTATGTGAACTCACTGTCCTCCCAGGCCTGTACCTCACAGAAGCCTTCTTCTCTTCCTTCAAGACCTTGATTGAACATCACCCTCTACATGAAACCTTTCATGACTTCCTCCACTGTAAGCACCCTCCCTCTCAAATGACTTTGTATTTCTTTGTATTCTCTTTACAGATATCCTATACATGCTTATTTATATCCTTACCATCTCCCTCTTCAGACTATTAGCTCCCTGTGAGTAGGGGCTGTTTAATTTACTGTATTTATAGCTGCAGCATCTAGCATAGTAGCTGCCACTTAAATTTTGTTGACTGATTTAAACAGTCAAAAAAAGGTCATTTTATTTTTCCAAGGTCAGAATATTTTAAAATATTCTTTGAGAACCTATTCTACTTTGTTCATAACTCAAAATCATAAAGTTTTCCCTTAAATCTAACTTATGGGGAATTTCACTACATAAATAATCTCATATGGTTGTGAGGAAAATGCCTCATAAACTTTAAGGTGCTACAGAAATAAAATGAAAAAAGGATGGAATCATCTGAACTTTTGGGCTTTCCTACAACTGAACTGAGGACAGAGCTACATTCTTTTAGTTCAAGGGATCTGGAGTAGGAAGGAATCACCCAGTGTAACTTCTTCATTTGATTTACCTAGTTTTATTGATTCCTTTAAAACAAAACAAAACAAAACACCAGTTATTTCTCATCATTCCATCCTCTGTAAAGTCCTCTGTTTCTTAAAATGGAGAAGTTAAGCAAACCTGACTGTTAAAAGGCCTATGTCTAATAGCATACGCAACATTCTATTCCAATATAGTTCCTTCCCTCTCTGACAAAAGGAGAGTGCATCTGATTGATCAGTTATTGTTTCTCTTATCATAAGGTTATTTTAATGTCATTTTCCAAGGCTGACCACACACATTTAGGGTTAGGGATGTATTCTGCAATAATCTCATGCGGAATATCTCACAATCTATTCTGAATTGTCTTTAAATAGTGT
Organism: Notamacropus eugenii; assembly: GCF_028372415.1. Classification (NCBI taxonomy): domain Eukaryota; kingdom Metazoa; phylum Chordata; class Mammalia; order Diprotodontia; family Macropodidae; genus Notamacropus; species Notamacropus eugenii. The sequence continues at coordinate 132,887,306 of NC_092876.1, read as the reverse complement.
TCTAAAGAAAGGCATTCTGGAGAAGAGCAGGAAATGATTCTGTAGAAAATGTTCTTGGAGACTTTGGCATATTTTAGATGAAAACTCTCTGGTTAATGATGTCATAAATTACATATTTCACATTTATATCTATTCTTATTTCTCTTGTGAATCCACTTCTGAAAGGTCATGCAGCATATCAACACCCATAGAAAGTAAAATTTTTCCTGTTCTAAGGAGGTTCTCTTAAGTAGGTGATAGGCCTGTGTCCTCCAGTGTGGTAACACTCAGTGTTAAGATGAGAACACTATTTTTTTTAGCTGATGTTTCCAGTTTCTGGATGATTTGAACTGTTGTTATCCAATTTTTTTCCTTCATCAGTAACTTTCATAAACCATCTTTTAGTTAAGTTATGTCTCTGGACAGCCTCATATAGTTCAAAGGGCACTATTTGATGGGGTGGTTTGTGAGCACACTTCTCTTCCACAGACTTCTTCAAAATTGCATTTGTATCGGACTAATTATTTTCTGAGAGATTTAATCTTGAACCAGTGTGAACCATTGAAAGCTCTTGATGCAAAAGAAGAGCTTAGAGATTTTCTGGGCAGCAACACGCAACTCCAGTATTTTTACTGCTACATATACTGGTAGACACAGTCATACTCTGTCCAAAGACTCCAGATGATAGGAGTTTCTCCTCTGTAAAATCAAAGTTCTAGGTTGGACGGTGGTGGGGACAGCACTGAGGTCCAATGAAGCCCAGTCTTTGGCCAATATGTCATCATCAGTTTCCTGGGACAAAGACTGTTCATACAATTAGTATGAGTTCAGTTAGTTTTTGTTGTTGCCTTCACTAACATCACTTTAATTTTAGTTCAACTGCCCTTAGTGTTATTTACTTACATACTATGTAAACTATTCTGGTTCTGTTCACTTCACTCTGCATCAGACAAATCTTCCAATGTTTTTCTGAATTCTTCATAGTCATCACTTTTTATAGTTCAATAATAATAATAATAATACTCCACATTCACATTATAATTTATTTGATCATTCTCTAATCAGCTGGCACCCTACTCTTTCTCCAGTTTTTTTGCTACCACAAAGCATTACTATGAATGTTCTGGCACACAAGGAAGCTTTCTTTCCATCTTTAACCTCCTTGAGGCTTATATCCAACAGTGACTCCTATAGCTAGATCAAAAATGCCTTTTTTGCATAATTACAACAAGTTTTCTAGGACCAACCCTCTCCTTTTACATATGTGAAAATTGAGCCAAGAGAGGAGGAAATCAATCATTAAAGTGCATTTAATAAGTCCTAACCATGTGACAGCCACTGTGCTAGGAGTCAGAGATATAAATGAAACAATTTTTACTTACAAGAAATTAAAGACTATAAAAGTATATGCAGGATGAACATGAAATATAATAAATACAAATAAATACAGAGGAATTAAATCTTAGGCAGTTTTGAGTGGAAGGGAATTAGCATTTGAAAGGATCAGAAAAAGATTTCTGTAGAAGATGATGGCTGAGAGGAATCTCCAAGGAAGAGTGGGATTCAGTAAGGCAGAGGTGAGGAGGGAAGGCAGTTGAAGCACAAGGGACAGCCTCTGGACAGCACGGAGATGGGTACTTGAATACTGTGTGTGAGGAACAAAGAAGAAGACAGCTTGGTTGGGTCAAAGAGCTTGGAAAGAAAGGCTGGGACCAGGGTAGGTTTAAAAGCTAAACAAAGGAGTTTATATTTGATTCTAGAGATATCATAAAGTCACTGGAAGTTTTGAGTACTGTATTTATTTGACATAGTTAGACCTGCCATTAAGAAAAATCACTTTGGTGGCAGTTTGGAGGATGGACCGCAGGAGAGACTTGAGGCATGGAGTCCAATTACAAGGCAGCTGCAATAATCTAGGGTGATAAGTATGTGAGTGGAGAGAAAAGGAAGGTTGTGAAAGATATTTTGGCCTTTAGAAAAAACAAGATTTGGCAATGAATTAATACTTGGTGAAAGAAAATAATGCCAGTGTGATGGACCTGGAATACCTTGCCCAAGGGTTGCACTGAGAGTCAGCAGTAAAAGCAGAACTAGTAGCCAGATCTCCCAGCCCAGGGCTCTTCTCCCTGCACTATCACTGTCTTTTTTTGCTTTTCCTAACATTTGGGAAAGTAACCATTGCCCTACTTCAAGAAAATAGTGCTCTCAGCAGCTACTGAAAGTGACCAGTATTTCCAAGAAGATTTTTTTCTCTAACATAAGCAATAAAAACACAGAAAGATTAATCTCAGAAAATAAAGATATGTTAAATTTTCTAAAAGAGAAAAAAGCACTTGTTTAACATGCTCCATGATCTCACCTCCCTGAGATTTTTCTTGTGAGGAGCCTCGATTGTCACGCATGGTTTTTATATACCAGTATAAAAGAAAGATCCAAATGGGCTTTCTAGGAAGTCACCTCTCTGAAATGGTTTTTTCTTATTTAAAATGGTAATAATTCCATGTAGGTTGCAAGCTGTTTCAAAAGTTTGCAACCAATAGGGGAGGAAGTGATATCAATACAAATAAAATAACAAATTCCTGAAACAATAATAATTTGCATTTCTACAACATTGGCAAAGTAGGCAATGTATTTCTTCTCACTACAGTTAGGTAAGAAAGGAAGTAAAAGTACAATAATCCCCACTTTACAAAGAAAAAAAACAGTTCAGAGAGGTGATTTTTTATTTTTCCTTTATTTTGGTCCCAATTATATTAATACTAATTATTCTTACTATAAGAATGTTGTAAAATCACTGATAAGTGTAGTTTTTGAAAACAAAAACTACCACTCCAGAGGGCTACTTTCCTTCTCAAGCACCAACTGTCTGTATTTCATTTTAACAACTGGGTAAAAACAGGCTTTTCTAGTGTTTCCAAATGTCTTTTGAGTATATGCCAGTGACTTTGAAAATCAGCCCAGCAGAACCCTCAGTTAAGTAGATGGCAATCCAGACCTTCATCATCTATTGCAGGGTTAAGTAAAATAGTTTTAAAAAACAAACAAACAAATCCTTTATTAAAACAAGTCCTTTGTGAATAAACAAATGATTTGGATGTGCCAGGTCAGTGAATCAGCTTCTATATCAAATGGAGCCTTTAAACCATCTAAAGATTAACAAGTTTCAGGACAGGCTTGTTTTAAGAACTCCTGTTTCTAAAATGCACATAATTTAATTTGGGGTTAATCTAAAGAAAAATGGTATTTAGAGCTGCAAGAGACCTTAGTGATCAAGTAAATCCAAATGTTTCATTTTTCAGAGGGGGAAATTGAGGCTCAAAGAGGGGGAAGTGCTCACTGAAGGTCCTTCAGGATTAGTGACAGATGCATTCTCTATCAAAATTAATTCATTGGCAGGTAACAGCATCTGACACTCTAGGCTTACTATGCAAAAATATCCAATAATCAAATTCTATAGCACTGTGAGATAGCAGGGGGAGCTCTGGACTTAAAAGTCAGAAGCTCTGTGTTCAGGTACTACACAGCTCTGACACTTACCAGCTGTGTGACCAAGGGCTCAAATGTTTCTTTGGTCCCTCAGATTCTTGGTTTCCTCAAATATAAAATGGAGACAGCTATCCTTACACCATCTTGTTCTCACAAGGCTGTGAGACAAATGCTTTTAAACCTTAAAGCAATGTAAGAATGTGAGTCAGCTACTCTGATTACTAGGTGTTCTTTATAGGGAGACATCTTTGTGTGGCAGAAAGAACACTGGACTTGGAATTCTAAGATATGGGTTTGAGACCTGGCTCTAATACATAATCAGTGTGTGATTGAGCAATTCATTTCCCTCTCTGTGCCTCAGTTTCGGCATCTGAAAAATGAAGGTGATAGCTGCACTTCTACTTTATATGGATGTTTTGAGGGAAGTGCTTTATAACCTGTAGAAATGGGAAAAACCATTATTTCATTTGTCACAGTCTTTTGTCATTTTGTCTATTTAAAAGTTATCTCGGTTGTAATTTAACTTATTTAATTTTCCAAATTTTCTCCATTTCTTTTGCTGAAATTTAGTGATGCATGTTCATTACTTTTCATTCTCACACACGGCTATTAGGCCTGCCTTCACATTCTGTGAGGCAATGTGCAGTCATTTCAGTTGTGTCTGACTCTTTGCAACCCCACTGGAGGTTTCCGTGGCAAGTATGTTGGAGAGGTTTGCCATTTCCTTCTCCAGCTCAATTGACAGATGAGGGAACTGAAGCCAATAGGATTAAGTAACTTGCCCAGGATCAAACAGCTAGCAAGTGTCTCAGGCCAGATTTGAACTCAGGAAGATGAGTCTTCCTAACTCCAGGCCCAGCACTCTACCCACTTGCACCACTTAGATGCCACCTTGTGGTGAATCAACAGGATGAGATGATTCACTATGCCGACATACACAGGCCAATGGAACATAGATAAAGACAACACTCTTCCACTTCCTTAGGTTAGTCTTTCACCATCTTGTCTGGACAAGCAGAGTCACGATTCTTGGCTCACTGGATGGGTAAGGCATGATGCTAAGGCTGTCTAAGCAGTAGAGTATCTGACTTTAAATTTGAGGGTCTAGGATTAATGTCCTTGTTAAAGTCAATGGAGTATTTTGAGGCAGCATGGTGGAATGAAGAGTCCTAGACTTAGAATCAAAAGCCCTGGGTTAAAGTGCTGAACAACTACAGACTCAGTTGTCTGAGGAAGGGCTAGTCCCCGCACTCTTCCTCTCTCTCAGTCTCCTCATTTATAAAATGAGGAATTATGTTTGTACTACCTACTAAACAAGGCTGTTGTGAGAATCAAATGAAATACTCTATAAATGTTTTGTAATTAGGAAGAACCACATACGTAAACTGTTAGCATTTCAAAACCAGAAAAGAAAGCCCATCTCCACGGTTAGTTCATAGCTCAGAACACAGCACACACTTAACAACATTCTATTCTCAGCTCAGTGTTCTGCACACAGTATATGCTTAACATCATTCTATGTTTAGCACAGTATGCTGCATACAGTGGGCACAATAGTTAATTGAATAGTTATTGGCTGCAGAGTTTGTCTGGAAAATATATATACGTATATATATATAGGCAAGGGATAAAATTGACAGGGTATAGCCTCAGTTTTATCTCATTAGTAAAATTACACAATGACAAGGAAGATTTATTTAAAACTTTTAAGGATGCTACTTGATTAATAAAACCCCCAAATTAAAAACTGTTATCAATTCTTTTAGACTTTATTTTTTGGACTTTTAGACTTTGCTTATTTGGAAATTAAATTTTCTTTAGAGCGTTGAGTGGAAAGTCTTAGGACAAAGGGACATAATGTTTTGTGCCTGGGTATCTTTTAACCCCTTGGAACTGAAAGGTAAAACATCTGGACAAACTCATATATTGGAGAAACAAGAGTCTGGGATTTCAGAAAATAATTTAGAGAAAGGGGGCCTTCTAAGATTGTGTTGGGAAATATGGCTACTGAAGATGATATGAAGAGATTTGGATCCCAATTTGATTCTCTATGTGTTTACAAATAAGTGGACCTCAGAAGAGAGATTTTTGGAGCCTCAGTCACACATGACTGTAACTAGACAACGCTGGGCACCAGAGGTAGTATTGAAAAGAGTGGGTAATGGAGTCATTTGGTTGCATGTACAGGAATCTTTAAAGTGCAGGAACTGTCCCCAAGGTTGAGCTAACAGAATAAAATAGTCCTTTACTTCATGGTAATAGAGGTAGCACAGTATAGTGTCAAGAGTGGCTTTGAAGGCAGGAAGCTGACTCCTAGCCCAGCTGTGACTTATTTCTGGGACTATGGACAATTCCCTCCACTTCTGAGTCTCAATTTTCTTGCTCACAGATAGGGAAAATGATCCTTGCACTAGTCACAAAATTGTTGTGAATAATATACTTTCTAAACTTTGAAGCACTAAGTTGTTGTTCAGTAGGTTTTCAATCATGTCTGATTGTCATGATCCCTTTAGGGATTTTCTTGGCAGAAAAACTAGAGCAGTTTTCCATTTCCTTCTCCAGATCAATTTACAGATGAAGAAATGGAGGCAAACAGGGTTAAGTGACTTGCCCAAGGTCACACAGCTAGTAAGTGCCTGAGGTGGGATTTGACTTCAGGTCTTCCTAACTCCAGGTCCAGTGCTCTATCCTCTTTACTACCTAGCTGCACAACAGTACTATAGCCAGTGGTTATTCTTCATAATTCTATGACTGATTTTATAATAGTTAAGTGAACAATTAAAAATAAAAACACAAAATAAATTAAAATGAAAATGTTAACTTCTACTTACTTGCTAACAGATTTTTTTTTTAATATGTTTCCTTGGTTTTATGTACCAAAAAAGAGAAGCAAGGAAATCGGTGCTGCGTCCTTTGTCAAGTAAACAGCATGAGCCTCAATTTGCTTGTCTACAAAATGGAGTTATAGTAACAACTGCCCTCCTTAGTTGCAACACAGTTATTGCCAGGAAAGGGCTTTGTAGATTCTAAAGTGCTAAAGAACTAGGTGCTCTTGGTATTAGACAATGTGTCTCCAAAGTCACAGTGAGGTTTTAAGCTATTAGAGCTTAAAATTTTTTATATATGATTTTACAAGATGATCTGGTGGGGGAGGCAGGCCAAAGGTTATAACTTCTGCTTTACAGATGAGGAAACTGAAGCTCTAAGAGATGTGATTTGAATCCAGGGACCTTGTGATCAAATTCAGGAACTTCCCACTTATACCTCACCACTTCCTGGACAAAGAGTACGTATGACTGGGAAACATGAACATCAGGAGAAAGTAGGACTTAGAATTCAGAGATAACTTAAGCAATAACCAGTTCTGCTCAGTTCTGGAATTAATCAGGTGATACAAACAAGGCCACGATGTACTTGAGTCCCATCTAATCAAGTGCAAATACTCTTGTGACAACTGTAAATAGCACAATGACCGACCCAGTGTTTGGGCTGCTCATAAGTAACTAGTCACAAGGTTTAATCATGATGTCGTTCTTGTTCTTTGGACAAGCTGAAGTTATGACCAATGATTTAGAATTCTTCTGTGATTAACATACATTCGTGTGTGTGTGTGCGTATACAAACACACATACATTCACACAGACACATATCTATATATCCATATCGGTGGCACTTTAAGGCCTGCCAAATACATTTGATTAGAACAGATTTCTTCAACAAATTCAACAAACATATATAAATTGTCTTCTACGGAAACAGTGTGGTGCCATGGACAGTGTGTCTGTTGACCTAGGAGTCAGTGGATTTGAGTTCCATTTGCGTAACATATAGAGGGTTTCCTAATTTCTTTGATCCTCTATTTTCACCTCTATAAAATGAAGAAGTTAGATGAGCTGACTTTTAAGGCCATCCCAGCTCTAGGGCTACATAGAGTCTTGTGCTTGATGCTAGGTGCTAGGTGCCAAGGACAGAAGTTGAAAAATGACAGTTTCTTCTTTCTGGGACAAATATAAATAGGTAGGATACCTGGCTGAGTGAGACCTGGGCAAAGTAAAGATCCAGACCAAAGTGCTCTAAGTAGAAGTACAAAGGGAAAGCTACCTTTTGCTGGGTTGGGGAATGAGGATGGAGGGAGGGTTTCACTTGGAAGGTGGCCTTTGAGTTGGGCTTGGAAAGACAGGAAAGACTTGAGAATGCATGATGTGGAAGGAGTGTACTCCCTCCATGGAGGTGGGAGGGGGCAGCATGAGTCCGGACAACAGTGAGTACTCCAGTCTGGCTGAAGCATAAAATGTTTAAAAGAGAATACTGAGATAAGACTCAGCAGCGAAGCGGGAAACAGATGGTGGAAGGTCTTGAGGGACAGGCTAAGTAAAGAGGCAATATTTTATCTTAAAGGAAATGGAAGGGTAACAAAATTTTTGAGCAGAGAACTGACATAAATGTACAGTAGGAAGATGGTTTTGGCAGTTGGGTCTTGAGGATTGGACTGTGGAGGGAGAAGTTATGTTGGCAGGATGCCAGTTAGAAGTCTGCTACTTCAGGGGAAAAAGGGATAAGGGCCTGGAGAAATAGGAACAAATGTGAGAGAGTTTGTGGAGGCAGAATCCAATTGACCTATCATACAGCAAGAAAAAAAAAGTTTCCATTGTCTCTGACAGTGAAAGGAGTAATATAAGAAATACCATAATGTAATACATGGTTATAAGCTGACTAATGCAAAGATCTTGGCCTAGAAGAGTTCTAAGATCTTTCCTCAGGCTTAACATTTTCTGATTTTACAGACACAGCTGGGAGGCAAATGGCTGCTCATCCCTTCCATCATTTGTCATTTTCCCTTTTTGTTAATTTGTTAATTTTGTTAATTTCCTTTTTTGTTAATTTTGTTAATTTGTTAATGAGGTGTGAGGTGGAACTTCATAACTATTTTAGAGTTCTCTAATTATTAGTGATTTAGGGTATTTTTTATATGGCTACTGAAAGTTTGGATTTCTTCCTCTGAAAACTGCCACTTAATATCTTTTTACTTTATCAATTGGGGAATGGCTCTTATTATATATTTGAATCAGTTCCCTACATATCTTATAAATGATATCTTTAACAGAAAGAAGCTTCCTGTGAAGATTCTTCCCATTTATCTACTTTTTCTTTCTAATTTTAGCTGTGCTGTTTTGGAATGTGCAAAAACTTTGAATTTTTCTGTAGATGTGCTAGGTAATTTCTTCTTCTCACTCCTCTAATGTTTGCGGTCATCCTTAATATCTAGGTCATGTACCCATGTAGAGCTTACCTTGGTATGTCATAGTTGATATATACCTAGTTTCTGCCAGACTATTTTTTAGTTTGCCCAACAGTATTTGTTGAGTAGTTGAGTTTCTGCCCCAGAATTTGGATCTTTGGTTTTGTCAAATACTAGGCTACTGTGCTCATTTGCTTCTGCATATTATTGGACCTAATCTGTATAATCTCACAGACCAATCTCTTTACATCTTAATCAGTAAAGTATTGTTTGGATGATTACTGCTTTGAAGAATAGTTTGAGATCTGGTACTGGCAGACCCCGTTCCCATTTTCATATTTTTACTAATTCCCTTGATATATTTGGTCTTTTGTTCCTTCAGATGAATTCTGTTATATTTTTTTCCTAGTTCCATAAATTAATTCTTTGGTAGTTTGATAAGGCATTGAATAGGTAAACTAATTTACATAGGATTACTATGGTGGCTTGCCATTTCCTTCTCCAGCTCATTTTACAGATGAGAAAACTGAGGCGAACAGGATTAAGTAACTTGCCCAAAGTCCCACAGCTAGTAAGTGTCTGAGACTGGATTTGAACTGGGGAAGATGAGTCTTCCTGGTTCCAGGCCTGGCACTCTATTTGTTGCACCACCTAGTTGCCCTCCAATTATTTAGAACTAGCTTTGTGTCAAGAGTTTTTATAACTGTGGCCCCTTTCACTCTTATTCATGTACTACTGAATAGAAATGGAAGACACACAAAAAACGTGTGATGACTGGATTTACTACAAGTTTACATTATTGAATCTCCACTGAGTCCTTAACTGTAGCAAGGCAGCCTTTTTACCTTTCCCTTATCAGTCCTCTATCCCACTCACCAAACAATGCTATTCCAAACCTTCTCTTCCTTCCTTCAGCCTCCCAGGGCCCCTCTTCTCACAGCCTTCTTTGCTTCATACCTCCCAGGAAAAACTAAGGCCCTTCACCAAGAAGGCCCACTTCTCCTCAATTTGAAACCCTCTGACATTATCTCCTACTATTTTCATTATTTCAGTCTTTCACAATGAGGTCTTTTTCCTTTCTGAAGCCAATCCCTGTACATGCATCTGCAAGTCCCATCTTCTGCAAAAAATGGCTACCTCTACCCTCCTCACTCTTTCTCCAATCTTCCCTGTTGCCTGCAAATATACTCAGGTCTCTTTTATGTTTAAAAAAAAATCCCATCTTTTCTATTAGCTATGTTCTATCTCTCTCCCCCACTTCTCAGCTAAACTTCTTGAAAAAGCCATCTAAATTTGTGCCACCACTTCCCTTCCCTTGATTTTCTTTTCAATCTTCTCTAATCTGGCTTTCAGCTATGTCATTCACCTGAAGTTGCTCTTTTCAAGGTTACCAATGATCCCTTAAATCTTTTTAGAAATAATCATCTTTTTTGACTTTTCTGAAGCATTTGACATTATTAATCACATTTTCCTCCTGGACACTCTCTCCTTTCTGAGTTTTTGTGATATTGCTATCTCCTGGTTCTCCTACCAGCTGGACTACTCTTTCTCCCTCTCCTTTGCTAGTTCTTTGTCCAAGTCATTCTTACTAACTGTTGTGGTTCCCCAAGGCTCTGTTCTGGAGCTTCTTCCCTTTTTCCTCTCTAGGGGTTGGGCAAACTACAGCACAGACCAAATCTGGACCACAGTTTGTTTTTATGTGCCCTGGAAGCTACCAAATAGGTTTTACATTTTGAAATAGTTTAATTATATTTAAAAAATGTAAAAAACCATTCTTAGCTGGAGGCTACAAAAATAGGCCACCACATTCATTTGGCTGGTAGCCAGTAGTATGCTGATCCCTGCTCTATACCATCTCTCTTGGTGAACTCATTAGCTCTCATGGGTTTAATTATCATCCCTACGCAGATGGTTTCTGGATCTATACCAACTCTAGTCTCATTCCTGAGCTCCTAGTCCCATTATCAACTGCTTGTTGGAGATTTCAATCTGGATATCTCATAGGAATTTCAAACTTAGCATATCTAAAATGGAACTCATTATCTTTCCCCTTAAACTTCCTCTTTTCTGAACTTCCCCATTAATGAAGAGGACACTAACACAATCCCAGTCACCCAGGTTTGCAACCAAGGTATTATCCTTGACATTTTGTGCTAACTCAACCCATGCACTGAATAAGTCATTAAATCTTGTAATTTACAACACTGCTCATGTATGTTCCCTTCTCTCCACATGCTCACCACTATAATTCAGATCTTCATTACCTCTTACCTGGATTAGTGCAACAACCTTCTAGCTGATTTTCTAGCCTCAAGTCTTTTCTCACTCCAATCCATCTTCCAAACAGCTATCAAACAGTTTTTCAAAGCAGATGTCTGATCATGTCACCTTCTTCCCCCACCCTAGTAAATGTCAATGACTACTTAGTACCTCTGGGATCAAATACAAAGTCCTTTGTTTGGCATTTGAAACACTTCACAACAAGCTCCTTCCACCTTATCCAGTCTTCTAATGCTTTTTCACCTGTGCTCTAGCTGTACTAGCCTGTGTGACCCTCCATCTCCTGTCTCTCCAGGTACCCTCCTATTCCTGAAATGCTCTCTCACCTCTGCTTTTTTGTCCCTGGCTCCGCCCTCCAGTCTTGGTGCCTCCCATCTGTTCTGATTGTCTCTTCTAACACGACTATTTGTGTACATGCTATCTCTGTGCTATTGAGGGCAGAGGGTGCTATTGCTTTTCTTTGTATCCCCAGTGGTTACTCCTGTGTTTGGCATAAAATAAATATTTAATAAACGCTTGCTGGATGGTATTATTTATTAGCATGACAACATTGTAATTTACATTTTGGATTGCTAATGTATTCATGGGAGTGCTAGGTGGCCTAGCAGATAGTGCCAGGAGTCAGGAGACTCCTCTTTCTAAGTTTAAATCTGGCTTCAGTCACTTACTAGCAAGTCACTGATTGTTGTTTGCCTCAGTTTTCTCATCTGTAAAATGAGCTGGAGAAGGAAATGGCAAACCACTCCAGAATCTTTGCAAAAAAACCCAAAACCCAAAAACCCCAACAACAAACCAGACGAAATCAACCACAAATGGGTTCATGATGAGTCGAAGACAACTGAAGTGACTAAACAACAATGATGTGTCTATCCCTATAAAACTGTGATCTCTTCTTCTGTTCTAGCTCTTCATCTTCATCCTCTCCTCACTCTTAGATGTGTTACTTAAGTGTATTTACCAAGCACCTTCTCTTCTCTTTTTATACTCTAACTCTTCTGGTGATCTCATTCAATGCTTCCATTATCATTTTAATGCAGATTATTTAAAAATTTCTATCTCTACCCCTCCTCCATTTTTCTCCAGAGTAGTAGTCCCAAATAGTAGTTTCAATTGCTTGTTAGAATTACCCTCTTGAGTAGACCAATGGTCCTCAAACTTATCATCTTCCCCTTTAAACTTGACTTCTCACCCAACAACCTCTTTGTTTTGGCACCATCCACTTTCCATTCAACAAGGCTAATAATTGTGGTATCATATTCTATTCTTATTTGCCACTTTTCACTCATCCCCATCCCTCACTCTCTAGAGCCAATCAGTTGTCAAATTCTACCATTTCTGGCTCTGTCATCTCTCTCACATCGGTCCACTCCTCCTCATTGCTACTACAACCCCCTTAGTTCAGGGACTCGAATCTTTTATTGGATTATTGTACAAACCTCTTAACTAGTTCCCCTCTTTTCATTCTATCCCTTCTCCAATCCATTCTCCACACTCTTGCCCAATTAGTCTTTCTGGCATACCACAATGATGCTATATTTCTCTACTGCTTTCTGAATAAAATTTAAACTCTTGACTCTTCCATTCCTGGCCCTCGACAATTTGGATCCAACATACTTATCTAGCTTTATCTCCTACAACAGCCCTTGCATGTATTCTATGTTTCTGCCAAAGTAGATTAATTTCCAGTTCCCTTTCTTTTACATCTTCATGATTATGATCATATAATCTACCACAGACTAAACTACCCTTCAAAGTTTGCCTGTTTTATGTTCTTACCCTTCTTTCGAGGTATGGCACAGATACCACCTCTTCCATGAAACAGCTTTCCTACTTGAATGTATGTAATTTTTCATCTTTATACTATCAGTGTCAAGCACAATGCCTTGGGGGCACTTACAAATATTCTCAATTGAACTGATGTGAGAAATTATTCTTTCATGCATCTTTGTTTAGACTTTTACATAAGACAAAGAATAAACATTTCTAATAATTGTTTTTACCCCTTTCATGATCTCTCCTCCTTGTCTTTTTCTTCCCTTCTTTGCCATACACACACCTAGAGCAAATTCTATGCTCAGTAGTTATCTACTGATGGATGATTTAGAACAGAAGCTTCCCCCTCCCTTTCTCCCTCCCTGTGAGTGTATACACCAATATCGATATTTGTATCTATATCGATATTTGTATCTATATCTATCTATCTTTCGATACTGAGAACACTGGGAGCTGGGAGTTTTGAGCTATCCAAATAAACAAGGAGAACTGATGTCCAGCTCCTCTGGGTGGTACACAGGGAAATGGGTCAGGAGACATGGTGTCTCACCTCTGCCTTACGAATACTTTCTCTGGCTTCATCTATCTTCTGGTCCAGTTCTGCTCGGTTTTGTTCTGATACAGCAACACCATGACATTCTAACTCTTCCAGAGCCTGTTAAACAAAAGAGGAAAAACTTGGTATTCATGGTAAGATAAGAAGTTCATCAAATCACCAATTAAGAATTTGTTTTATGCTGAATAAAGTTTCTCCAAAAAGCAATTTTAGATATTTATTCTGCTAAATCCCACTATTATTGTATAGAAGCCAATGCCCAATGGGGTTTTGAATATTTCAAACAATGGGCCTCAGACTATTAGATACTTTCAGAAATATCTGAGCACCCTGACAGACATGCAAACAGATGTGTGGTCAAGCAATCTGGAGGAGATTTTTTTTTTTCTACTAGGTCTCCTTGCCTCTTGGCCTGCCATAGCTATAAGCTCTGAGGCCTAGGATGTGTATTTCCAGTCCAGATAATACAAAGTCAGGGCTACACACAAACTGAAGAGGTAAGTGAATGCTGGTTCATTTGAGGGTGTTAAGTTAAAATTACAGGGCAGATGAAGGTGATGCTTGGTGCCCTTTTTGGACCTTTCTCCCTCTACATAGTCCCATGGCCCTTGTCATATACTCAGTAACCTTTGGTTAGAGTCCTTTCTTCCCAGCCTACACTCCAATCAAAATCTGATCTCAGGTAATGATTATCATTAACATTTTAGTGTAAATTACAAAAAGTCTTGCCATTCCCTTTCCAAGGGACATGTGAACCTTCAGCTTTCTCATAACTTACATTCCTATAGTTCTTTAAGAATTACAAAATGCTTCCTTCACAACAACCCAGTGAAGTACATAATGAAAATGCTATCTCTTTCTTACAAATCAGGAAACTGAGTCATTAAGAGGTTGAGTAAGTGGCCCAAGATCACACAGTTAATTAATGCCAAAGATAAAATTTGAACTTCCATTTTGTAAGATTTAAGGAGGTTAAATGAATAGGGAGAAATATAAAGATCTACACTTGAGTTCAAAAAACCAATCACATGAATCCAGGATGAAAGAGGTGACTGGATGATGATTTGTGTAGGGCCTTGAGAAGGTAATCTGAGGACTTTAGTAGTCTACAAACTCAACATGAGTCTAAAATTGCCGCAAGGCAGGAAAAAAAAAGATAACTTCCTTTTAGACTGCGTGGAAAATAGCTTCAGTACAGAACGAAAGAGGTTTCAGACCAGCTATATATCTACCTGAACAGACAACACTATGAGCAGTACTTTCAGCTCTGGGTGCTACATTTTAGGAAGGGTATTGACAACCTGGAGCATATCTAGAGAATATGGAGAGGTGCTAGAGAATATGCTAGGAGTGGCAGAAAGAAATGGGGGTATCTGGTAGCTGAGAGAAGAGAAATGAAGGCTATCTTTAAGTATTTAAAGGGCTAACATGTGGAAGAGACTGTCATTAGACTTGTACTACTTGGCCCCAAAAAGCAGATGTAAGCTCGATATAATGAACAACTTTCTAAAACTTAAGAGGTGCCTCAGCCTGGAATGGGCTCCTTTGGGAGGGGTGTTTGTCTTCAAACAGAGGATGGATGGCCCTCTTTTGGGGAGGCTGAAGAAAGTATCCCTATGGAGGCAGGGGAGGGGTCCTCTATGGTAGCTCCCCACACAACTTCTGTGATTGTGTGTGATTCAGGTATCCTTTAGGTTCCAAGTCTGATGCTATTCTTCCCTAGGAGTCTTTGGGGGAATCCCTTGGCCTTCTAGGGCTTCAGTTTCCTGGTTGATTTAGATGTCAGGAAGGGCCTCTGAGTCACCATGATCTTTGTCTTTGAACACCTGATGACACAGCAAACATTCGCTCAATTCCCTCATTTAGAAATGAATATGGTATTGTGGGAAGAGCTCTAGATGTGGGGTCACAAGGCCTATTTGAATCTCAGCTCTGGTATTTTTTCAAAGTTATAACCTTTGATGAATCACTATACTTCCATAAACCTCAGTTTCCATATCTGAAAAATGGGGATAATATTTGTGTTGCCTAACCCATGGGGTTGTCATGAAAGAAAAAAATTTTAAAATTGTGAACTATGATAGAAATGTCATCTATTATCATTATTCTATTATATATTACTATTATTAGCATCTTCTGTGATTAAGATTTCCTTTTCATTTTCTAAAACCTTGAGATTCTTAGGGAGTATGTACTCTGAGCAGCTTTATTCTCTTTTCTGGTGAGATTCCAAATGGGAAGGACAACAGCATATGGGTCTAGAGGCCTAGCAGACAAGGCCTCAAGGTCTCTACCTCGACTTCTGTTAAGGTCCCATATTAACAATCCCACAGTGCCATGAAAAGAGCCCTGGCCTTGTAGTAAAAAGACTTGGGTCTAGTGTTCTCTTCTACTTACCTACTACATAATTGTAGGCAAGTTATTTAGCCTTTCTGAGCCTCAGTTTCTTCATCTATAAAACAGGGATTGGGATACCAAGGCACCTCCCAGAGAGCAGGAAGGATCAAATAGGAATTCACATGAGAGTGCTTTGTAAAGTGTGATGGAAGGAAGAATTATCATCACCATCAACACTATCCTGGTAAAAATTCAGATTATTACTTGGGGCTGATATAATTTCTGAGAAAAATACCTATGTGCAGGGAAAAAAAGTCACTAGAGATTGGCCTTGAGGGCATATTTTTCTGCAAACTAAAAGAGTGTCCAAAAGGCTGTGTTTCTAAAGATATGATTTCAGTCTGGCATAAAAGGCTCATCTTTGTTCAATAGATTCAAACCAATTTTATCAGTCAAAGGGAGATAATAAGCCATCAGCAGGCTTTTGAAGGTTCTTCTATGATTGACAGATGAATTGCCATGTTACCTCTACAGGATTTGAAAAGCTTCTGAGCTAAGGCGTAAGCATGCAAGTTACAACTGTAACCTTTTTTGTCCTTGAAAGAAACAGTTGTGCTCCCCTGATAATTATGAAAACCAGTAAAAGGTAGCTGTTTGGTAGAAACAAGACAACTCCACAAGTTTGTATTTCTAACAGATAAGGGTTTCAATTTGAGAGAAACCAGTAAGGTATTTTCTCTATGGATGGACTTGACAGTTTCTACACTGGCTCCAGTATTTGGTTTGGCTGAACGTGGTGTAGGACAACCTTTTAAACTCAGAGCCAAACACTGCTGCTGGACTGCAGCTCCTCAGGATGCTCAGCAACTCTATCACAGAACAGGGATTGCTGGCCCAGCCTTCCCAGAATGATGAGGCATTTGGTTGTCCTTGTGCTCTCCAGTTTGAGTCCTCCTGTCACCCTAACTTGAAAAGAAACAGAAATCCAGGAGGTGAGGGATAGCTCCCTCTTGGCATTCTCAGCTGTTGTGAGGCTGTTCTTCTGCTCATTGCTCCAAGATGGTTACAATGGACAGATGGAAAGGGAAGGATGCATTAAATAGAGCAAGTGTCCTTAAAGGGTATGTATGCCATGGAAACTAGAATTGTCTGAAACCTATATTTGCCACTGAATTGCCAGGTGCACCTTTGAGATCTTTTGGGTATTCTTGGTTCTTATGCATAAACAACCAATATTGCCTCACTCTCTCCCAGTTTTTCTTTCTTTAAAAACCTCAAACTCCGTCTGGCTCTAAATTAAAGTATTTTTTTGAAAAAAGCCAATGGGCTAAAGCCTGCGGTAACGTACCCGTTGGTTGTGGATGATGTTTTTGTGCTCTCGGGCCACTCTTGTAGCCCACTTCCGGGCCTCCTTGTTTAAGCTGTGTTCCTCTGTGGTGCCTGTTTCAGATTCCAACTGTCGGCTCTAAAACATAAGAGAGAAACATGGAGAAGAAACATCGTGATAGCTTGGGGAGAATGGTCATCATACTGGAGTTTAGAACGACTAAGCAGATGGCTTGTACTCTGTCAGTCCTGACAGTAAAGTCAAGTCGAAAAAGTCTGGCTGAGTCAGTAGGAGACAGGCTGCTGCCTTCAGTGATTTCATCTGTCATTTAGGCACGAAAAGCTTACATTTGAGTTTGATTTATTGATTTTAACTTATTTTTTCCACATCTCTTGGGCATGAATCAAGACAAACTCAGCAAAGAAAAAAAGTTATTATTTCAAAATTGAAAGGCTTTGATATATGGAAAAGCATACTTGGGCTAGAATCAGCGGGTCTGGGTTCAAATCTCAGTTTAGAGATGATGACACAACAGTTAGGATGGGCTAAGGGCAAACCATTTGAACTTGATAAACCTCATTTTGGTTGTGGGCAAAATGGGGATGATAATATTGGTACGACCTCCTTTGTGACACTGTTTGTTTTGAGGAAAATCAACTTAAAGATCTTTTAAGATCTATAGAGACAGTAGCATTGATCATCATTACCATCCTCATGATCACTGTCACATTCTGACATAGCCCCTTAGCTAGAAATGCAAAGGAATTTATAGTATTTGATGAATTCAAAAAAGGACTATTATCCAAGTGTCTATACTACTCATTCACTTGCTGAGCAACTAGAATCAAACCCCAAACCAAATCAAAATCATTTTTAGCGTTAGTGTGTGTATGTGTACGTGTGTGTGTGTGTGTGTGTGTGTGTGTGTGTGTGTGTGTGTGTTTTGAGGGGGAGAAAGAACAGCAGGGAGGTGATGGAGTGTGGGGTCAGGAGCCCTGGAACAAGTCCTGTAGCTGGGGTTGTGTTCCAACTTTGTGGGTAATTCCCTGTGTGCACCATGACACAAATCCCTCCCTGGATGACAGTGCCATAATTCTCTTCCAAACCCTCTACAATCTGGCTTCCACCCTCACTGCTCCTTCCAAGTGCCAAATCTACTGGTCTGTTCTGAATCCTCATCCTTCTTGACTTCTCTGTAGCACTTAATGTTGCTGACTACCTTCTCTTCCTGATATGATAGTGCATGATAAATATTATATTAAGTGCCTCCATCATGTGCCAAGCACTGGGGACATAAATGAGAAAAAGAAAAACACTTTCTGCCCTCACTGAGCTGACAATCTAACAGGAGAAAACAACACAAAAAGTGAAGCTGACAAGGGAGGGGGCAGGGAGATGGACGGTTATGAAGAAGAGATGGAGGTATTCAACACAGGGACACAGCAGAGAAATCCTGAAGTTCAGTCTGAAGAGAAATGTGATGTAGCTGTCCTGGGTGCCCTCTGGAAACAGCCACCTACTCAGAGGGAAAGGGCACTTTCTAACGTACTTCTAATGTATGAATTCTAAATTGGAATGAGGTTCTCAAGTGGAGAGATTTCTGAGGCACTGTAGAAAAAGTCAGCCTGGTGAGGAATGAGGAATAAGGTGTACTATGGAAGAGTATCTTTTATTCAAAAGAAACAAGACAGACAAATGTGGTGAGTATCATCCATCAATACATAAGAATAAACTCACACGAGGAAATCTTGGAACCAGAGGGGGCAAGCATGAGGAGAGTGTTAGGTGAAAATCCTAAGAAACAAAAACCTAAGTTCTCTTGTCACCAGAGTATATTACATACCACATGGACAGAAAAATAAAAACAGTTCAGGAAATGGATCATAGGGATGGCAAAGCAGCACAATATGGATATTTAGTGATAAAATTTAGTGATACAATTCAGAACAGAAGAGAGGAGAGTTAAGTTGGATGTACACCCTAGATTTGGAGAAAGAAAATTTCAAAGGGTTTAGAGAAAGAAAAGTTAGGATTTTACGGTCTGAACTTCTATGGGGGAAATCAGCACAGGAGCCTTTAAGCACTAAATTCTAAAGACACAAAAATAAGTAATTCCAAAGAAGAAATAAAAAAGGGAGCTGCCCAGTGAGACCAGTGTGGACACACAGGAAACTTACTAGCCACCTTACATCTTAAAGAACATGGAGGCAAGGACAGGAGATGAAGGATTGATACAAAAATGTGGCACAGTCCTCTGCAAATAGTATCAGGAGTATGAAAGCTGCACATGAGCTAAGCCTGGCAAGGAAAGCTAAGGACAACAAAAACGCTGCTTGTGTGTGTGTGTGTGTGTGTGTGTGTGTGTGTGTGTGTATGTGTGTGATTTTTTTTTAGTAAGAAGCTTTTCTTATTTCCACTCCAAAGTAGGAAAAAGTCTCATAAAAGAATAGAAAATAGTGTCTCATCATTTTTCCAAGTTAATCTCAAATCAAAACAATCAATGTGTAGAACTGGGTCTTTGGTTTTGTTGGATGATTATTCAATGCTGTAACTGCTGTGGTTTTCTTGATATACAGAAAAATCTTCAATAATTGTCAAAGATGTAGTACTTTAGTCCATCAGTCAATCAAACAAAGCAAGACAGCATTTTTGCATCCATCATTTTCCGTATTGTTGGTAACCTATGTATATTTTCCCCAGATAACTTTTGCCTCCTTGTGTCACAAGGCCCAGTTCACTCACATTCACTTCAACGACAGTCCCTTTGGTAATAGCACCCAAAGTTGTCTACAGTGGGGAGGAGGGATTTTTCTTCACACCAAACATGGGTAGGCAAAAAGTGGCTTCAAGTTCAAGATGAGTTACATGAGCCTTCTTAAAATGCAAACTCATTGGCCTAATAAATCTTTCATATTTCGGTGGTTTTCGAGTAAAGCCAGACCCAACAAAGCAGACTTTGGTAACCACTCTCTTCCAAGCCTTCTTCTTTATCATTTCTGTACAAATAACCTTTAACATTTCTGTTTCTTCTTGGGCATGAACTTTTGGCAAGAGAGCTTCCCATTTACCAGTTTTCTCTTTGCGTTTCTGTTTAATTATATTGGAAAGGACTTTGGCTCAGAATTGTCCTTCTCTGTCCAGCAGATATGCAGGCACTGCTCCTTGGGGAGTTTTTTCATCATTCTTTCACTTGCTATTTCTCTCTTCATGCATCTTGGTAGTCTTCTTCATCTGAATCTTCTCAGCCTGACGCTGTTTATGGTAGAATTTGGCCTTTAGACCTATCGTTTTCTTTGCTTTCTTTGAACATTCATGAGTCTCTCAGCTTTCCTTCTTTCTCTTTTTTTCATGGTAATCCACATGGTAGCCATGCCACACCAGTACATACTATGTATTTGTTCTACTGCATGATGATGGCTGGAGGCCCTTTGAAGAGCCACTGAAAATGCTTCCAAACTTCAGACCCTCTGCTGTTAGTGACTGATTTCCCACAAGTTGGAAAGAAAAGGGTGCTTTTGTATTTTTAGAGATACACTAGGGAGAATGGAGACTCATAGAAGGCACAAGACTTCTGCATGGGGTGGATGGGACAATGAGACAACAGAGAGAAGACAAAGTGGATCAACTCTTATTTCACTTTTGTAATTTTTTCCAATGAGAATTATCTTTGCATTATGGAGGCCACAAAACAGTTTTAAGAGAGCCAAATTCCAATAGTACACTCCTAGAGCATGGACTTGCCCTTGATGACCTCATCACCCTGCTTGGATTAGCTATACCTTCTGGTAATGAAAGAATCGGCAGATGTGATTGCTAAGCCACTGTCAGAGACTTCTGAAAGATCATGTAAGATGGAAAAAAGTACTGTAGGACTGGAGAAGGGCAAATGTTCAGATTCTCAAAAATAGAAAGTGAACAGAGACTGCAAACTATGGACCAGAGAAAACTTGACTTCAATTTTTGGCAACATTCTAGAAATTGTTAGAGAGGTGTTAGAAAAGGAGGTATTGATCACAAAGCGTTAAAATGGCATCACTACAACATTTCATGCCAAACTAACCTCATTTCATTTTTCTGAACACTTACTAGACAGGTGGATCTAACAACTTCCACAGATATAATTTATGTAGATTTTAGAAAAACATTTGACAAATATCTATGACGATATTCTTATGGAAAAGATACAGAGTTGTGGCCTAGATGATGAAATAATAATGTAGTTCTAAAATTAGTTGAATGGCCAAACTGAAAGAATAGTAATTGATGATTCTACGGCAACTCCAAAGGTCTCCATACATGAAATATCTCAGGGATCTAAGCTTGGCTCTATGCTATTTTATCAAAGATTTGGATTAAGATATAGATATAGATGGCATGCTTATCACATTTGTAGATGACATACAGAAGAGAGAAACTGCTACTTCCCCTTCCTCACCCAATGAGAAAATATGTTAATAAGAGGCCTGAATACTGGACCAAATTGAATAAAATGACAATAAGGATAAATTTAATGTCTAATATTTGGATTAAGAAACAAACTTCACAAGTACAAGATTGGGGAGATGTGGCTGATCAGTAGTTCACACCAAAATGGCCTATAGGTTTCAGTGAACTGCAGACTCATCAAGAGTTAACAGTATGACACAGTAGGCAAGAAAGCTAACACAATCTTGGTCTACTTTAAGAGTAGCCCAGTGTACAGCAATAGAGAGGTGAGAGCTCTGTTATATTCTGCCTTGGTTATATCTGTTACTAGGTTTGATGTTAAGTAGTGTGTTCAGTTTGGGGTACCAAATTTTAAGAAGGGCATTGTATATTGGATAGTGCCCAGAGGAGGATACCTAGGATGGAACTGAACCTACAATTCATGCCAAATGAGAATCAATGGAAGGAACTGAGGATTTTTAGCTTGGAAAAGAAACAATTTAGTGGGTATGTGATAATTGCCTTTAAGCATTTGAAGGACTGTCCTATAAAAGAAAGATTAGACCTGTTCTGCTTGGTTCCAGAGGGCAGAATGAAGGACAACAGGTAGAAGTTGTATAGTGGCAAATTTTGGCTTTATAAGAAGAAAAACTTTCTAAAAATTAAAGCTGCCTCAAAGAGGGACAGGTTTCAGGGAGGTAATATGTTCTCTTTCACTGGGGAGAGAGGTCTTCTAGCAAAGGCTGTTGGACCACTTGCCAGGTATACAGGAGATCTGTGAAGAGTGTGAGTTAGGTGTTCCAGGAGGCTGAGTCCACGTTCTCTGGGTGTCTATGGCCAGGTGTGATGCAGGGTGAATTCTTATTCAGATACGGTTTCCTTCCAACATAGAACACAGAGCCTATAAGACCATGACTGTAGGGCCAAGTCTCCTTTCAAGTTATGTTGCTAATCTGTGTCTCCTGGTATTCTGTACTTTTAGATGGACATTATTAGAATCCCCAAACAGACTTGAATTTGGAATTAGGGGACTTGAGCTTGAATTCTGCTTCTCCTGTTGACTATCTGGGTTATCTTGGGTATGTCCCTTCTTTTCCTCTCAGAACCTCCTCTGTCCAGTGAGTAGATTGAACTAAATTATCTGAAAGGGCTCTTCTAGCTCTATACCTTATGGCTGAATGATGATTTCCATGGTCCAAAACCTGGCATTAGTGAAGACTAATTATTGAAACTAAGTAACACAGTTGATGTCCAATGCTTACATTCTGGGATCCTAACATAATGGGGTTAGGGATGACCTAGTTAAATTATCCTTTTATAGTCTATCTTCTTCATCTGGAAGATGGGGATAATAATATTTGTACTCCATACCTCATGAGTTTATTGTGAGGAAAGTAAGTTAAATACCTTAAATTGGTAAAGAGATGGTAGCTATTATTTTTATTATCTAAAAAAATACCAATTCTTCCATTTCCCTCTACTATCTACTAAAGTATTGAGAGGAAGCAATAGGGGGACTTTTGATTGGAATGTAAGTATGAAAATAATTTAAGAGTGTAGAGTCAAGAACTTCTTTTAGTTCTGAAGAGAAAAAAAACTAATAATATTTTACCCTGCAATCAATCTATTTCATTTTATACCTCACCATTTTCATTTTGCTCCTAATATTCAGAATTCTTTCTATCTTCCTTTTGACTGAGCAAAACCAAAAGAAAGTAAGGCAAAAACCAAACAAAAAACCCCAAACTAAACAAAACAACGTGGAAAAGTGATTGTAAATGGTAGTGAATGGGGGATTCAGAGTTTAGATAATACATGTTATTCCCAACACACATATGGTTCCATCTAATAGAGTATCAGGAAACCACAGAGAGTCACAGCATCCGAAGGGATCTTATAAATGATTACAGATTACTTGCTGCTGTAGAAACTCATTCCTTTAGTCAGTAACATTCTTTTAGATGGTCTTATGTCTAGAAATCAGAGAATCATAATCCTGGAAAAATACAACTTACAATCAAAAATGACAATGTAAAAACACATGGTACATATAAACCAGGCTATGGTGTATTACCAGTGATGACTTAGGTATGGGAAATGACATAAAAAAAGTTACTGAGATCACAGGTGAACAGAAAAGGCAGTAGGCTGGTAAAGTTAGAAGAGAGAATTATAAAAGGCCTGAAAGCTGCCTTGCTTCAAAGGTTGGTGCATCTTCATGTATAACCTATATTAGATTGTTTACTATCTCAGAGAAGGGAGAGAGGAGGAAGAGAGGAAGAGGATTTGGAACACAGTGTTTAAAAATGAATGCTAAAGATTGTTTTTACATGAAATTGGAAAAAATAAAATATTTTTAAAAAGTAAAAGCATTTGCCTGGAAAGATTTATATGAACTGATACTGAGTGAAAAGAGCAGAACCAGGAGAACTTTGTACACAGCAACAACCACAGTGTGCAAGGAATTTTTCTGGTAGACTTAGTACTTCATTGAAATGCATGGACTTAAAAAATTTCCAATGCACTCTTGAGGCAAAATGCCTTCCACATCCAGAGAAAGAACTATGGAATTGGATCGCAGATAGAAACAGACCATTTTCTTCTGTATTATGGTGGTTTTTTTTTGTTTTATGGTTTCTCCCATTCATTTTAATTCTTCCATGTAACATGCATTTAATAGGAATGTATGTGTAGAACCTATTGTAAGATTATATGCCGTCTCAGGGAGTGGGGAGGGAAGGGGGAACGAGGAGGAGAAAGTGGAAAAAAATCTCAGATATATGGAAGCGATTGTTGAACACTGAAAACAAATAAAATAATTCAATTAAAAAAACTAAAAGCATTTGAGGAGAAAAATGGTTGGTGAATCTTCTATGAAGGATTCATGGAAAGAGATGGATAAGAATCTAATGGGCTGAGAAGGCATGGAGGGTAAAATCCAGTAGACAGAGAATCATATAGACAAAAATCACGTCTATCCAACTAGTCTCATCCCCGCTAATGGACTATAAAATCCACAAGGGGAGGGCTTTAATTTGTGTTTGTGTCCTTAGAACCAAGTACAGGACACTGGATACAGTAAGTACTTAAATATTTCTTGAATTAAATTGAATTTCCTTCTCTGATGAGGTAATTACTTGGAGAAAACCTCTCACAAAAAATATATCCTACTGATTTTGTCATCCCTCCGCCAGGCAAAGGTTGCTGAAGTGTAAAGCAGACAAATAATTTATATTTATTTCAGAGGGTCCTTTAATCTCACACGGACAGTCTGGGAGGCACAGAGCTGTAGGCTCTTCAACTGCATCTTTCAGTCACACCAGAACAGGCCAAACCTTCCACCACCTTTCGGTGATTCCACAATTTGATGCTACTCTGCCTTTCCAGTGTCTCATTACTTCTCTCCATATACAGAATGGACTGGCTAAACAGAATGACTTTCTTTCTCCTGAATACGTCCTGTGCATGTTCTTGGTCATGATGCTCCCTATACCTGGAATGTCTCCTCTCCCCTTCTTCTCCTTTTAAATTCCTACCTATTTTGAGAGCTCAATCCAAATGCCTCCCTCTGTCCTGGATACCCCCTCCTTTAGACTGTAAAGTCCATGAGGGCAGGGATTAAATCTTGGTACTGTCAAATGGCTCAACCTAAGAAATTGATTAATTTTATCAATGAAAATGCCACGAAAGAAGCAATACTGCCGTCAGCTTTGCTGCTGCATTCTAAGGCCCAAGGGACTTTTCCATCACACATGTAACCGAAATCTCTCATATGGGTTGTTTCCCCCATGAGAAGGTGAGCTCCTTGAAAGCAGGGACTGTTCTACTTTTCTATTCCTCTCCTCAGCAACTGGCACAGGGCTTTGCACATAATCAGTGTTTTTCATGCATGCATGCATGCATGCATTTATTCATATATCTAAACTCTGTATCTCTCCCAGTGCCAACCATAGCACTCTCTAGAGAAGAGATGCTTGCTAAATGTTGTAGTGAATGAACAAATCAAGGATCCTTAGAGCTCAGCTCCAATTAAACAAACACATTGGAGCTAAAAACAGGAAAATGACTGACTTCCAGAAGTTCAAGTCAGCTCTTTACTACCACAATCTGTGATCTGTTATATGCAGCTGAAAGAAGGTGGTGAGGAAAGGGTCTCCCCCCCACTCACATACCAGGAAACATTAAAAAGTTGGCTAAAAGAACTGCTTCCCCTCAGCATTTTTTCCTTTATAGATGTGCTTAGTTCAGCTTGGGGGATACAGGTATTTCCACTATTATTTTTTCCCCCTTATGCTAAAGTAACCTTGTCCACCAAACAAGGTTCCTGATAACTATCCTGTCAATATACTCTCACAGATTATAGCTCAGCTCACAGAATGTCACTTTTTCCTTAGAGGAGATTCAAGAGAACTGGGGTCAGGGAGGGAGGTGCCCTTTCTTAACGTGACTCTCCCTTGTTACCTCCTGCATCAGGAGACTTTTCTTCCAGGCAAGGTAAGTAAATTCTCCTACTAGAAGAAAGTCTTCTTTGGCTTTGCTTAGAGAAAGAAAGTAGAAATATTTTTATACTGTACCCAAAACAGTAACTTCTAGAAACTAGGCTCTGATCTCACCTCTGCTAACTAAGTGGCCTTGGGCAAGTCACTATATTCTAGGACTCAATTTTCTTCTCTCTAAAATGACAAGGCTGGAGCATATGGTCCCAAAGGTCTATTCCAAATCTGAAAACCTAAGGCTCGCTCTACATAGCAGGTGCATGGAACCAGGGACAAGATGGGTCAGACACTGGCACTCTATACTTCAAGCATCCGGTACCAACCTAAGTCCTAAATTCAAGAAATGTGAAATAAGTCTTGGAGGGAGAGGGGTCTTGGGCCGTGGCTTAAACAGAGTTGTCTGTGCTTTTACCATATCCTCCTCCTTGGCTGGAAATTTCCCTGAGGAAAGAACCACGTCTCAGCTATGCTTTTTAAAAATCTAACCTTGTGTTGGTTATGTTCTGTATACAGCAGTTGCTTAGTAAATAATTTGCTGAATTGAATTTATGAGTTAGAAGAGCAACCCAGGAATTCTACAGTCTGGCTCAGCTTAACTCTCTAACTTTACCTCATATTTGTTGGTGAAAACAGATATGCATTAACCTCAAAGAACTTATTCAGCATAAATATTTCCCAATTCTACATGTGGCTGGTTTTATTTGAAATAGAAAGAAAATACTATTTGCCCTATATAATATAATGAGTCAATTAATCATATGTAGCATTAGTTATAAAGATTCTACCAGTATAGATCCAAAATATTCAATATATGAATATTTTTGTCAACAAATGTAACTGAGAAAAGTGACAAATGGATCCCAATAATGTTTCCACAAGCAGAGATCCCAGTTCCTAAGGGATTAATGATGACACATATGAGACTTGGAAGCTCTTTCTCAAGTCAAGATCAGAGTTGGTCAAATTGGAATCTAAATTCTAAATGAAAACAATGAGAAGCAAAAGTTGATCACATATCACAAAACAGGAGGAATTGGGAACCAACAGCATGGTACATTAAACTGTCAATTCAGTCTGTGAATGGATTTTCTTTGTGATATCGTCACTGTTGTGTCTGTATGTCCGTCCCACAGCTTCCCGGGGGACCCCACCCTGACAGATGCCCCCAGGTCATGTACCTCTGCTATGGTCATTCTCATAGCACTGACGGGTGAGGGCTCAATATCCACCAGCTGCACTGCATTTAAACTCTGTCCGAGAGAAAGCCCAGAGACAGAGGAAACAGAGCATAGAGTTAGAGCTGCAACGCACAAAGGCACAAGGAGAGCAGTTAAGAACATTTAGCAGGAAGTATGCAGAAAAAGGAAGGCTCCAATCTAATAGTCTGGCTTAAGAACAGTTAGAAAAGGGTTAAAGTGGCCTATCTTTTTCTGATGACAAAAGTTAGGATAATTTATTTTCAGTTGTGATTTTAGTCAAGGTTGTAAAATTTTTATTAAAAAAAATGCCATAGCTTTCTTTCCCTACTCTTTTCAGTCTTTTCTCCCTTGTATTCCACACCTCCATTCTCATTCCCAGAGAGATAATCCCAAATTAATTTACAGGTCACTGGCAGAAAGTAACAGACAAATTGAGACCTATGTCAGTGGAGAACACTTACAATAAGATCCAGATTCACTAACAAATCTACACAGCAACTACTAGATACCTGGCTAGCACTGTGACAAATTTTAAACCTGCTTTAAAAATGTGGCTGATGTGGTGGAATGGGGCCCAGATGGAAAGACTCCATTTGAGTGTTGGCCCCAACATTTACTAGCTTGTGTGAACTAGGATAAAGCATTTCCCTTCTGTGCGCCTCAGTACCCGCCTTTTACAAATGAGAATTATAATACTGGACTATCTACCTCATACTGTTGTGGTGGGAGCTGGTGAGATAAACGGAGATTCACATAATGTTGTCACAAGAAGGTTATTTGTAAAATATATCCAAACTCACTGTAACATCGAGAAATTTAGTTGATCACTTGAGACACAAATTGGACGGATGTCTGAATGGCTAAGCTAGCATTGGAAGCCCAGCAGGTCTGCTGCTTCCCTTTATAACACCGTTTCCATGGAATGGCTTCCTATAGCACTGTTTTATCTAACAATACAGGTCCAATGCAGAAGCAATCAATGGCTTAGGTAAGGAAGGTCAGTAATGTCTGCTATTATCTTAATGCTGATTATATTCCTTATGCTATCTAATAGTGATAAACTGAATCTGAGATTTCATAAGTCTAAGGAACTCCTGGTGAGGAAACTCCATCCATGGATGCAGCCTGACCTGTACTCTATAATACACTCTCAGAAAATTGTCCAGGGCATGGAAAGGTTGAGTGACTTGCCCAGGGTCCATACATTGTTAGAATGTGGCTTGAACGAGACTTGAACACAGGGCTTCCTAACTCTGAGGTCGACTCTCTGACTCTCTCTCTCTGTCAGTCTGTCTCTCTCTCTGGTATCCACAGCTGCCTTTATCCATTACTTATTCTTTAGAAAAGTTCATTCTCATTCTCTAAAAGTTTGAGAGAGTGAACTCAGGAATGGAAAAGCTGGGCTCAGAGCTTTTTTTTCAAAATCACTGCCGACGTTACCAGGGAGGTGGTACAGTACACTGGTAAGAAGACAGGACTTTAGACTCAGTAGACCTGAGTTCACATACTAGATCTCACATAGTCTAAATGTGCAGTTCTTAGGAAAGTAACTTGATTAAATTTTCTGAGCCTCAATTTCTTCATATATAAAATAGTTATTAATATTTCACCTCATAGATTGTTACAAAGAAAATGTTTTGTAAACCTAAAAGCACTGCATAAAAAAAAGCTACTTATGATGGTTCTCTAATTGGACTCCAGAAAAGAGAAAGGAATAACCAAAAGACAAAAGTTCAAAACACTCCTGAAGGCATTTCCTCCACTAACATCTAAACAAGGATATTTGGTGGGGGAGGGAACCTAAAATGCAATGCATCATGTGCAGAACACAGTGACTCACAGTGAAGGCCTAATATTGCTAAATTGATCATGTGAAGATGGTAGAATGAAAATTATGGGTGAACTGCTTTTTTAGAAACAATGTTATAAATGAGAAAGGAAGTAGACACTTAGGGGAATTAAGGTTGCTTGGACTCAACTCTTTGTTGACTATTCAATCTACGTTTCAGATGACTGGATTAAAGCTAATATATTATAGCAAGGTTTCATGATACTTTGGTGGCATTTGGTTTAAAATACAGGACCGGAGACCAAGAATTGGAAGGTTAGAGGTCATCTAGTCCAACCTCCTTTATTTTACAGATGAGGAAACTGAGTCCTAAGAACAGACATTGTGGAGGGTATTTTACTTATATTTGATAGAACAGAAATAACTACGACATTTTGTGGGGTTGTTTTCCTTCCTGCTTCTTCCTTTTCCACTTGGATTTTCAGAATTTCAGTAACTCTTCTGGGATTTTCACACATTTTAGTGAAGAGCTGTTAGTTTAAAATATCAGCATAAAGACATGCTGGGCATCTTAGTCATGTTACTGGAAGTAAGCTTGCTAGTTTCTCTGCAGGGGATGGCTTAGCCTTCTCTTCCATTTTGCTTGTAATAAAATCAAGTCCACAGAACTGATGAGAGACAGTCAGGGCTTTCCATCTAGTTCAAGAAGGCCAACTGTTAAAGGGCAAGTAGAAAACTTAGCAAGCCCAGCCTGGCTTTTATTTGGATCCTGGAGAAGACTATAAACATAAGAAAAAAGATGAAACAAGGATGAGAAGACAGAATTTCCTTACGGTATCACTGTCACTGGGATGGAACTGGAAAGGTGGTGGCTTATGAAACACAGAATTCTCTTGTAAAAACAGCTGAAGATTGTAATCCCGCACCACCTGCAGAGAGAACAGAGCACTTGTAAGACTTTCAGAATACTCAGTATCAAATGGTTTTGCCATGTTCCTGATTCAAAGAAGGAGCTGCCTTTAAAAGTATGCATAATACCGAGGCTACAAACTTTTTCACCTTAGAGAAATACAAGCTCTAATTAAGAATGTCTGTTTTTCTAAGAACCTAATTATGGAAACTACCAATTATCCCAAAGTTCAGGATCTGAGACTGTGTATCTGTACATTTTCAGATGGAAATAAGTCATGTTTGCCTATCTGATGATCTAACAAAATGTTGGCTCATTTTGGGTTTAGGGAAGATGATAAAATTCTGTAAAGTGCTGCTCAGAAGTTATGAGTTTATTCTTATATTATCATTACCAGTGCCTTAAAGGATATTATCAGAGACATGTATGACCAGAAAAGGAAGTGAGTTAGTCACTCATGTGGGGCAAGGCAGGAGACTAGCAAGTAACCTTCTTGCTTCACTGACACCAACTCAACAATGAAACCTCTAGAGAAGAGCTCTTAACTGGGAGCCCATGAACTTGTTTTTATAAAATTGTATTTCCATTTAGTTGGCTTCTTTTGAAATTGTATATATTTAATTGGATGCATTTAAAATTATGCTAGACTTATTCTGCTTTTCCCCAGAAGGCATGCTGGGGAACAACGTTGGGAGAGAATGTAAGGACGCAGATTTCAATTTGTTGTAAGCAAACATTTCCCAACCATGATAGCTGTTTAGCAATACAATGTCCGAGGAGTACTGATTCTGAGATGAGTATTCCTTCATGAGGTGGACTGCCCAGGCCCAAGACATCAGAGACACAAAATAGGTGAATAGAGACCCCCTGCTCCAGAAGAAGATCATCAGCACATGGAGGGTTTGCAGAAAGACACAAGGCAGAAAAGATTGAGTTGAACTGCTGAAATAAATACATCAATGAGATCTCACATTCACATAAAAAAATATTATCATTGGAAAAAATATTTCTGAATGAAATATATGCAAGTGGTATTTTAGGAGCCAGGCATTGCATAAATTAGTAAAACTGACTAGGCAATGTCTTCTAAAAAAAGATAGAATACTATAGCAGAAAAAGCACTTGACTTGGAGCTGGAAGACTCAGGGGTGAATCCTGGCTCTGCCACTAAGGAGATATTGGGATAAGTCCCTTTGCCTTACTGGCCTCAGTTTCCTCAACTGTATAATGGAGATAGCACTATCTACTGTATAGGGTTATTGCAAGGCAAATGCTTTGCAAATTGTAAAATATTACAGAAATAGGTTATTGTGATAATAATTACTATTGTAGAAGTTTTTCATGAAGAAATATGTAGAGAAGTAGTTGTAGTACAATGGAAAAAACACTAGATTGGGAGTCAGAAGACAGAGGTTCGAATCCTTATTCAACCACTGACCTATGGTATTTTAGGCAAGTTCCAGAATCTTTTTGGGGGTCAGTTTCCCCATCTGTAAAATGAGGGGATTAGACTTGACTTTAAGGTCTCTTCCAGCACTATTTATTAGCCTATGATATAACAGGGTAGGATCAAGAAAGTGAGTATGTCTATATTAGAGAAAAGATGATTTAAATTGTTGATTTTGGGTACCTCAAAGCTCACTGAGTGTGTGTGTGTGTGTGTGTGTGTGTGTGTGTGTGTGTGTGTGCGCACGGGCAAACGTGTGTGCTCATGAGACAAATGAAAGAACATGAGATTTGGAATCAGAAGACTTAGTTCAAATCCCAGCACTACTAGTCATTCCCCAAGTGACCTGGAACAAGTCAACCTAGCTCCCTTGGGGTCAGTTTCCTCTCTATAAAATGAGGGATTAGATGGCAACGAGCTCCTCTATTTTTACATACTATGATCTTAGACTTACTCTGGTTTTCCCCAGAAGGCATACCAAGGAACAATTTTGCAAGAAAATGTAAGCAGATAGATGTCAGTTTGTTATAAGGAAATATTTCCCAACCACAATAGGTATTTAGGAGTAGAATGAAGTGTTCTAAGGAGTACTGAGTTTTTCATCATCCCATGCATTAGAAAGGCAGTCTGGTGTAGTAAGTGGAAAGGTACTGGATCTGGAGTCAGGTGATTTGGATTCAAATCCTGGCTCTGGTGCTTAATACTTATCTGACTTTTGCTTTTTTTTTTTTTTTTTTTAAATAAATTTTATTTTATTTTCAATTAACAAGCATTTATTTTCTCTCTCTCCTACCTCCACTACCTATTGGGGTGGAGTGGGAGGCAGAATTCCTTGTAACGAATATCCATAGTCAAGCAAAACAAATTCCTACATTGATCACATCTAAAAATCCTGTGCCTTGAATCTATCCCCTTCTGACTCTCTGGACTTCAGAACTATGCCTTAACTACAGAAGACTCATCTTGTAACTTCCTTCAGAGCCTGGAGCATCCTTGCTCTAGAAGAGAATACCACCTCTTCAGCCTGCTCACCCTGGAATATTCCTCTGCAAGGCCCACCCTTCACTTCAATTAATGAACTCCTTCCGGAGCTTCTATTTGGCATAATGGTCCAAGCTGACTTACTCCCATTCCCTTCTCAGCCTATTCTGATTTTCTGGACTTTAAAACCATGGTTCTGAAACAGGTCTGGGCATGGGGTTCGATGAAATGACCCTTCACATATCTTACCACTCTGAGACTGTATAATGAGAATCAAAAATCAGGGCATTTGAACATTATTACGTATTACACATCTTGGGAAACAGTCAGTCAATAGACATATATTAAAAGTGCCTCCTATGTGCCAGGCACTGTGCTAAGCCCTGGGGATACAAAAAGAGGCAAAAGACAGTCCCTTCCTCAAGGAGTTTATAATTGAATGAGAGAGACAGAGAGGTTGGGAAAAGCTTCCTATAGAAGGCAGGATTTTAGTTGGGTTTGATGGAAGCTAGGGAAGCAAGGAAGTGGAGATGAGGAGGGGAAGCACTCCGGGCATGGAGGGCAACCAGTGAAAACGCCTAGAACCAAGAGATGGAGTATTTTATTTGAGGAACAGGCAGGACAGCATCACTGGGCTGAAGAATACATGACAGGAGCAAGGTATAAGAACACTGAAAAGGTGGAGAGGGGTTGGGGGTGGTGAGGAGGGAGAGAGGTTATGAAGGGTTTATACCAAATAAAGGATTTTGTATTTGAACCTAGAAGTGATGGGAAGCCAGTGGAATTTATAGAGCAAATGAATAAGTGAGTGGGAGAGAGAGAGAGACAGAGAGTGTCGCTCTGTATGTAAAAGTGTAACATGGTCAGTCCTGTAGGCAATTAAAGGAAGCTAATTTGCAAATTTTACAAGGATTATTTGTTTTTTCTTATGCTTGTCTTTGGATCATTTTGCTTATAATTAGCATTTTCAGTAGATACATAATAGGAGTAAGAAAAAGAAACAAAATATCAAGCTATGTTTTAGCAGGATACATAGTACAGTGGAAAGAGTTTAAGTTTGGAAGAAGACTTGAAATCTTCACTGACTCACTGGGCACTAAATTTCCCCAAATGTAAAATGAGAGGATTGGTTGAGATATCTAGTATTCTTCATACTTGTGACGTTTTATGCTCTAAGGTCCCTTCTAATTCTAACATTATTTGTCCTAGGATCCTTTCTCATGCTAACATTCTGTTATTCTGTGGCTATGCCATGGAGATAGCTGAAATCACTGGCTAAAAATGAGGGTGATTACTGAAATCAAAAATTTGTTTGGTTGTCATATCCTAGTTCTACTTTAATCTTTACTCAAATGCATGAAGTATTAGGAAATACATATTTTGCAAAAAGGTTTTCTTTGTAGAATTATGTATAGAATTGACCAAATGTGAAAAATTCCTGATGTGCCTTATAAGGGACAGCTAGCTACCACCTACACAAAGCAGCCCTGATGGGAGAGAATTGCCTTTCCTGATGTCAAAGGTCTTGCACTAATAAAGACAGATGCCATCAAAATGCTATTATATTTCGGAGCAAACAGGTTTTCTATCAAGGCCCTATGCTACTAACACCAAAAAACCAAAGGCCCACCTTTGTCCATCAGTTTTGCACCAGAAAACTATATGAATGTAGAGAGTGGGAGGCATGGAGGCAATTTCTTGTAATATCTACAAGACTGGTCATATTAGTTTTTTTTGTTAAACTTCTCAAAGCAAGGATTAAAATAAAGTGTCATGAGACTGAGATTCTATGATGTAAAAGAAGAAACAACTCAGAGGGGAATCATTTTTCCCAGATATCATTTGAAAAAGTGAAAATTAGTGAGGACACTGTCTTTTGAGCACAATGATTGTGGTGCTCATTCAAAGTGAGGGAAGAGGATTGATTTATGCTGGACAACAAATTAAATCTGATTTTACAAACATTTATTAAACACTGAAGCATTGTCCAGGAGGAATACAAAGATGAAAAATAACAGTTTCTGCACTCATGAAATTTTCAGAATGGGGAGCAGAAGGGAAGTGGCTTTGGTCCAAGACAGAGTTCAGAGAAGAGGCCCAGGCAAAGTGGATAGACCACAGCACATGCGACAATGCCTTTTAGACTAAGGAGAGAGTTCCAGCCAGCACTAGATGTCTGGAGAGTCAATTCTTGCTGGGTTTACCTAAAATAAACTCTTCCAGAAATGAGAAATGCTTTAGCAATTGTGGGTTGGGTTTAAATTTTAAGATAACTGAAGGGTGTTATCTAGAAAGGACTAACATTACTCATGTTCCTCCAAATGGTAGGAGATGCCTAGAACTGTTTCTCAAAACTAACTCCTGCTGGAGAGAAGTAGCTTACCCTTGCCTGCAAAGTAACCTCATATCTACTTTATGTGTGTTTTATATATAAACATATATATGTTTTGCATCTATGTACACACACACACACACACACACACGTTATAAATGTAATTTCCTTGAGGCCAAGGATGGTTCAGCTTTTGTCTTTGTATTTCTAGTGCTTAACATATGCATGCTTGAAAACCATCCTCTACACTGCTTCTGAGATTGAAGTCTGACCATGTCATTCTCCTACTCAAAACCTTCAGTGGCTCCCTATTGCTTTTGGGTTACAATATAAACTTCTGAGCTTGGCATTTATACCTCTCCACAATATGGCCTTACCTAACTTTCTATATACTTCCTTCATATAACTACTGGACTTCATGCATTCTACATTCCAGTCAAACTGAGTTACTAGCTTATTTTTTCGACTCAACATGCCATGCCATGTCACAGGCTGCCACCCTTACCTGGAATATACTCTTTCATCTCCACCTCTTGGAATTTACTGCTTCTTTCACCGAAAGGCTCAGTTCCTTCACCCTTTCCCATGTGGAGCTTTTCCTGATCCCTACTGTAGTCAGTGCTCTCTCCCTCTTGAAATGATTTGTCTGTATATATCTAGATCAATGAGTTAGAAGGAAACATGGTATGTGCTACAAAAAGTAGCTGTGTTTTGAGAACAGTGTCTATTTAATTTTTTCTTTTGATTTCCCTGAGCCTATCATGGTGCCACAAAGTAGACAAATAAATATTTATTTAATTGCACTGAAGTGCTGGCTGCCCCATTTTCTAGTTGTATGACCACTTCCCTCCTCCAACTTCAGCTTTCTTGTCTATCAACCAAACCTATTCTAAGAAAATCGTTTTGGCAACTGGGAGAAGGATATGATTGAAGCAGGGAGATCATCGAGGTTATTTCAATAGTCAAAGTAAAAGGTGATTAGGGTCTAAACTAGGGTTGGGTTGGGTGAGTGGAATGAAAAGGATGTATATGAGAAATGTTGGGGGGAAAAATGACAAGATTTGGTAACCAGCTGGATTTACGGGGTTAAGAATGAAGAATCAAAGATGATTCTGAGGAAGTATATCTGGATGACTGGAAGGATGGTCCTGCCTG